>NC_138163.1:43110562-43803758 GCF_964165515.1 Mesoplodon bidens | reverse complement strand
CCAACATCTGGGCTTCCTCAAGGACTGTTTCTATGACATCTTTTTTTCCTGTGTACAGACCATACTTTCTTTGTGTGTGTGTGTGTGTGTGTGTGTGTGTGTGTGTGTGTGTGTGTTTTGTAGTTTTTTGCTGAAACTAGACATTTTAAACAATTTAATATGATTACTCTGGAAATCTGATCCCCTTCTTCTAGAGTTTGGTTTTTAGTGTTTGTTTAGTGACTATCCTTGACTGATTCTGTAAAATCTGTATTCTTTGTCATGTGCAGCCATTGAAGTCTCTGTTTAGTTAGCCTCGTAGTCAGATAATGATTGCACAGGGATTTCATTAAATGCCTTGAATCAGTAAGTCTCTCACTCTTTGCTAGTGGCTCTGTGTGTGCATAGTGACACATCTTCAATGTTCTTGCAGTTTATCATCTGTAAATGACACGTTTGAAAAGACAACAAGGGAAATTTAAATATGGACTCCAAATTATAATTATAGTGTATCAATGTTAAATTTCTTGACGGAGATATGGTACTGTGATAATGTAGTTGAATATATATGACAATATTTGAGTGAAATATGTGATATTGGTAATTTACTTTCAAATGTTCTAAAAAAAAGTTCTTGGGCCCCATCATATGTATACAGCAGTAAGAGCTTTGTTTCAGAGGCCACATTAACTTGTGACTTATATCCACAAATTTTTAACTTAAAACAATGCCAAATAAGATGGTTAGACAATATAGTCTCCACTGTCAAAAGTGCACAGTGTAAGGGAGAAAAAAATATTTCTTTACTAGCACATGAGATCTTAAAAAGGAGAGCTATGCCTTACAGTGTTTGTCTTGGGGTGGTTTTTGAGTGAACATTCAGTCAGTGAAACCTAGAATTTGCTCCTTGGCCTTTCAGATATTCCATGAAGGCTTTCACTTTGCTCTCCAACGTAACAGTGCTTAGCTATGATATTAAAGGATTAGCAGATCATGTTCAAAAACAGCACCACACAGAATAGGGATTTTTATACCTGGTTCTATGGATGAAGTTAATGGAGTCAATAAATCTATAAAAATTGTATGTGAAATATTGGGTGTTTTGCATTTTTCTGGGCTTTCATCATATTCTCAAAGGAATCTGCCCTCCCCTACTGAAGTAGAGGATTCTGTTGATTTCTGAAATGCCCATTGCCTGTATCTGAACAGCCGCTAGCCAGTTCTTAATGGATAAATCAGGGATACCTCTATGTTCTCTAAGAGGGACTAAATGGCTTTGGGTTAAGTGAGTAACAAGTTCAAAAGGAAAACGAAGCTCTAGGTTGAATTTAAGGTACTTATTCGACTCAATGTTAGATTTTGTTATTTCATGAGTTAATAAAGAAGCAAATATATTACCATTTTTTGAGATGTTGAAACATCTTTTATTAAGGCATTGTAAAATTATAAATTTCTCCCAAAGTTACTTGAGAATTGGAAGAGTTGCTACAATTATTAGAGTAATAAATTTTATATGCACACATAACTATACTTTAAGTATATAAAATGAATATATAACAAAGAGCACTAACACTCATCCTCTCTTTTGTGTTCCTGTTAGTTAAATAATTTCAAGTAGTTCAAAGATAAATTGGGCTACATGAAAACAAAATATATGGAATTACCATAGAAAGAAATTATATTACAATACAGTTATCAAAAATATTTTTAAAACATGGTAATTTTATTACAATACAGTTAAAACATGGTAATATTTATTACAATACAGTTATCAAAAATATTTGTGCATTAGATCTCTAAGACTTACTACTAGTTGCAAGTTTGTACCCTTAAACAACATGAATTGTATACTTTTAAAAATGAATTTTATGGTATCTGGATTATATCTCAATAAAGCTGTTACCATAAAATAAACTCTCAGAAGAATACATAGGAATAATTTTCATGACCTTATGTTAGGCAGTGGTTTCTTAGATATCACAGATAGCAATGTTGCTGTCCTCATCTTTTAAAGCATACAATTCACTAGTTTTTAATACATTTACAGAGTTGAGAAACCATCACCTCTATCTATTCTAGAACATTTTCATCACTCCTAAAAAACCCTGTATCCATTAGCAGTCAATTCCCAGCACTCCCTCCCCTCCCCAGAGCCCCTATCAACCACTAATCTACTTCTGTTTCTATGGATTTGTCTATTTTGAACATTTCATATAAATGAATTATATAATATTTGTCCTTTGTGTGTGGTTTCTTTCTCTTAGCATGTTTTCAAGGTTCATCCATGTTGTAGCATCTGTCAATACTTCATTCTTTCTTATGGCTGAATAATATTATATTTCATTGTATGGATATACTACATCTTTTTTATCTATTCATCAGTTGATGGTCATTTGGGTTGTTTCCACTTTGCTATTATGAATAATGCTGCTATGAATATTTGTGTGCAAGTTTTTGTGTGGATATATGTTTTTAATTCTCTTGGGGACATACCTAGGAGTGGAATTGCTCAGTTATATACTAACCCTACTTTTAACTTTATGAGGAATTGTCACACTATTTTTTAAAGTGGCTGCACCATTTTACATTCCCACCAGCAATGTATAAGAGTTCCGATTTTTTCACATCCTCACCAAGACTCATCACAGTTCATGTTTTTTTTTTGTAGTCATGCTAGTGGGTATGACGTTGTATCTCATTCTGGTTTTGATTTACATTTCCTTAATGCTGAATGACATTGAGCATGTTATCATGTGCTCATCAGCCATTTGTGTATCTTATTTGGAGAAATATTGATTCATATATTTTGCCCATTTAAGAATTAAGGGTGGGGGGCTTCCCTGGTGGCGCAGTGGTTAAAAATCCTCCTGCCAATGCAGGGGACACAGGTTCGATCCCTGGCCCAGGAAGACTCCACATGCCATGGAGCAACTAAGCCCATGCGCCACAACTACTAAGCCTGTGCTCTAGAGCCTGCGAGCCACAGCTACTGAAGCCTGGGCGCCTAGAGCCCATGCTCCACAACAAGAGAAGCCACAATAATGAGAAGCCCGTGCACCTCAACGAAGAGTAGCCCCTGCTCACTGCAACTAGAGAAAGCCCACGCGCAGCATTGAAGACCCAACACAGCCAAAAATAAAAACAAACAAATAAATAAATTTATTAAAAAAAAAACTAAGGGTGAGGCTTGGCATTAGAAACAGGCTGATGTTGGAGTTTTGAGATAATTTATACTGGGATGGCAGGAGTGATGACAGTTTTAACAACCTCACCTCTCCATTCTCCAGCTATTGTCAAAGATAAAAAAAAAAATCACTCAGAGAGAATTCTGTGAAAGCAAAGCAAAAAGATAGCGCTAAAAGAAATACTGAACTCACTTTATTTCATCCAGATGACAAACTCATAAGAAGCCTGCGTGCTCTAGCTACCATCTATCATCTATCTATCTATCTTTCTATCTATCTATCCACCTATCTACCTATCTTCTATCTTTTAATTTGTCCATCCTAGTGTTAGAATTTACAAGTGAAATGATCATCATAGGAATAAGTATTGATATACTTATTGAATTGAAAAATGAAGTCATCCTTTTTTAAAAAATAAATTTATTTAATTTATTTATTTTTGGCTGCGTTGGGTCTTCGTTGCTGCACATGGGCTTTCTCTAGTTGCGGCGAGCGGGGGCTACTCTTTATTGTGGTGCAGGGGCTTCTCATTGCGGTGGCTTCTCTTGTTGCAGAGCATGGGCTCTAGGCACGTGGGCTTCCGTAATTGTGGCTCACGGGCTCTAGAGTACAGGCTGAGTAGTTGTGGTGCACGGGCTTAGTTGCTCCGTGGCATGTGGGATCTTCCTGGACCAGGGCTCGAACCCGTGTCCCCTGCATTGGCAGGTGGATTCTTAATCACTGAGCCACCAGGGAAGCCCAAGTCATCCTTTTTGAGACAAAAGAAATATGATTTAGCCAGTTGATTTGGAAATGATGACTGGCTTTGCTAGTTAGGCTATATGACAGATATTTTTTATCAATTGCTAAATCTGAAGCTCCAAAATGCTGGTAAAATTATATTTAAAATGTGATAAGAAAAAAGCATTTCATAAAGAATGTTCTACTGGTTACGCTGTATTAAAATTAATAAAATTTCTATTTTTCATTCCATGAACTTTGTTTAGTATGTTGGGTTAAACAAAGTGCCTCGAGGTAAAACAGTAACTGGTACATTTAATAATTATTTGGCAAGTCTTAGTAAAGACTTTTTGGTTTTGTCCCCAAATTTAGCACCTTAAAACAGCAAATATTTATTATCTTACAGTTTCTGTGGGTCAAGAATCTGGGTGTGGCAAGTTGTGTGCCTCTGGCCCAAGATCTCTTACAATGGTATAATCCAGTTGTTAGCCAGAGGTGGGGTCTCATCAGAAGCGTGAACTGAGGGAGTATTCTGTTCCAAGCTCGCTCGCATGGTTGTGTGGTTGTTGACAGGATTCAGTTCCTTGTGGGCTTTTGGACTGAGGACCATAGTCCCTTGCTGGCATATTGGCCAGAGACCTCTCTCAGTTCTTTCTGGAGTGGGCCTCTCCATCAGCCAGCTCATAAAATGGCAGCAGACTTCCCTCCAAGGATGTGAGAGAGAAAAGCCATTGTTATAACCTAATCTCTCAAGTGACATCACTTTTGCCATATTTGTTAGGCGTCCATAGGTCTAGCTCACACTCAAGGGGAGAAGACTGCATAGGATTCAAATAACAGGAAGTGGGTATCATTGGGGGCCATCTCAGAAGGTTCCTACCACAGTATTACTTTCCAGAAATTGAGAAACTGAATGACTGTAATCTTGGGTAAAAATCCTTTTCTAAGTCATGTGGTTTCTAATTACTTGCCTTCAATAAAGTTTAAAGAGAACTGAAGCAAGTTTTCAGATTGTTAAAAATATTATTTTTAATGAGGTTGAACCAATCTTTTTTATTTTTAATTAATTAATTAATTTGGCTGTGCTGGGTCTTAGCTGTGGCACGGGATCTTCATTGCCACATGTGGGATCTTCCTTGTGGCATGCGGGATCTTTAGTTGCAGTAGGCGAACTCTTAGTTGCAGCATGCGAGATCTAGTTCCCTGACCACGGATGGAACCCGGGCCCCCTGCATTGGGAGTGCAGGGTCTTAACTACTGGATCACCAGGGAAGTCCCTAAAAATATTATTTTTTTATTTTAAGCTTTTTTGGCTGCACCATGCGGCTTGTGGGATCTTAATTCCCTTACCAGGGGTTGAACCTGGGCCCTCAGTAGTGAAAGTGCAGAGTCCTAACCACTGGACCCCCAGGGAATTCCCTAAAACTATTATGAAAAATCATTGTATAACTTTTTGACATTAACTCAGAGTTCAAGGAAATTGAGTGACAATGGCATACTAAAACTCTGTTCATTCACATATGCTTATTGATATGAAAAAGTTTTCTTCGTGCTTTTATAAAAATGGAAACTAAATATATAATTGATGCTGAATCTTGTCCCTGAATATTACTCAATATTCTGTGGCTATAATAACTAGCTGGAAGAAAAGCCCCACTAACATCTTTAAGAAATATATTTCCAGTAAAAATGTATTTTTATGTCTAATTGTTATTTATCAAAATTTGTATTATATTTGTGTTCTTTTGAGCAGCTTTGTACTGCTAATAATTGAATAATAATGATATTCAGAAGAAATGTTTCAACATTTATTACCTCTGACCACAGAAAATAAAAAATTATAATTCAATTTATACTTTTGTTATGAAGAAATATAAGGTGATCAATAATTTAAAAAGACTTAAAAACACAAAAAAATTATAACGTTAGGGTAAAATCCTGTGGGGATGTGGAATGCAAATAAGAATGCAAGGAGAGCAAGGAAAGGTGTAAACTCTCTGCCCGTAAAGAAAGAAGAGTTTAACCATTTATTTTTTAAATACATGGTTATGAGTAACAAATCACTATGGTATTCAGATTCCATTGGATACGTTTAAATTAGTAATTGGATAGTTTTATTTTAAATGTCAATATTTACCATATTCCAGAAATTACATCCTTTGCAACTATTTAAACTTATGATGAATAATCTAGATGTCAACCTAAGAATATGTAAGATACATAGATTTTTTTTCTCTACGAATTGATTAGAAGGTGTGCCTGCAAAAGGTCTGAATGCCCTTGATAAGACCTTGAACTAAGACACACTTATGGCTCTAGTAAATATCACTGCCCTAAAATCCTGCCTTGGGAGACAATGTTGTTGTAGGCAACTTGGAATGCAGAGGAAGATAGGAGGCAAGGGCAATGTGAAATAGTGAGATGCAGCCTGCCATTGTGGAAAGAGCAGGGGTTTTGGAGTCAAACAAAACAGGGCTTGAAGTACTGCTCTGCTATTTATCAGCTGTGTGACCTCAGAGCAGTCAATCAAAATCTGAGTCATGGTTTTCTCAACTGTTAAAATAAAGGAAAATCTCTATCACACTGATTTGTTGTAGAAGTCAATGTAAAATGCCTGGGCTACTGCCTGGTACATAGTAAGAGCTATATAGCTGTTGATCCCTTCTCCTACATTTCTGAGCCTATAATACCAGAAACGAACTTTGAATTTTCATTTTACCCGTTGATGGCTCAGAATAGCCAGTCTTTCATCTGTGGAATGTTTCTCTAGCTCTTGAAATAAAGTTGGTATTTGATAAGTATTTCTTAAAATGAAGTGAGTCACATTTTTAAACACAGGGTCTTTAGATTCTTGTCATCTCTAGACAAGTTCAAAAGGGAGAATGATGATATAGCTCCTATGCATATTCAGCTATTTTCTAATAAATTGGGCTGGATGTCCTGGTATCTGGAAATGGTCTCACTGCTTTCAATTTTTTAAAATCCCTGTGTGAGCTTTTTGTTTGTTTGTATGTGTTTTAAACAATAAGCAGTTAGGTCCTTTAAAAAATAGTTTTCTAAATGATTTTGACAAAGAATAGAAACATGCAATGGGCCAAGTTTTAAACCATAGTTGTTTTTTTTTTTGTTTTCTTTTTTAGCTTAGGAGGCTTTCTGGTGCCCACTCATTGCACTTACTCAAATCAGGTGAGGATATGATTTTGGCTAAACATTTTACAAACAGCTCAAGAACCCCAGATGATACCATTTTATTCCCCTTGTGCTCAGGTGACCTCAGATTGGGATTTACTATGTAAATAATTAACAGAGAAGTTATTGCAAATTATCCTCTCAACAGTCTTTTCCCACTCATTTATCATGTATCAATTCATTGTCTACCTATCCATTCATTTTTAAAATTTAAAAAATTTTTACTTTTATTGAAGTATAATTGATTTACAATATTGTGCTCATTTCAGGTGTACAGCAAAGTGATTTGGTTATACATATATATATATATGTATATGTCTATATTCTTTTATTGATTCTTTTCCATTATAGTTTATTACAAGATATTGAATATAGCTCCCTGTGTTATACAGTAGGTCCTTCTTGTTCCTCTATTTTATATATAGTAGTGTGCCTCTGTTAATCCCACACTCCCAATATACCCCTCTTCTCCCTTCCCCTTTGGTAACCGTAAGTTTGTTTTCTATGTCCATGAGTCTGTTTCTCTTTTGTGAATAAGTTAATTTGTACTATTTTTAGATTCCACATATAAGTGATATATAATATTTGTCTTTCTCTGTCTGACTTACTTCACTTAGTATGATTATCTCTAGGTCCATCCATGTTGCTGCCAATGGCATTATTTCATTCTTTTTTATGGCTGAGTAATATTCCATTATTTATATATACCACATCTTCTTTTTCCACTCATCCGTTGATGGACATTTAGGTTGCTTCCATGTCTTGGCTATTGTAAAGAGTGCTGCTATGAACATTAGGGTGCATGTATCTTTTCAAATTAGAGCTTTTGTCTTTTCTGGATATATACCCAGGAGTGGGATTGCTGGATCATATAGTAACTCTATTTTTATTTTTTAAGGAGCTTCCATACTGTTCTCCATAGTAGCTGCACCAATTTACACTCCCACCATTCATTTTTTAAAATTAATTTATTTTTGGCTGTGTTGGGTCTTCCTTGCTGCGCACGGGCTTTCTCTAGTTGTGGCAAGCAGAGGCTACTCTTCATTGCGGTGCGCGAGCTTCTCATTGCAGTGTCTTCTCTTGTTGTGGAGCATGGGCTCTAGGTGTGTGGGCTTCAGTAGTTGTGGTGCATGGGCTCAGTAATTGTGGCTCATGGGCTCTAGAGTGCAGGCTCAGTAGTTGTGGTGCATGGGCTTTGTTGCTCTGCAGCATGTGGGATCTTCCTGGACCAGGGCTCGAACCTGTGTCCCCTGCATTGGCAGGCAGATTCTTAACCACTGCACCACCAGGGAAGCCCTCACCATTCATTTTTTGATTTTTGTATTGAAAAACTACTATATTGCAGGTACTCTGCTAGATGCTGGGTATAGCAAAATGACTGTCCTCTAATGGTGGTGGGAATACTACACAGAACACAATTCGAATACAGAGGTAGCACCTGAATCCTGAAGACTGGGAAGTAACAGACCACCTGGCAGGACTGGCTAAAGAGTGTGAGCTGTAAAGTGATGAATAAGATACTTATTCATTCAGACGTTCTTTCATTCAAACAGTATATATTGACTGCCTGCTAGGTAAGAGATGTTGGGATTTTAGCAGTGAATAATATGGACAACATTATAATTTGGAATGTGGAAATCTGTTTTCTTTTCAACCCTTGATCTACTTTGAATCGTAAGATTACGGATGTGGTTTTTGTAGTCATAGTTGTCTAAAACTTCACTGAATGTATGATGCCCAAGAGATTTTCATTCATCTGTATGGAGCTAGCCTTTCACCTTATATGATAGAAATATCAGACATTGACTTTTTAAAATGTTCACTGTTTGGTGATGATGCCCTTTCCCACACTCTGCCCTACCCTCTCTACCCAACTATGACTTTTGAACATTCTCCAAGATCATCAGCCCCTGCCTGGGTGCTTTTGTGTAAGACATAACCTATACAACCATAGCTTGTGGTTCTTCCTATTCCAAGTTTCCAAAATTTTCAGGACTTTTGTGCTACCATAATGTGACCTTAATGACACATAGCTTTACATATATGTTCTAATCATGTTTGTGTCCTGCATTGCCTTTGATAACGTCAGCTCCTGTAGAGCAGGCGAGAGCTTCTATTTAGCTGCTTTTGCAGTGCCAGTGTAATGTACTGTGACTGTAGATCATACCCTCAAATGTTGACTTGCTCAGATCCTGAACACATGGCCACAGCTAGGTCAAGTGAACATTTCTGTTCAATTTCACATTCCTCAGCAAATCCGAGCTCAAGGTTATTTTTCTTGCAATTTCCTACCAGCTTTTGATAAATTCTTATGCACTCTCTCAGATCTCCTGCCAGCAACCATCTTGCTCTAGCAAATTGGAAAGCTTTAAAACATAATGCAAAGGAAGAGTGACAGGCACAGACACAGCAGAGCAGAGCCTTTAAGGAGGAAAGCTACTTCCAGGAGTCTTGGGCCCACTGGCAGGCTGGTTGGAGGTGTATATTGAGGAGGGGGATATTTTGGCATCCTTCCCATTAACTAGTAGCTGCTTAGTTCATCTGGGCATAAGACTAGCTCTGTTTCCCTATGATGGGAAAGCAATACAAATTGCCATGACATGCACACTCCATGCTGAGGTGAGACAATATATTTCCCTGGCATCTCAACAGAAGTCTACCTCACTTTGGACTGCTTTCTTCTGATAGAATTCAGGGCATGCTTCTCAAATGTTGGTGTGCATCAGAATCATATGGGGCATTTTTTAAAAATGCAGATTTCTGGACCTCCCTAGACTTATATTTTGTATTGTGGTTTTGCCTCAGGGCAATTTAAAAAAGATGTAAGCATTTAAAATATATCATCGTTTTTGTAACTCCATTTTTGTTTTCATTCATTTAAAAATTAGAAAGGAATCTTCAAGATATTGAAGTGGTCCAGACCTCCCACAACCTCTTGGAGGCCCTGCAGGGGAGAAAGTGCCCTCAGTGAGAATTACCATCCCCCGCCATGCTCTCACCTCCAACTTAGTGCGCATGTGCAGTGGTCTAGCGCGGAGCCAGTTCCCCCGTTGCCTCTCTTCCCCAAGGTTGCTAGGTGGTTAGAATTTCCTGTTTTAATCATTCTGGGGCCTCCTGGGAATGACTTTGATATTGGTTAATCTAGTTTAGAGCCCTGTGGTAACTTCAATCCAAGCACACAAACTCAGCTGCAAAACATAAAGATCAAAAAGAGAGCCCTCCCTCCAGCTTCAGCTCCCTGCCCATCCATTGCCCCCAACACTTCCTGTACCCTAGTACTGATGGCCCCCAATAGCCCCAGACTGCAAGAGACCCCTCAGTGGGTGTTACAAACGGGTCCTCCTTCCTACTGAACACTTGCAGTTGTCCTTTGAGCAGCCATTATGTCTGCCTCCTGCCCCACCCAGAGGAATAAAAAGGCCACTAATCCCTCCCCCAATTATGTTGCTAGGTGGTTGAAACTGCCGCTCTGATCTCTCAAGGACTTGGTGTTACATTTTTTTAACTGGTTACAAAGTTTCCAGCCCCTGTAACAACCTCAGCTCCAGTGCACAAATTCGGGTGCTAAACCTCAGGGCAAAGCTCAGAACCCACACACTAGCTCCCCCCAGCTCTCCCATCCTCAGGGTCCCAACTCCCCTCACATTTCATTACCGATACTAACCAGTCCCCCGTCTCCTTGCTTCATGAGCAATCCCAGCTGTTTGCAGACAGAGACCAGAGAGCAGGGAAGGAGCAACAAAAGAGGTTGTATTTGAGCTGGGCCTGGAGAGAGTGGCAGGATTTCTCCAGGCAGAGATGGAGGGAGAAAAACTTTCCCCCAAGAGGCAATAGTAAGAAAAGTCAGAAAGAGTAGAGAGGTTGAGCGTAGTCATTGAAGTCGAATGAACTACTCAAGATTTATTTACGTTAGCAGTTCTCAAATTTCAGGGGCTATTAGACTCGCCTGGGTTGCTTGCGAAAATGCAGATGCCTGGGTCTCACCTCAGACCTGCAGAAACCGATGCTGTGGGGATGGGGAGGCTCGAGAATCTACACTGTTTCACAAGCATTTTTGGGTGATTTTGACACAGGTGATTGTCAACCATCCTTTCAGAAACACTAATTCTGGGATTCTGCCTGCTGGTCCAGATGTATTCAGCAGGCCAAAGCAGTAAAACAGCAGGTCTTCCTCATTCCTACCTGTCCCTGTCTTCCCATGGCCAAGCCATAACATCCCTCTGTCATTGGGACAGTGGGTAGAAGGTATAATTTGTGCACCCCCCAAAGCTAATGTTATTAGGCTGCCCAGCAATATGAAAAAAACTGGCTTACTGGGCTACTATGGAGAGATGACAGGGGAAGGAAGGAGGAACAAAGGCAGAATTAGTAACTGATAGTCTCCCTAGGCATTCTTAACGTGTGCACTATACAGCCAAAGAGATGACCTTTCAACTAGTGAATGGGAAGGGAGGGGTGCCTGGTGGTTACTCAGGCTTGGCACTCTCTGGTCTTTCTTTGGGGGGGGATGCTGATCATGTTTATTTAACATTCTCTGCAGAATTTATTTTTTTCTTTCTGTTTTAGTCAGATGTAATTGACATACAGCACTGTATAAATTTAAGGTGTACAGCATAATGACTTATATACATCATGATTACCACAATAAGTTTGGTGAACATCCATCACCTCATATAGATACCTTGCGGTGCAAACTTTTTAGGATCTACTCTCTTAGCAGCTGTCAAATATACCATACGGTGGTGTTAACTACAGTTATCATTTGTACATTACATCCCCAGAACTTATCTTACAACTGGAAGTTTGTATCTTTTAACCACCTTCATCCAATTCCCCCTCCCCTCCACCCCTTGCCTCTGGTCACCACAAATCCCATCTCTTTTTCTATGAGTTTCTTTTTTTTTCTTTTTTAAGATTCCACATATAAGTGAGATCATGCAGTATTTGTCTTTCTCTGACTTATTTCACTCAGTATAATGTCCTCCAGGCCCATCCATGTTGTCTTTAGCAGGCTGTCTCATACTGAGGACAATGAAAGTGGCAGAACAAAAGACAACTGCAGGGCTTCCCTGGTGGCGCAGTGGTTGAGAGTCCGCCTGCCGGTGCAGGGGACACGGGTTCGTGCCCTGGTCTGGGAAGATCCCACATGCCGCAGAGCGGCTAGGCCCGTGAGCCATGGCTGCTGAGCCTGCGCGTCCGGAGCCTGTGCTCCGCAAGGGGAGAGGCCAGAACAGTGAGAGGCCCGCCTACCGCAAAAAAAAAAAAAAAAAAAAAAAAGACAACTGCAAATTGATCCAGTGCCTTAGGTCCCTGAGATGCAGAAGGATCTGCTTTCTATCTTCTAAAATGGTCCTGCAAAGTCCTCACAAGCAGTCTGGGTATTCTTTAGAGACCATTTAGGGTATGGAACACAAGTGTGCTCATAAAAACAACACAGGTTATAAACAATAGAGCTTAATTATCTTTCCCACTCTGATTCTAAGGGGCGTGGCAGGAAAAGTAGGAAACAAATCCGTGAGGGCTCTGGATCTCCGGAATTCCCTCCTTCACACTCCACCTCTGACCCACTCTGTTGCCTTCAAATAAATCATCTACTTTCTGAGAGTCAGAATGAAATTTGGGCAGTTTTCAATTCATAATTTCTCATGAAATCAACCAATAGGATCACAGTGCTTCTTCAGTCCCTCACTACGTCATCTGTAGTCATGCGGAAGAGTTTCAGCTTTTCTCCTCTTCTTGTCTTCCCTGTCTTACTACAAGGTGGGCTGGGAGTGTGAGGGGAAGAAAAAAAGCCTCAGGGAGATTGGATGATACAAATTTTAAAATGTCGTTCTCTCCCAGTAGGCACCGCCACTCTCCATTGTTATATGAGCAAGGTGGCACCTCAGTAGAACACAGTATGGGTAAGTTTTTTTGTTTTTGTCTTTTTTTTTTTTTTTTGCGGTACGCGGGCCTCTCACTGTTGCGGCCTCTCTCGTTGCGGAGCACAGGCTCCGGACGTGCAGGCTCCGGATGCGCAGTCTCAGCGGCCATGGCTCACAGGCCCAGCCGCTCCGCGGCACGTGGGATCTTCCTGGACTGGGGCACGAACCTGTATCCCCTGCATCGGCAGGCGGACTCTCAACCACTGCGCCACCAGGGAAGCCCTATGGGTAAGTTTTGATTGAGAAATAGGATGAAGAGCAAAGTTGGGAGCAAGATGTCATAGCCTATGCAAGGTCAGAATGAACAGCACTGTAGAAGCTTCTGGGTAACATAAAATAAATATATCCTAGTTCAGACTTGGAAATAAACCATGTTGCTTTCTGTAGGCCTCCACTCTATCACTGCAAACAAATATTCCTGTGATATCTCAGTGGTTCTCAAAGGAAATAAGCTCTAAGTGGACTCCCAGGCCACAGTGAGCTCATGCGGTGAAAGAATTGTCCTCCCTCCCTCCTGACCAGGGGTGCTGGCCGTCATGGGATGGGGACTCTCTAAGTGCTTTCTGGAGCTACTGTCTTCTCTACATAAGTGCCTTTCTGGCCAGTTTCAAACATAATGGACCAGAAAATGAAATGCCAGATGTTCAACCTCTTAGCTTGCCTCTGGGAACGGGACATCAGACAGCTAGTTCTTTACATTTATCTAGAGCTTTACGCTTTCCCAAGCACTTTAACGTACTTTCTCTCATTTGATTCTCACACCCACCTGCGAAGTTGTCAGGACATCGATTATCTAGTGCAGATGTGGCAACTGAGGTCTGGAGAGAGAAATTGCTCCTTGAGGGTCACACATCTAGTTTGTGGTAAAGCAGCTCTAGAATCCAAGTCTTCTGACCCTTGCTTCCACTCAAATCTGCCACTCACTCGGTTCACTTACTATCTATGGGTATAATGCTCAAACAGGAGCATCCCGTACAGGATTCGGTGGGCTAATGCCTGGAAAGCTCAAGCTCTCTTTGACATCCTGCTACACCCCATCCCCCATCAGGAGCTCTAGGGAGCCTGACCTTCCTGCATCCTCATTCAAATCCCTGTGTCTGTTCCTCACTCTCCTGCCTTGGTCTGGGCTCACCAATACCCCCAACAAATGCTCCTTGTGCCCTCTCTCACGTCCCCAATTAAATTGTAACTCAGCGCTTTACTCCTCCAAGAGCCTCCCTAGAGTGAAGGAAGGCACGAGGGATTGGGGGAAATTTTTTCCCTTTTATATTTTAATTGCTGTGTTTTTCCTAGATAGGAGAAGAGAGCTGGCTTGTTCTTATCTCTTAGTCCTCAGCTCAAATATCATCTCCTCAAAGAGACCTTCCCTGAGCCACCAATTTAGAGCGGGTGCCTTCGTTACTCTATCTCACAGCGCCCTGTTCTCTTCTCTCATACCAATTGCCACAAATCGCCTGAATTGTTTTGCCTATGTTTGCTTATTCTTAGGCTCCCCATAGAAGAAAAGTTCACTGAAATTAGGCACTTTGTCCTTTTCAGTTCTGCAGTCCTGAAGCCTGGCGTGGAGCAGGTGTACAATAGATTTTTGGAGAAGGAATGAATTGGAGAGCCAAAGGCAGATATGAAGTGAAGGGAGCACCAGTAATATTATGTATCGGTTTTCAAGTATATCATCTTATTTCATCTTCACAACAGCCTGCTGAGGTAGGTTCTGTTACTATTTCCATTTGATCAATAAGGCTCACCAGAGTGAAGACATTTGTCTAAGGACACACAGCTAGAAACTGGTGGTCTGCAATTCAAATCTGGATTGAGTTGACTCTAGAACCATAGCTCTTAAGTGCTCAGGTACACTGTCGCTTGGGGAAGTGCACTGAGTGGGATTTCACAATGAGCAACGTGTTGTCTCCTACATGACAGAAACAGAAACGGAGCCTGACCACGGTTCCGAGATTTTGACAAACAGCTCCCTCTATATACACTTGGCCGGGCCTCTGTCTGCCCAGGTTCCTCTCCTGCTTGTTTCCTTCAGTTTCTCTGCTACAGACATGACCTTTGCAGGGTTCTTGCTTTCAGCACCGCAGGTCAGACACTGCACAATTCTGGTAGCGCCATTCATAGCAGATGTGGCAGTCCTGAAACCCACTGAACTGCTTGTCACCTTTTCTGGGCGTCTCCAGAAAGGTAAATAGAACCTTTCAGTCAAGCAGGCACAGGTTGTTCTGCCTGCCTTCATCTTGCAGTTGCAGAGTGAGGAAGCTTTTCCTTTGGGAGGACAGAGGCAGTCAGATGGTGGTGAGCATGGGGATTTGCTGAGCTCACCCAGCAGTTTTCAGAAATAACGGAGACTAAGCCCATCAGGGCTTCCATTTCTGAGCCTGGGAAGAAGTGAGAGGTGTGTCTTATCACCTGGTTGTGGAAAAATCTACAGGTCTGACCCCATGTGGGATTATTACTGGTCTCATGTACTCAGATTGTCATAGCATGTGCCGTCTAACTTCCTGCCTCACTGATCGGGAGCTTCCTTTTTACCTCCCAGGCCATACTTTTATTTTTTAGATTGCTTCTAAATATCACCTCCTGAGGAGTCACTGGGCCTGAGTTCACCCTGACCTAACTCCTTACGCATAGCAGATGCTCAAGTCCTTGTAGAAAGAATGAATTAACGAATGAACAAACTTGCCATGGAACCCTGGGCAAGTCTCAACCTTTGGAAACCCGTTTCCTCATCTGTAACATGCAGACAGTCATGCCTACATTCACAGAGTTCTTGTGAGGATCAAACAAGACACTATATGCAAGTGTGCTTAGTAAAGTATAAAGCAATGTCTTAACTATAATTATGAAATCCATCATCTAGGCAGATTTCCTTTCAGTTAGATAATGCCCCCCCTCATTGCCATACAATTTATTCAACTCCAAACACTAAACACTTGCAAAGGATATAAACTCACATTATGTATTTTTTAAAACATGGTTGACAAACTACAGATCAGAGATTTTCCCAAGCTTCTCCCTATCAATTAGTGAAGACGTATGTGTTGGGTACCTCCTATGTGTCCCACATTTTACTAGGCATCAGGCGAATGTAAAGAATACCTAAAGCAGAGCCCCTGTCTTCACAGAGCTTCAGTCTACAGAGGTAGAAAAGAGACATATTTTGAAATAACTAGAGTAGAAGTTGGCAAACCATGGTCGGCCTGCCACTTGGTTTTGGATAGCCTGCGTGCTAGGAATGGTCGTTACATTTTTAAATGGTTGAATAAAAATCAAAAGTTAGAATAATATTCTTTGAGACAGGGACTTCCCTGGTGGTGCAGTGGATAAGAATCCACCTGCCAATACAGGGGACGTGGGTTTGATCCCTGGTCCAGGAAGATCCCACATGCCGTGGAGCAACGAAGCCCGTGTGCCACAACTACTGAGCCTGTGCTCTAGAGCCTGTACCACAACTACTGAGCCCACGTGCCGCAACTACTGAAGCCCACGCCCTAGAGCCCGTGCTCCGCAACAAGAGAAGCCACCGCAATGAGAAGCCCACGCACCGCAACAAAGACTAGCCTCCGCTTGCCGCAACTAGAGAAAGCCCACGCGCGCAGCAACGAAGACCCAACGCAGCCAAAACTAAAATTAAATCTTTAAAAAAAATTCCTTGAGACAAAAATTATATGAATTTCCAATTTCAGGGCCCATAAATAAAGTTTTATTGGCACAGAGCCATGCCCACTTTTTAATGTATTTTCTATGGCTTCTGCATTATAAGAACAGCATTGGATAGTGGTGACAGAGGTCTTAAGTTCACAAAGCCTAAAATATTCACTATCTGCCCCTTTAGAGAAAAAAACGTCAACCCCTAAACTAGAGGACAATAAGCTTAGGTTTGGTGAGCTTGTCAGTTGCTCTGTTTTCACACTTTAAAATGTTCTGGGAAGTCATATGCATTAAAGATTCATTAATTTCTGGACTTCCCTGGCAGTCCAGTGGTTAGGACTCTGCACTTCCACTGCCGGGGGTCCGGGTTTGATCCCTGGTCGGGGAACTAAGATCCCACAAGCCATGTGGCATGGCCAAAAAAAAAAGTACTAGGAAAAAAAATCATTACTTTGTTCATTTATTCAATAGATATTAAGTGAGAACCTACTATGTGTCAGACCATGTATCCTGGTTAAGACTGGAGGGACTCCAGTATAAAGTATCTCTGCATTAGTATCAAGAGAAAAACACTGTGGCATAACCTCCTAGAAGATTCATCGGGTGATGGAAACTTCTCTGTGCTTCCAGAAGTCTTGAGGGCTAGGCCAATGGGAACTCTGATGGAGTCCGTGAGAGGATTCTAATTCCAGTCATTTAAGACTTCTTTAATAATTGGCGCTGATTTTCTAATGAATGAGAAGGCCTATCATACTTTTCTTTCACTCTGGGTGATTCCCAATATGCCACATTTAATAAGAGCAGCTTTGAGATAAATATATTTCTCATCAAGACTTTGTGATTAGTTCACAGTTTTATAGGCCCAGGTACTTCTAAAAGTTCAAACAGGGGAAATTGGGAAAGAGAACAGAGGAAAAAGCAAGATAATCCTGTGATGGAAGAAAGGAGAATAAGAAAGAGAAATATAATTACCTCCCCTCACCCCATTTCTACTCTTAGATCGCTTCTATTTTCCTCTTTTAAACAAAGGCAGATTTACCTTGACAGCTGACATAATGTAATTTTGCTGTCAGATCTCAAGTAAAAAGCAGAGTATTGCAGTAGGTCGTAACCTCCGAGGCTCCTTTGGGGTATTTTGGCTTCTGTGTTGTAGCTAAAGGCCACCTCCTGGCCCAGGCTATCTCTCACGCTGAACCGGGCTACAACACAGGGCTCTGGTGACCACAGCAAGAGAGAGACCTAATTAATATTAATCACTTAGATCTCATGTTTAGCTTCTAAACCTCAAGCTGCTGAGAAATTAAAGAACATTCATATCAGATAGCTTTCCAGTCAATTGATTCTTGGTGCCCAGAACAAGAATCAAGGCAGAAGCCAAGAAGAACACATTCCTCAACCATGGCCTTTGGGCCATGGACATTTGACTTTTCCACCAATATTATTTGTAGCCTATGAAGAGGACATTCAGAGGCCAATCCATAGGAAGGCCAGGTCTTCTCAGCTTGTTTCCAGGTTGTCCATCCATAGTTGTTATTTTATGTAGTGGTTGAAGGCACCTTTGGCTTGGGGACTGTTGCACAGACCTGATCCTTTGCAAAATTGTGATGATGGTGACATTTTCCTCCAGTGCCTCCAATCTCTTTCCCTTACTGGTGTCCTATCTCCAGTCTTCTTCAGGTACATTTTCCTCATTCACTTGGCTCCCCATGAAAACCTGATCTCAGTAAGGGATTGAACTCACACTGAGTCATAAATCACCTACTAACAACTTAAAACATATTTGCATTATAACTGGGGACAAGGTCCTAAGGTGAGGGATTTCAGCAGGACAGTGGGAGGATGTCTATGAATCCTCTGAGATTTATGCTAAATTGTATGCATGTTTGCTTCATCAGATTATCAAAGCAATCATGACCTGAAAAAGGTAAAGTGCAGTCTTAAAGTAAAGAAATGAAATGCAAATAGTGAAACTTGAAACTGTAGTTCCATGACTGTCAACCCCATGAGAACAGGGACCACATCTTTCTTGCTCCCCTGTTACCTACTGTATGCCCAGTGCCAAGAACGTAGTAGAGTACATGGTAGTCTCTCAATAATCATTTGTTAAATTCATTCATTTATCCATCCAAGAGATAGTTACTGTTAAGTGAATGGATGAAGGAGTAAAGGAATCAGCTGGCAGAAGAACAGAGGTATTCTTTGGGCATTAGGCCCTACCCGTCACTTACATAGTTGGTCCTGTTTCTGTTTGAGTTACCCAAGATAGAGTCTCCGTGACAACTACTGATGTTCCTGATGAAGATCCAGGACAGGTGAGTCTGGGATGCAGAGAAGCAGCCCAGGCATCTGCCCTGTTTGGTTGTCCTTTAGCACAGGGAAAGAAAACCCACTTCCCTTCACTTGTCCTCTTCCCATTTCCACTTGCATCTTTGTCGGTCACCAAAATCATTACCAGGCAGCAGCAGGCATCAAAGGCTCAGCAGAGGCCTGCCAAAGTATAACCCTCAGCATTTTTTTTTCTTCCTGCGGTACGCGGGCCTCTCACTGTTGTGGCCTCTCCCGTTGTGGAGCACAAGCTCCGGACGCGCAGGCTCAGCGGCCATGGCTCACGGGCCCAGCCGCTCCACGGCATGTGGGATCCTCCAGGACCGGGGCACGAACCCGTGTCCCCCTGCATCGGCAGGCGGACTCCCAACCACTGCGCCACCAGGGAAGCCCACCCTCAGCATTTTGAGGCAGAGTGCTCTCATCCCCAGCAGATGCAGGCCCTCAGCAGCTTGCTGACAAAACCACGAGTGGGTGTTGATGCAGAATCAACAGGAATCCATTTCTGTGTTAGACCACCAGGGGGATGACCAGGCCCAGGCAGGGCTGGAAGTCTGAAAAGTCAGCCTTTGGTGCCCCCTGCAGCGTTTGCGGAGAGAATGCTCCTCTCTCCTCCCCTGAAGCTGGAGGGTGGATAGTCAGTCCATTTGCTGGTGTGGATATAATTTCAAGTGAGGCTTTCAAGCGTCCAAGAGCTGTCTGGGAAGGAACAGGGCTGAGAGGGCCCAAGACAGGATGTGTAAGTTGAACGAGGAGTTCTTGTCATGCCAATAAGCTTCGTAGCTCTGAACTTTTTACCCTTTGTGGGTGTGATGATTTCAGGTGGGCTGTCTGATTGTTCATTTGGGGAGGCTGGGGGTATTAGGGACAGAACTAAGAAGAGACCAGAAGTTTGAAGTCCGGTGGGCAAAAAAAAAAAAAAAAAAAAAAAAAGGAAAGAAAAGGAGAGCTAGTGTGTGTGTGTGTGTGTGTGTGTGTCTGTGTCTGTGTGTCTGTGTCTGTGTCTGTGTTGGGGGCTGGGGGGCAGGAAATCTCAGCTGAGGAAAACAGAATAAGTCACTTAGTCTCCAGAAACAAGGAGAAGGCTCCTTAGAGGATCCCTCTGGTTAGAAGCCAGGAGAGAGTCCGTGACTCAGTGAACCAAGTAGAAGGGTGAAGCTGGAGGGAGTCTGAGGTTGTGTGGAAGGCTTGCACCAGGGCCTGAGGGGTTGGGATGCGGGCAGGAAAGGAGGAGGTATGGTTTCATTATTACTTTGGATCAGACAGACCTGCTGGGGCCCTTGTGAAGAGTGTGCCCTTGGGCCAGTCACTTTGACCTCTGTGCCTCAGTTTCCTCACCTATAAAATTGAATTGTTAATAGTACCTACCTCAGGTAGTTGTAAGGATTTAATGAGAAAATATACATGAAAAGTGCTTTGTATAGTGTCTGGCACATTATAAGTGTTCAATAAATGGTAGTTATTATTTTTTTAACATCTTTATTGGAGTATAATTGCTTTACAGTGGTGTGTTAGTTTCTGCTGTATAACAAAGTGAATCAGCTATACATATACATATATCCCCATATCCCTTCCCTCTTGCGTCTCCCTCCCTCCCACCCTCCCTATTCCACCCCTCTAGGTGGTCACAAAGCACCGAGCTGATCTCCCTGTGCTATGTGGCTGCTTCCCACTAGCTATCTATTTTACGTTTGGTAGCGTATATATGTCCATGCCACTCTCTCACTTCAGCCCAGCTTACCCTTCCCCCTCCCCATGGCCTCAAGTCCATTCTCTATGTCTGCATCTTTATTCCTGTCCTGCTTCTAGGTTCTTCAGAACCATTTTTTTATAGTAGTTATAATGATATGAGATAGAAAGTGCCTGGGATTTAATAAAGGTTTGTATCTATGCCAAATATTCACTGTATTCTTATTACTGATTTCTCTAAGCCTTAAGAAACTGAGAAAGACCTCAGCTTGGGACTAGAGGTGGAGGCAAGGGGCTTGTCCAGGTAAGGGCTGGGTAAGGTAAGGCAGTCAACCCGGGGTGCTGTGCTAAGCCAGGTAGACAGCAGCATGAGGGCTCAGCATGGGGATGTGGGAAGCCACAAAAGCAGATCCCATCTTTAAAAATTATTTTTCTAAAGGCAGGCTCTAAACTTCATCATCCAGCTCCTAGAGATGTGACTCTGCCTCATGCTTCTCCTCCTTGCTGGGACATGTTTCCTGTTGGCACGGGAAAGACTTCCTTCCCATCTGAAGATATTTTCATGCCGAATCAAAGAATGGGAGGTAGAAAGAAGTGAGGCCAGCTCCTACACTCTTACTGCCCCCCATAAACACCAGGCCAATCCTTGCTGGTGTGCAAGCTATTTCCCTGCCAGAAATGAGATCTGAAAGCCAGCCACACTTTTCTGTCTTTCCGGATTTGACCCCAAGGCTCAGCTCAATGTGTAATTTCTAAATCAACCTCACAACAACGCAATCAGATAGGTACTGGTTGGGGGGTAGCCAGAAAAACAGAAATCAATTTAAGCCTTTCAAACATGGAGATTTATTACAGAGGGTAGTCACAGGTGATGGAAGAGCTGAGAAACCAAACAGACGGCAGTGAGGCAACTCAGAGATTAGCAGCAACAGGAAGCCCCTCTTATCCCTGGAGTTGGAGGGACGACTGGAAGACGTGGTGAGTGGTGTTTCCAGAGCTTGTAGACTGGGGCTATCTGGTGGGAGCTCGAGCCTAGATGGGGCTGCCCTGCAGAAGCTGGGGCCAAGGAGGGGTGGGATGCCTGGTGGTGGTTGGAGGTGAGCCACGTAGGAAACACAGCTGCTGCTGGAGTTGCCACAAAAAGTGAGGTTGGGGATGGGGAAGAAATATCCTAGCTTCTCTCTTCTTCCTACCTTCTGGTTGGTCAAACCCATACAGAAACAAATGGCAAGGGACTGTGGGGAATGGAGTTCCCTGGTACAGAACAGAGCAGGAAATGAACAGGGAATGGATCTGAGAGTAAGCAGCAGATGAAAAGCCTAATTATCCATCCCCATTTTACAGAGGAGTCAAATGAGGCAGAAAGAGGTTAAGTTGCCCCAAACTACACTAAGTGGCAGTCCAGGTTTCAAATCCAGGCAGTCTGACTACTCCTGAGCCCATGCTGTCTGTAATCACTACTATTATATACTCACGGTAATAGCACTATTGTTATTTTACTCAAGGCAGACTTTTCCCTCTAGATTTAAAGCTCCCTAAAGGCATCTACTGTGTCTTTACCTTTATATCATTTATAGCACCTAGGCTTTGTGGATTTTTCCGAACCTACCAGAAAATGTAGATTTTTGACTGAAATGGGATTATCAGCAGGTTTTCATAGGTTCCCCATCACCTGGGGTGAGTGGAGGGGACTATGAAAATGTCCTCTGCCATTCCGAATGTTTATTTTCTTGTTAGTGAAATGTAGCAATTTCTGATCAGATTCCAGACAATGGTTTGGCAACAGGGAAAAGTCTAAGCGGCAATGAGAAAAATCGGTAGCTAGATTGCTTGAGGGCATCCCAAAGGGAAGAGACAGTTATTAAAATTTGAAATGGCTTGGCTCCAATGTCATAACATTTCTACAACTTGAATTGAGCAGCTCCTTCACTTGGGAAGAAGATATACTATCCCTTAGATGACTTAGCTGACAGGGTTTATGTTTTATTCTGTTTTATTAAGCAACAGGTCTTGGGTACTAAGCATACACAGTTATGTTGGAAGAAGTGTCAGTGATTCCTATCTAAATGAAATCTACAGGCACTGGAACTTGTAGGACAAGGTGATCGGACAGTTAAGAATGGTGGTATAACTGGGGCAGGAAAGAAGATGTGTTAGAGACCTTGTAGTGAAAGTGCATTTCCAGTACTTCTTGGCCTCAAGGTAAGTGTCAATGTGATAGGATAGTGGTTCTGTGCATGGGCCTTGGGGTTAGACTACCTCAGTTCAAATCTAGGCTCTACCACTCTCCAGCATATGGCTTTACCAGTATACTGGGGAATCATACATATTGTAATACAGTCCACTACTCTGGTTTTTCTCCTACCTCTCTGGTTGTTCTTTCTCAGTTTCTTTGCGTGACCAATTCTGTCTTTCCAACCTCTAAACATTGGAGTACCCTGGGCCTCATTTTTGGATCTCTTTTCTATGCACAGTCACTCCTGTTGTGATCTCTCCAAGTCCCATGGTTTTAAATACTGTGGACATACTGCGACTCCCAAATCTCTGTCTCCAGCCTCTCCGCTGGACCTGTAAACCACTGCCTACCCACCATCTCCACTCAGATGTCTAATAGGCATTTCTCACTCTACATCTCTAAAACCCAACTCTGGATCTCTGACCCCTCCCAAGCCTGTTCCTTTCCCACTCTTCCCCAACTCAGTAAGGGATGAATCCACCCTTCCAGTTACTCAAGGCCCAAAATCATGGTGCCATCCTTGACTCCTCTCTTTTGTTCACACCCCACATCTCCATCAGCAAACTGGATGTATTTTTGAAATATATCTAGAACCTGACCATTTCTCATTGTGTCCATCATGACCACCTTTGTCTAATCCACCAACAGCTCTTGTCTGGGTCAATGCAATGGTCTCATAATTTGTCTCTGTCCCGGTACCATTCCATCTTTTTTCAATCAGCCACATCAATCTTATTAAAATGTCAGTTAGATCATGTACCTCCTCTGTTTAAAATCCACAGCTTCCCATTTCACTCAGAGAAGAAGCCAAAGTCTTCACAAAGGTCTATCAGGCCCTACATGATCTGTCCCTCACCCCCATTACCTCTCTGACCTCATCTCTTAATTCTCTCCCCTTTGTGTATTCCACTTCAGTCACATTGGCCTTCCCAAGACTGAAATCAAGGTGTCAGCATAGCTCAGTTGTTATCTAGAGACTCTAGAGAAGAATCTGTTTCAAGTTCATTTATGTTGGCAGAATTCATTTTCTTGTGGTAGTAGGACTGAGGTCCCCACTTCCATGCAGGCTGTCAGCTGGGGGCCATTCTCAACTCCTAGAAGCTGCCCATATATATATATATTTTTTGCAGTACGCGGGCCTCTCACTGTTGCAGCCTCTCCCGTGGCGGAGCACAGGCTCCGGACGTGTACGCTCAGCGGCCATGGCTCACGGGCCTAGCCACTCTGCGGCATGTGGGATCCTCCCGGACCGGGGCACGAACCCGTGTCCCCTGCAGTGGCAGGTGGACTCTCAACCACTGCGCCACCAGAGAAGCCCTGCCCATATTTTTTTTACCACATGACTCCATCTTCAAGCCAGCAATGACACATCAAATCCTCCATGTGCTTCAAATCTCTGGCATTCTCTTCTGCTACCAGCTGGAGAAAACTCCGCTTTTAAAAGACTCATGTGATTAGATTAGGCCCACCTGGATAATTTCCCTGAGTAGTAACCTTAATTATATCTGCAAAACCCCTTTTGCCATGTAATGCAACATAATCACAAGTGTGCTATCTCATCATGTTCACAGTCCTAATGATTAGGGCGGGAAATCTTGGGGGATCATTTTAGCACTGTACCCGCCACAATAATAGTCGGACTGAGAAACTGACCAATCAGAATGTATGCCAACAATAGCACTGGAGCAGGGGCGTGGAGAATACCTGCTGCTCCAGCTGTTTCCCGTTACTTGCTGGATTGTGGGGTGACCTGGAGTTGTCCCAGAGGCAACAGCCGGAGTGGCAGCTATTTACCAACTGGTATGAAAAAATATATATATATTTTGTTGTTGTTGTTGTTGTTGTTGTTGTTGCGGTACGCGGGCCTTTCACTGATGTGGCCTCTCCCGTTGCGGAGCACAGGCCCCGGATGAGCAGGCTCAGCGGCCATGGCTCACGGACCCAGCCGCTCCGCGGCATGTGGGATCCTCCCGGACTGGGGCACGAACCCGTGTCCCCTGCATCGGCAGGCGGACTCTCAACCACTGCGCCACCAGGGAAGCCCCAAGTATGAAAATATTGTAATATTTTAACAACCAGGGACTGTAATAGTGCATAGCAGTTGTAGCAGTTGTTTATCTGCTTGATTAGTTACAAATCATTGTGTAGGGTGTGAAGTGCTGCCTTCTCCTCTGAGCTTTGAGAGTCTGAGGTTGGTCCTGGATGACTAGGGGAAGGCGGGGAGACCACCTGCCCTCCTTGGCACTTCCATGGTGTGCAGTGGCCCCTTCCAGCCTTGTCTACTGTTTTTGCGGCACCAGGTATTTTTCTGAAGAATGTCTTCATTTGCATGGTTGTCTTACGCAGTGGGAGAGTCCATCCATCATCTGAGCCTCCAAATGCCACCACCTCAAGGGAGACAACCAGTCCTACATATATAGCCTCTCCCCAAGCCATCCAGCAGATGTGGCTCAGTGAGGCAAGCGCTGTTTACTTGCTCTCAGCATTAGCGTGAACACTTCACAGCAGCCAAAGAAACTGAGGGTTCTTATTAACTTGCTGAGTGAAGCTTGGTCACAGATCATCATGAGCCTCATGTTTTCTGAGGACCAATCTCAGGCAACAGAGATGCCCTTTGTGGGTGAGTTGGGGTAGGAAGAGGGCCTGAGTTAAGTGACTTTTCTGGGACTGGTCTGTTTCTCCCACCTAATATTTATAGATGGGTGAATTTGATTAAAATGGTATCAAGGGCAGCTTCACTTGATGAAACTGGGAACATACACATCAGGAATGGCAGAGACAAGGTGGATGTGTTGAGAGGAGTGTCACAGAGGGAAATAAGCAGCTTGAGGGAGATGTAAGGATAAAAGGAGGAGAGTAAATCACTGCTAATTGCAAACAACACTAATAATAATATACAATATGGCCAGCTTCACCTGCTGATGTTGGCTGGGACCACAGAGCACAGGTGAACAGATTCACAGTGAAGCCTGTCAATAACTGAGTCTCTACTTAGACTGAGTCAGCCTGTGGTACCTTTTGAAGTAGGAGAGATTTTTGTCTTCAGTGGCTTCCCTTCCTGTAACCTTTCCCTCATATCTGGGCCTTTCTAAAAACTGCATTAATACTAAAGTGGAGATGTTGCAAGTGGAATCAAATCTACTTGCTGGTCTTTACCATGTAAGCAGAACCAGATATTTTTGGAATCAGGTTGCCCAATATCAGGATCCCACTGGATCCGATTCCAAATGGTAAAGACACATTAACAGAGGATCCCAAAGCAGCGGGTCATATTCAGGATGGTTGGCCATGACTCTAGATGTGTGAGATGATATAGACCCTATTAAGGCCATCTCTCTGCAAACCCCACCCCCTAGCTCTCTCTCAAGCTGAGGTGTTTTCTTCAGGTGCAACAGTAGGTAGCATGAAAACACAACTTACTACCAGCAAGTGAGAGAGCTGGAGTTGATTTCTACCCTTCCTAGCAAAATGTCACTGAGCTCAGTAGGAGACGCTACAGCCCTATCTCCCTTTTCCTCTGCCATTAGGAACAATAAGCTGCAAGACAACCAGGGAGAAAATGACAAATGTCTCAGCATGAATATTGCCATCTTTGGTAGGAGTAGAGCGTTTGGCTGATAGGCATAGTGGTGGAAAAATTAGCTCCTGAAATTCTATGCCTTTCCCCCTTATAAAGACCAGCTAGGAGTGAGCATAGCGTGTTTCAGAGTTGTTGGCCTAGTTGGGTTTGAAGGAGAGAGAGAGAGAAAGAAACTGAACTATATTCCATTTCAAAAGCAGCAGATAGATAGAATTTCAACCTAGAAGGGACCTTGAGAGCCTATCCTACTCATCTGTAGACACTCAGACTCATAGGATATCAGAGCTGGCAAGGATATTAAAGACCATAGAGTCAGACATACAAATGACCAACAGGTACATGTAGATCAAAATCACAATGAGATATCACCTCATACCTGTTAGAATGCCTATTATAAAAAAGATAAAAGATAAGTTGTGGAGAGGGTATGGAGAAAAGGGAACCCTGGTGCACTGTTGGTGGGAATGAAAACTGGTGCAGCCACTATGGAAAACAGCATGGAGGTTCCTTAAAAAATTAAAAGTAGAGCTACCATATGGCCCAGAAATTGTACTTCTGGGTATTTATCTGAAGGAAATGAAATCACTGTCTTGAACAGATATCTGCACCCCCATATTCAGTGCAGTATTATTCACAGTAGACAAGACATGCAAACAACCTAAGTATCCATTCATGGATGGACAAAGAAAGTATGGGTAAAGAAAATATGGTATATATATACACATACACAACTAAAGATACAAATTCACTGATACTCAAGTAAGCAGGACCTCAGATAGCCAGAACTTCTTTGCTAATACTCTGTTTCTAGAAATGATAGTTAGATCATAAGAAAATAAGCTAAGTTTAGATGTTTATTTTGACATCAAAAACCAGGACAGAGCTTGGACTGATCCCATATCCTATACCTTCGCCATTTCTAGTTTAGAGTAATAAACGCTACTGATCTAAATGATAACATGATGGTCAAAGATTCAACAATAGACTCTACTTAAGAGCATGCCACAGTGGACTGCAGTTACTCATACATTGTTGATAAACAAAAAAAGTAGCCACTCTCTGAGAAGGTTGTCCTTGGCAATGGACTGCTCAGTTTTGGGAGGGAGATGTCTGCAGTGAAGATGGAGATAAAGCCCTCCTGCCTAGAGAACTGGATCAGCTCAATCAACCCTGGAGATTAGTGAGGGTATATGTTGTAGCCACACTGCTCATACCTCCTGAGCTCTTCTTACTAAGGCAAGAAAATGGATTCAGAGATTTAAACATAATTTTAACAGGTAACCAAAAAGTCTTATTAACTAGAACATCTTCTAGACTACTGTGATCCAATGGACTAAGAGTCCAAACTGAGTTACCTTGGAAAGAAAGAATTCAATCTAATAGCCGGAAAAGCTAATGTAAATTAACTAAGGCAGACAGACTATATCATTGAGTTTCCAATGGGCTCTAGGCCACTGTGACCACTCCTGAAACAAAGATAATCGCCCTTATAGAGCCAAGCTACTCACGGCAATAAGCTGGTAGGAGTTGTTCATCATGGCGATCAGCATGTTCAGCAACACTACCAGGGAGATGACATTGTACGTCCCAAACATGGTCGCTCCCACAAACTCTGTGAACTCGTGTCTGGCTTTTACATTGGTAACATAGAGATTTAAAAGGCCGAATACAGACCAGAAGAGTGACTGAAGGGTTTCAAAGAGCCTAAAAGAGATCAAAGAATAGGTTAGTTAATTCTCTAGGAGGAGCAAGAAAAAGAGCAAAAACATGAGGTGATTTGCTTCATTGATAAGGAGGCTGCCTGATTTGCATCCCAACAGGTAGACTCATGATCTCACGTATTTTGGTCTCTTCCCCAACATGAACCAGCCAGGTCAGTTTGTTTGTTCCCACTTCTATGTCTTATGCTTTGCCTTTCCACCTGGAATACCATCTTCCTCTTCTCAATCTATGCAGAGCCTATAATTTTCCAAGATCTATTCCAAGGGCTACTTCCTATACGAAACTTTCTCCTTCATCTTCAGACCATGTGGTTTACCACCTTTCTAATTACATAGAGGCAGTAAGTGCAGTGGCTAAGAATATGGTTCTTGGATTAGATTGCCCTAGGTTAAAAAGTCAGCTCTGACACTTGACAGCTGAGTGAACATGAGCAACTTAAACCATTTCTGATACTTCTTTTGTGGTTCCCACAGGGCCCAGAATGGAGCTAAGCTCAGTGGAGGAGCTTAAGGATTGTTGAATGAACATTTATATGAATTATTTTTAATGATATATTAACTAACAATTATTGAGGACTTACTATATAAGCACACTAGGCACTTTACATACAATAACATTATTATCCTTATAAAAACTTTATTGTTACTGCTGAGGAAACAGAGGTTCAGAGATTGAATAACTTGCCCAAGGTCACCCATTTATATGATTTATATGTGCTGAGCCAGAATTCAAATCCAGGTTCTTCTGACCTCCCCAAACCACTGCATTATTCTACATTAGGTGGCTTCACAAATTATGGTTTCCTCTCATAGTCTCCACATCCAAATATGTAACTTTTGCAATGATATGTTTTGGGGGTCCAGGGTTTCTTTTGTATCATATTCAGAAATCTGTGCATACAGCAATACAGTGCAGCCAGCTCCTGGGTGGCACAAACCAACCTTTTCCCAAGCACACGGAAGAGGCATAGAAATTAAGAAATGCTACTTTAAGAATAGATGTAACTTTTCAATTGCTCAAAATGTGTTGTTTTTATAGCCCAATATATTTTGAGAGCCTGAGGGATTGGTTCTTGGGTTCATTTCAGGGGTATGTATGGGCAATGTTTTAAAGATTTCCTCTGTCTGGGAGTGGTCTTACCCATGATCTCTGCATGGCTGTCTCCTTATCATCATTGAGGTCTCAGTTCAAATGTCACTCCCTCAGACAGGGTCCCCAGGGTCACTCTACCTAAAGTAGCTTCACCGGTTATTCTCTATCCTGTTGTCTTGTTTCAGTTTTTTGGTAGCACTTAAAACTCTAAAATTATATTATTTAGTAACTTTTTGTTTATATGCTGATTTTCTGTTTATCCCCACTAGAATGTAAGCTCTATGAGGAAAGAGACAGACATACAGCTACTATGTACCTGGCACGTAATAGGCACTTAATAATATTTGTTGAATAAATGAATGAAGTCATATTACTATTACAGTTATCACTGGATTAAGGTCTGGAAGATTCCAAACCCATTGACAATTGCACATTCACTAGGCTGCACAGTGAGTGTTAGTTCATTTTGATGAAGGTTGTGCTCTGCAGTGGCCTGATTCTCAGGGGGCCTCCTTCAGGGCTGCCTGGGCAACATGCACATAGCCCTTTTCAACCTGTTAAATGGCTCTTCTCTAATCATTGTGGAGAGCTTCCACTATCTTTTCAGTATCACATTACTTGAGAGCTAGCCAAGAAGGAAGAAATCTGTTTTTTGTTTGATGAAAGTAAGTGCCAGATGGTGAAACATTTGAGAATCAACAGTAAGATGAGAGTCTGGACTTCAAGGGCCAGGGAACAAGAACCAGAATATGGCAAGTCAGACCTTTCACAGGATCTGAATTTCCAGGAGATTCTACAAGTCACGGCCAGGCAATACAATGCATCACAGAGCCAGGCAGAGTTTCAAAAATGGGGCAGATATAGGGTTCAAGAGTCTGGTTCTGTTAGGAAGGCCTATCTAGGACCTGGCCATGTCCATTTGAAGTCAGGGCAGGCAGGAGGCCAGCAACGGCACAAGAAGCTAGCCCGGCAGCTGGATAAACAAAAGCCAGGGAATATATCGTTCAGAAAAACAGAAAGCAGCTGCAGCAAGTAGGAATGACACTGAAGAACCAGAGTCGCTGGAAGTTGAGTGTCCTTGAATATAGAAAGCATTCATTCTGTGTTTGTTGATTGCATGACAGACAACAAGGCCACAAGCCAGGACAAGTATGTCATCAATATGTTGGCAGGGTCTTACTTCATTAGTTGCTTCTCCAGAATGGATGATGTTACACTCCTTCACCCCCAGCCCCGTAACAATGAAAATTGCAATGGTTAATGCTTGAGTGTAGAGTTTAATACTAGCCATTCCAATGACTGATACAAAGATTCCTAAAAGTGAAAGTCCGGGCATTTAAAATCTGCCCTAAACTGTGGTGATATTCTAGTTAGGGAGACCCTATAGGTATAACTGTACAAGAGATAAGAAAAGAGGTAAAGATTGTTCCTCAGTTTTGGCGGTTGATAGTGAGAATGCCCTTGACATGAGGCACAAAATGTCACAACATGGTCTGGCCATTAGGAGAATCTGGTTTATTGAAAGGCATGCCCAGATAAAATGAGTGACTGACTTTTGGGGTAGATAAGTGCATCTGACGAGACATCTATAGGAAGCTCTGTCTTCTAGGCTTCTAGACTCAGTTGAATTCACAGGGAAAGGGCCATTACCTAGGGGTACTTGGTGGTCGGGTCCATAATACAATTATCACAGTGATAGAAAGACTTGTTGACCAAAATGCAGATCCTGATGCCAAAGGAATATTATTTTGATTTTAAAGGAGATGACCTGAGAGAAAACAATCAGTCCATTTTTATTTAGCGGAGAGTCAGCAAACATATGGAACTTGCTAGCTCAACAAGGGGCACAAAGTGAAGATACAAAGATTCAAGAAGACTTGATATTAACTGTTGGGAAGACAAATCCATACCATCTGGTTAAGGGGGATTTGTGCATGTTGGGAGCCATCCATAAATAGATCACAAAGCTAAGAGCTGCTCAGTAGAATAGAGATGGGAACTGTAGTTCTCATGTCCCTTGCTGAAAGTCTTGTCTTTGAGATGAGGACTTAATCATTCAAAAGGTAGCAGGAGGGACTTCCCTGGTGGTGCAGTGGTTAAGAATCTGCCTGCCAATGCAGGGGACATGGGTTCGAGCCCTGGTCCGGGAAGATCCCAGAAGCCGCAAAGCAACTAAGCCCATGCACCACAACTACTAAGCCTGCGCTCCAGAGCCCGCGAGCCACAACTACTGAAGTCAGCACGCCTAGAGCCCGTGCTCTGCAACAAGAGAAGCCACTGCAATGAGAAGCCCACGCACCACAACGAAGAGTAACCCCTGTTAACCGCAACTAGAGAAAGCCAGCATGCAGCAATGAAGACCCAATGCAGCCAAAACTAAAATAAACAACTAAATATTAAAAAAAGAAAAAAAAGGTAACAGGAGTATGGAGAAGATTTACCCCTCTGGACTTCATTCTGACCAGTGAAGAACTGGAGGATGTACCAGAAGAGAAAGACTCCTTGGGAGAAAGCAGTGCCATCATCCTTTCACAAGTTGTGCTGATAACACACATGGAGCAAAGGCATGGTCATCTCTTTGGTTATCCCTATCCATTTTGCAGTTCCCCAGACCTGCAATTTCTCATTTCATCCTGTCTTTGACAAGCTTCTAACTCTGGTTGGAGTGCTCCCACCCTACTCCCAACCTCTAGTCTCTACTTCTGTCCTGTCTCCTTCTCTGCCCAACTCTTGTTTGACCTGCCAGGCTCAGCTGAAGCCCCACCTCCTCTAGAAGTTTCCCCTGACTCCTTTCCTACAAAGTGGGGTTAGATGATCCTCTTTTATTCTCCCATAGCAGCCCAGCCTTAGTCCATAAAGGCACATGTCATGCTGAAGAGGCAAGAGAGGTGAGTGGCTAAGAGCAAACTTTAGACACCTTTACTTATTAACCATATGACTTTGGGAAAGTGGCACAGCCTCTTTAAACTTCAAGTTTCCTCATCTCTAAAATGGTCATTTGTAGGATAAATACTAACTGTTATCATTTATTGTGCTCTTACTATGTGCCAGGCACACATTGTAATATTTGATTCTCAAAATAACCCTATGAAGTAGCTACTATTCTTTTTTTTTAGATGAGAAACTGAGGCACAGAGTGGTCACACAGGCAGAAAATGGCAGAGGTAGGATTTATACCCAGCTCTTCTGACTCTGGAGTCCAAACACTTAGCCACCTTTTAAAAAAAAAATCACATAAAGTACTGCATGTAACACACTCAGCACAATGCTCAGCATATAGTAAGCATTAAAAATGCAGCTATTCTAATTGTTCATTTGTGTTCTCCATCAGAATATGAACTTCTTGAGGATAAGGGTGCCATTTACTCAGTATCCTCATTGCCTGGCACATAGGAGTTGCTGAGTAAATGTTGACTAAATCTATAAAAGATTATAGAAGCACATAAGTAAGGAAAGTATGAATGAGTGGCACCCTTCCCGTGATAACAACAGCAGGAAGGCTATGAATTGAAATTAGGAGAAAAAGTGAAGATACTCAATAAGGACCTTTAAAACCTGGTCAGAACAAAAAGAAGAGCCTTTGATGGGGACTGAGTTTGTATCCATATAAATAAGGTGGGAAAATATGGGCTGAATGTTGGGTAGAGAAATCACCATTGGTTAAGTAGGAATAGCCACAAATGAATGATGATGGTCTACAAGGAGGTCCCAAGTGACTTGCTAGGTCATGGCTCTGTCCTCTTCAGCTTTACTTGTATTCATGATTATTGCAACTTCACACAACTAATTTTGCATACCTTTACAAAATCAGTCTCACACTTGCACCCCTGGATACAAGCACAGACTGAAACTTGTATGCCTGGATTGAAATCCTGACTCTGTCACTGTCATCTTTATGACTGGGAGCAGTCTGCTTAACTGCTTTGTACCCTAATTTCTCAATCTGTAAAATGGGCAATAATAATAGTGCCTACCTCAGAGCATGATTGTGAGGATTAAATGAGTTAATTCATGTCAGGCTCATTTTTTTAATAGTGCCTGGACCTAGCACTCAGCAAATATGCTATTTTTATGACTTTTATTAACCTCCCACCTAAATCCAACCTTGTTGTTTCACATTTCTTTATTGCCTTTATAGATGGTCACTCATTTGCATATCTAGTTGCAGCTATGTTAGTTGCAATCAGTGTGTGTACAATTTTTGTGTTTTTAACACATTATTGACCAGGGGATTTTTGCAGAAACTAACACCTGGGGCCGTAATATGTCTCCGGTCAAAAATGTGTTAAAAATCACACATTTCATAAATGTAATTTTAATAGCCACCCAATATTCCACCCAGCGAATACCAAGCCTGAATGACAGTTTTATCAATGCTTTGGATGAGAATAGGTGGCAAGCTTTTTAGATCTTCAGATGATACAAGACTGGGAGAGACAGCTAATAGAGTGGACGACAGAATCAAGATTCAGCAAGATTTCAACAGCTTGGAGCAAGGGGCTGGAACTAACAAGATGAAGTTTACTAGGGATCAATGTAGAGCTTTGTTCTCTGGCCAAGTGCCCACATACAGGATGAGGGAGGTAGGAGAAAGGCCAAGGGTTTTCTCTGACAGCAAGTTCAAAGTGGATCAGTAGAGTGACAGAGCTGGCTAGATACTTCAGCCATGTGAGGGGAGCAGAAGCAGAAGTGAATCTTCTAGAACTAAAGATAGGATTGCTACTAGAATTCATCCTTTCATTCAGTTGTTCAATGGGTATGTTGAACCCCTTTATGTCTATGGTAGGAGCAAGGCCTCTAAAATGGGGGTATCAGTCTGGTGGGTAAGAGACAACAAATGACTAAAATATGTTATCTACTACATCATTATTATTACTAGTACCTTTATTATTATAGGTTATCTATTATAATGGAGATGGACTTAGAATGCCATGGGAGACACAGAAGGAGACTGTATCTGAGAGTGGGGTTGGAGTGGGTAAGAAAAGGCTTAAAACAGCAGGTGAGGCTTTGGCAGATGCTTGAAGGATGCATGAGAGTTGTCCAGGCTGGCCAGGTGGGGATGGGCATTCCAGGCAGAGGGAGTGGCGTGTCATATACAAAGGCCTGTAGGGCCGAGGTGCTCTCCTGAAATTGGGAAGAGCAAGATGTTGACTATGGAGGAGAGGAGTGAGAGGCGTGAGAGGCGGGGGCCAGATTCCCAGGCCCTGTGAACTATAGGAAAGAGGAGAATTTTCTGCTGGAGAATATACAGATACCAGGCAGGCATGAGACCAGGGGGCGACAAGATAAGACTAGTATTTAGAAACTTATGTGTGGTGGGTGGGAAATTGTTTGCGGGGGAGACAAGACTGGAGGCAGGGAGACCACTTAAGACCACTTAAGACCCAGCAGTTTTGGGGAGAGATGGTTTAGGCCTGAACCCAGACAGTGGGGTGTGTGTGTGTGTGTGTACAGAGGATGGATTTAAGAGATATTTAGGAAGTAGAACTGACAGGGCTGAGTGTGAGACAGGATGTGTTGCTTGGGGGAGAGGGGGAGAGTCCCAGATGACTCCTAGAAGTCTGCCTGGTATCATTGAATGAGATGAGGAATTAAGAGGGAAGTGGGTTTGGGGTGGGGATATAGAGATAAGGAATTTAGTTGTGGATGTTGTGTTTGAGAGGCCTGCGGCACAGCCAGGTGTGTTCAGGAGGCATCTGGAGTTGAGGGTCAGGACCTCAGAAGGAGAAACAGGACCACCAAGTTAGCTTTTTGCCACTTCCGCCCTGTTTCTTCCCAAGCCCCGTGCCCGCAGAAGGATGCCTTCCCAATTGCTCTCAACAGTGGATGAAGGCCAGGTACTGCCAGTATTGAACACTGAACTCAAACCACCAACAGTACTGTCATGTGGTTGTCAGCAAGGATAACAAGGTCCCCCTGAATTCTGTGCCCAGGAAAATTTTTCTTTTTTAAGCTGAAGAATAGCAATGACATCTCTGGAGAATCAGAAGGAAAAGGGTGACAGCAAGCAGATGCCATAGTTTACGTCAGATCTGTTAACAAGCTCCCTTTTCCCCTTCTCTAAAAACAGAGTCTTTCTGACGCTCTAAGTAGCATGTATTTTAGCAGGTATTATAAATGCCTGAGTTGAGGCATTTAAAGGAAAACATAAATCTGAGTCAGACTTCCGTGGAGGAAGAAAGAAATCAACACCTAGAAGGGAAGTTAAGGTAACATTACTGCTGATTTGCCCCCAGCATGACAATGCTTCTTTATACCTGACACCCCAAGGTATAACTTCATGTACGACAGGTGCCCATTCTTGTCAATTGTCCCTGCTGGGCAAGTGATGAGAGCAAATGTCAGTTGGCAACAGGGGTGTTAATAATCACTACAGACTTACAAGGAGGCATTTCATAAACTTCCTCAGCAGAGTTCACGTGAGAGGGTAATTGGCAGGGACCTGGCCTCCTGGAAGGCACCTTGCATTCAGGTGTGCAATTCTGTCGAATGCTTTGATGGGAACAGATACAGTCTCCTGGTGCTCAAGCCACTACAGAATTGCTCTTTGTATTGAAAACAGGTTGATGTGAGTTCTGTCTCTAGACTAATGCAGGAGAGGAAGCAGTTCCTAGTCAAGAGGCACTAGCGAGGTGACCAGTTGCCTTTGTCCACTCCTGGTTGGCTTCACCAAAATGGCACTATCTCTTTGTCATCCCATTTTGGCCTCTTTTCCCCTTTCACATAAGTCTGGTTTCCCCATCCAAGATTTTGCCCTGAGTTCTGGGAGGAGAGGGAGGCAGTGTGGCCTAGTGGAGGGGGTGGGTGCTATAAAATGGGCAACGGGGCGAGTCAACATTTTCCAAACTTTATTCACGGGAATAGCATCTTGGTCAATACATTTGGGTAAACCTCTCCCTTTACTGTAGATTCACAATGGAAAATCTCTGAGAAGCCCTGCAGTGGAGAAACCTTCTTAAATTTGTCCCAGCATTTCCAAAACTCACTTGATCAGAGATCTTGTTTTCATGTCTATTCATATCCCTGTGAACTGTGGTTATTTGTCATCCATTTTAGGAAATGCTGCTAGAGGCAAATAATAAGGGTAGGCTACATTGCATTGCTTTTTCCCCTCTCTATTGGTGCAACTTGGGGTCAGGCAGAAACCCTTCCTTTTCCCCTGTCCTTTGTTATTTAACACATTTCAAGAATGTCTGAGTCCATTAATCTGCCCTAGTTTATAGAGTTAAGGGGGAAAATTGTATCTCAATTTAATGACTAAGAATCTCTTACAACCTTGGGGTAATTGCTGTGATTACCAGATGACTGGCACTCTCCAGAACAGGGGCTGGAGATGGACAAGGTGTAGGACACTGAGTCTGGGGTAAGCTCAGGACTGCTCCTGGAACCCAACACGTTTCCTGACATGTGCTTATTTTCTTTCTCTTGTCTGCTTCCCCTAACAGTGATTTGTGAGGAAATAAAAGCCATTCTGGAAGCTTAAAGGTCCTAGAGAAGTAGGTGTTGGGTTTACAAAGAAAAGGCACAGGGGTTCCATAGGTCCAGAGGCAGTGGACTCATGGACAGAGAGTCATGAGCTGTCTCCTGTGTCCCAAGTGGGAAAAGGAGACATTTCCAGTCACTGCTTGGTGCCTTTTGGCCCACCTGAAACCTTGATTTAACCCCAGAAGTTGAGCTGACTCTCATCTTACTTTTAGCCTGTCTCTTCTGCATCTAGGAATCAAAGATTCGTCATCCCCCTGCCCTTTTATTTATTTTTCTCTTCCCAAACCACATGTTTCCATGAGCCAGGGCTGTTCTAGCAAATCCCATTGCTCTGACACCACCTAAGCGGTCTTAACTCAATTCCAACCTGTGGGTATGGGGAGATATTTTCCCCCCATATCAACAATTCTCTGACACCAGTTGGGTGTCCTACAAGTCAACTCAATTCTGACACTCCTGGGAGATAATGTCAGATCCCATGGATTAAGAGCTCAGTCCCACAAGACTGCTCCCCTTTCCCCCATTCCCAGATGCTAATTACAAGTCCAGGTTGTCTCCTGTGCTTCTGACCAGCTGGCTATAGATCAGAGCTTCCCACAGCCCTCTCCTTGGCTTTGAGTACCTCACAAAACTCAGAGAAACATTTAAATGACTAGATTACTGGTTTATTATAAAAGGATACAACTCAGGAACAGCCAGATAGAACATGCATATGGCAAGGTATGTGCGGGGTTGCAGAGCTTCCCTGCCCTCTCTGATCACCTGCTCTCCCCATATCTCCATGTGCTTACCAACCTGGAAGCTCTCCGAACCCTGTCCTTTTGGGTTTTTATGGAGAGTTCATTACATAGTCACGGTTGATTAAGTCATTGGCCATTGGTGATTGAACTCAATTTCCAGTCCCTCTCCCCTCCTTTGAAGGTGGAGGGGTGAGACTGAAAGTTCCAACCCTCTAATCACATGGGGGTAACCGGCCCACATCCTTAGGTGAGGTCCAAATGTCACTTTGTTAACACAGCCAAAGACACCTTTGTTGTTCTCATCACTTAGGAAATTCCAAGGCTTTTAGGAGCTCTGTGCCAGAAATGGGGACAAAGAGCAAATACATATTTCTTATTATTAATCACAATATCACAAGGTGCATTCAGATAATTTTGCAGTCTCCCTTTTTCTTTGTTCTTGATTCAGAACAGTTACATTAGCTTTGGCAATCACTTGAGAGGTATAGCCTTGCCGTTTCATTTCCTTGGTTAGTGATGCTTTTTTGAGCGAGGAATTATTTACCCCTTCCCATGAATTCCTTTAAAAATATGGGATGTGACCAAAATAGTTCAGAAATAACCCTTTAGATGAGTTCCTGGGAGCCCCTGTGTGTTTGTGTCTTTCCTCCCTCACCTAACTCTACTTCCTGTTCTAGTCCCCTGTAGGGAGGGAAGAACCTTCCTCCACTTCAGACCCTTCGGGTTGATCCATAAGTGAGCTCTGCATGCACTGTCAAGGGGCAGTGATGAAGCTGTGGACGGAAAATAGGGCAAAGAAGGAGAAAGCAGACAAAAGGCAGAAGAGGAAAGGGGGGAGTCTTACGTGGAGAAGGCATTGTTCTGTTTCTCGCATCGGATCCCCTTGCAGTTGTTGGGCTCATCGATTGCTCTGGTCTCATAATAAAAGTAAAGCTGGTTCAATCCATTGGCAAAAGCCAGCAGTACCAGGCAGTAGATAAAGAGGAATTTGAGGATATCAAGCAACATGCGCCCCAAAGAGATCTGCAGAGGCCCTAAGTGGGAGTTGGCTGTGAAGAGGGATATGAGACGCAACGAACTTAAAATGTTGGATATCGCAAAGAGAGCTTCTGCAATCAGAGTCGGGTGCCACATTTCCCATTCTTCCCTTGGACGAGAACCATTATACTGGAAGAAACAACAAGTGCACAAGATGAGAGGTACAGCGAGCATCTAGAAAACTTTCCCCTTTCCTCCCTTCTGCACCCAAATAAAGCCACGAAAGTAAGCATCAAGCATTCATTTATACAACAGCTCCTCCCGTCATTGGCACTATTTGTCTTTTTTTCCCACCCAATCAATGCATTATGCTAATAACGCTCTCCCTCCCACTCTCATCGAAATATATACCCAGCACATAGATGTAGAAAAATGAATTTCAGAGCAGTTATCTGGAGTAACCACCTGTAGTTTATCAACAGACATTTTTGAAGTGTGAGTTGACCAGATTGTTGAGAAGTGTCCCCGGAACAGAGCCACAGGTATGCCCAAATTACTCTGCTTCCTACTGAGATTTCAAATCAACTTTCCTACCCAATCCCCCATTTTGTTCTGAGCACTGCAGACGACTTGTAGTTACTGAAGGACAAGCGTCAGGTTCAGTCTCCTCAGTGTGCAGTGCTCATCTTGACTTCCCTGCTGACTGCAGTTTGGGGCTGATAGAGCATCCTTAGAGGGTAATTACTCAGAGTTTTCTGCCAGTACTCTTTTCTCCCATACTATGACAAATGGCACGTCAACCTTCCAGGTAGTAAATTTAGTACTGCCCGCACAGTGGTGTATGGATGTATTTTATTGTTCCTTTGACAGTCTTACAAGTTGCAGTGTCCCTCTAGCACAAATGAAGAACCAGGGGGTTGAAGAAGGGGAAGAGCCAGGGTTTCTGGGGTTGGCTGCCCAGTTTTCAGTCTTGCCTGAGCTTTCAGCTCCTGGAACATTAGAGGTCGCCTTGTGGAAAGATGGCTTCGATGTGAGACCTGAGCTCCAATTTGGGCTCTGTCGCTTAAAACTGCCTCTCTCTCTCAATTTCACCAGAGAATGAGGAGAATATCTACTCCTACCCACTGCACATGTCTGCGATTATGTATCCATATGTGAACGTCTGTGTACTCCATAAGGGGAGGTGTTATGGAAATATAAGAAATTGCTTTTTACCTTCCCCAAGACAGAAGTAGATTTTGCCTGGATTTCAATCTGAAGCATATTGCCTTGAGCACTCATCTAAATATCACAATTTCTCAGGACTAAATGTAAACAACTTTCCTGAGAAAATGTTGCATCGAGGGCCAAATTATATTGTTAGTATTTCTAAAATGTGCTTTGCTTCCAACAACTGAGGAAACTGGTGTTGTTAAAATCATTGTGTGTATCCAATATTCTTCACTGTCAGAGGAGTTTGGAGAAAACTTGCTTCTGTTTCAAATAGACTTGGGGTGGCCAATTGGTCTTACACACACTTGGCCAAATCTTGTATCTCTCTGTTTTTCTTTCTAAAGAAAACATTTGCTGCATCGTTGTGAGGGGTGGACATTGTTATGCCTGTTTTACAAGTGAAGGAGCTGAAATCCAGAGAGGCAGAGTGAGTTGCTTAAGGTCACACAGCAAGTTGGTGGCAGAGCCAGGACCAAAACTCAGGTCTCTGCGCACTCAGTCTAGCACTATTTCCATTAAATATTACATATATGATAGTTGATATCACAGCACATATGTTAGATAGGCCTTTACAGGTTTGGTGGTCTATGTGAAAGATGCAGATTCTTTGCTGATAACAAAACAGACCTATATTTTAAAACTAGGTACTCTCAACTGGAACATGCATAGTTCATAATTTAGGGTTTTCTCTCTCCACAGGCACACCTGTAACCACAGGGAAGTCTTCTGCCCATTGGCTGGTGAGCTTGGATTTGCAGGACAGTCAAAAGTGTGAAAGGTGATTCTCGTGGAAAATCTATGCTTTCATGTATATTTTTGGGAAAGATATTATAGAATATGATAGCAGGGAATAAACTTGGAGCTCGTTTAGCCTACGTAGAGGTCAGCAGACTTTTTCTGACAAGGGCCAGATAGTACATATTTTGGGCTTTGTGGACTATATGGTCCCTGTGGCAACTACTCAACTCTTTTCTTCTAGAACTAACAGGCAATACATAAACACACAGATGTGGCAGTGGCCCCAATTTGGCCTGCAGATCATAGTTTGCTGACCCCTGATCAAACGCAAATGGTTTTCAAATTGTGTTCCTTCAAGCCTGAGGGTTCAGTGGAAGCACCTGGTGGCTACTGTGGAAACCAAAGAGGAGGCCTGGAAGATTCATTCCTCGATTCAAATTCATTCCTTTGAGCTCCTTAATGTATTGAAGTTCTGCATAAGTTTTAATTTCAAGATGTGGCTCCATGGAAAACAATTCAAAGCTTGAAATCCACTGATCTAGTCCAGTTTTATTTTTCAGAGGCAGTGTCTGAGGCTCAGAGAGGTAGACAGATGGCCTGTGGTAATCCAGCTAATCTAGCTCATAAATATCAGAGCAGGGATTACATTTACGTTTCCTGACTCTTGAGTTAGTGATATTGGGAGGCAGGTGAATTTTCTTATATTCTTTGTGATGGAATGCAGCTTGAAAATTGGCCTCTACGCTTTTCAAAGGGGGGTGAACTCAAAAGCAAAATAATGTGAGGTGGAGTATATATACTGTTGACTAGTTTTTCACTCTAATGAAGGATTTTCTTAAGGCCAGTTTATGCCATGGTGCTTCTGTACTGCCTCAGTACAATGGTGATTTGAAATTTTTCAAAGGGCCTGGGGACCAGCCCTGTGTCTTTACCTCATAGAGGTTGGCTCAGCCTACTTGGAGAAGTTCATTTCAGACTGGTGTGCCTCTGTGCAAGAGTGGACCAGACTGCCCATTGATAATTTCTCAATGCAAATCCAGTCTGCATGTGGAATGTCTTGCTTTGTAAATTCTCCTTTCTTGAGAAGGACTCTAACTTCTCGGCAAATGTCTTTTTTTGGGTTAAATGTCAGTTGAGGGGCATTTACTCAGCTTAGTAGAGCTGATTTATCCTTACAGTCTATGGTGGGGAAGTATCTGGTCCTTGGAAGGCTTGCCAGTGAAATTGGACAGGTTATGTGATTAACTAATGCTGGGCATCTGTTGACACATTTTCACATCCCCAAGGGTTAATCCTTTTGATCATTTATTCTAAACTTTCCTGTTTAAGCAGAACCCACCAATTTCTAGATTGATAATTTATTGTCCCTTCAGGATATAAATACCACTGCCAAAGGAAGAATTTTTTTTTTTAGGCAAACAGTGTTACTTAGTCAGCAGAGTGCCAGAATGACATGGATTTCATCCAGGCACATTAACCAGAGATTCAAACATTTTCCTTACCAGCTTTTTCTTGTAACGAAGTTGTAAGTATGTGTTAAACGATCACCACAAGTGAAAGCATACTCTTAGGCTTTCAAAAATGTTTCAGAACTGCATTCAATATTCACGCTCCATGTAACTAACTCCAAAGGTCTTAAAATTTATGCAGTATGCATATTAGGGATATAAAAATAAACTAAGTTGGCGATTTGGGGGACAGCCATATTCCCATTCTAAAACTCCTTCATGTGGGATTTAGTGCCAAAAAGCATGACTGACTAGACAATCTTGGAGATGGGACTGTCAGCCTTTCTCACGCTGGAGCAGTTCAATTCAGGGTATAGGGAGCACAGCCATTCTATTATCTAATGAGCACCAAACTCGAACTCAGAGCCTGTGACTACCCAGCATGAGGTGTTGGACATGAAGCTATTTTTCAGGATAATTCAGGCTGTACATTGTGCAGGGACAACATCAAGGTGGGGTGTGCGTGTGTGTGTATGTGTGTGTGTGTGTTATCTAGATTTGTAGAGAGACATAGATTGGGTGATACTCGAAAGGCGGGATTCATAACAGCTTGAATGATCATCCTCGTGGTGGAAGTGATGTGATTCTAGGGTTCTGCTCCCTATCCAATGAAGAACACTTGAGGGAAGTGTGAATATTTAGCTCTGAGAAGAGACAGCTCAGCAGGTTAGGGAGAGATGACTTCATATTGGGAGCACTTTATGGAGAAGGAACAGCCTCGTTCCGTTTGACCCTACAGGGAGGAAGGATTACTAATGGATGTGTCACAGGGAGAATAATATTAGAAAAATACAAAGTAGCACTTTTTAATGAAGTGACAAGTATTGAGAGAGGCTTCTGGAAACTCAGTGAATTTCCTAGTCTCTGCCCTGTGCAAGCATCAGTGGGCCATCTTCTTGGCGAGGACATTGTAGAGAGGACGTAAACACTAATTGAGATGGATGACTGTCAGAGTTGAAGAAGCTAAGAATTCATTTGCAAATTGCTCCATTCTCCACTTTCTTTGGTTAGGTGGACACTGCTTACAGACCACTGAAAGAATGTCCGCTTTATGGTACTTTTCCACATGGACTGAACTGTCATCAGCACTTTCCTCCTAAACTTTTTATGCTCCCAAAGCTAAAGCTTAATGTAACCAAAATCACTGTTTAAGAAAAATGGCCAACATTTCAAGTTACCTTGACATAGGCCACGATCTTCAAGGAAATAGTTGCCAGGTAGAGTGAGTTCATTGCAAAATCCATCAGGTTCCACCAATCATGGATGTATTCAGTAAATCCACCATCCCACATTTCCTTAATCTCCCCCCAAATGAAACCTGAAGAATGGAGGCAAAAGGTTTATTTCTTCACAGTGTCAGACTAGACATCATATCATAGCAGGATTCCCCCAAATGAAGAAAGAGGAAATCAATGAATGAATTGGGGGGTCAGTGGAGCCCCTAGAGATAGTAATAACTTTCTTCTTTCTTTACTACCTCACTTCCCTGTCTTGAACTTGCCAAGGATAGGCTTTACCTAAAGATGCCTATATGTTATAATTTTCTGGATACTACTCACTTTTACATTGTTACCACAGTTACTGGAATGTTGTTGCAATTCAGGGCATCTGATTCTACCCTCTTCCCATTTTAGAGTAGGGGTAATTTCATCAATGAATTATTTAGGTCAATATTATTCCATAGTCCTTAGTTTCCACTATGTGCTAGAGGGAAAACTTCTCAATGGGTTTTGAGGTGAGCAAAAGCTGGCCATGGTCCAAAGTACTGGATGTTGGGACTGAAGCTAGGCTATGGGGCCCAGAATAATTTAGAATCCTCTTTGCTCCTCTCCCCTCTCATTGCGTGTGGGTTTCATGGAATTCTGCCTCATGGCATAGATGTTTCTTTAGCCTTGGAATGTGGAAAGCAGTAAAAGGTGTGGCTGTGGCCTAAAGCAGTGAGTCTCAGACTTTAAAATACATGTGAATCTACCGGGGATCATGCAGATTCTGATTCCACAGACCCAGGGTGACACTTGAGATTCTGCATGTCTCACAGGTTCCCAGATGATGTTGACGTTGCTGGTTTGGGGACCACAGTTCGAGCAGCAAGGACTTGGAGGATGGCAATTCATTGGAGGGTCCAGTGCAATGGAATTATGCCTGGAGGCTTCTGGTAAGGCTGCTTTAACCATGACTTGTGTGAATTTCCCAAGGTTTCCCTCCTGGTTGTGAAATCAGTATCCAAATAGGATGTGGACCCTGAATAAGTACTGGGATTGTGTGGAGTAGTCACAAGAAAGCAGCAGATCCAAGTGCCACCCCTCCCCCCAACCCGTTATGGGAAAGAAGGCATTGAATAGACTGATCAGCACTTGCCCTGCCTAGCTTACCTGAGCCTGTCCTGACTTAACACTTGGCTTTCCCTCTAAATCAACTGACAGACAACTTCCTTGTCCTTGATGATGTTAGGTTAACTGAAACAAGCCTTGGGTACACTGTCAATCTCACGGTGAACCCTGTGGTGCTGAGCAGCCAGGGCCTGGGGAAGAAGGAACCACATTTCTGACACTCCCAACAAAGGACTACCCCACTGCACAGAGGGAAGGTGCACTAGTTCAGGGCCAGTCCAACTGCCTATTCCAGTAGTTTCTTTAGACAGGACCAGCAGGCAGTCTGGCCATAGCTCCTGGTCTCTTTGACTCACCGAGAACCCAAGGCAATATCATCCATTCCACTACAGTCGGGGGAGGCCCCTGCACATGGAGGTCTGTCCTGATGATGTGCTGAGAAGCCAGGAGAAGCATGAAGAGGAAGGTCAGATATGACGCTGTGTGGCAGATAAACTTGATAAAGGGTTTCTTGATGAACAGCCCAAGGTTGCTCCTGGGTGAGATCAGATAAGCAATAGACAGCATGGGAAACAGGAACCCAATGGTCATGCACGTCAGAAGCTTGACTACCCAGTGTTTCCGCCGCCATCCAGGGAAGCCATCGTACCACAGAGTGGCAAGCAACTGTTGGCAGTTGGGCTGGGCCACAAACTGGGAAAAGAAGAGAACAAGTCAGGCATCTGGGATGTCCAGGTGGAAGTCTACATTCATAATAGCTCTCCTAGTTTTCAGCCAGCTGCACGGCCAATCCCCAGAGGAGGCCTGATCTCCAGGCTCCCATGCATGGGTCTAACCTCAGAGACAGCTCTACATGTCAAGCTAGGAGACTAGATCTTCCTTAGGGTTGATTATTTGTTTCAAACATTAAACAAAATCAATCACTCGGGTTTGTGCTTTGGCATGGCCCCCTATTCCCCCTCCCATTGTGTTAGAGAGATGCTTCCCCGAACCTGGCTCTGCATCAGAATCATCCAGGGAACATGAAAAAAAGTCCCAATTCCCAAGTCACACCACAGGCTGACTAAATGAGCCTCCCTGGGGAGTAGAGCCTGGGCAGCTGTTTTACAAAGTTCTCCTGGGAATGTACATGCCTCTTAATCATGGGGATGTTTCATTTCAGATGGATTCACTTTTACTCATTCCCCTAGCTTACATGAGGTCATCAACAAATGTGTACTTTGGGCACACACAAACTGGCAGCAAATAAGCTCATGCCTGTGGCTGTGGTTTGGAATGGAAGTGAGTTCCCTTTCTGATGTTTTCTTTTTTCCCTTTTGGTTCTGAGCACCTCTTGGTTGGCTAGCAAAGAATCAGGTTGCTACTTTGCCATTTATTTAACACACTCTCTAGTCTAGACATGCAAAGGAGGCAAAGCTATTTGGGGGCCAATATTATAAGACAGTATCTAACTCAGCTGGGATTTTACTTAAAGGCAATCTACAAAGTGTCAGTGATTAATAGTTAAGAGATCATCAGCATTGCAAGTCACCCTCCGGCTGTTACTTCCTGGTAAGCAGCTCAATAGGGAGTTCAACTGTCAGCAATGATTTTAAATATTGCCTCTATCTGATTACTCCAGCTTCCCATGGGAAAGGTTAAACAGCACTGCACCATACAGCTTACTAGTGCAAAGGAAGTAAAATTCTTCCATCATTTACCTAACACCCAAGGTAAACTAGTGCAATTTTACTGTCAGTATATCTGTGAAGGTCACTAGCTTCCCACCAAAACCATTCTTCTCTTCCTTGAGCACAGGCTGGACTACATCTCCCAGGCTCCCTTGCAGTGAGGTGTGGCCACATGACCAAGTTCTCAATAATGGACTGTGAGGAGAAATGATGACTGGCACCTCTAGGCCTGGACTATATATGTCCCCCATGTGTGCTCCTCCATGTTCCCTCCCCTTTCTTGCTGAGTGGGGTGTGGTAGCTCAGGGTGGCCTAGGGGCTTCTGTCAGCCCGTGTCCTTCCGTGACTATGTGGAGGAGAACTATCATGTTGACCAAGAATATCTGTCTTGGACAGTTACATGACTGAGATAATTCTATTGTGTTTGAGCCATTATCCATTTTAGGGACTAGCCTATCCTAAAGCAGTTTACTATTACTAGATAACAAACAAACAAACAAAAAGCTCTAAAATCTTTATCATGTGATCTCATTTTCTCCAAAGATGTTCACGATCCCCCTTATGTCCTCACATCTCCTTTTCACACATTTACACACAAAAAGACAAAATCCCATACAGTCCCTTTCTACTCTTCTTGGCATTATAGCTTATGCCAAAGGCTGGGACGAAAAGGTCCTAGAAAAAAAAGAATAGAAAAGTAGAAGGGTAAAGCAAAATATTTGGATGCAATGGGAGAAGCACTGGAAGCACCCAGTCTAGTGAGGGAGACACATATATAAAAAGACAGTTATGAAACAGTCTAGTGAGGGCATGGAAATGGATAGGAAGACAAGGCGTAATGGGAGCACAAAGGAAGGGCAAATTCAGACTGCTCTGCAAAGGCTTCCTGGAGCAGGTAAGACCTGAGTGGAGCATTAAAGGATGTGTAGAAGCTGGCTAGGTGTAGTGAAGGAGATGGGAAGAGAGTAAACAGCCAAAGTAGTGGGGATAACATGACTAAAGGCATGGAGGTGAAAAAGAGCGTGACTGGTATGGGGAGGTAGAGCTGTCTGGGGAGACTGCTGCTTGAACTGCAAGGCTGTGGATGGCAAGAGATGAGGCTGGAGAGGTAGGCAGGGGTTACAGAAGATCAAAATGATAGTCTTTGGCACAGCTGTGGCAGTCAGTTTTTGGAAAGTAACTTGTGAAGCATTTACCATATCCTGAATTTGCACTCCTTGCAGACTTGTGCACATATACTCCACTTTCAGAATAGTTTTGCAAATTGTACACAAACAAAGAGGGTGGAAGCTTTTTAATAAAGAAATTGCATTTATAAATGATCTGTATTAGAATATAAAAATCTTCAGTTATAGTCAATTACTACCCGTGTTGTACAACAGATACCTTCTATTTTAATCGCTAATAAAGGGCTATACAACTCAAAAAAAATGATAGTCTTTGGCCATTATAAATAGTATGACTCATTTTAAGAGCAATGAGAAGCCATAAATGATAGGTGTGTGTGTGTGTGTGTGTGTGTGTGTGTAGAGCAGTATAGTAGAGTAGTTAAGACTATAGACACGATCTAGATTGCACTGGTTCTCTCTGTTCTTCAAAGTCTTCATCTAAAGAATGGAGTTAATAACAGCATCTACCATATAGGATTCATGTGAGGATTAAGATCAGTTACTATACATGAAGCACTTAGAACTATGTGTAGCACATAGTAAGGGATCATTAAATCTTAGCTGCATATATCATTATGCATGTGCCAGAATCAGATTTAGACATTAGAAAGATCCTTATGGTTATTGAGTAGAAAATGGATTGGGGGCAGAGGGTGGGCAAAACTAGGGGCAGGAAGACCAGTTAGAAAGCTGTTGTCAATGTTGTACAAAATGATCGTGACTCAGACTAAGGTAATGGCAGTGGAAATGAAGAGATGTGCTCAGATTCAAAATATAGTGAAGAGGTAGAATTGGCAGGATGTGGTGATGGGTGGGAAGTGAAGTAATATATAGGGTGAGAGGGTAAAAGGGAGGGAGGCTTCTCTTTTGGGTGAATTGGTGAACAGTAGTGCCATTAATCGAGAGTGGGAACACTGAAGCTGGAACAAGTTTATGGAGATGCATGCATTTTTATACTTGCTGAGTTAGATTTGTCTGTGGGACATCTAAATGGAGATATCCAGACTGTAGTACTGGTGTTACACAGCAGGGGTCAGCAAACTTTTTCTGTAAAGGGCCAGATAGTAAATATTTGGGACTTCGCAGACCATATTGTCCCTTTTGCAAAGACTCAGTTCAGCTGTTTCAGCACAAACTCAGCAATACGTAATATGTAAATGAATGGGTGTAGTTGTGTGCCAATAAAACTTTATTAACAAAACAGGCAGCAATTTGTAGTTTGCTGTTCTACAGTATTGTCCCCCAGCTTCTGCCAGAACCAGATATTTGGACCACTTTGCCATCGTCTTTATGGTCTCCTAGGACTTCTCCTTGTGTATCCCCAATAACTCTGACCCAAGAAATCACTCTCCTCTAAAGCAAAAATGCAGATGTGAAACTTCTTTTAATAGTGGATATGACCATCCAACCTTTATTTTCAATGCCTCTGCTCTGATTTTCAATTTGACTGAACATAATAATTTTAAAGTTGAACAGGTTTTTATTTTCTATTTTTATACCTGACAAGAGTAGTATAGGGTGGTATGGACTCTGGCAGAACAAACTGCAATTAGAATATTATAAAACAAACTTGTCTTAAGCCACCATGTAGTATCTAATCCAAACACATCTGTGAGCTTTGAAAGCACAATCCTAATTCCTGCTTGCATATTGAAGTTCCAATTTGAGTTTATTTAATCAATCTCTAGTTGATTTCGAGAATGCCTCACAAAGAGGGACTGCAGGGAAAACAGCAGTGCCTATGTGTTGTATGCTTGATTGCACTATAAAGGCCAAACTGTACAGAGCCTAGAGCAGTAGTTTTTAGCTTTGATGAAGTCCATTTTATGTTTTCTTTTGTTGCTTGTGCTGTTGTAGCCATATATAAGAAACCATCACTCAATCCAAGGTCACAAAGATTTACACCTATGTGTTTGTCTCTGAGTTTGATAGCTTTACCTCTTATACTTAGGTCTTTGATCCATTTTAAATTAAGATTTGCATATTGTATGAGGAAGGGGTCCAACTTCATTTATTTGCCTGTGGATATTTACTTGTCCTGAGGCAGGAGATAGATGGGCCCCAGGCTGAGCAGCTAGAGTTCGTCCCCTGTGGACAGATACTTCAAGACAAAGATAATAGCAGGAGCGAGGAGGAGCTAAGCCCTGCCCAGATAACAGATAAAGAGACCACATATTTCTCATTCTCGAGGTCAAGGAGACCTTCCCTACTACACATGCGCAGAAAGGCTCCTTGTGGGGTCAAAAACGGAGGAGGTGCCACCCCATAGTAAGTGATGTCAACCTACCCATAGACCTCTTTGCTAGAATCCATCTTGGTTAGGAGGTGTGCTCGCACACGGGAGAACCCTGAGATAAACCAAATACAGACTCAGAGCCGGGCAAAGCGAGGTGATTGGCCACAGGAAACCCGGAAGAAATGCACCATGTAAGTGATTCAAACTACCACGCGGTGTAACTCTGTCTCTGAGCCTACCCGTTTGTCTATTCACACGTACTCTTTTTCCTCCTAATAAACACTTGTTTCACCACTTTCCGTCACTTTGTGGAAATTCATTTCTGCAAAGCCGACAGGCCAGGGCCTTGTCACTGGCTACTGTCCCTGATGGTCTAATGATTGGATTCAGTGTTCTCACTGCTGAGTCCTGACTTCAATCTCTGGCGGGGGAATCAAAATCCTGCTTCAAGCCAGTGCAGGCCGAGGCCACCCAAGATCAGTCCCAGCACCATTTTTTGAAAAGACTACTATTTCCCCATTAAATCGTTTCGGTACCCTGGTTGAAAATCAACTAACCATAAATATAAGGGTTTATTTTTGGATTCTTAATTCTATTCCATTGATCAGTAAGTGTATCCTCATGCCAGTACCCCACTGTCTTGATTACAGTAGCTCTGTAGTAACTTTTGAAATCGAGAAGCACGAATCTTCTAAATTCTTCACTCTTTTTCAAAATTGTTTTGGCTATTCTGCCTCCATTGCATTTCATGTGAATTTTATGATCTTCTTGTCAATTTATGCAGAAAAGGAACCTGGGTTTTTAATAGCGATTGCCTTGAACCTGTAGAACAATTTGGGAAGTTTTGCCCTCAGTGTATGTAGGGGGTGAAGTCTGATAGGTAAGTCAAGTCCCTTAGGAGTTGCAACTAGGAGCTATTCTTAACATAGATTAACTACTATACAATGAGCTCTTATAGTGTGGCAGACACTGTACCAGATTTTCACACAGATCATCTCACAGCAACCCTAAAGGCAGATATCAGTATCATATCCATTTTATAGACGATGAGACTGAGCCCAAGCTCATATTCTTGGTAAGCAGTGGAGCCAGGACGGGAGCCCTAGCTTGGCTGACCATAGACTAAGCTCTTAAACACTGTACTCTATCGATCTCTGGATGGTATGAGCTGAGTCCTGCAGAAAGCTGAATTTTCCAGTATCTTCCCCATTGGCCTTGCCACAGTGATTGAAATGCCCACATCATTTGTTGCTTTGGGTTAAGGCCTTGAAGTTATATTCATGTTTGTAGGAAGTGGTAATATGTAAAACTACTAACTACCCTTAACAGTTTAAAGTGAGTACCTCATATCAGCCAGTTATCTAGCTATAAGGGACCTACCTGCCAGTTGTCTAAATAATCACCTGACTTTAGTGCCTGATTCCCATGCTGAACCCAAGGCAGAACAGAATCTGACTTGCTCATAGCCAAGGGGATGCAAGGTCCGCGTGATTCAGTTCAGGCATTTTAACAAGTAGCTCTGTACACATGCTGTGCCCAGTTCTGTGTGGCACACAAGGGGAGAGGGTCCCAACAAGAGAGAGTGACAGTGATTCTGCCTGAAGGATCCCACTGAGAGGCCAGCCAAACTCACGTGAAAGAAGTAACGGGATGATAAGGTTTGTGTTCAGACTCCTGCACAAGCGCTACAGATGGTAAAGGTGTCAGGTTCCCAGATGGCTGGCTCTCAACAGACCAGTGAAGACCACTCCCCTCCAAATCCAGAGATTATTTTGCCAAGTAAGGACATGAAAAAAGAGAAAAAAAAACCCTATGCCCCTTTGATCTTCTGTTACCACCATTTTATAAAAAGAAAAGTCAGAATAAAGTCTAGTCATTCAAATTAGATCGATTTAGCATTAGGGAAAGCTCATGACTTTGTTATGAGGCACCACAAAGTAGGCACTCAGGGCATTCAGAGACAGGACAAGTCAGCAGGCACTTAGAGTCATAAGGAAAGGCTACAGAGAATTATTAAATCAGAGAATATCACTTCCTTTTGGAAGCCTTCCCTGATTGCCCCAGCCAGAGGCAATCCCTCCTTCTTGAGCCCAGACCACCTTGCTTCTTCCTTGTGGTATCACTTAGAGATTACCTCATGTTACATTTAGACCTAGAACCCTTGACTTGGCCTTCTTACAATGGTAAGCTTCTGAAGGGGAGGAACAATCGTGTATGTTATGTAACATTTCACATTCCAGGGGCTTTACAGGCATTTACTGTATTCGTTAAAGTAAGAAAATTTCCTCTCTGCCTCCCTGCTAAACTTCAGACCTAAATGTTCAACTGTGCAGTGGGCATTTCAAATGCATAACCCAAACAGAACTCTCTTCCCCCAAAGTACCCCCAACACACACACACGTTTCTCTTTTCACCTCACATTCTGTGTGCTCTCAAGGCATTAGTAGTAGTCATAACAGTCACAGATTAGATGTATACAGAACTTCCTTTGTTTTGGATACTTTTAAAAGCATTTTCTATATATTGATTAAGCCCAGGAGGTTGGTACTATATTTACACCCATTTTACAGATGAGAAAATTGAGGCTCAGAGAGGTTAAATAGTAACAACAACAACAATTAACATCTGAGTGCCTACTATGTGTCAAGCACTGTAGTTAGAGTTCGTTTAAGAGTAGTGAGCTAGGGACAGACTTCCCTGGTTATTGATTGAGTCCCCACTCTGCTGGGAGGAAGGTAATGGAAAATGGGAGGTAATGGAAAATGAGGGAAAGCCCCCTGGTAGGAGCAGAGGATGTGGGGTGGGGGGTGGGCTCTTGAGAAGTAAGCCAGGCTATGAGGCAGAGAAAAAAAAGCCAGTAGCAGTGAACCTTTAGTGGTTCCATTAGGAACAGGCAGTGGTCAGAGGAGAAAAGTCTTTCTTAACTCCCACCATCTACCATGTTGCCTGCCATGGAGGCTGTCAGCAAGAAAAAAATTAGATCAGGATCAAACAAGTCAGTCCCACGTTGTGTCACCTAACTGGTTATTGTCAGATGATTTTAAATTGTTCGGTGTGTACAAAAGTGCAATAGGTGAGGCTGGAAGGAAGGTCGCCTTGACGTATGTCTCACATTCAGGGGTTTGGAAGGCAGTCTGGGCCTGTTGTTCTCTGAAGTAATTGGCAGTGAGTTATCTTTGTGTTTCCTAAAAGGGATCAGCTGACTTCAAGCTGGGGGATCCACAGCTGCAAACCCTTCTTCCTTTAGTTCATTTGGAGGAAAAGAAAATCTGAAAGGTGAGAATGAGTGGCTTCCCCCGCCCCAGGGGAGACGATGAGGCTTGGGAAGAAAAATCGAATTCCTGGCTATGGCAGGATCTGAGATAAAGGGCCTTTCTCGGTGGTTTGAAAAAGTCTGCTGATCTTCAAGAATCTTCTGCGCCCTCAGCAAATGGCTGCACATTGGAATAGGCCCAACTTTCATTGCCTCAGATGTCAGTTCTTCAGAAAATAGTCTAGTTGTGTATAAAAGTGTATTTAAAAAGCCAGCAGAAATGACCCGAGATAGAACGACTTTTGTTGCTTTGTTTTGTAGTTGCCAATCAAGCTGGGCTCCGTTGAGGAGAAAAAATGCTCAAAAAGGAAATCGGTAGCAATGCAAGATTTCCCAAAGAGGGAGAAACGTTCAAAACACCTCCCTTCCCTCACCAGTGCAGGAGCTTGCTGAGCTATACTTTCATTAAGCGGTTCTGCTTTTTTACCACTGCAGCAGAAATTTGAGACGAAGAAAGAGGTTTTGGCAAGTAGTTTAGTCCCAGATTATGATGCGAAGTAGCCCCTACATTTTACATGTAGTCTCTGTCTAACACAATTTGCTATTTATCTGTTCAGATCACTAATCCATGGTGACTTTTTTTTTTTTTCTGAAAGAAAGGAGATGTGTGCTTACCCAGGGGTTATGGAGACATTTGGGACTCAGCTGGCTGTCGTTGCACTTAGCTAGTCAACTTGGTTCCTGATCTGGGCTCCCAATAGCAATGGCAACACAGGTGCAGAGGCACAAAATAAGTCAACTGGCAGTCATACCTCTAATTTCAAACTACAGCTAAACTTCACTAATTTGAACTAAATGGAGGAAAGTGAGCTAGATGCTGAAAACTCTGTTTTAGAACACATTTTAAAAATATATAATTTTCCATTTGCAAGTATACACAGCAGTCAAAATTAGCTAAATGGGATTTCCTGGCAGCTGTTATAATTCTCCCGTGTTGGAGGTAAGGGGCTCTGAAAGTATCTAGTGCTGTGGAATTAAATCCAATGCAATGGCTTGTTCTAACCATGAGATGGCAGCAGAGGGTGATGGGTGCTCACTTCCTACTCCAAAGAGGGAAATTCTAGAAGGGGAGCCTACATGGGAAAACGGCTCACCTGGGAGGGAGCAAGTGACCTAGTGTGTCAGGGCAGTTGATGAAGAGAGCCTGGAAACCACTAAAAACCAAATACGAAGTCAGACAGTACTGTATAGTGCAGGGAACTCCACTCAATAATCTGTAATGACCTATATGGGAAAATAATCTTAAAAAGAGTAGATATGTGTATATGTATAACTGATTCACTTTGCTGTACACCTGAAACTAACACAACGTTGTAAATCAACTGTACTCCAAAAAAAAAAAAATCAGACAGGATGTGGTTGGGGGTCAGCTGGGAGTTGAGATCCTACTGGTTTAAATCAAGAGGCTGGAAGGGGAAATACCTCAAGGAATAAAAATATCAAAGCATAGAGCACTAAACCATTGTGAGAATTAGATGAGGAAGCATTCAATAATGTTAGCTATTTTCAACATTATGGCTATTGTTATTATCATGAGATGCAGAACTGTTGCTTCTTGGATGGATAGTCTTGAAGTGACTATATATGTGACCTGACACAGTCTTTGCCTAGACAGTTGGCACACATCAACACTGCTTCCATGATCAGCTCCTCTGAATGTTCTGAGGATGTGTTCTGTCATGCCAGTTACTGACTTGGAATTCTGGAAAGGAGACTGATGGCGGTGGTAGCAGCGTTAGGGAGGGGAGGTGGGGAGGAATAGTGCATTGGAGAAGTACATCCAGTTGGAGTCAGTACTGTCCTCATTGTATAGTCAGATCCTATAAATACCTCTAAGAAATTCCAGAATGAAAACTGGATTGTTATGCAAGGCATCTTAGAGGACTGAGAGACAGCTTGGTAGGTAAAGGAGAGAATTTTTCATTGAGAAAGACTGGCAAGTCAGGATTGCAGGAAGGATGGCTTTTTCGGGGCTGGCTAACAAGCTAAAGTATCTCAGGAGGTTCTTTAAAGCCACGATGGAAGATTCCAAGAGTATGGTTTTGGCTCAAAGCAAAAACAGCTTGCTCCGAGTGGATTTCACTGGGTGATTTTTCAGGAGCAAGGCTTAGAGAGACCAACGGAGCTTGGCTCCTGTGTACTTAATGTAACCCCCCCATACTCCTACACCTCTCCTTCCCCCCTTCTCTCTCCCTCTCTCTCTCTCTCTCTCTCACACACACACACACACGCAGGCGTGCTCACATGGGCAAAGAAAACATGAGTCCTCAGTGATTTGAGGGCTTTTAGGAAGTCACTTTCCTTCTGCTTCCAGGAAGTACCACTCCAAAGCCAGTTCAATCAAGCCAGCAACATTTACTGAGCACCTAGTCTGTGCCAGACATGACTCCAGCGACCAGAATCTCATTCCTGAAGGAAACACCTAGCAAATAATGACAAAATCATATTCCTACCCTCCCTTGAAACCACGAGACTCTCACTAATGACTAAAATAGGAATGGGGCTTCCCTGGTGGCACAGTGGTTGAGAGTCTGCCTGCCAATGCAGGGGACACGTGTTCGTGCCCCGGTCCGGGAAGATCCCACGTGCCATGGAGCGGCTAGGCCCATGAGCCATGGCTGCTGAACCTGCGCGTCCGGAGCCTGTGCTCCGCAACGGGAGAGGCCACAACAGTGAGAGGCCCGCTTACCGCAAAAAATAAAAAATAAAAAAATAAATAAATAAAAATAAAAATAAAATAGGAATGTAAACTCAAAAAAGAAGAAGGTTTGTGTAGCTGGTGGGAGCATAGGATTAGCAGGCATTCTGAGGGAGTAATTATTGCTGCCCACTATCAAGACTATTGGAGCCTGGTGGCTTAATTTTAAAGAGAGTGGTACCTATCCTAACCCATTTCCTTTCTCCTTCCTTCTAGGGGCCAGCCTTATGGTAGGCTTTTAATCATGACTTAATGAGCACTCTCCTATGTGCCAGGTACTTTGTATTTTTGTTCATTCCTTTAATCCTTATTCCTCATGATGACTGTATGAAGGAGGTATTATTACTATTCTACAGATGAAGAATCTGAGCCACAGAGAGACTAAAGAACAAGTCTTGAGCCCAGGTCTGTGTACACCACTGATGCTCTAACCCAGGGGCCATCAAACTGGGGGCCAAATGGAGCCTGTTTCCTGTTTGCATAAATCAAGTTTTATTGCAATATAGCCACGCTTATTTTTTACATTGGCAGAGTTGAGTAATTACAACAGAGACCTATGACCTATGCTGCCTAAAATATTTGCTATCTGGCCCTTTACAGAAAAAGTTTGCTAACCTGTGGCTCTAACCATCATACAACACAGTCTCCGGTATGTAGACTTTGGAGTTAGAGCTGAGGTCAGACTCTGGCTTGGCCATGTATTCACAGTGTGCCCTTGGACATGTTCTTTTAATTCTCAGTTTCCTTATCTGTAAATGGGAATAATAATATTGCCTGTCTTCTAGGATTGTTGTGAGGATTAAATGAGATACTCCACATGAAAAGTCATTAACACAGTGTCTGGATGCCTTGCACATAGTCAATTCTTTAAAAAGTGGTAGCTGGATTATTTGGAGTATTAATGACAACGGATAGACAAAAGTTAGCTCTGTGCTAGGCACAGAGTGAGTGTTCACTTAAATACCAAATAGTCGTACTTGTCTTATTCTTGCTGATTTGCTAGAGCTTTGGAATGCTGAAAAAAGACTGAAGTTTAGAGCTGGAGGTAGAGGTGTGGGAATTATCAGGGCAGTGAACATAGTGGTTTTTTGGCCTAGAGGGGAGTTGACAGCAGAGGATTTACTCTGGAACAAGCTGTTTAATGCTTTAAGCCTAAATAAGCTTGAACCATATTATATGATAAAAGCAAGGTGTGTGTGTGTGTGTGTATGTGTAGTGTGTATGTGAGTGAGAGAGAGAGAGAGAGAGACAGAAAGCGAGTCCCAACTCTGAATTTTTTTTCTTGTGCCTTCAAAACCTCTCTCCCTGTGTTACACCTGAATGAACTCTAATTCCATTCTTCGAAAAATTTAAAGTTTTCTCTTTTTTTGCACTTTAAAAATCAACTTTATTGAGATATAACTTACAATAGAAAAGCAGCTATTTTAAGTGTGCAGATCAATGAGTGCAGTTTGAGTTCATCTTCATCACCCTAAAATTGTTCCCTCATGCTCCTTTATTTTTTTGAAGTTTTCTTAAAGATTCCAGTGTTATTTCTCCAAGTTACTATAGCAACTATAGAAAAAAATGACTGTGCAGTCTACTTCCTTGCTGTTAATCGTGCTTGTTGGTCTCCCTGATTAGACTCTAAATGTCTGTAGGGCAGAGACCTTGGCTTATATCCCCCCGGTTGAGAAGTTGTGTTGCTGCTATTAAATGATGAAGGAATATATATTTGTTCATGATGTATGCGTGTGTGTTCCTGACTAAGGAGGTCCCTGATGGAGAAGGGAGAATGAATTTCAGAAGCAAGGTCTTTGGTAGATGAATGAAATGTGTTAATGTTTCAATGCCCCATTAAGTGACAGAAAAACTAGAAAAACAAATGGGCCCCCCCAAAAAAGAAAAAACAAAAAACGAAAGGTGGGACCCTAGCTGGGGGGAGCCTTCTTCTGATGGGCGGCTACATCTCTTACTTACCTAGATGGACAAGGAAGTTACCTACAATGCGATGGAAATTCCTATATTAGGGAGGTAAACCATTGGGTTATGGCCCTGCTTTTCTCATAGCCATCTTTTTCTAATGCCTTTGTGAAGGTCAGCTTTTCACTCCCAAGGTGAGTTCCTTTGTAAACAATTTACCACCTGCAAGTGTCCAAGAGGAGACAGAGGACAGTTTTGTTTTGCTGAGGGAGGGAGGGAGGGAGGGCCGAGCTCTCTTTCCCCTCTAGGGAGAACATTTGGCTTTTTCTTTATCTGGCAGTTTTCACTTCTCATAATCTAAATTTGGTTGCCCCCCATCATTATTCAAATGGGATACATATTTCCTGACACTGATGTAAATGTCACTCAAGCAAATTCTCCTTTTTCTCGTCAGGCTGGATGGAAAGCCTATAGCTCTTGTATGGGGGGTGATTTGAAAGTCGGGCCACAGACAAGTTAAGACTTAGCCTAAGGGAGCAAGTGTATTCTCTCACAGACTATCTATCTTAGTTTCTGCATAACGTAACTTCCAGTTGATTCTATGTCTGATGAATATCAAGGCCATAACTGGTCTATACTGTCTGGAGTTCCCTGGCAGTACTTATCTTACCTTAACTGTGGTTGTCATATACTTCTCTGAAAAAGTGAGAAGATGCAAAACTGTAACCGACAGACTCAAAATTCTTGGCTTCTCAAGACTATGGTGGTTGGTTTTGTTTTGTTTTGCTTTTCCCTTTCACTTACAGCTCATATTATTACTCGGTGCATTTTAGCCAGTCATGGCAACATTTCTAAGGTATTACACTGTGTAGTCATCATACTTGAATACCCCAGAGCCGAGGTTTAATACTGTTTTTGGGGTTCAGTCTGTAAGACTTCCATGTTGATGAGATGATTACGTATGCACGATCAGATTTGTGTTTCAGAATGATCCATCTTGGCTGTACGGAAGGTGAATTGGCAAAGGGGGTGGGAGGGAGGGGACTGAGTAGGAGTCTTTTGTAACTTTCCAGGTGAGAGGCAATAAGGGCCTGAATTAGAGCAGTGGGAGTTGAAAGGAGGCGATGGTGACAGAGATATTTTGTAGATAGAATTGACAATATTTGGTAATAAATTGTGTGTTGGGGTGGAAGATAATGAGGAGTTGAGGATACTCTGCTATTAAACGGTATATGGGAATCAGGAGATCAGGACGAGAACTGGATCTGGGATAAATGTGATGAATTCATTTCAGATACATCCTGGTTGGTCTGCTGTTGAGGGAATTCTCAGGATGTGGGAATCTCAGTGCTAACATTGGGAAAGTCCTGGGCAAACCAGGACTAGTTGGTTACTCTAAATTTAGGATATGCTGGATTTGAAGCGTCTGCGGACAGTGGCCCGGAGGTGGTTGGGTATGGAGGAGTGGTTTGTAGAAAGGACATCAGAGTCAGAGGTGTAGTTTGGAGAGCTGCTGATGTAGAGATGATGGGTGAAACCGTAGGAATGGGTATGAGAATTAAGGGAAAATTCAGAGCATGATATTACAACTACCTAAAATCCCTTGTGGAATTATATCTATATCCTTGTGGATATAAATGAATGAATAAAAAAATTAACGAAGAGAAAACAGTGAGTGAGAAGAAGACAGGAGACTGGAGTTTGAGGCCCACCTACCTGTTGAGGTTAGCTATAGAAAGAAAGAGGCTGAGCCCCAGGAGATCTAAAGGGAACAAGATGATGATTTCATAAAAGCCAAGGAGGAAGAGAATTTCAAAAAGGTGGGAGTCAAGGAAGATAAATATTGAGGATAGGTGATTGGGTCTGGTGATTAACATGTCACTGGTCACCTGCAAGAGAACATTTTCTGTGGAGTCCTCCAGTCTGTGGAGTCCTGAAATCAGATTACAAGATGCTAATTAAATAGAGAACGGGAAGAAAGGAAGTATGGGTAGTGAGCATAGACTCATCTTTCTCCTAACAACGAGAATAATTTTCTCCATCGAACACCAACTCAAGATTCATGTCTTCTTACATTTTCCTGAGTGATTGCCATGCCTTCTGCTCTTCTCCTCCTGAAATTTCCTTTAGTACCTGGGGGCTAGACCGTACTATGTAGGAAAAAATATAGCTATGTGATATACTTCTTTATTTTCTGGTAGCTTCAGTGTGCTTGGTTAGTCTCCATATTTGAGTCTAAGCTTCCTTAGGGCAGAGACCACGTCTTATATCTCCCACAGTGCCAAGAAAGGCTTTCAAGAATATTTGCTAGTTATTAGGATAGGAAGGATAGAAAGATTTTCTAGTGTAGATTTTCTCACTCTCGACACTATTTACATTTTGGGTTGGGTAGGTCTTTGTTCTGGGAGACTATCCTGTGCATTGTAGGATGTTTAGCAGTATCCCTGGCTTACACCTACTAAGTGCCAGTGGCACCTCCCTTCCGGCCTCCAGTAGTTGTGACAACCAAAAGTATTTCCAGATAGTGACAAATGTCCCCTGGGGTGGGGGGAACTGACTCAGTTGAAACCCATTGCTCTAGGTGAGTTGGCCCTAGCTTATTTATTTCCCTTGTACTTCAGCAGGGGCAATCCAAAGCCACCTCCCATTGAGAAACATTGGTGTCCAGTTCACAGCCTCCAGAAAGGGACGGATCATCTTCCTTGGTTACTTGCTTTCAGTTCTGAGACCCTTACACTCATTCTTTTCTCTCTCTTCCCTGGAGTGAATAAATGGCTCAGTACTTGCACTGAAACACAAAGTACTGAAACAGTGTCAACATACTTCCCCTAGGATCCAGACTATCAAAGCAAAGCTGGAGAGAGATTTAATTACAGCAGGGGTTTGTAACATTTCTGCATCTGTAAGGGGCATTTATTAATTTGTTTGCAAAGTCCAACTAGTAGTTAATAATATTCAATATTTTCCTTTTCAAAGTATCTTTCAAGTATATTGTCTGTAGCCTCCTCAGAGATTGGCCAGAGGTTGGAGAAATCAGAGAAAGAGGGAATGTATAAAATAAAGGTACAGAAGGTTTCAGTGCCCCAGCAGAGCAAAGAACCCAGGAGTCAGTCCTTGGCTCTCATTCTTTAGGCTAAACCTGAAGTGTCTCCCTGACACTTTTAGTTATCCCAGTGGGGCCTATGGTTCCAGGAAGACACTTCTTTGTTGTAGTTCAAAGCAATGACTAGATATGGGTTGAGCTCAACTGGGGGGGGGGTGGGGTGAGGATAAAGAAAAACTCTAATATCTAGTCCTGTTCTATCACCCTGTTCCAGGCTTCTGAGGTTCCTTGGTAGTGCCCTATGAATCTCCCTACTGCCCTATGGGCAAGTCCGATACACCAGTCAGTACATTTTAATCAAGTGCCTGATAAATACCCTTAAGACACCCAAAAGTGATGCAAATAAAAGGAGTGAGGTTGCACAAGGGTCACGTTTATTTATTGAACTAAGCATCTTCCAAGTAGTCTTGGATTTTGGCCCCATAACAGCCCGTGAAATAGGTATTATTACTCTCCACCCTCTTTTTACAGAGAAGGACATGTGAAGCTCAGCGAGGTTAAATGACGTGCCAAGGGCTTATAGCGACAAGGTGACATAGCTGTGATTCAGACCCTGATCTGTATAACTCCACACCCTGTGCTCTTATCCACTATGCTGATATGATTCATTTATCTAGTCCACTTTCCCCCCATTTTTTTCAAGTGAGTAATTTACTGCATTTTATAGAAAGAAGAACTGAGGACCAGAAAGTATAAATGACTTGCTTAGGATGGCGTGGTGGTGGTAGTGGTGATGGTAGGCCTAAAGAGCAGAGGGAGAAGCTAGGAAACACACTTCCTTCCTTATACTGCATGTTTTTTCTACCTACCACATTCTTTCTAGTTCAGAAGATAAGACACTTCTCCTTCTGGGAAATAATTAAAGAACTAGAAAAAGCAGTCTGTCATTAATTGTGTGATATTGAATTTCTGAATTCTGTGATACAGACAAATCCAATGACAGAGCCATTTTCTTTCCCAATGGACATTGAAGACCATTAGTCATACTTAGCCTGCCAGCAGGCTTTGAGTGGGGAGTACATTGCATCCCTGTGGGATCTTCCAGGGAGATGGAGGAGACCAAAGAATATATACACTTTGACCGGGGAACTGGGCTAGAGAATCCAGCTGCCATAAAAAAAAAAAGCTTGCTATAGCATTACTAAGTTGCTTCTGAGACACTTTGAGGAGGGGTATGAGAAGAGATGCAGAACTAATTGGTATTTTGTGAGATTTAACTGAGTGATGGTGGCAGCACTGAACAACCTTGGAAGTTCCTTGGCCTTGAAGCAGATTGGCTTCCTATTCTCAACTGGACTTCCCCTAGATACCATTGTGCAATGAACTCCCTCCCGTCATTGGATCAAGGTGATTAGTCAGAGCGATGGGGCTAGTCTCTTGCTTCCAAGAAACTAAATTTTACTTTTGCCTGATATAGACAGTCTATTTACATGCAAGAATTTGCTGTTTTGTTGGCAGACTATGGACTAATAAGCATTAGCATTCCTTACAACCCCAGGGATTACTATAAATCCTCAGAGAATTTTGTTGCGTTGGATAAGTCCTAAACCTCCTGGTTATTTTCACCCCCTCTCCATAATTTACTGTAAAAGAATCCTCATGAAGTAGTCTTTTTTGTTTGTTTGTTTTCCCAAAAAAGTGGTCATAGCCCAGAGGTTTTATACAGTTGTAACCATCTCTTTCTTTTCAGCCATTGCCCACACCACACTCCTGGAGGCCTGTCACCAGATTTTCATGCCTCCCTCCCCATCAAAACCATATGCCTGCTCCATTTGTTTTTAATTTTTTTTTGATGATTTAAAAAAAATATTGGAATATAGTTGATTTATGCCTACCCCAGTGTTGAGAAGCAGGCAGAACTGAGGAATAAGGACTGAGCTGATGAGGAGTGGTTTAGTAAGCATATAAGGTTGCTTAAAGCTCTTTGCTCATTTCCTGAGATTTTTAGGGCTAGAAATCAGTACTGTAGTGTGATGGCTCTGGAAAGCACGGGGGTTCTGGAGTCAATTAGTTCTAGGTTGATATCCTATCTCTGTCACTTACTAGCCAGGTGATCTTCAGCAACTCTGTTTTCATACTTATAAAGTGAGGATAACAACTCATTTGTTGCAGCTGTCTATTTTTCTGACCTCATGGCCATTCACCTAGGTCTCTCCTCCTACTTGCTGAGCTATTCTGTCATTTTTGAGCTTTGCCCATTATATTTGACTTTGCCCTGTGATATCCATAGAGTATAGATTGTTGTAATCTAGGCTTCAGTTCATGACTGTGCAGACCCTCTCTTTGTTTTGTTTGTGGAATGAAAACTCCGTGAGGGCAAGGGCTGTGATTATTTGTGCTTACTATCATATTTCCAGTACCTAGGACCATATCTGGCACATAGTAGGTGATAAATAAAATTTGTGGGGTCAGTGAATGAATGCATAAACTCCCTGGTCCTGGTGCCCAGATCAGCCCCATTGCCATAAGGCTGCACACAGCCTGATGTAAGGAGTGGTTTCATCCTACAGGAACAGGTCCTGTTCAGGCACTATCCAGTGAGCAGGGCTACTTACTCGCTTTGCCTTGGATAGTACCTACAAATTTCATTTGGTTCATTCAGGGCTGATACTGAGTCACCCTGTACTGAAGGGGTTAATAGGACTATACAGGCCTATTTAAATTTAACTTAGAATCTGATAAGGATGACAAAAATGATTAGTTGGCCGAAGTGACCTCCCAATGAGGAAAGAATCAAAAGTATTTTACTAAAAATTGAATTATACAAATACATACTCCCAAACCAAATAGTATAGCAGGGTTTTGGAACCAATTACCAGTCTCTTGTCACTAGGGTATTGATGAAACCATTAGACAGGAATTCATGGTTCATGCTCTGAGCTGCATTCATCATCCTGTTCTTAAGTCATCAACTGAGGACTTCAGTATCCTTTAATAGTCCAAGCCAGTATACACCAAACTGGCTACTTCTTCACATTTTGCCTGATAAGCTCACTGTGGAGAGTTCACAGGGTCTACACATGCTCAGAGTTCAGCCTTGTGAAGCTTACACTCCCTTTACGGCAATTGTAGTGTGTCAGCTCTCTCTTTTCTTAACTGCCAATTGCACATTATAGGCAAAAGCTGTGGGTACAGCTCCTGTACTTGGGAACACTTTCATCTCTAGCTATTAAAAACTGGTTACAAAATGTAGGTGTCCTGGAAGGAATTATATAAACCATCTTGACTGGGTGAAAAGGAAATGTACTTCCAGGTGGAGTGTTACCTAAAAAAGTATCCCCCGGTTTCTTGGGGGGTGTGTGTGTGTGAATTCATTGGTTGCTTCCTGTGTTACATTATAAATACATCTGACTGCAACGAAGCTAGAAGTAGTCTATTTCCTGTTACAGTGAGGATACAGTGGGGTCATGTCTGTTACCTTTTTATGACTCAGCGGGCAGCCTGAAACTACAGGAAAAGTGAGGTAATGGCAGATGCAAACTAAGTGAGCTAAAGGCTGAAAGGAATATATTATTGAGGTTACTCTTAGTAAAGAGTAACTGAGATTTAGCCAAGGCCTAAACAATAATTAAGGCAAGGCCAGAGTCTATCCAAGACGTCAGGCTAGATAAGGCCTAGCTGGGGCTTAAGCTCAGTTAACTTATAGCCATGGCCTTGTCCTAGTTACACCTAACAAGGGTGTAGCCAGGTTCAAAGGCCAGTTAAGGCTAAACTAGGGCTAAGCCTAGTTAAGGGCTAGTAAGCCCAGTTAAGAGGCAGCCAGGGCCAGAGCCTGCTTATGGCCTAGTTGCTCAGTTAAATTCTAGATAACCCAGATAAGGCCTAGCCTAAACATAGTTAAGGTCTAGTCAGTCTAGTTAAGGTGTAGTCAGGGCCTAGGTGTAGTTAAGTACTAGCAAGGACGTAGTTAGGCCTGCCCAGAGCCTAAGCATAGTTAGACTTGTCAGAACCTTATTAAGGTGGAGCCAAGACCTAAGCCTAGTTAAAAGCTGGTAATCTTGGTTAAGGACTCATCAGGGTATTGTTAAAGCGTAAAGAGTGCCATAGCCTACCTTAGGTCAAGTCAGAGCCCAGTAAAGGTCTAGATAGGGCCAAAGCCTTCATAAGTCACAGTCATAGTCTAGTGAAGTCCTAATAGGAGGATAAAAAATGTTTAGTCCTAGTCAGAGCTTAGTTAAGACTTAGGCAGGGCCTAAGCCTAGTTAAAATGTAATTGAAGCCTAGTAGGTCAAGTCAGAAACTCAGCCTGGTTAAGTGTTAGAACTCAAGTACACCTAGCCATGGTCTAAGCCTGGCTTATGTTTAGTCAGAGCCCAGTAAGGGCCTAAATCTACTTAAGTTCTAGTCTCAAATCAGCAGAGGTAGAATCCAGAGCCTAAGTTTATTAAAACCTATTCAAAGCAGAGTTAAGGCTTAGCCAGAGTCTTATTAGGGTACAGCCAGGCTCTAAACCCAGTTAACTAACCAAAATGGTTAAAATCTCCTCAGAGTATGTTAAGGAATAGCCATGGAACTAGCCTAGCTTTCGTTTATTCAGAAGCCAGGTACGGGCTAAATGCACTTCAGTTTTAGTCAGAAACTGGCTGAGGTAGAATCCAGGGCCTAAGCATTTTAAAGCCTAGTTATTCAGAAGCCTTTAAGACCTAAATCCATTCAGTTATAGGCAGAAATTGGGTGAGGTAGAATCCAGGGCCTACACGTTTTAAAGCCTAGTTATTCAGAAGCCAGGTAGGGCCTAAATCCACTTCAGTTTTAGTCAGAAACTGGCTGAGGTAGAAAACAGGGCCTAAGCATTTTAAAGCCTAGTTATTCAGAAGCCAGGTAGGGCCTAAATGTACTTTAGCTTTAGTAGGAAACTGGCTGAGGTAGAATCCAGGGCCTAAGCATTTTTAAAGCCTTGTTGTTCAGAAGCCAGGTAGGGCCTAAATCTACTTTAGCTTTAGTAGGAAACTGGCTGAGGTAGAATCCAGGGCCTCAGCATTTTAAAGCCTAGTTATTCAGAAGCCAGGTAGGGGCTAAATCTACTTCAGTTTTAGGCAGAAAGTGGCTGCGGTAGAATCCAGGGACTAAGCATTTTAAAGCCTAGTTATTCAGAAGCCAGGTAGGGGCTAAATCTACTTCAGTTTTAGTCAGAAACTGGCAGATGTAGAATCCAGGGCCTAAGCATTTTAAAGTCTAGGTACTCTGAAGCCAGGTAGGGCCTATATCCACTTGTTTTAGTCAGAAGCTTGCTGAGGTAGAATCCAGGGCCTATGCATTTTAAAGCCTAGTTTTTCAGAAGCCAGGCAAGGCCCAAATCTACTTCAGTTTTAGGCAGAAAGTGGCTGCGGTAGAATCCAGGGACTAAGCATTTTAAAGCCTAGTTATTCAAAAGCCAGGTAGGGGCTAAATCCACTTCAGTTTTAGTGAGAAAGTAGCAGAGGTACAATGCAGGGACCAAGCATTTTAAAGCCTAGTTTTTCAGAAGCCAGTTAGGACCTAAATCCATTCAGTTTTAGGCAGAAACTGGCTGAGGTAGAATCCAGGGCCTAAGCATTTTATTTTATTTTTTTAAAGTGTGCAGCAATATTAGTATCTTTTAATATGCCTCCTCAAGGGTTCACAAAATATATCTAACTGAGATCTTCCTTTCTCGAAAAATACAATCCCTTTGCAAAATATATAAGGAACTATTAGTTAGGGGAGGTGTGTTTAAAAATATATGTGCACTTACGCATAATAAGTTGTTGGAGCTGAAATGCCTTCAGGTACGAGTCAGATAATGTCCCTATAAATTAATTATCAGTGCACCTCTGTAAATATATCTTTTAAGTCATCTTACACATTAGGTGAAACTTTTCCTTTGTAAGAGATAAAGAAGCATGTATTTTTCCAAATAGCAATTCTTTTCATCCCTGTCACTTGGTTCTGATCACACATTGTTGCAACAGTGATTTCTGGAAACATCTGTAGGGCTTGGAGGACTTATGGGGTAAGAATTTCCATTACTAAAAGGAGGCTAGAACATCTAACTTTTTCTACAGTTATGACAAAGCACTGGAATAGTGATGCTTGTGAATCTGCAGCAAAGATCTTTAGCCCTTTGTCAACCAACATTGCTTTTTTTCTTTCTGATCAAAATATTCTAATAGCCTGGCAGACTAATTTCAAGGACACCACCTAGGCAGCCTGAAGAGAAGCAGGTCTGAGCAATCCTGGCATCAACTACAACCCAGGGCAGATCCAGTTATTTTCTCTCTGATGGTGCCACGTGCTTATCACTCAGTTATTCAGGACGCACACCTGTAACAGGTGACTACCTCCGGGTGAGTGAGGCAACTGCAGGCAATTCTGAAAACAAGGAAAAAGTCCACCACGGTCCTGATTTGGTTTAAAGCACTCATGCAATCCCATTAGACCCATGTCTTCCCAAAACACCTTTTCCATGGCAAGCAAAGTTACTGATAATGCATGTGGCTTCTGTCACAGTGATGCATTAGGTAAGCAGGTGTGTGCTGAGTACCAGGGGCGCTCCAAAATGCATCTCCGGCCTCTTCCTCTTGTCTTCGCTAAGATTCTGCCTTTGATGCCAACTGTGATTCCAGGCCTAAGAATGAAAAGACTGTGTTGCTTTCCTCGGATTCAAAGAAACTGTCATAATCTCCACAGTATCGGTTCCCATTAAATATCTGAGGTGGCAGAGGGTTGCCCTGGGCGGGCTTCTTCTCCAGGGGGATGTTCTTGTACATCCACTGCCTCTGCTCTTCTGACATCGTGATGTCCACCTCCTCAAACTCTATCTTGTTGGCTTCCAGAAATCTAACCACATCCTGCTGCTGCTTCTTTATTGCCACGAAGCCCGAGGAGGAGGTGATGAACACGTGGATGACCATCCTCTCGCCGCGCCGAGACTGACCGTCGGCCCCTGGAGGCTCCGGGCTGGCGTGGACGCAAAGGCAGAACTCGGCTGAGAGCCGCCGCCACCGCCACTGCCGGGCACAGCGCTCCGGTCTGGCCAGGGCCTAAGCATTTTAAAGCCTCGTTATTCAGAAGCCAGGTAGGGGCTAAATCTAGTTCAGTTTTGGTCAGAAACTGGCAGAGGTAGAATCCAGGGCCTAAGCATTTTAAAGCCTACTTACTCTGAAGCCAGGTAGGGGCTAAATCCACTTCAGTTTTAGTCAGAAAGTGGCAGAGGTACAATGCAGGGTCCATGCATTTTAAAGCCTAGTTATTGAGAGGCCGGTTAGGGCATAAATCCACTTCAGTTTTAGTCAGAAACTGGCTGAGGTAGAATCCAGGGCCTAAGCTTTTAAAGCCTAGTTATTCAGAAGCCAGGTAGGGGCTAAATCCACTTCAGTTTTAGTTAGAAAGTGGCTGTAGTAGATTCCAGGGCCTAAGCATTTTAAATCCTAGTTATTCAGAAACCAGTTAGGGGCTAAATCTACTTCAGTTTTAGTCAGAACTTGCAGAGGTAGAATCCAGGGCCTAAGCATTTTAAAGTCCAGTTACTCTGAAGCCAGGTAGGGCCTATATCCACTTGTTTTAGTCCGAAACTCGCTGAGGTAGAATCCAGGGCCTAAGCATTTTAAAGCCTAGTTTTTCAGAAGCCAGGTAGAGCCTAAATGTAAAGTTTTATTCAGAGACTAACTGAGGTGCAAATCAGGGCCTAAGTATTTTAAAGCCTAGTTTTTAAGAAGCCAGGTAAGGCCTAAATATAGTTAAGTTTTAGTCAGAAACTTACTGGGGTACAAATCAGGGCCTATGCTTATTAGAACCTAGTCAGATCCAAGTTAAGTTTTAGCCAGAGTTTTGTCAAGTTATCGCCAGGGCCTAAACCCAGTTAAAAGTTAGCCAGCATGGTTAAAATCTTTTCAGAGTATGTTTAGGACTAGCCATGGCCTAAGCCTAGCTTATGTTTAGTCAGAGCCGTTAGGGCCCAAATCTACCTAAGTTTTAGTCAGAAACAGCTGAGGTAGAATCCAGAGCCTAAGCATTTTAAAGCCTATTCAGAGTTAAGGCTAAGCCAGAGTCTTTTTAAAATACGGCCAGGCCTTAAACCCAGTTAAGGTAACCAACATGGTGAAGATCGCCTCAGGATATGTTAAGGGCTAGCCGTGGCCCAAACCTAGTTTATGTGTAGTTAGAGCCCAGTTAGGGCCTAAATCTACTTAAATTTTAGTCAGAAACTAGTCAGGGGTAGAATCCAGGGCCTAAGCGTATTAAAGCCTAGTCAGAGCCTAGTTAAGGTTTAGCCAGAGTCTTGTCAAGCTATAGCCAAGGCTTAAGCTTACTTAAGGCTTATTCATCCTAGTTAAAGTTTAGCCAGTCCAGTTAAGGTCTAATCAGGCATAAGCTTAGTTAAGTCCTAGTCACAGCCTATTTAGCCTAGTCAGGGACTAAGCCTAGTTTACATCTATTCAGAGACTATTTAAGGCCTAGCTGGACCTACGTCTAGAGAAGGCAAAATCAGTCTCATTTACGATGTAGCAAGGGCCTGAGCCTTTTTAAGGCCTATTTAGCCCAGTTAAGTCCCATAAGGGGCTAAACTTAGTTATGTCCTAGTTAGAGTGTAATTACAGCTTAGCCAGGGCATAAGCCTAGTTAATGCCTAGTCAGAGTATAGCTGAGGCTAAGCCAGGGCCTAAGTCTAGTTAAGGTCTACTCTTCCCAGTTAAGGCCTATTCAGGCCCTTGACTTTGTTAAGGGCTAATCGAGACTAGGGTAACCAACTCTTTCCAATTTGCCCAAGATTTTCCATATTTAGTGCTGAAAGTGCCAGGCCCTGGAAACTAAAATCCTTTGGTCCCTGGCAAACCAGATTGGTTGGTCACTCTAGTCAAGACTTTTTAAAGAAAACTTTTCTTTGCCTTGGAGTTTATAGTTTATAAAACGTTATTTCAACAGTATTTGATTATTGCAGCATCCATTTGAGATAGGTGTCATCATCATCCCCATTATACAGACGAATAAACTCAGGTTTAGAGAGAATAAGTGCCTTCCTCAGTGGCATATAGTGAATAAGTATCAGGGGTAGAGTTTATATCTATGTTTGAATTCAAAAGCCATGCTCTTATTTTTTAAACTAAACAGGCATCTCCCCATAATTAAACATTGTCTAAATCAGAAAAGTAATACTTGCTTCAGAAATTATCATCATCCTATTTTCAGATCAGGAAAGTGAGTCACAGTGAGTCACAGTGAGCTTAAGCGACCTGCCCAAGGTAAGAAAACTTTGAAACTTGAACCCAGTTACTCTGCCTCCAAATCTCATATTTTTCCCCTTGAAAATAACCTCTTTTCTTCATCCTTCCTACTTCCCCAGTGTCAAATACTTCAGTACATGCCTGTGTGGCTGAGGTTGTTGTATGTTTTCATGTTTCAGTGATGCTTGTGTCCATTTATTATCTGAAGTCCATCAAGCATTTGGTAAACTATGCTTGAGTGGATGCTTCTGTTTTCAGTCTGAGGTTTCTATATTGATGGTTGCTGTTTCATTAGGGGATGTTTGTTGAGCCTGGAAGCAAACCGACTTGGTAGTAGGGTCAAGAAGCCTCAACCTCTTGATTTGCTGTGATCAAAGGAAACGGGCACTGAAGACAAACGATCTACTTAGTAATTCTTGGGAGGGTTATGGGATACATACATCCCTGTCATAATGACATTCTGGGGACCAGGGAAAGAGACCAGGCCTCCCTCGCTGGTACTGTGTATTCACCTGCCAGAAGGCACTGAGGACTTGGCTTGCCTTTTCCTGGCTGTGCCATTTCTGTTGCCTCCTGTGAGCTTACCAGGGGTGACAGGCATCTCTGTTAAAAAGCCTGTATGTAAATATAGCTGTATCTTCCACTATGTTATCCTGAGGACAAAATAGTTGCCACCCCTACAGAATGTAGCAGCTTCTGGATTGGATGCCAATGGTAGCAGTATGCCAAGCGTGAAGTATCCTGTTTCTCTCCTGCCAAGTAAACACCAGCTTCCTCTTCGGTGGTACATTTAAAGGGACAGTCTGCACTTTTCTTGTGTGGCAACGGCAGTGGGGGAGAGCTTTCGCCATGGGCAGTCAGCGGCTTAGATGGTGGCACAGTGGAAGAGGCCACCAGGATGCACCTTCTGTGCCAGATGCCGTCTTAGACTGTAATTTCCCCCTTTGTGCAGTTAAGTTGCTTTGGAGAACTATTTGGTTTAATGTGGAATGCAAGAGGAAGGCAGAGCTGGTTAGGAAGAAACAAATGATTTATTCCACTGAGCAGCTGGTATAGTCAAATGTTGCTTTCTTTCTTGGAGAGAGCACCATTTGGGAATGGAATCATTTTCTCTGACATTCACATGGCTATTCCCCACATAAACTCAGGTCTTTAGATAACTTCACGTGGTTTGGATAACTTCACATGTTTGTATTCCCATGAGCAGGTGCAACACATTCAGCTTCAAGGCACTGGGTTAATGGCAGAAGCAAGGCGTGTCTCTGTTCTAACAAAGAATCTGGAAGGCCTTTCCTCAAGGACTGCGGGCTATGCAGTAGAATGTTGGCAGCTCTAGGAAGAATGCACAGAACTAGGTTCCAGGTTCTACCACATTCCAGCTGTGTGATTTTGGGTAGATCTTTTTGCCTTTCTAGATGTTAATTTTCCTAAATGTAGAATGGAGACAATAAACTCTGGGTTGCCCTACCCATGTTATGTGGTAATTGTGAAGATCAGATGAGATACAATGTGAAAACACTAAAGTGTAAAACACTATAAAAAATGTAAGGAGTTATTAGTCCTGTTATTCATTCAACAAATATTTATTGAGTACCTACTACATGCCAGACACTCTTCTTACACTTGAACAAAATAGAGATCACTGCTTTCATGGAGCTTACCTTCTAGAGAGAGCAGCCATAAAATAAATAATAATCATAATAAACAAGTAAACCATATAATATGTACATAAGGTGATAAGTTCCAAGAAAATTGAAAAAGTAGAGCAGAATAAGGAAGCCTAGGAGTGCCAGGTTGGGAGGGGGAGGTTCAATTTTTGAAACTGTGCTAAGTGTAGCTCTCATTGAAAAGGTGAGATGTAAGAAAGGGTTTGAAGTTGGTGAGGGATTTAGCCATCCAGATATCTGAGTAAAGAACATTCCAGGCAGAAGGAATTGCCAGTGCAAGGCGCCTAAAGAGGAAATGTGCCTGGTGAGTTTGGGGAATGACAGAGGTCAGGGTGGCTGGAATGGAGGGAGGGAGAGAGAAGTAGAAGATGAAGTTGCAGATTATATCATGGGGTGCCATGTAGGCCATTATAAGGATCTAGGTTTTACTCTGAAGGAAATGCAGAGACAGTACAGGAGGAGTGACATGATCTGACTCACAGTCTAAAGGGATCACTCTGGCTGTTGTATTGAGAAGAGACTGGAGTGAGGCAAAGAGAATCCTGTTAGGAGGCTGTTGAAATAATCAAAGTGACAGGTGGATGATGGTGGCTCACAATGACAGGTTGTTAGATTTTGGATATATTCTGAAGGCAAAGCCAACAGGGTATCCTGGTGGATTGGACGTGGATTGTGGGAAAAAGAAAAGAGTCAAAGATAAACTCAAGCTCGTTTAGCCTGAGTGGTTAGAAGGACAGAGTTGCTATCTATTTCAGGTGGAGAAGGCTATAGGTGGAGTAGGTTTTGGAGGGAAGAGGACCCAGTTTTAGAAATATTGAGTTTTAGATATCAGAAATCATTGTGAAGGCACTTAGATACACAAGTATGAGATTCTGGAGAAAGATCTGAGCTAGCTAAATAAATTTGGGATTCATTGGTAGATAGGTGTTATTTACAGCCTGTATGAAATCATCAAGGAAGCGACTACAGACCAAAAAGAAGAGGACTTGGAGAGTGGTCATGTCAGATGCTGCCTATAGGACAAGCAAGATGAGAACTGGGAATTAACCACTGAATTTAGTAGTGTGGAAGTCACTGGCGACTTTGACAAGGGTAGTTAGGTGGAGTGGCCATTATATTTAATTAAACATATGTTTTAGAGCAGAAATATTTAACCTGGTAATATCAGTCACAGAGATGAGAGAGAGATTTTGTGCTTGTTGAGCAAAACTGCCTTGAGAATCCCCTGCCTCTAGGTAATACTAAAAAGGAAATCCTGTAAGGAATCCTATCAGGACAACTCCATCCAGTCCTTTGCTTGAACAGCATGCTACGGCATGCTGGCAAGAGCCCTCCCAATACCAGACCAGCATGCTGCTCAAGCAAAGGACTGGATGGAGTTGTCCTGATAGGATTCCTTACAGGATTTCCTTGATGATTTCATACAGGCTGTAAATAACACCTATCTACCAATGAATCCCAAATTTATTTAGCTAGCTCAGATCTTTCTCCAGAATCTCATACTTGTGTATCTAAGTGCCTTCACAATGATTTCTGATATCTAAAACTCAATATTTCTAAAACTGGGTCCTCTTCCCTCCAAAACCTACTCCACCTATAGCCTTCTCCATCTGAAATAGATAGCAACTCTGTCCTTCTAACCACTCAGGCTAAACGAGCTTGAGTTTATCTTTGACTCTTTTCTTTTTCCCACAATCCACGTCCAGTCCACCAGGATACCCTGTTGGCTTTGCCTTCAGAATATATCCAAAATCTAACAACCTGTCATTGTGAGCCACCATCATCCACCTGTCACTTTGATTATTTCAACAGCCTCCTAACAGGATTTCTCTTTGCCTCACTCCAGTCTCTTCTCAATACAACAGCCAGAGTGATCCCTTTAGACTGTGAGTCAGATCATGTCACTCCTCCTGTACTGTCTCTGCATTTCCTTCAGAGTAAAACCTAGATCCTTATAATGGCCTACATGGCACCCCATGATATAATCTGCAACTTCATCTTCTACTTCTCTCTCCCTCCCTCCATTCCAGCCACCCTGACCTCTGTCATTCCCCAAACTCACCAGGCACATTTCCTCTTTAGGCGCCTTGCACTGGCAATTCCTTCTGCCTGGAATGTTCTTTACTCAGATATCTGGATGGCTAAATCCCTCACCAACTTCAAACCCTTTCTTACATCATCAGGCAGAAGGAAGAAATGTATGACTTCTGATCTTCTTTCCAGGTGGTAAAATAAATGAACTGGGTCTCTCCTGGCAAGCTGGCATTTGCCACAGAAACCGAGAGGAGGCCATTACTGGTGCTTTGTCTTGCTCTTGTCAAATTTCTGAGAGGTATTCTTGAAGCTCAGTACTAAATCTAGGCTAGGATGGTAAGGGATACAAAGTATACAATGGTATTTGTATGATGCTTCCTTTCTTACCCAAATGATTCACATAGAAAGAGCTGAGAATCTGGGCTGGTTCAGGTGAGGCCTTTCTAGACACAGGGTCATGGCCTTCATTATCTTGCCCATTACTTTCCAGGTACGGTTGGTCCTTGAACAGTCCACTTATATGCGGATTTTTTCAATAGTATTATAAACACTACAGAACTACATGGGCTGTGGTTGATTGAATCGGCATATGTGGGGGAACCATGGATGTGGAGGGCCACCTGTAAGTTATAGGTGGATTAACCCCCGTGTTGTTCAAGGGTCAATGGGGGATGTTTCCAAGGAACTGCTAGTTAATGCTTTGAAAGATTCATTGCCATAATACCAAGTGGAGGGCCTTTTCCACGCAGCTTGCAACGTGTTGGAGGAATAACCAATGGGCAGCCTGAGTGTAGTCACTTTTCACCTGCCAGAGCTCAGAGCCAGAGTGAGCAAGGGCTTCAAAGGGGAGAGTGAAGTAGGCCAGGAAGATCCACTAATCCTCAAGGAGTCCCTACGTGACTGGTCTTATGTCTTCCGAAAGGGTTATGTGTGAATTAGAGCCACAAGACAGTCTCGCTCCCTCACATCTTTATCCAAGTGTATAGTCATGTTGGTTCTAACTATGAGATGACATATCTCTGGTACTTCCTTCCAGTTTCTGTAATGCCTGCAGTTGTCTCACCCCGGCTGCCCCCTCCACCTTCCAGGGATCACTAGTCAGTACCCAGGATGCACCACACACTGTTTCCTGGATCCCAGAATTTTCTCCAGAACAATTATATTAGCTAGCATTTATTAAGAACTTACTATATACCAGGCACCATTCTAAACTCGTTGCATGTGTTAACTCACGCAATTCTCACAACTTTTATTACCTTCATTTTACAGATGAGGAAACTGAGGCAGAGTAGTTTAGCAAACTTCTAGTTAGTAAGTGAAAAAATTATAATTCAAACATAGGTCTGTTTGACACAGATCCTACTATTACAACCACTAGCATCATTTTACCGTGTCTCCCAAAGAAAATATACAAACAAACAAAAATTGTTCCTTTTTCCCTCTCAGAAAGCTGAGGGAAGACTCGGGAATAAAATCCCTTTTCCTTTTACCTCTAAGTTTTGTTTTTATTTCCCTTATATTAGACCTCACCTTCTGCACTGGTAATATTTAAAAGCCAAGAATCTTTCTAGAAGCATTACAGCTCTTTTCAGGCTCTCTGGGAGCCTGTGGGTTTCTCATAACAGCCGAGATTCAGGAACAAGCCTGTGCAGAGTCCCACCAAGTCAAGATGGGGTTGCTGTCCTCATGTTTGAAGACTTAGGAAACTATTTGTCTGTCTAGGAAAATAACCAAGAGATATATTTTCAAAAGTGGCTGTTTTTCTCCAGTGACGAAGTTGTTTTTCTGAAGGGTAAGGAAGAATCTGTGATTCTCTCTGCAGCAGTGAGCAACTTTGGAGGAGGAAGAAAGTAATTCAGTAGAATCTGGTCTAAATTGACCATAAGGACATTTCCTACCCTCCATTTTTTTCAGTTTCTGTTTTGAATTTTTCATATATTTTCAAGAAGGGGCCATGTTTAGCTCTTCAGCCACACAATTCTTTCCTTTCTTTCTTGATAAATTAAATATGGTTCATGGGGATTTTAAATGTCAGATCCTATAACAGGCAAATGCCTTATTGCACACAGTTTTTTTTTAATTTTATTTTTTAACGCAAAGGTTTGTAGCTTTTATTTTTCTTTAAAAAAAAGAGTTTAAAGGGCGGATCCTGTTGCTTTGTTCATTGTAGCCCCTCAGATAGCTCCTGCTATGTCAAAATTATAAAATTTGTCCTTTGGGAACAAGGACCTCTTGATGTTTCCTCAGGGGTGGGGAGGGCAATGAGAAGTAATGTCTGGGGGGTGTTTTTATTTTATTTATTTATTTAATATCTTTATTGTAGTATAATTACTTTACAATATTGTTGGGGGTGTTTTTTTAAAAAACCTGTGTTGAATGCATGTATCCAAATGGTATTGCAGCATTAGAAATGGGAGCATTGTTAAAAAATTTACTGTTTGTAAATAGGAAGCTGGCACCTATAGTCACCAAAGGCACATTTTAATCTCTCCCACATAACTGCCTCTCTTCCCATTGGATATGAACTAATTTACCTTGCCTGATGCAGAGAAACTTATCGACTCTAAACATAGACCCAGAGGATTTGGATTCCTTTGCTCCTTTTCCACCCTACTGTTAGACACTTATTGCCAGTTTGCCAGCTATGAGCATCACAAAACAGCAGGGTAGGACTATCTGCTAAAAGAAAAATGGTGGCTTTTGATTAGTTGTGCTGGCAAAAATGTTATAAGAGTGAGATTAATAAAAGTCTACAGGGTTAAAGATTCTAGTTATCAGATGGACAGCATGGCCTCTGCCCCAGCCGTCTTTCTGAGCTACTTATAAGATGTGGCTTATCTCATCTTCTGTCAATTTACAACTCCATCCAGCTACAAGGGTCTCTTGCTTTACTTAGCTCTGCCATGAAGTAGGCCAAGGACCCTTCTCTGTACCTTCAGACCTCATTCCATTTCCATTCTGTGATGACCAGCTTGCTGAACACTGACAAGACTCTCATCACTGTCTTGCTGTCCTTACTGGTTTTATAGGAAGGAAACTCAAAATTAAAAAAAGAAAAATTTTTTGAGATATAGCATACATAAGGTGAAATACATCAATTTTAAGGGTACAGCTGAATGCTTTAGAAAAAAAGACATACGTAATTATATTGACAGAATATTTCCAGCATCCCAGAATGCTTCCTCACATTTCTTCCCAGTCAATAATCACCCGTCCCCCACAAGAGGTAACTACTACATTCACCTTTGTTCTACAGATACATTTGCCTGATCTTAAATTTCATATAAATGGAATTATATGGTATGTACTTTTAGGCATCTGGTTTCTTTCAACATTCTCGTACATGTATTTTTGTGGACATTTGTAATCTTTTATTTTATATACTTAGGAGTAGAATGACAAGGCCATTCAATAGAGGTATGTTTAGTTTTAGTAGATACTGCCCAACAGTTCCAAGGAAGTTGTACCAGTTAACACTTTCACCAATAATGTATGAGAGTTCCAGTTGCTCCATGTTCTTCTCAGTGCTTGGTATTGTCAGGTTTTTTTCTGTTTTTTCAATTTTAGCTATTTTGGTGGGGTTTTGTGTGTCTCATTGTCATTTTAATTTGCATTTTCCTCATGAGCAATAATGATGAAAATCTATTCATATGTTTGTAGGCCACTTGAAAGTTCTCATCTGTGAAGTGCTATTCGATTCTTTGTTCTATTTTTTAAAATTGGACTGTTTATCTTTTTCTTATTGATTTGAAGGAGTTTAAAATATATGTATATATTAGATACAAGTCCTTTGTTAAATATATGTATTGTGAATATTTTCTCCCAATCTGTAGTTGGCCTTTTCACCCTCTTAAGGTGCCTTTTGATAAATTGAAGTTCTTAATTTTAATGAAATCCAATTTATCAATTTTTTTTCATAGTTAATGCTTTTGTGTTGAATAAGAAATCTTTAACTACTGAAGGTCACCAAGATATTTGCCAATGGTTTGATTTAGAAGATTTACTGTTTTACCTTTCATGTTTAGGTCTATGGTCCATTTCAAATTATTATCATTATTATTATTATTATTATATCCAGTGTGAGGTAAGGGTCATGGTTCCACTGATTTATTTGTTTGTTCTTGCGTCAGTACCATGCTGTCATATAACTGTAGCTGCATAGCTAGCCTTGATATCTGGTAGTATATGTTCTCCAATTTTGTTCTTCCTTAAGATGTTTTGGCTATACTAAGCCCTTTATATATCCTTATACATTTTAGAATCACTTTGCCTAAAATGCCGTTTGGGGATGGTTTTGAGCTTATTAACTCATTAGCCTCCCTATGTCCTCTCAACTTCAAAATCGTTTGAGGGAGAGACCAGTAATGTATTTGTGGCAGTCTCCCTCCCTGTAGTGAGAATTTGTTTCCAAAGTACCGCGAGGCTTGGGAGACTTCACTCAGACTTTTCCATGCATGTGCTAGGCTAGAACTCAGCTAACTTCAGGTGAGGAAAATTAGCCCTGCATTTCAGGCTTCTCAAATTTCCAGTCCATTATGCTAACCTCAAACTTTATGCAGATTTCTCATTTTCCTCAGTAGACTCCCTCTGCCTTGGTGCCAAACCTCATCTTCAACTTGTGCCCAGAATTAGCAAATGTCTCAGTGAAGAAAAAAAGTCTGTGATTATCAACATTCTTACGAAAGACTCTTCACTCTCTGAAATTTTAGTTCATCTTGTCCTTGTTTCCACAGATCGCAGATATCTTTAAAACCTATTAATTTTGTAGTTTATCATTTTGTTGTTGTTTTCTAGTTGTGACGGGAGCACTCGCATCCCATTTGAAAGCGAAAGTCCAGTAAATGTTTGATGGGCATAACCTTGACCCTCTCATCCATCTTGGCTCTATCACAGGTGAGTAGTTTATGAGTGGGCCAATTCAGTAGGTCAGGGGAAGGGCAGGTAAAATGGACACAACATTCCTGTCACAGATGATGGAGATTGCTGAGGGGACTGAGCTGGCTCTCTCCATCCCTCTGCTTTGGGACTCACAGTCAACTTGGAATTCAGCCAGTTTCCAGGGATGGGAAATGAGATTAACATTTTGAGTTCTATTCCTGCTTAGAATGCGATGTCAGCTCTGGCCTGAATAAGGCAAATTTTCCTCCTATAGGCACCTGAATTTGTGCCCTCTGGCACAGGACTTTAGGAATCATACCTGGGCTGACTTCCAATTCTGTGTCTTCACTTACCATGTGGCGGTGGGCAATTTATTTAATTTCTCTGTTCCTCAATGTTTTCATCTGTAATATCACAGTGTTATCAAGTGGATTAAATGTACTAATATTAAATAAAAGTACCCGAAGTGTAATAGGTCTTCAATAAATGTGAACATTTATTAGAATACTTATGGCCATGTCATCTCATCTGATACATAGTTTTTGAGGCTGGGGATCATGCTTGGTCACCTTTTGGGGGTGAGTAAAATTTACATACAGCAGGATGCACAAATATTAAGAGTACCATTCAGTGAGTTTTGAAAAATGCGTAATCTTGTATAACCCATCACCTCAGAAAGTTCTCTTAGCCTCTTCTAGTCAGTTTCCACTCCCCTAGATGCAATTGCTATTTTGATTTTTCCACCATAGATCATTTTGCATTTTCTAGAATTGCATATGAATAGAATCATACAATATATATTCTTTTGTGTCTGGCTTCTTTCATTAAGTACAATGTTTTTGATATCCATCCATGCTGTTATCCCTATCAGTAGTGGCTTTCTTTTTATTGCTGATTAGTATCATATTGTATGAATATATCACAGTTTGTTTATCCATTCTCCTTTTGACTGACATCTGGGCTCTTTCCACTTTTTTTGGCTATTACGCATGAAGCTGCTATAACCATTCTTATAAAAACCTTTCTGTGAACTTTCATTTCTCTTGGGTAAATGCCTCGGAGTAGAATTGCCAGAACTGGATAGGTGCTTGCCTGGTTTTATAAGAAACTGCCAGACGTTTTCAAAGAGGTTGTATCATTTTATACTCCCATAAGCATGTGTGAGAATTCTGGTTCCTCTACATCTTTGTCAACCTTTGATGTTGTCAGTCTAATTTTAACCAGTCTAGTGAGTATATTGTGGTATCTCATTGTGATGTTAATTTGCATTTCCCTGATGACTAATGATATTGAATATGTTTTCATGTGCTTATTAGCTACTTATTTTTCTTCCCTTGTGAAATGTTTGTTCAACTCTTTTGCCCATTTTTAATTGGTTTGTTTGTCTTTTTATTATTGAGTTGTAGTAGCTCTTTATATATTCTGGTTACAAGTTCTTTGTCAGAGATATTTTTTGTGAATATTTTCTCTGTGCATTGCCTGCTCATTTTATTAACCATGTGTTTTGATGAATTGTTTTATCTTTGTACCCCCTGCTATCCATGAATATTTGACACTTGATAATATTTACTGAATGAAAGAGTTAAAAGTTGTTCCTCCCTCCCTTCTTCCCTTCCTTTCTTTCTTTAACAGTACTTACCGGTTACCTACTCTGCGGCAGCCTTTCTTCTATGCCTTGGGTATACAGCAGAAAGCAAAACAGACAAGCTTCCTAATCTCATGGAACTTCATTTTAGTCTATATGTATGTGGGGTGGGGTGACAGACAGAAAAACAAATGAATAAACAAGAAAATATGAGGTGATTATAGGTGCTATAATGTAAAAATGTGCTGTATGCAAAACGAGAAAGGGATGATTAAGAGGCTTTTTAAGGTTGGAGGGTCTGAAATCTGAGGAGATGATATTTAAGCTGAGACCAGAATGACAAGAAGCCATTTTTTTTTCTGGGGGAGAGGGATTCTAGGCAGAAGGAACAGCTAATAAAAGGGTCCTTAAGGTGAGTTGGGGCTAGGTGCAAACTATCCAAAATACACCTTTAGGCAAACACCTTAGGTTCAGGGTTTGGTTGCTTTGGAAATTATCATAACTGGAATAAGCTGATGCTATACACTTACTATTTCCTAGCACTGCAGTACTTGCTAATTTCTCAACACCCTCCCTGCCCTCACCCCATCCCCAGCTCCTAGGTTCCAAGATGCTTTGAAGATAGGAATTGTGGATTAGCTAACACAGTGGTCAACAGGGTTAAGGCTAGGTCAGGAATGTATTTTTTCCCGTCAAAGGTGACCAAGAGATAGAAAAAATAAACCAAGGGTTGCATAAATAATAGATAACTACATTTGTCTTTATAAGGTAGCAACATATGAAGTGTTCTACCTCTCTGCTTTTTACATTTAGATTGTGTCATGTAAAACTCTGTAAATACATCTATTTGATTAATGGACTATAATTTGTTTCTAAATTTTGGCCAGCTTAGGGAGAGATGGAAGAAAAGATGATGGGAAGTGGTAGTGGAAGATGGAGATACAGAGAGAATGAAATAGAATGAAACACATAGGTGAATAAATGGAGGTGTATTGACAAAGAAGATTAATAACAGAGTCCTAGAGGGAGGTAGAGAAGCTGAGAAAAGAAATTGGGTGAAAGGGAAGCCAAAAGTTAAATAGGTTTTGTGTGAGTATGTTCCTATTACCCTCTTGTGCCCTTGGGCTACTGGCACTGTAGTAGTTTATTGCTTCCTTTGAAAAGTTTGATGGTGCTCTCTACTACTATTTAACACACACCTTACTTCTGTGTCTTTCTTCTGATGAGCTGATTCAAGCTCTACATTAATGCCAAATTCCTCTCATGATTTTTTACCATTATTTCCTTCCACTAGATTGCTTTTTCTCTAATCAAAAAGCAGAGATCCTGTGAGTTAATAAACTGCCATGCATCTAGTACCGATTCTAGCATATTTCAGGTGGAAGTTGCCTCCAACCAAAATTATGCTTTCTGGTTATTACGGTTAGGACCCTTATCATCAGGATAAACCCCATGTCTACTGTCAGGATTTTGGGCAAAAAAAAATGTGAGGTTCTGATAGGACTTACGCTAGGTGAAGATAGTATATAACTGAGTGGGTCAAACCATACCCTGTGGAAACTAGCAAGCTCCATGTGAAAATCACAGACCATCTGGCGGATGATTTGCTCTACTCCAATAAAGGCCTAAGAAGTACAAGTCGCTGTGGTAAAGCCTGTGGCTTGCTGGGCCCCACTCTGGTCAGAACTGCTGGAAACAGGGCAAAGGTAGATTTGGCAGTATCCTAAAAGAGGGAGGTGGATGGTTGCTTCCTAATATTCTCCACTGGGAAAAACTTGACTGAGGCTGGAGAGAGGAAACCAGCTCAATTTGCAGGACTGGTAGCTAGAAATTTAATGTGTATATATGCCCAAGAAAACAACTGGCCAAAAGAACATAGCTGCACTAATCAGCTGTGGACTGGAGATATATGTTCTAATAAATTGAAAATTACAGACTGTCCTACTGCAGGAGAAAACAATCTGGTGAAGGGAGATATGAAAAGAAATCAATAAAAGGAATTTAGCAATTCATGTAGGACATGTACCAGCTCATCAGAATGGAAAGACAGAATAATCTATTTAGAATAAGAGGGGAGACAATCTGACCCCCGCCAAAACTAATACAGACTCTGCAGTCTTGGGAACTCCAAGTCTCAACTCAGGTCCCTTGTCAGTTCAATTTAAGGTTGCAGATTGGGCATGTGAAAGCTCAGGGCGTGTGGACATGAATATTCTAGGTAAGCAGAGGAGAAAGAGTGGACAAAAAAACCTATGAATCAAAGAAACGAGTAAGCAATATCAGCTATGTTGAATTACTAAAAACTTGAAGCCTCAACAAACTCATTTTTAAGGGGAACGGGGGATGGTAAACCAGACAAATGTGATAGGTAGATTATATTGGGCCATTCTCTAGATTTTTAAACAAGGAATATTACCTTAAAGAGGTATAAACTTAGGAATAGGGCTTGTAGAGCACACAGGCATACAGATGAGAATAGTATGACCATGGCTTTAGACAAATTTAGGAGAAATAGCTGCTAGATATGGAATATTGGCAGTGATAGGAAATGACCAAAGAACTAATTTTATAACAGAAGTTATATAAAATTTGGGAAAAGACAGAGAATGTGGGACTTTTATTTACCGTAAATTCCCCAGACTGCAGGGGCAATCGGAAACTTTAATGAATGAATTATTAAAAACACAGAAAGAACTTAGCAGCACCAGATATAAATGGCAATGAGGCAAAGGTACTAATAAAACAAGATTAATTGAAAGACTCTGAGTGTATGTATCCTCCTCAATAGAGATGTTCAAGAAAGATAGACAAACTACCTATGCTCACTTTGTTCTCAAATCCCATAAGAAGAGGTAAAGACCATGAGAAGTGTAAAGGGGACTATGAGTAGTAGAGCCTCATAAGGCCATCAAAAAACGAGGAGCAATAGCTAGGGGTACATTTTCAACGTTATCCTATAGCCAGAAACTGTATGATGGAGAAAGGCTCAAGGATACTAACTTTATATTTCTCTTTTCTATTATTAGATCTGCTCTTCTGTTTTCTCTTGGCTGTGGCAATCTGTCTGATGGTCATTATAATAGCAGTTCACTACCAATACAAACAAGAGAACCACATGTAAATTTTGTGGGAGGTTCACCAAATTTATCAAAAAGTACTGTAGGACCACTGGCCTCATTCTGTACTTGATCATCATCATATCAACAACCTCATTTCTCACCCAAACCAACCACAGGACTATTGCCAGCCTCATAGGATCCATTGTCACCAAGAGCCCATTTACTACAGCTTTTAGTAATATTTTATCTACTGAGGAAAGCACAGAGGCATGGAGTCTGTGTCAATCTCTGTACTAGTTGGTGGACTTGCTGATTGTGTAGCCCAGTTAACTAGAATAGCTGAAGAGCTTCTACGGCTGATTTCACAAGAACCAGTTCCTTGTGAAGAGCAAGATGACAGAGCAGAACAGATAGAAACAGATGCACCTCCTTCCGAGGAAGCTTCACTACCAGACCTTGCTGATCTCTCAGACTTAGAATCGATACTTACACAAAGAGAAGACGAAGACTTAACCTTTGATACAGATCAACCTATGTTAGATATAGATGAACTATATGAAGACGTACTCTCTAGTATTAACAATGACTTAAATAGATAAAACCTCATTTGCCTCCACCAGCTTGTGAAAACTGATCATTTCTCTGTGTCAAATACATTCTAATTTTTCTGAATGTTAGCAATAACAGTTTTTCTCCTAGTTCTGCAGTTTCATTACTAATCTATTCTAGAACAAGCACTATTTGATTTGCTTCTGGCAGAGGCTGGTCTCTTTTCTTCTTTGTATTTATTTATACGAAAAGCTCTGACTTTAGCAATAGGGTTCTTTCTTTACCTGTACTTGTTCTCCTGTTAGGATTCCTGATAATAGGAGCAAACACTAGCAAAGAAAAGAAACTCCTTACCTAACAATAGAGTGAAGACCTGATGAACTCTATCACATCTTGGGACCCAATTTCACCGTTCTACAATGAGTGGAAACTAAAAGGGGAATATCCTTCAGGATGATAGTATAGTGAATACATTCACATTAACAGGACAATATTGGGGCACTTTTACTTGAAAAGATCGCACTACTTACTAGGCCTTTCGGACAAGAATGTGTCAGCCAAAGGATGCTATAGCAGACTGGGGGAAATAATTCTAAAAAGCAGCCATCTACCAGATAATAAGACTGCAGAAAGCTTTACAGATAACTCTTGCCAGGGAGAAACCTTTGAAAAAGCTGAGGCCAAGGAGTTCCAATGCAGGACTGTTGCCTCAAATGCTGACCCATATCACAACTACTCTGCAACATTGTTGCTCAAATGGAAATGGCAAGTTACACCAAATAACAACAGGAGAGAAGTACTAGTACTAGAAGGGCTAGACAGAGCCCTAACAAGGACTATTCGCCTATGGAAAAGTCAAACACTTATGGCATAGGCTTAGAGATGATGGTCCACAAGTAGAAGTGGATAAAGTACACCTTCTTGGGTATAACTACATTTATAAAGAATAGCTGATAGGCTTGTTATAAGGGAAACTGCTTCAACCTTGACAGAAATCTTTACTACTGAGAAATGGGAGCAATAATGAATTTAAACAAAATGTGGACTGGTTATACCCACAGTAATTCTACAGCTACCAGAGGGGGGAAATGCAATAGTTGGAAGACCCCCATATCAAAACAGAGAGGGACCAAATACACGTTCAGGAAATGCACTGATCATACTAATTGCATGCCATAGGGTACCCTTACTCCATTTGGAAGAATAGCTACCTTTCATACAAGCCTGTGGACACTACGGTCCTTCTTCCTAGAGAATGGCCTTTGCATCTTACAATATGGGCAACAACTAGGTAAAGACATAAAAGTATACCATTAGACAAAGTGGTATATGAAAATTGTGAAGAAATGACATGTAGAAGTCAATCCACACTCGTGGGAAACCAGATTATACCAATTCACATGGAGTCCTAAAGCATATTATAGTCAAAGGGATTAAAAAGACTTTTAATACAGATGGCTTCAGAGCTAACCAACATGACAGATGCTGCATCTAATACTAAGTGAGCTCTGCATACACAGATTATTAGCTACCTTTAAAGGTAAATGGGGAAAGTTATAGACTATATAACCAGATCTTATTTGGATGAGCAGTAGCAGGAGAAACATAAGTCAGTTTTGCCACTGAATTTCAGGATAAGTTTATTTAACAAATTTAAGAAAGAGCTAATAGCCAAGGCATGGAAGCATCCTAAATGTCCATCGACAGATGAATGAATAAAGAAGATGTGGTGTGTATATATATATATATATATACAATGAAATACTCAGCCATAAAAAAGAATGAGATAATGCCATTTGCAGCAAAATTGATGGACCTAGAGATTATCACACTAAGTGAAGTAAGCCAGAGAAGGACCAATATCATATGATATCACTTATATGTGGAATCTAAAAAAAATGATACAAATGAACTTATTTACAAAACAGAAACAGACTCACAGATATAGGAAACAAATTTATGGTTACCAAAGGGGAAAGAGGGTGGGGGAGGGATAAGTTAGGAGTTTGGGATTAGCAGATACAAACTACTATATATAAAATTGATAATCAACAAGGTCCTACTGTATAGCTCAAAGAAGTATATTCAACATCTTGTAATGACCTGTAATGAAAAAGAATATATGTGTATTACTGAATCAGTTTGCTGTACACCAGAAACTAACACAACATTTTAAAGCAACTATACTTCAATAAAAGTTAAAAAAAAGATTGCTGTATCAAGAAAAGCTACACAGACTCTCTCTTTTTTTTTTACTTTGTGTTTTTACACAGACTCTTAAAAATTTTTTTAAATTGAAATATAGTTGCTGTACAATATTATATAAGTTACAGGTATACAATATAGTGATTCCCAATTTTTAAAGGTTATACTCCATTTATAGATATTATAAAATATTGGCTATATTCCCTGTGCTGTACAATATATCCTTGTAGCTTATTTTACACCTAATGGTTTGTACCTCTTACTCTTCTACCCCTATCTTGCCCCTTCCCTCTCCCATCTCCCCACTGGTAACCACTCTATATCTGTGAGTCTGCTTCTGTCTTTTTATATTCACTAGTTTGTTGTATTTTTAGAGACCATTTTGAAAATCAGAAGAACTTATGGAGCTACTGAAAAATATTAGTATGAGAAAGTTTCATAGTAGACTGCTACGTGGGAAGATTGATAGAGTAGGTGAGGATCCAGGAGACTTAGAGGGGTGAAGAAAGACACAAAGAGGAGAAATAAAAGTTATATTACAAGCAACTACTGTGGATAATTACAAGCCATACCAGACAGCAGATTGAGGGACTTTACTGCTGCAATAACTGGACAAACTGAGCCTTACTTGCCCAAGGTAGGCCACTCTATACACTGTGTCCAAAGTGGTAAATAATAGATGCAGTGCAAAGGAACTATGCCAATTAACCTAAATAGAGCAGTGGGAAAACAAGAAGTAACCATTTATCCCACCATTCCAATAGGAACAGTTTTATAAGGAAAAATAGTGATTAGAGTTAAATAAGGAAATCTATATATGTAGCAACCAAGAAGAAGAATAACAGAGTAACTGGATAAAAGTTAAAAGATAGAATCTATGCTTTAATTAAAGGTTTAGAAACAGTCAGGGAAGATATACACTCTCCACTAGAAATTTGGACTTCAGGAAATTGGGCTATAACTTTGTGTCAAAATGAAACTCAAGGCATAAATACTTGTGCAAGATCAGGAAACATATCCAAGGAGAGAACATCAATCTGCTATGAATTCTATTTGATGAGCAATTTAACTGTAAATGGAAAGATCTGGTACACCTCAAATAAGATGGATACTGAAGGGTAGCTATTCTTCCAAGTAGAACTCTGGAATATGGACTTCATAACAATTACACAACAGATTAGGGTGAGCTTGTTAAAAATTTTAGTAGTAATGAGACAACACAATCAACCACACTTACTCAAGCAAGTCATCAAAATACATCAAAAGAAATCTGTGAGACTACTCCAGACATTGAAACAAGATAAAGCTCGTACCAGCCTATAAAACACGTAATAGTGAACATGATCCTTAGGTGTCAAACGGGAAGATGCTACAACAGTGTAATATGTGGAACTATCTAGCCTTTTGGCTAGATGGGTTCACCTGGAAAGATTATACTATAATGGCACCTCAGGATTCGATAAAATATATTGCAATGTTTGCTTTGTGTGATTATATATGTTTATGAATTGTTAAGATGTTACCTTGCTCCAAGCAATGGATTGTTGTATTAAGTATGTTTGCTCTTACAGAACAGAATTAAAAGTAAAGTTAATAGTGATAAGAAATAAGTGCAGGAAGTAAGAACATACTTAGGAATAAGAGCTAGTAGGGGAGGTATTTTTAGGAGAGAGAGAGGAAAAGTAACAAGTTGTCAACAGTTATGCAGCCGTTTATGGTGGAAAACCATGGTATAGAGTTAGTTCCTAATCGCATTTATGAACCAAGCCTTGTTTTTGTCATATGCAAATTAGACAACCCTAAGTTGTTAATATTGATAGAAATAATTGGTTGGCAATTGACACAGGTCATGCACTTAAAAGCCCAGTTAGAGGAAGATGGATTAACTAACTTGGCAGTCCACTGATTGGATACCTCTGATTGGAATCCTGCATCTCCCCTCCAGTCCTTTATCCAAACATTTCTGGATCTTCCTGAGAACAACACCAAAGTCAATTCTTGTATGGCATGGCGGGATAGAGAGGGGGATAGGCTCACCATTCTAAGACAAATTTAAGGTGTGAAAACTAAGGGAGATAGGCTGGTAGATTGCAGTGAATTAGGAAGCATCTAATTCTTCATCCCTGTGTGCTTTGGCTAAATGTGTGGGAAGTTGTAACTACATAAGTTACATTCTTTTTTTATTTTTTATTATTTTAGTTGCATTCTTATGTATGATGATTACTGCTAGTTATTAGATTATAATTGAATATAGTCCTTATTAGCTATTGGTCCATACCATTTTATTGTTACATGTTTTAACAAATTTGAACTAATAAACTTTCATTCACAAATCAGAGAACTTGTGGTCATCTTAAATTACCTGGTGGTGAATTTGGAGGCTACCAAACCAGCATAAAAGAACCCCTCTCAACAGAAGGTGGAATATACTCAGAGAAAGTGTTATACCAGGAATCTGAAGTTCTTCTGGCTTTGTCAGATAGATAGTCCTAACACATCTCTGAAATATAGTTCTTTCCTGTTTGTCAAATGATAGTTATAACTTTTTTGCCTACCTTCAATGGTAATAAGGAACACACAAAATGATATAGTTTTCAAAGACTTTGGTTGATATATCTGACAATGGGAAAGAATACATGAAATCAGAACTTTTTAGGAATAGCTGAAAAATGTCTATATGAAAATACCTGAAAGTCTATGTGACATGTAAAGTTTATCCAATACTTTTGTACCTGTTTTCTAAGGGATTAGAGCTTCCTTATTTCACTCGATGTCAGACTTATAGTTGGAATCAGTTTTTGTTTCATTCTTTTGAGCTTTTTTTCCCCCACCAAGTTAAATTCTACTTGGGAGTCTACTCAGTTCTTCTAGGAATATTAATGAGGAAAAAACAACAATGAAAAAGCCACCTTTCAAGAAATAGTGAATTATATTTCATTTAAGGCTAAGATTTTGTTCCTGAGGAAGTTATGTAACTCTGCACATTATTAACCCACTATTATCCAGCTAGATTTATTTTTTCCATCAAAGCTGACTATTGTGTTCGTGTATTGACAGCCATATCTTAATAGACTAGTGGTATTTAGCCATTTTGCCTAGGGTATATGTCTTATTTTTTTCAAGGATCCTACCCCTCATTTAAAACTTGTTTTTCTTCTGACTTTGTAATCCTTAGCTCACAAACCAACCAACCAACCAACCAACCAACCAACCAACCAACCAACCAAAAAACCTTAAAAAAAAAAGAAAAAAATAAACTTTAGTTCCTGAAGTTATTTGGGAGCTATTTGTATTGACAGATCCATCGGTCTGTATTTGTATTGACTATCCATCGGTCTCAAGTGTCACATCTCTTCAGGGTAATAAAGAGTCTTTGAAGGTGATCTCCATTTATACCCCTGAAGAATGAAACTGCATTTTAGCAAGGTAAGGAAAACCACTGAACTCTTTACCCCTTGTCACAATTTCATCTTAAAGACCCTAGTAAAATGCTGAAAGCATCTCAAGAGGTATTTTTTAGTTTAACACAAGCATTCATGTAAAGTAGACAAGGGAGTCACAGGTAGGAAACACAACTTCAGTGTTTCAGATTCCTTTAATCAAAGGTGCCATTAACAAAATCTGTTGTTGAAAACACATAAATACACACGCCTCTAGGTGATAACAAATTCTGGCAATACTGATCATTTTTAAATAGTTTTATTCTTAAACTTGGGGAAACATTGGCTTTTCTTGAAACCCTTATCTTCTAAATTTTTAATATTGGCAACTCCTAACTTCCAGTTTTGGAAAATCAATTGTGTTGCAGCTCATTTTATAGAGAAAAATATTTTGGTTTTTTTTTTTGAATAAAGCTTTTTAGCTCAAGGTTTAAGAGACGTAGAGACATATTGTCTGTTTGCAACTTTTGATGTGAGCAGGCTTATCTTTGGGTACTGTCACCTGATGAAGGAGTCTCTAATGTTCCTCCCTTATAATACCTCCACCTGTTGAGAAAATTTCGATTTGTACTGGGAATTTCTGCCCTGTTGGAATCACAGCAAGCTTTGAAAGAAGACTGAACAGGGTGTCAGCAGGCATGACACTAGAAAGTGGAGAAGTGGTGTATCTGCTTTTTCCTGCTCTGAGTATAGACACTAAGAAGAAACCTATCTATTCTTGAAGATAGACCCCCATGGTCCAACTGGAATCAAGCATGTAATCAAGTATGAAAAAGAAGACAAAATTTCTGTTTTAGCTTAGTTGTCCCACTCCCATCTACAGGTTGTTTCTCCTTTGAATAATTCTGGTCCTGGGAGATAATTCTTGTCTAGCTTTCTTAAGGGCCTGAAGGTCATCTAGAAAAGGTCATCTAGACACCTTTAAGAAAGTGTCTCCAATTTTTTAGGAGCTCGTAACATGCAACCCTCAAATTGAATGTGTTCCACCAGACCCTGGAGTGTGACTCACTTAAGATGTGAATATATTTTTCTTCTTGATGAGTAAGCACACATAAAGTATATGCCTTCAAGGAATCTGAGGAATTTTATCTAACATAGCAAAGCTGAGTTCATTTGCTATAGATATAATAGAAGGATAAAGTCAGTTTTCATTTGTTTATTTGTGTCCATCACATTCTACAAAAGGAGTTTGTATGATGAGAATTAATGATCAATGATCGTGACCTTTTTTATGCTTGTGGCCTTAAGCACTGTGTGTATGTTTCACTTTTTTAATGGCTAGGTTATGGATATTTATTGAAAAAACTTATCAGTCTGCTTCCTTAGATCAAGAGCTTCTGAGAATGAAGTGCTCAGAGATACCTGAATTATTAGAACCTCAGTAACACACAGGACTCTGCTTCTTATCCAAACACACTAAACTTGAAATGACAAAAACACCCCTAAAATAAGGACATTGCTGATTTGTTCAAGGTGAGAGTATTCAGTCTTAAACTTGACATGTGGATTTGAATAGAGAAAATTAGAGACTATACTCATTTGAGACTCAGTGGAGATTTTTAAAATCTATAATTCACAGGTTGGGAAGGATTACAGAGTTCTTTAGTGGAAATGAAGTTACAATTTAGAAGAGAAACTAAACTAAAATTTATCTGTGGTCATTGTTAAGATAACTTGTCTAGGTCCATCCACCTCACTACAAATAACTCAACTTATTTTCTTTTTATGGCTGGGTAATATTCCATTGTATATATGTACCACATCTTCTTTATCCATTCATCTGTCAATGGACACTTAGGTTGCTTCCATATCCTGGCTATTGTAAATAGAGCTAATGGGGCTTCCCTGGTGGTGCAGTGGTTGAGAGTCTGCCTGCCGATGTAGGGGACACGGGTTCGTGCCCCGGTCCAGGAAGATCCCACGTGCCGCGGAGCGGCTGGGCCCGTGAGCCATGGCCACTGAGCCTGCGTGTCCAGAGCCTGTGCTCCGCAGCGGGAGAGGCCACAACAGTGAGAGGCCCGAGTACCGCAAAAAAATAAAAAATAAAAAAATAAAAAAAAATAAATAAATAGAGCTAATGAACATTGTGGTACAGGACTCCTTTTTTTTTTTTTTTTTTTTTTTTTTTTTTTTTTTTTTTTGCGGTACGCGGGCCTCTCACTGTTGTGGCCTCTCCCGTTGCGGAGCACAGGCTCCGGACGCACAGGTTCCAGACGCGCAGGCTCAGCGGCCATGGCTCACGGGCCCAGCCACTCTGCGGCATGTGGGATCTTCCCAGACCGGGGCACGAACCCGTGTCCCCTGCATCGGCAGGCGGACTCTCAACCACTGCACCACCAGGGAAGCCCCAGGACTCCTTTTGAATTATGGTTTTCTCAGGGTATATGCCCAGTAGCGGGATTGCTGGGTCATACGGTAGTTCTATTTTTAGTTTCATAAGGAACCTCCATACTGTTCCTAGAGACTGTCATCCAGAGTGAAGTAAGTCAGAAAGAGAAAAATAAATACCGTATGCCAACACATATATATGGAATCTAAAAAAAAAAAAAAAGTTCTGAAGAACCTAAGGGCAGGACAGGTATAAAGATGCAGACATAGAGAATGGACTTGAGGACACGGGGAGGGGGAAAGGTAAGCTGGGATGAAGTTAGAGTGGCATGGACTTATATATACTACCAAATGTAAAACAGATAGCTAGTGGGAAGCAGCCGCATAGCACAGGGAGACCAGCTCGGTGCTTTGTGACCACCTAGAGGGGTGGGTTAAGGAGGGTGGGAGGGAGAGGCAAGAGGGAGGAGATTTGGTGATATAGGTATATGTATAGCTGATTCACTTTGTTATAAAGCAGAAACTAACACACCATTGTAAAGCAATTATACTCCAATAAAGATGTTAAAAAATAATAAAGTATATTAATAATCACCACCACCAACAAAAAACCCAAAAAACAACAACAACAAAAAGAGATAACTTGTCTTAGGAAATGTTGAGCTAAATATGTAAATTCTAAAATAATTCTGAAGTCTCTGGCCATGGGACTAAACTTTGGGCCATATTTGAGTTTATGTGACTCTATGAGGGTATATTATTTTTCATGAAATCATTGACATTGAAGTTGACAGTCACTCATTATCCTTGCTGCATTTGCTGCAAACCTGGAGCTGAAGTTTGATGTGGTCTGACTGAAACAGTTCAGTCTATCAAATTCCAAAGTTCTCATTGATTTGATTCACAATGATGAGTGAGTACCACCAGACCTAAAATTGTTGATCTCTGCATAAATACAGTGCTTTTTGGATTACCTTTGTGTTACTGCTGAATATCCATAATTTTAATAGCTAAAAGATGCTACTTTGCCAGTGTTATGGATTGAAAATAATGTGGTCTGTAAAATATGAAACTCTAATTGTATGGGCTCACTATTGAAAGAAAAAGTAGATACCCCAAAACTTGCCCGTCTTCAAAAAATGACTCCTAGTGTTCATGATTGCACAACAACATGAATGTACTTAATGGCACTGAACTGTATATTTTAAAAATGGTTAAAATGGTAAATTTTGTGTTATGTATAGTTTACCACAATAAAACAAATGATCCTTTCCACTTTAATGTACACAGCAAATAGACTCTGAGACCAACTTTGGAATCTCTGATGTTTAATTGAGAGAGCAAAAGGAAATATCAACCTTTGCCACATTCAGGTTGGTCTAATGATAGATAAGAAATATATCATATGAATGTATAGAAACATGGAGATATTCTGTAATAACAGTAATAAGAGAAATTATGAAATAAGGGACATGGAGGACAAAGTTTTAGAAAAGTAAAAGGACTAAAACATGAGGGAAAAAATGATGAGAAGCTTAATGAGGGCTGGAGGGCAGTGAATGTAGAACCCAAGGATGACTCCATGGTCATATGCTAAGCAGATCCACAGGAGAGTGAGGAAGTCATCACAGTGGTTTCCAAATGGAGCAGAAACTGAAACTGGCACATGATGATTATAGGAGCAGAAGGGATCAAGAGATAAAGTAACTGGGAGATGGTCTACCAATGCAAAATTGATGAAATATTGTAATGAAACTGTTTGAAAGTAAATACTTTGTCAGTTTTCAGGGGGATGAGGGCCTTCAATTATGGAGTTTATCTGCTATCCAGTGAGGTAAGGAATGCAAACTTTAGTTATATTCTGCAATATCCGTTTTTAACACTTCTATTCCCATTAACCATTTTGTCATCTGGAAGCAATTCATATTCTAAACATACTTGTGATTTTTTTTCTTACAGTATTATAACAATTTATGTAAAGTGAAAGCCACACTGAAATCATAATGTACATCATTAATTGAAATATACACATATATAAAACTGAAGAAAAGTCAATTAGACCTTATAGCAGACAACTTAACACAACTGCTACTACATATCAACAGTAGGGTGGCAAGAGAGAGGAAGGGGTAAGGGAGGGGATGGCCATTGGTGTATCTATTACCTACAATTTTAGTACACAGGATCAGATCATATATACCCTGGGTCCCCTGTGTGTAACAATAAAAATGAATAATAATAGCAGGTAATATTTATTGAATGCCTAATATATGCTGAATCTTGTGCTATGCATGAGTATATAACCTGTTTTGTTTAAACTTTGTATTTCTCTAGGGAGGTAAGTACTCCTACTATCCCTATCTTTCAGAAGAGAAAAGTGAGGTTGAATAACTTCAGACTTAATGAAATTACTTAAAGCAAGTAGTTGCAAAAACTAGGATAAGGAGACTCAGGGGTGGGTCTATCCATTTACTGTCTCCCCCATGGAGCCGTTAAATCTCCATGTTGCTCTTTTGTCATATTTTATCCCCTTCAAGGTTGCCCCAGTACTCATTTCTGCCTCATTTCAGAGGGATAGTGTTTTTTTTTTCTTGTCTGAGAGAAAGGGACCAGGTGAGCACACATGTGATTTGCCTCAGAGCCTGGACCCATGAAGGGATGGCGCTGCTCATTGCCCTTCACACAGCAAGCACTTCTCAGTTCAACCCATTTGAATCTGACTCCAGGTAGCATTGGAAGAGAGATGGAAATGGACATTAAAGTACATTTATTTTCATAATAGTCCTATGAAATGGAGGAACTATTGTCATCTCCATTTTATGAGAAGACTAATGTCCTGAAATTTGAGGGACTTTCTTCAGGTCGTACAGCTGAAGGCTATTCCATCCTCAGTTGCTCTGGCTCCAAAGTCCCTGCTCTTTCTACCATGCTTCCTCCTTAAAGAGCTAAATGAGGCCTGCTAGAAGGCTCCCCCAAATTGTTTGATAAGATGGCATAGAACAGGGCTTCCCTGGTGGCACAGTGGTTGAGAATCTGCCTGCCAATGCAGGGGACTCAGCCTTCTGCAGAACCACACACCCTCTGTGTGACTCCATCTTTCAAATGTACGTCTCAGCTTTCTTGCTGAGGGGTTACCAAGGACTTAGTTCTGTCAACAACTATCAACATCCAGACAGCAAGCCCTTTGTGATCACTATTGTCATGGCCCCAGTATATAGGGTAGGATCCTTTTTATGTGTTCTCAGAAGTTCTTCCTCAGAGCCCTTATGTTAGTTTGTAATTATATATTCACTAATGTGATCATTTACTTGCTGTCCACCACTAGCTTGTAAGCTCCGTGAAGGCAGGGTTATACTTGTTTTCTGTATCCCAGACCCCTAAAACAGTGCTAAATAAGCATTTGTTCAATGAATGAGTGCTTTCCCATCATAGAATCAGATTTTTCCCTACTTATCTGGCCATAAAGAAAATACGCAGAGGTTGTATGTGCCTTGGATAAATATGGGCCTCACTGTTTTTGAAGCCTGTCTAACCATTTGTTTGGTGGAGAGCTAAGTGGTAGGAAAATGCTGACTCTTGGTCTCCTGCTCTGGACTCTGGAGGCCTTAAGCTTCCCCCAAAGCAGAGAAGAACTCAGCTTACCTCTTTCTGATGGTATTTGATGGCCACCTTCAGCTTGGCTAGGTCATGGTACTTTTGAGGGTCAAGCTCTTCACTGTGGTCATCTCGATGGTTGAGGATGATCTCCAGTTCCCGGGAGCTCCGAGCCTGGTCCAGCAGGTCTTTGGCAAAGAGCTTGCACTGCTGGGAGAGCTCCTCATACTCAGCCTTGAACTCATTCTCCATCTTGCTGAGCTCCTTGAGCTCCCAGCCCAGGCGGAAGGCAGTTAGGATGGGGTCCTCGCTTGATAAGGCGATGAGTGAGGGGCTTGCCAGCGCTTTATAGATGTTCAACCGGGAGCGGGAGTGGCGCAGGCTGTCTACCTCTGAACTGGACACACACTCCACACAGTTGCAGCGGATCTGGTGGGGCCGGGGGATAGTGACCCGTTTTTGGACGAGCAATTTGATGATTTCGTAGTTGTTGGTGTGGGCAGCAAGCATGATGGGAGTAATGTCCGGTGTGAACTCAGAGAACTGGGTGTCCATCATCAGAGTGGGGACCTAGGTACAAGAAAATGAAAAACACATAAAAGGGCAGGATTAAGGCTTGGAGCATAGAGCCCATCAAATGTTAATGATTCAGGAACTGGGGTCACCAGTTTTTTGGTTAATTCTTCTCCTTATCAGAATAGCTAGTTGTGAAATGCTTACTGTACACCAGGCATACAGCACTTTACATATATTTACTCATTTAATCCCCACAACAACCTCGTGAGGTAAATATTCTCCCCAAATGAAGAAGCTGAGTCACACAGAGTTTAAAGAACATACCTAAGGTTACTCAGCTTTAGGTGCAGAGCCAAGATTCAAGATTCAAACTCAGACAATGTGACTCTGGAGCTTGGCCCTTAAATTATGCCAGTTCCGTCTGAGGCACAATGAGGGGTGGTACAGAGAAGTAAAGGGCATTTTTCCTGGAATCTGGTTGGGTATATCAGACTTCTATAAATTGGTAAGTAGGAGTATGTGTTCAGTTCCAAATGAGCAGTAGAGACTGCAGAAATATTTGTTTGAAAGGCTAAAGACAACCAGTAATCTTAAAGCCCATGCCACTAAATCAAGCCCTGGTGGCTGAAGAGAAGACATTCCCAAATTGTGACACTGTAACTTCAGGGGATCAAAGACCAAAGCCAGACAGTGTTCCTCCAACTTCCTGTAGATCCCAGCAAGGTAGAGAGAATCTGTTATTGTCAGGAAAAATTACTCTGTAAATGAGGACCTCCAGGCTTGAGGTTACCAATAGCAAAAAGACCTCTGATAAAATTGGTATGTTCAAGTTTCTATTTCTAAACTTTGTTCCAAGATAAATGTTATGCAAATAAAGACTGGCTCACTTTCAGCTGTGGAGTTTGAACTCTGTAACAAATACACAAATAAACAATTGACTCTTGACACTCAAAAAAAAAATTGGTATGTCCATGATGTGATGCTTGGTGTAAGTAGCAGCTATAGGTGAAAGGTATGGGGTTCTTTGGGTGTTCAGGAGCATACACTTCTGGGTGAGTGTGCAGACTCTGATCAATGAATTAGAAACAAATCTTTTGACTTTAAATTGTGTCCTTTGGGACATGCTACACCCAGCAGAAGGATCTCAGTGTGGTAGAATCTGGAGCTAGACAACGAGGAGAACTGGAATAGTCTGAAGAGTCTTCATGGAGGGGTGGAGCTGAGGATTCAAAGCATGGATAAAATTCCAGGAAACTGTGAAATATTGATCTTAATACATTTTTTAAAAAAGCTCCAAATACTCAGTTTAACTGGGGAGAACAGAACGTGGATGATGGAGATTCTCATGGAATAGACAAATACTGTTTTAATCGCTAGTTTCTTTTTACTCTTAAAAAATTATTTTGGAAACCCACAGTTGCTGGCAAATTGACAGAAGGATGAGCTACAGTTTTCATCATCTTTGCCTCCTTCCCATCTTGGATGAGGGATTCCCAAGCAGAGAAGTGGCCAGAAAACAGGGAGTGGGAAAAAGGTGGAGGAGAAGAAAGTGGAGAAGTTTGCAAGAAATCTGTTTCCTTCACGGGGTGGTTACATCAGCCTCTGAATAGTTGAGAGTTCACTACACACTGGTCATCAATTGCTTGGATGGAGCAGCGAGTAAACATTGTTAAACATTTAGAGGGAGCAGCTACAAACAAGCAGCAGGAAGTGAGCAACTGGCTTATAAAGTAAATCGGACACAGGAAAGAATAATCTCAGAAATTGACATAAACCTGCAGGCTAAGGAAGAAGTAGGTCTGAATGGGCCTGGTAATGAACATAAACACACCAACCGGCATAAAGCCTAGAGGTGGGAGAGATGGCACGTGAGCAATGTATCATAGTCTGCCTGGGAAGAAAGGAGCTCAGATCTGGAATCTGCCCCTCTTCGGTGGGCAGGGGCATTTTTTAATCTCTATCATGATCTAGAGGTGGAAATGGGGGGTTGAGGGAAGACGGCTTATGGCACAGGATTCCCTGGGTTAGACTGGAGGTACATGTCTGCTCCCTACCACGATGCTCTTCCTGTCCACTCTCTCTACCCACTTCCTTGCTCGCTCTTTTCCTACTCTTTCTTCTCCTCTATGTCAATGCTGACAGACCTGTCCAAGACACACGTGGTACTTGTGAATAATGCTCAGCCCCGTTTGTGTCATGGAGCTGAAAGGTTGCTGTCTATGCCTAGAGTATGACATGCTTTCCAGAGCCATCTGGTTCTGTTGTCTTTGACTTGGTGCTCAACAAGGAGCCTCTGATTCTCCATTTGTCTTTCTGGATACATGACACCAGAGAGTAAATCTTTTCAAAAGAAACTGGTCGGCAGTGACCAACCATGTCCTCCTGCCAAGACCGCCTTTTCTCCTCCAGTCAGCCTTATCATTCACAGATTGCCACACCCACCTCATTCACTGCTCTCTGTATGTATATCCTTGTGGCATATCCTGTGTGGATCCCCACTTCACTGCCACTGAAGGGCCACTGTAAGCCCTGACTTCTTCCGTAGATCTCCCCTTAACTTGATCCCACCCCTTACTGACCACCCAGATGTTGTGGGCACTAGGTTATATCCAAGATGTCACTCTTCTGATACAGGCTTATATTAGTTTCTAATTATTTGATACATGTATTTCTTGCTTCTTCAGTCAGGCTGTGAGCTCTCTGAAGGCAGAGTTGTCTTAGTCTGCTCTTGTTTTCCCCATAGCCTCTAGCACAGTGCTAGACACACAGCAGGCACTCAGCTAAAAGGAATTGGTTTTAATTCTCAAATTAAGACGCTGGCTCTTGTTTAGAAGCCTGGATCCACACAGCTGGAGTCCGTGTGAGCTAGTGTCCTTGGATCTTTCCTTTCCACATCTAGCTGAGAAGGTAGATGTTCTAAGACTCTCAGGAAGGTTAGCAAATGGTCTCTATAGGGAATACCTTGAGGTCACAAAGACCCAGGACAGTCCCTGCTTGTCATGTCCACAGTGCTATTGCTCCAAGATGGAGACTCTGACCCAAGGATGACATATTTCTACTCCTCTTCCCCCTCTGCTGCTTCTCCTCATCCTGCTGCTCTTCCCTTCCTAGACTGTGCAGGGACCATGGACTCTCATCAGGACAGCCACGGCAAAGAAAGAGTCTATCATTAGGGTCAGAGGTTTCTGATAATAATCAGGACTTTGTAATATGGTCTACAACAGGGGCCAAACAGATAACAGGTCACAGAAATAAAAGCTAAATGTGGGGACATATGCATAATTTGGATGAGTAAATGGTAGGTGTTGGTGAGCTGTGGAGCACATACCCTCTCAAAGGGGGCATCTGCTGCTCAGCCCCTTGTTGTGATCAAATTGCTGTTATGTGCATGAATGAGGACCCAGTGTTGTCATTTTTCAACAAAAGTCAGAAATATGGATTTGGAGGTAGAATTTCCTAAAGTCTTCAATGTTGGCTCAAAAAAGTTAAAGATAGTGTGCATGCCAAACAAAGTATATATATGAGGCAATTGAGGTTTGAGTGGGCCACTGTGTGACCTTTGAACTAGCACAGAAGTTGCTAGGAGGAATGGGAGAGGAAGCTGGACATTTAGGCAGGGGCCAGATAATAAAAGGCCTTATATGCCATGAGAAGGAACTTAATGTGATCTGTTGGCCATAGGGAACCACTGAAGTATTTTAATCAGGAGAGTAGTGTGGTTGAACAAGTGTTTTACAAAGATCAGTTTGGCCAAAGTGTGGGGAATTGGCAGTGGTATATGTGCTGATAAACGTTTAACAAGCAGCTTTCCATTAAAACAAAACAAAACAAAAACAAAAACCTTGATTTGTAGTGTTTGCCAATTTCTGTGGTGTAAATACTCCCACTGTGGCCAATTTCAAGCTACCAATATGACATCCTGGAACACAGAGTTGGGAAGAGATGCACACAACCAGTTCTCACCAGCTGGTGTAAGCCAGCTCCAGCACACCATTGGATGAGTTTCAGAAAGATAAAACTGCTTAAAAGATATCAATAGTCCAGGTGAAAAGATGGCAAGATCTTAAACTAGACAATGATTCTAGAGATAGAAAGGAACAGATTTAAGACATCCATTGGATGTGTCAGGTAGTACTGCAGGGAGAAGAAATCAAGGATGTCAGGTTTCTGCATTGCATGCCTGATTGAATGGTGGTGTCACCATTGGCGATAGTGAATACAGGAGGAAGAGCAGGTTTACGGTTTAAAGGAAGTTCAATTTTAGACATGTTGAGTTTGAAGTACCTATTGGGAGAGTAGCAGGAAATTGTATAACTGTAGCATGAATGTTGAAGGAAAAAGGTCAGGGCTGAAAAGGTATCAATAGATGTGACAGTCTTCAGCCTATAACAGTAGGTTGAAACCAAGAGAGTGTACGGGGTCAGCCTCTACCCACCTTGGCTCCCGAGCACTCTGCCCCAAGGACTCAGCCCTGCCCCAGTTTCCAGAGCAATCAAGGCTTGAAGTAGGAAGTACCCAAATGACCAGCCTCAGCCTCCATTCCAAATTCCAATCTTTAAGGCTCTGCATTAGGGTACTTACCCCTTTTGAATAGTTTCTGAATTCCAGCTTCTTCCCTACCTGTGCCCTAGTTCATAAAACAAGATTTCTCCCTGGATCCCTAGTCTTGAGTTTCTGTTCACACAACTGGCCTAACAGCCCAGGTCTAGTATATTTTCTGGATGATCCATGCCTTTGACTATCTTTGAGTTGTTTTACAACTCTTCAAATTGTAATGAAAATATTTCTTGCCTGGCAAAATACGATTGACTTGTGCATCTATATGCAAATTTCTTTGCATCTATTTGTAAATTTCTTTCAGCATTCCTGATGGCCTATATCAGGGTTAGCAAGCTTTTTCAGTAAAAGGCTAGATGGTAAATATTTTAGGCTTTGTGGACCTTACAGTGCTGCCACTGTAGCAAGAAAACAGTCGAAGGCAATATGAAAAGGAATGGGTGTGGCTGTACTCCATAAAATTTATTCACAAAAACAGGTGACAGGCTGGATTTGGTTTGCAGGTCATAGTTCGCAGACTTCTGGCCTCCTGGTTTCCTCACTAATTAATGAGTGAAATAAAATCTTAGACATGTGTCCACTTGTGTTAACTTTAAATTTGTATGAGGATCAGGATTTAACTTTTTTATTTTTAAATTATCCTTCAACAGCCATTTTGTGTTCAGACTGAGGACAGGTGGCAAACTGAATTTTATTCTTTTCTTATCAAGTTTTGCCTTCGCTTTGAACTCCAAAATTATACTGAACGATCTTGAGCTTCCCATTAAAAATCATGTTTTTTTAAAAGATAAAAAAGGGTGGGGGTGGGCTTCCCTGGTGGCGCAGTGGTTGAGAGTCCGCCTGCCGATGCAGGGGACACGGGTTCGTGCCCCGGTCCGGGAAGATCCCACATGCCGCGGAGCGGCTAGGCCCGTGAGCCATGGCCGCTGGGCCTGCGCGTCCGGAGCCTGTGCTCCGCAATGGGAGAGGCCACAACAGTGAGAGGCCCGCATACCGAAAGAAAAGAAAAAAGGGTGGGGGTAGGGGGAGAAAAGGGAAGGAAATTAACACACCAAGAAATTAGATTTGGTTCATATTATCTACAACTGTACTTCTAAACACACCTGGTACATGAACCGACTTGATTGAATTTTTAAATTTACAATGACGTGGGCTTAGGGCATGGCCACTAAAGAAGTTACATTGCCTGCCTCTTCCTGGGGCTTTGCATTCAGGCCCTAATGAGTTTGCTCCTGGATCTGCCCTAGGTCTCCCTGTTGAAAAGCTGGCATTTTATGCTAGGATCCTTCTGGATTAATGAAAATGAGACAGAGTCACTCGTCTCAGAGCTCATCGCATAAAACACCTGCAGTACAGTGAACACTGAGCGAAAGCCCGCTTCTTCATATTTTCAGCTAAATTCCATTGCCAGAGGACACAACAGAGGAGCAGATGATGCTCTACTTCCACTCCCAGGACTGGCTAGGGCTTTTGCAAGGTTACTGTTCTCAGGGGGCCCGAATGATACATTCATTTCCATTAACCTCATCACTGGACACAATCTGCTAATTGGAATTCTTCTGAACCCTATTGTTACCAGCTTTAGGCAGGTGCACTTGCTGGAGTTTATCACAGGCTTCTGAAATTAAGCCCCCCATTTGTAATTAATGGGAAGACCCTTATCAGGAGCCGCCTCATTCATACCCACAATGCCGGGTCATAGGCTGAACCTCTCCGAGTGGTACTTCCTCACACAGCTAGCCTGATAGCATCATGTTGGAAATGAATCTCCCATCTTGTGCCAAGATTTAGTGAAATTGCAATACCTCTTTTCCACCTACTGGGTCTCCTCTTCCCCACCCTAACATGCTGGATAAAAATCAATGTTCAGTCTTTTTCAGCAGTCCAAGGGACTGTTGGAAATGAATTTCATTTCTCTGTATTACTCAGAAATGAAGAACACTAGCATCTAATCACGTCACATGACCAGCTGCCCACTCTGCTGAACCTACAAGGTCAGTTAGCTAGTAGTGGTGATGCATGAGATACTTTGGAGCGGCCATTGGTGTCAGATGGGAAATAATTTGTTTCCCAGACTATGGTAAAAAGAGAACCATTATAATCAGGATTCCCTGGATCATCTCAGCTGATTTCAAGGTCAAAGTGTATATAATTTAGATTGGAAGACTAAAATGGACAAAACGTATTTGCGGGCAATGTCACAGAACGCACCTGATGTTTTAAAAAAGTCAATATTTACATGTAAAAATAAATAATGTATGTAACAATGGCCAGCATTAGCCTGATTAGCAGGGGTGAATATAATACAAATGGCTACTGGTTATTGAGCACTTTCCATATGCTAGGCACCATGCTGGAGTATCTCATTTAGTCCTCACCATGGCTCTGTGCTATAGGCATAATAATTACCTCACTTTACACATGAGGAAACTCAGCCATAGAGAAGCTTAGTGCCTTGTCCAGGGTCACATGGCTAGGAAGTAGGGTGACCAGAACTTGAACCCAGGCAGTTTGGCTCCAAAGCCTGCCCTGTTAACCACTATACTACTTCACCCCCAACCAACGAAAGACCAACCGCTTGATTTATTACATCAACAAACAAATCTACAGTCCCAACATTGAATATTCAGACTATTAAATCGCAGGTTATACTGGATATTAATTAACCTCATCAGGTAATGTTCTACCTTAAACCCAGATAAATATTATATAGTATTGCTCAAGGTTTGGGAGCCCACAAAACCATTCTTGATTTCTCATCAGATGGGGGCTCTTAATTTTTCAAAAGACAGCAGCTAAATCTATGGAAAAATAATACATAGCTAACTCCATAGGTTGTGAGGGTTTATAATTTCAGAGTTCTAGTTGTAGGAAACCTGGAAAGCCATCTTTCTCAAATCTAGATTGTCACAAAGAATTAAATGAACCATTCCACACATTTTCTTTTGCAAAATACTGGTTATAATGAATGGTGAGGCCATCAACTCCAAAAGTAAGGTGAGTGTTTGGATGGTTATTAGAAATAACGGAAGAGGTAAAAGAAACCAAGGTAGGAAGGGGATACGTTATGGGTAGCTTTTAGGGAGCCAACCCTCTCTGAAGGATCCGTTTGTACTGTTAAGATATGCCATTTCCCAGGAAATTGTGAAAATGATGCAATGAGTTGGAAAACAATAAACCAGAGGATATAGGTTATTACGGAGATGGGAAAAATGTCAGAAGTAAAGGTCTGGTCGTTGTGTCTCTAGGGCTGCACAGAGGAAGGGAGCCCCAGTGTGCCAATGTGAGTGTAATTAGCTTTGCAGCCCTCTGGTGGAGCTTGAAACATATAGCTGTTTAGGAAAGCCATTGTTCTTGATTCTTTTTTTTTTTTCGCAGTACGCGGGCCTCTCACTGTTGTGGCCTCTCCCGTTGCGGAGCACAGGCTCCGGACGCGCAGGCCCAGCGGCCATGGCTCACGGGCCCAGCCGCTCCGCGGCATGTGGGATCTTCCCAGACTGGGTCACAAACCCGTGTCCCCTGCATCGGCAGGCGGACTCTCAACCACTGCGCCACCAGGGAAGCCCTTGATTCATTTTTTATAGGTCATCATGTAATTTTAAAATTAAATTTCTCTTGTAGATTGCTTTACTGGAAAGAGGTTGCTGCCAAGCTGATTTAGTTTTCCATGTCATTGTTTATCACCTGACTAGTGGGAGTTTGATAAAGATTTCTGGAAAACGCTGAGAACCCAGATGCAGAAACCTTGGTGATCCAACCAGGGCACAGGACAATGTGAGGGCTAGGGTAACCAGATTGACATCAGATATATCGCAGGATTCAATACAAATAAAGGTCTATTAGTGTATACTTTTTCCAGTGGGTAATGATCTTGATAGGAGCACATTTGCCAGCAACACAAAATCAGAATGAACAAAAAGAGGGTCTTTCATGCAAAAAGAGGAGTCGGGAACCTCTCTTTTGTTTTAAGTAGTTCATAGCCATAGAATTGAAAAGTATGTTCATTGCCATAAATTGAAAATTGGTAGGTATCACCAGGAGACCCGGTTTAGGCCTAGAAGAGCTTGAGTGATACAAATTAAGCTCAATTGGTCCTCAGAGTGTAAAGGATTATAAAAGGGTAATTTTCACCATTGTTCTCAAAAGCTGTGTAGGATAAACGTGAATAAAGAAAATGACCTAAAGTTAGCTAGTGGTAGATAAGAGACATTTTAGAAAGGTATAAAGAAAACCAGACCAGAAATCTAGAAGCAGAATTCATGTTAAATAATGTCAGGAGTATTCCCTTTGCCAATCATGATTTTCATTTCATGCTCCATACACATGCCAAATGATGTTTTGTTTTAAAGTTGCTCAGTTTATATGCAGGCATCAGACTGAAGCATTATATGATTGGAGGACGAGCTTGAGAGAGGAGACTGTGTCACATTCATGAAGTAATTATTGAGCCCCACCTTCCTGCTTCTCTCAGTTATCCACACCCAAGGTAAGCCAGGGAACTGGCACCAACCTCCAGAGGTAGAATACTACCGCTCAACAGCTATTTATTTATTTATTTATTTTATTCTTTAAACACAATTAAAAATTGTTAGACTTTTTTTCCTCACTAGTTATCTATTTTATACATATTAGTTGGTGTATATATGTCAGTCCCAATCTCCCAATTCATCCCACCCCCCTTTTCCCCCCTTGGCGTCCATATGTTTGTTCTCTACATCTGTGTCTCTATTTCTGCCTTGCAAACAGGTTCATCTGTACCATTTTTCTAGATTTCACATATATGTGTTAGTATATGATATTTGTTTTTTTTCTTTCTGACTTACTTCACTCTGTATGACAGTCTCTAGGTCCATCCACATCTCTACAAATGACCTAATTTCGTTCCTTTTTATGGCTGAGTAATATTCCATTGTATATATTGTACCACATCTTCTTTATCCATTCATCTGTCGATGGGCATTTAGGTTGACTCCATGACTTGGCTATTGTAAATAGTGTTGCAATGAACTTTGGGGTGCATGTGTCTTTTTGAGTTATGGTCTTCTCTGGGTATGTGACTAGTAGTGGGATTGTCAACAGCTATTTAAAATGTGGGCATAGTCCCTGAGGATGGAGGAAGTTAATTTTTCTTTACATAGCTATCCTTGATCTTTTCAGCAAAGGAAACATTATAAGGTCATCAACTATCTTCCATTTTCCAAGTCTCCAAATAGAGGTAAAGCATCTATCTGCAGGGTTGAATTTTGCATATCTGGCCTTGCTGGTTGCCAAAAACACCTCTAGACATTGCCAAACGGTCCCCCTGGGGTGCAAAATTGCCCGCAGTTTAGAACCATTAGAGTAGAATGTAAAGCAGAGGCTTGGTTACATGGCAGCAAGGCAAGGGCTCAGGCATAGCTACCAAAAATACAAGATTCAGAGGGGACCAGCAGCTTAGCTGACTGGGTACTGAAGTGCTGAGCTGCTGGCCTCCAGTTCTGAGAGTCTCTGTGACTAGGAACAGGATTAGTCCCAGAGCCTGTACTAGAAGAGTCACCCATGGGAATGAAGGGTCTTCATCTGGGGGTGGTGGTACTGAAGGGCTACAGTGGCAGGAAACTGGGCAGGTCATTATGGAGATGACCTTTCCATGGCATGGTGCTATGATTCTATTATCTTCAGCACCACTGAAAAGGGGTCAAGGCACATGCATCTCATGGAAGTAACATAGCTCCCTTGGTTATCATCAGAATGGAAACTCCATGAGTTATGGATGTTTTGGGAAAACATGAGACAAACTGAGAATGAACACTCATGGCAGGAAAACTTGTTTTATTGGTTGGTACTGCTGGAGACACCTTGGGGGAATTTCGTATTTAGGTTCTTTCTTCTTGAACTCTCTACCCGGAATTTCTGAGTGGCTTCTCTCAGAAACACCCATGCAACAAGGAGCCCCTTGCTCTGTAGCAGGGCTTGGCTAGAGCTGGGAAGCCTTTGAGAAAAGAAGCTTGAGCCTGGACAATGCCAAGAAGCTTAAGCTGAGCTAGCACAGACATCTCAGCAGGACTCTTTTTTCTTTAGCAGAAAAGCAGGCACCATGACAGCACACATCATAATGAGAAGTTGATTTTTTGGTATTCAACAGCCAGGATTAAATTCCTGGGTCATAGTAATAAATGGGGGCATATTTAAAAAAGAATACGTAACTTTTGATTGACAGGAAAAGTAGCTTAAATCATTTTGTGATTGAAACCGTGACTATCGTGTGGACATCATCAAGTGCAAGCAAGATTTTTTCCAAACACAGTCTTTGACAAAGTTTACTAATATCCATGTAATGTAATGCATTTACTCATATATTTTCCCTCTATTACATTTCGAGAGGAAAGACTTAAGAAAAATGCCGCCCCCCATAATTTCTCCCTCTTTCACACATTACTTTTAATTGTATTGCTTTGAACTGGCAGCTGTGTTGTCAATCGTGCCTTCTCGAGCGGATTGCCTTTTGTTCTTGTCAGAACAGACCAAGTGTTAAAGGAAAGGAGAAGCAGCTTGGTTGCCTCTGGCTGGAGATGCGAGAAGGGAGAGCTACTCTGGGTTTCTAATCATACTGCTACTGCCTCTTGCCTCTTTTTCTCCCAGTATGCTTGCCTGCTAAGTGTGGGCTGCTATCTTCCCTTGAGAACAGTAAGCTATGTGCTGCTCCCTGCAGAATTAGGAAAACATCAGCTGTCTTGTCCTTATTTCCCTGAAGTCAAACATGCCCCAAATCTGAAACTTGGAAAGGCAAAGATATTTTCAACGTAAAAATGACCTTTCAGGGCTTCCCTGGTGGCGCAGTGGTTAAGAGTCCGCCTGCCGATGCGGGGGACACGGGTTCGAGCCCCGGGCCGGGAGGATCCCGCATGCCGTGGAGTGGCTGGGCCCGTGAGCCATGGCCGCTGAGCCTGTGTGCCCGGAGCCTGTGCTCCGCAACGGGAGAGGCCGCAACAGTGAGAGGCCGGCGTACCGCAAAAAAAAAAAAATAAAAAAAAAAAAAAGACCTTTCAACCACTTGCAAAACATCTCCCTCTCTTTGAAAGACACATGTAACCAGATACCTTAGTGCTGCAAGGAAGTCTTTTCCTCTGTAGCACCTTTTCGGAAATGCAGGCCAGGGCTAGTGGAAAGGAGGCCTTGGAAGGGACAGAGTTCCAAACTAAATTCACTGCTGCTTAATTTTCTCCTTCATATTCAGTCAATAGGGGTTAAGAATCTCAAAGAGTGACGAAAAGTTGCAAGAGTGGTAGTGATCAAGGCTCCCAGATGCTTGGTTATTCTACCCCCAATTTCTAGTTGGGGAGGAAACAGCACCCAGCTCTTAGAGGGCTCCGTAGACACAGAGGATTGCTTGTCTATTGTCAGAAAAGAGCAGCAAAGTTGATCAGGTATGCAAGGAGGAGGCTTAGCTTCCAGCAAACTCTCCTTCATCTGTGGTCTCATGATACTGTTCGTTCATAAACTTGAGACTCTCTGGAGGCCCCAGACATACATTTGAGAATTTGGGGCAACTGACACTTGCACAGAATTGTGTTGGGACTTCTTTCATACCTTGCCAAGCTTTTCTTCCATCAAATTAACATGGGGGTGTTGAACTCTTTCAGAGGCTAGAGATTACTATACCTTGGATTGGTTGCAGTGACAGAAGAATGACTAGATGGCCACTATGTTTCAATTAATCCTGATGATTCTATGATTAAGTGGACCACAGCCAAACAGATATCCACCAGAACTCCAGAGGTTTTATTCTAGAAATGCATCAATGGCATCACTCCCTGTGGAGTTATTAGTGAACTCCCCTGTGGTTTCTATATATACTGGGGCTCTGTATTCTTGCCTCTCTACTAAACCAATTATGTGTCAGGCACAGTACCTATTTAATGTGGGTTTATAAAGTAGGTTTTTTTTTTTTTTTTTTTCTGTACGCAGGCCTCTCACTGCTGTGGCCTCTCCCATTGCGGAGCACCGGCTCCGGACGCGCAGGCTCAGCGGCCATGGCTCACGGACCCAGAAGCTCCGTGGCATGTGGGATCTTCCCGGACCGGGGCACGAACCCGTGTCCCCTGCATCGGCAGGCGGACTCTCAACCACTGCGCCACCAGGGAAGCCCTATAAAGTAGTTTTAAAACAATTTCAAAACAGTTTTCATTTCTCTCCACCGCTGAAATCATGGTTTTGGAATTGGGTGGCCACATTTCCTTCTTCCCCATCAAACGCTCCTCAGCACCTTTGGGCTGCTCTCTCTAGTATGGAATTCTTTATTGAGAATGCTTTCCTAGGTAGTTATGTGGCACACAGCAGGCTAAGAGGACGTACTCCTTCCTATTTCTTGACTCCATCTTTGCGGCAGCAGCAGTGGTGGCTGCAGTGGATTCAGTAGCCAACATACAGTTCTTTGTTCGTGTCCAGGAGCTACACACCCTAGAGCCGACTAGCCAGGAGACAGTTACTCAGATCAAGGCTCTTGGAGGCTCAATGAAGGGCATCACCCTGGAAAATCAAATGGTGCTCCTGGCAGGCATGCCTATGGAAGCTACCCTTGGCCAGCGTGGGGTGGAGACCTTGACCACCCTGGAATTAGCTAGCTACGTGCTTGGAGGTAAAGTCCATTGTACCCTGGCTTGTGCTGGGAAAGTGATAAGCAAGACTCTCAAAGTGGCCAAAAAGTATGAAAAGGAGGGGTGGTGAGAGGAGAAGGAGATGCTGATGGGCTGGGTCAAGTGGCAGATGTACAACTGTCGCTTCATCAATATTGTACCCACTTTTGGCAAGAAGAAGGGTGTGCCAATGCTAACTCTTAAATCCTTTGTGATACCGTTTTTTTTCTAACAAAGCCACTTGGTGCGGTGAAAAAAAAACTTTCCTGGGCTTCCCTGGTGGCGCAGTGGTTGAGAGTCTGCCTGCCGAAGCAGGGGACACGGGTTCGTGCCCCGGTCCGAGAAGATCCCACATGCCGCGGAGTGGCTGGGCCCGTGAGCCATGGCCACTGAGCATGCGCGTCCGGAGCCCGTGCTCTGCAATGGGAGAGGCCACAACCGTGAGAGGCCCGCGTACCGCAAAAAACAACAACAACAACAACAAAAAACTTTCCTATCTTACAGTTCATTCCCTCTAGGCATAAGGTGGGTCCTTGCTCCTCTGACCAGCTTACAGATGTTCAAGGGTCTTTCAGGAAATATTTCAATCTGGTTCTAAAGAAGCAGCTCAGGATTGAGTGTGCTAGCTCAGTGTTCTCGTTAGACCATAGTCTTCAGTCTGGTGGCTAGATTGAATTCTCCAATCCTGAAGACCAAGGGACATGGAAATGATACTACCACCTGAACTGTTTAGTTGAATCTATTAATTCAGGCTTCCTCCTAGGTAGTTTAAATGAAAAAGTAGTGGGAATGACCAAAGAACGATCTCCAGTTAAAGATAGCTTAGCTCATTCGAGTAGCTCCCCATCCCAAATAAGACCTATGGCATCTTCTCCCAAGTAAGTTCCAGGATCCAGAGAACGCTTTCCATTCTAATCAGACAAGCTATTACCCAGAAAATCTTAGCAATGATGGCAGAATATGCAAGCCCACTTTGTTGGGCTTCCTGGTTTACAAGTGGGAACCAGCTAATTTAGAAATCAGCAGTCTCTTATTAAAATGATGGAGACTTTAACACTGGAAGAAAGAAATCATGTTCCCAACAGGGAAGGTAGAAAACTAATGACAGCAAGGTTAAGTCAGGGCTCACCACTGTGTACCCCCTCAGTAGTCCAAGGGAAGGCTATTTGGCTAGCAAAAGCTGTGAATTATGACCACATAATAACAGCCAGGGGCTGTTGGTTACAAACTAAATAGGTTTGGTTTTTAGACACAGATGTGTCTACACATTGGCAAACTCTAGCTAAAATAGCCATATAGACTTTCTTTCCTTTGAACGAAGATACTTAAACACTAAACTGGAAACTTAAAAGAATGACGAAGCATGGATACTCTTTCACCCAAGCTCTCTTACATCAGAGAGACACACTAAGACATTTAAAGCATCACTTAAAACAACCCTGTACTTCTATGCAGAAAAGTTAAAAGATTTAGAATACAAATTAACTTTGGTCTTTGCTCCAGACTTGCTGTAAAACTCAGGGTAAATCATTGTTTTTTTTTAATACAACAGGGTGAACCATTTTAAAGAATGAACAAAGTGCTAATGGCCTTAATATACAAAGAGTTTAGACAAACAGTAAGAAAAAGATTAAGATTCTAGTAGAAGAACGGGTTAAAAAATTAACAGTAGATACAATGGAGAAAAGAGAGCCTCTTCAATAAGTGGTTCTGGGAAAACTGGACAGCTAAATATAAAAGAATGAAATCAGAACACTCCCCAACACCATACACAAAATAAACTCAAAATGGATTAAAGACCTAAATGTAAGTCCGGACACTATAAAACTCTTAGTGGAAAACATAGGCAGAACACTCTATGACATAAATCACAGCAAGATACTTTTCGACCCACATCCTAGAGAAACGGAAATAAAAACAAAAATAAACAAATGGGACCTAATGAAACTTCAAAGCTTTTGCACAGCAAAGGAAACCATAAATAAGACCAAAAGACAACCCTCAGAATGGGTGAAAATATTTGCAAATAAAGCAACTGACAAAGGATTAATCTCCAAAATTTACAAGCAGCTCATGCAGCTCAATATCAAAAAAACAACCCAATCCAAAAATGGGCAGAAGACCTAAATAGACATTTCTCCAAAGAAGATATACAGATTGCCAATAAACACATGAAAGGATGCTCAACATCACTAATCATTAGAGAAATGCAAATCCAAACTGCAGTGAGGTATCACCTCACAGCAGTCAGAATGCCATCATCAAAAAATCTACAAACAATAAATGCTGGAGAGTGTGTGGAGAAAAGGGAACCCTCTTGCACTGTTGGTGGGAATGTAAATTGACACAGCCACTATGGAGAACAATCTGGAGGTTTCCTTAAAAAACTAAAAATAGAACTACCATACAACCCAGCAATCCCACTACTGGTCATATACCCTGAGAAAACCATAATTCAAAAAGATACGTGCACCCCAATATTCATTGGCGCACTATTTACAATAGCCAGGATATGGAAGCAACCTAAATGTCCATCAACAGAGGAATGGATAAAGAAGTTGTGGTACATATGTACAATGGAATATTACTCAACCATTAAAAGGAACAAAATTGTGCCATTTGCAGAGACGTGGATGGACCTAGAGGCTGCAATACATAGTGAAGTAAGCCAGAAAGAGGAAAACAAATATCGTATAATATTGCTTATATGTGGAATCTAGAAAAATGATACAGATGAACTTATTTGCAAAGCAGAAGTAGAGACACGGATGTAGAGAACAAATGTATGGATACCAAGGGGGGAAGTGAGTGGTGGGATGAATTGGGAGATTGGGATTGACATATATACACCAGTATGTATACAATAGATAACTAATGAGAACCTACTGTATAGCACAGGGAACTCTACTCAGTGCTCTGTGGTGACCTAAGTAAGAAGGATATCCAAAAAAGAGGGGATACATGTATACGTATAGCTGATTCACTTTACTATACACCAGAAACTAACAGAACATTGTAAAGCAACTATACTCCAATAAAAATTAATTAAAAAATTAACAGTTGATTCACAGAAAAATAAAACAAATTACTTATCATATGAAAAGATGTGAAATACCACTTATAATAAAAGAAATTCAAATGTAAAACAATAATGAGATAGTATTTTTTACCTGTCAGATTGACAAAGATGTTTTAAAATTGATTTTTTTTTGCAGTCTGTGATTGCAAGGATGTGAGAAACAGGCACTTTCATATACTGTTGGTAGGAGAGCAGTTTGGCAATATATATCAAAATTAAATAATGCACATAATCTGTGATTCCATAATCTTATTACTAGGAATTTGTTCAAAGACATATATACTTGAACACTTGTTCAAAGACATATATACAAGGATATTCATCACAGCATTGTTTAGAAAAACAAAAACCAAAACCTAAATATCCTTGAAACAATTTAAATGTTCATTAATAGAGGACGGGTTAAATAAATAAGGCACATTTATATGATATAATACAGTATTGTCATTAAAAAGAATACAATAAATATAAATATCCTCACAGGGAACGATGTCCACAGTGCATTGCTAAGGAAAATAAAACAAGTTGCAGAACATTTGTGAAGAGATGTCTGTGTGTGTGTTTGTGTATATTTGTTTCTGCTTGAATATGCATAGAAAATACCTAGGAGGACATACCTATATCATTAATAGTGATGACTTGTGAGAGTGGAAATGGGATGTTTTTCTTCACATGCTTTTATACTCTTTTAATTCTTATAGTATTACTTTTATAGAAAAAAACTCCAAAATAAACAAATGGATGTGGAGAAGGGTGGTGGTGACCTTGGACCCTGATACTTGAATAATTTCATACCTCAGTTTAAGAGTTAAGAAATAAGGGAGGGGAGAAAGTAAATATGACAAATATTCATTTTGGTTGGGTAGACAAAGCCCAAACTGTCTTAAACACCAGGTGTCTCAGTGGGGATAGAAGCCTTCCCTCTGCAGGCCCACTAGAACGTGGGGAGACAACTATCTGCCTATTTGATGACAACAGTATGGATTGGAGGATTTCTAGAGGTCATTTTTAGCCCCAAAGTTCTATCCACTATTCTGATACAGATAATGGAGCTGATGATGTCACAAACATCAAATCACTCCAGGTTGCCCTTGAAGAGCAGAGGGGTATTTGGAAATTACACTCTCCAGCTTCAGAGGTATTTGTTATGGGTCATCACCCCCCTTTTCTTGGGGAGGAGGCAAAGGTGGTAGACTCACGAGAGATTTGTCATGGGACCAGCTTCTTTTCCTTCTCTGATTTGGATTTCTTTGGAAGGTTCTTTCAATGCTTTTTTAATATCTGGCTCTCGGCCCTCCTTTACTAATGGATAGGCAATAGCAATCCACTTGATAGCAAGGTGAACCAGGAAAATTTCCCTCATTCAAGCCCCTGGTAATCATGTGCTGATTACCTTCCCTCTACCGAGGACTTCAGAGGGCTGACATACTTCTTAGAATAGAGACTAGCTGCTGGATTGGGGTCGCTTAATCCTGCCAGAGGTAACAAAGTGTGCATTTATCGGTAGGTCCCTGAATCTGGGATGGCCCTCACTAAGGTGGCTTTCCTTCTGACTCCAGAGACTTTCTGCAGATACAAAAAAACACTTCCTTCATCCTGTCTTGTCTGGTGGCTTCACTATCCTTCCAAGCCTAGGCTCGATTTATCAGTGACAATTCAGCATGGTTTGAGGGGTCATTAACCAACACTCTTTCCTCAAACTATCAACCCTGTGCCTGTATTTTGAACTCTATTCTATAGGAAATAAGGAGCAACTGTGGTCATTTGAGTGACGTGATCAGATACCTATGCTCCCACATATACAGCACTTTCTTATCTCTCACAGCATTACACTTTGACTCATGGTATGTTTGCCTCTTCACTTCAATTAAGTTATTCAAAGGGACTTTGTATCCAACTGGGTGTGGGTGGCTGAAGGAGAGAGTGAAGATGAAGACATCTGCAAGGTTTCAAATCTACATAAATGAAAGGATAAAAGGAAGGGTAAAGGTGCCATCACCTGAGAAAGGATACACTGGATGAGGAAGAGGATTTGGAGGGCAAAATGAGGCTGGCATGAGGATTAACAACACAGACTCTGCTGCCAGACTGCCTAGGTTTGAATCCCAGTTTGTCCACTTACTAGCTGTATGAGCTTGGGAAAATCATTTAACCTCTTTGTGCCTTGATGTCCCCATTTGTAAGAATGGATAACAGTACTGGGTTGGCCAAAAATTTCATTCAAGTTTGTCCATAAGATGGTACAGAAAAACCTGAATGAACTGTTTGGCCAATGTAATATCCTGCGTCACAGGATGGTCATGAATATTGAATAAATTAATGTAGGCTTATGTACTGGTGCCTGGCACATAGTAAGTGCTAAATTAGTGTTTGTTAGTGTTTGACACAGGGAATTTCAATGTTTGGGGTACATTTAAAATGTATTTTGAAATTTTGAAAATAAATTATGGATCTTCTGATAGATATTGGGCTAGAAAAGGAAAAGTCACAGAACTCTGGACAGCATGGATATTGAAGCAAGAGAAAAGATAAGGATTTTGTAAAAGAGACTAAGAGGCAGTGGTCATAGAGGGAGGAGGAATCAGGTAGGCTTTATATCCTGGAAACCAAGAGAGTTGTCAACAAATGAGATTAAAATGGGACACACATTGTACCTGTGAGTATGGGGAGGGGTTGGAAGAGAGGAGGGAGAGAGTGCCATTTGGGGAAGAAGATAGATAAAAGGAGAGAGAGTCAAAGATCAATATGGTCAGCTCCTCACAGATATTTTTGGAGGGGCAGACCTGTCCAAAAGGCCCCTGGGTGATCAGTGGGTCCAACTTCTTTCATCCCACATCACTCCTCTCTGCCCCAACTGCCAATCAGAGGACTAGTAGCAACCAGCTGGGATAGTGGAGAGTGTTCACCAAGGTCCCACCTAAGGAGCAGCTCAGCCAGTGGCCATACACTCATTCTCCTTTACTACAACTGGGATCAGAGGATAAAGAGGGAGGGCAGATGAGCACAGGAACCCAAGAACTACTGTTTCTGATAAGTGTCAGGGCCCACCTCACCCAGTGTCCTGACTCTGAGTCAGGTATCTGGGGCCTTCCTCCATGAGGTTAACAAGAGTCCCAGGCATTGCTTTCATCACCAGCCCTTCACGCCACCACCTACTGTGAACAGGCCACCATCATTCCCACTACCCACGTCATTGTTCATTCACTTCCATCTGACAAATGTCCCGTCCCCTTCTTTCTTCCTTTCCAGCTCAAAGTTTATTTCTTTTCTCAAATATTCCTCCCCTGAAAGCTCTTTGTCTACTTGTAACCAGAGTGGCCTTCTATATTGTCCACATCACACGTTTTGGATAATGTAACACATATTTCCTTGCACCGTTCTATTTCTGTCCCATGTTTGTTGTTGGCATATGGAAAGGAATCAGTACAAGGCAACATTCGGTGCTCTGGGATAGGACAGCTGGAAGGAGAGATGGGAGGAGAGTGCTGAGTTTTTTTTTTTTTTTTTTTTTTTTTTGCTGTACGCGGGCCTCTCATTGCTGTGGCCTCTCCCGTTGCGGAGCACAGGCTCCGGACACACAGGCTCCGCGGCATGGCTCGCGGGCCCAGCCGCTGCGTGGCATGTGGGATCTTCCGGGATAGGGGCACGAACCCGTGTCCCCTGCATCGGCAGGCGGACTCTCAACCACTGCGCCACCAGGGAAGCCCAAGTGCTGAGTTTTGCACTGATATTTCACACTTGAACGGAGTTTGCAACAAGAACCATAAGTTGAAAAAAAAAAACAATATGATGAGGAGCCTGGGGTGAAAAGGAGACAGAAGATGGCTGTCCTCTAGATAACTGTGCATGTGAGGTGAGGGAGGAGGAGGCCTGTTATACACAGCTGAGATCCACCTACCCAGAGGAGAGGAGAACAGGAAACTCCCTAACTGGACATGTGTATGTGGGTCAGGGCCATATACAATCATGATCATGTGGCTGCAGAAAGGAGGCCCTGTGCTGGTGGGAACCCTGAAGCGGGATGGGGGGAGGTCAGTCATGGCTAAAAAACCTCATGTGTTTTTATTTAGTGACTTGCTTTTGAGATTATTTCATAGTATCTTCCTTGTGAAGTATTATGCAGCTAGCTCCCTTGGTCTACTTGGGACCAAGTTTAAATAATTATATTTTTTCTTTCTGAAAGGTAAGCATCACTAGCTTAGGTTTTTTGTGTCCTTTGGAACACAGGAGGCCAGGCCCACTGAGGGGGTGGACTAGTTGGACAGCCTGTGCATGTCTTTTCTCCCCATGAGACTATCAATGTCTTGAGTGCACTCACTGTATCTTTCATTTTTATCATGAGGCATATGATTAGTACTCACACATACTTAGAAAATTGAAGAGAACTAAACAGAATGAATCATTTGCTGGAACTTTGTTATGAATGGGTTGTTTTAGATAGACACTACTTGTAGCTGCTTTGTTGATTTTCAGCTTTGTTGTAAGTGTTACTGCTTCTGATGATTACTCAGAGGCAGTGTGGGGTGGTAGAAATAGTGGCTCGGGAGACAGGAAGCATTTGTGCCAGTTCGAGCTCAGCTGAGTGACCCTGGACATGTCATTTCAGACCAAATGATCTCTAAACCCTATGATTCTGCTCTGTGAGTGAAGTAGGCCATGTCTACAAAAAGTCAGCACAGGTACAGGAGAGGAGAGAATTCACTTTATCAGTTTGGCCAATATGATGCCGTGCGGTCATTCTGACATTTTCTTCCAATGAAGTGGCTGATTTATTTTCTTGACTTGATTGACACAACCCATGTTTCCCCCCTAGAACTTTGACTTTGGAACAAAACTCATAGAATCAAAGCTGTGACTCAGATTATTATAGCGATAAATACCTATTGTTATATTGGGCAATTCAGGCAACAAAGACTTAATAATATTTTGTATTAATTCTAATGATATGAGTATCATTATTGAATGCTATGTGCCACAAATTATGCCAAATGTTAAAAAATAATTCTCGGGCTTCCCTGGTGGCGCAGTGGTTGAGAGTCTGCCTGCCGATGCAGGGGACACGGGTTCATGCCCTGGTCCGGGAAGATCCCACATGCCGTGGAGTGGCTGGGCCCGTGAGCCATGGCTGCTGAGCCTGCGCATCCGGAGCCTGTGCTCCGCAATGGGAGAGACCACAACAGTGAGAGGCCCGCGTACCAAAAAAAAAAAAAAAAAAAATTCTCATTTAAACCTCGCAACCACTTATGATGTAGGTAATATTAACCCCATTATACAGATAGGAAACTGATGCTCAATCAGGTCAAACAACTTTCCTAAGGTCATGCAGTCTGAACTCTTAGCCACTATGTGCTAGTGGGTGCTTAATACATATTTAAAAATGAATAAATGAGATTAGCCAGCAGGAGTTCTCAGCATGGCTTCAACTAGTAGGAACAGGAACAGTACTGCCTCCCATGTATTGAGTATTCACTATGTCAGGCACCGTTCTAAGTAATATACATGGATTATTTCATTTAATTTTCACTAGAACTCTATGAGGTAGGCTCCATTACTGTTGACATTTACAGATGAAGAAACTGAGGTTTGGAGTGATTAAGTGACTTGTGCAAGGAAGCACATCTACTAAAACTGCTAAGACTCCAAAATCTCTGTTCTTTCTACTACTCCAGGCTGCCTGTAAATAGAGTGACTTGTGCAGTTCTGTTCTTTACTTTCTGCTCTCCTGTTGAGTACTTGAGATTTATAGGCTAGACACTGTAGGCCCCTTTTTTTTGCACCAGTCACCTTTTCCTAGGCCCTCAGTGTCCCCTCTACACTGTGCCATCTCTCTCTGGGACCAAGGATCAGATAGGGGAAGGGGTAAGTGGAGTGCTTTGTTGCTGATTTTCTACAATCTCAACACAAACACTTACCGGTGTTGTTGAGACAATCTCGCTAGCTCATCTGTGAGACCAATTTTAATTTGGAGCCATCTGCCACAGACAAATGAATAATTATGGCAGAGCCCAGAGGGGCGGGCCCTGGGGAGAAGGTTGGCTTAGCCTCTTGCCACCTGCCTGCATTGATGCAAGTGACCAAGAAAGAAAATTCCTTGGGTGGGCCGTTGATGCAGAGGCCAGCAGTTCTACCTCCCTGTTGCTCAAATCCTTAGACTCCAGTGAACAATGAGGGATGAATGTGAGGTCATGGCAGCAGAAGAGGCTCTCCCTCTCACTGTACTGGTGGTGCCTTGTGGTGAGCACCACTTGCAAGCTGGTCTCTCCACACAATATGACAGGCTAAGTCAAACTGATGGAGTGAAGCTGAAAATAAGTCATTGAACTCTGTCTAGCATTAACTTTTGTTTCAGAAGACTTTAATATATCTTTATCTTATTTCTTCCTCACAACAGCCCTCTATATTAGGTAGGGGTGGGTATTGTGAGCTTCATTTTATAGATGAGGAAATTGAGTTGTAGGGTGATTCTATAACTGGACACTTGTAAAAGAACTTATGACTTGCCCAAGGTCACTCTGTTAGCTACAAGCTGGCTAGCACCTCAAACTCCAAATTAGAGTCTATCATTCTGTCTTCTAGACCAGTGGTTTTCCAGTTATGCTTGCTTCTCAGGGCCAAGGAGTTATGGGTGTGTGTGTGTGTAGAAGTGGGGCTTTTGGCCCTGACCTGCACTTAAACTAGGGCAGCTCTGCTTGGGTCTGTTTGTTTTACGTCTCTGTAGGATTTCATTTAATGAAAGACTCCGCTGCTGAAAATGTTTGAAAATTACTTGTCTAGGCTAGTATTTCTCATTGAGAGTGTAGTGGGTTGAACTGTATCCCCTCAAAAGATATGTTCAAGTCTTAACACCTGGTACCTGTGAATGTGACCTTATATGGAAAAAGGGTCTCTGCAGATGTAATCAAGTTGAAATGAGTTAGTCCTGGATTAGGGTGGGCCCTAAATCAAACAGCTGGTGTCTTTATAAGAGATAGGAGAGGGAGATTTGGACACAACCACACAGACGAAAGGCACAGAGGAGAACCCCATATAATGATGGAGGTAGAGAATGAAGTGACGCAGCTACAAGCCAAGGCATGGAACAGATTCTTAGAGCCTCCAGAAGGAACCAGGCTTGTCAACACCTGCATTTCGGACTTCTGGCCTCTTGAACTGTGAGAGAATACGTTTCTTTTAAGCCACCTAGTTCACTGTACTTTGTTATGGCAGCCTTAGGAAATGGATACAGAGAGTCACATAGACCTCTTACCTAGAAACGGGTTGGGGGTGGGCTTATTAACATGCTGATTCCAGGCCCAAACCTCAAGATTCTAATTCTGTAGGTATGCAATGGGGCTCAGGAATCTGCATTTTGACAAGTTCTCCATATGCACAAAGCTTCGTCTTTGAACTGGTTTTGATCATAGACAGACACAAGACTCCTCTCTGGATTGGAGCTGGATTTGCACCCCCTGCTGACGATGCTCCTCTAGTGGTTCCAAGAGTCAGTGGGCCAAAGGTGGTAGGTTTCATGGACAAGCAATAGGCTGGTATTAAACCTTCTGTAGTCCAAAATTTTTTGAGAGACTACAGAGAATAATGAGAACTATTTAAGAGTGTTTTCCTCAAGGAATCACAAATCCCACAGGTGGCCAAAATCTAACCCTAAGGAAATAGGCTGTAGTGGTTAGGGAGTGGATGCTTCCAAGAGGGTCGGTGTTCTGGAGTAGCAAGAAGACCACAGAATAACACACATGCGCACACACGCACGGAGTCTTCTACTTGTTGTCTGGTGCAGTCAATTCTATCTGATAAAGCATCACCCTGTTTACTTTAAGATTTGGTACCCATTAAAAATGCAGGTGTCCATGTGAGTGATGATACTTGAAGCCAGGGTCAGCCATGTACGCCCAGCCTCCAGTCTTTATCTGAGAGCAGTTTTGATAGGCTAGAAGAGGAAGAAGAGCATGATGGGCTGGGGTAAGGGTACGGCAGAGGGGGTCTTACTGCCAACCTGAAGCCAAACTCCTTGCTCAATAAAGCCAAAGGGGGGACTAGTTTATCCACCCAAGATTGATGGAGGTCAGCTGTGCCCAATCCTTTGGAGAGCTGGGGGAGGGCCCCCATGAGAAGGGACAGGTGTTTGGATTCTGTGTGTGTGAAGAGTGCCTTCCTGAGAGTAGCCTGCCCAGCTGGACCCACGGTCCTTCAGGAGTCCTGTGTTTGCTCACATCCCTGCCTGCTCCCAGGTAAACAAATCTTGTTTCTATCTCCCAGAGAGGCAGGGCTCCAGTACTGTGGCTGCCTGTTGTTATAGTTACTGATATATGACTTACCACAGCAATTGTCAGAGCAATGGAAGAAAATGCAATTTAGTAGCGGCCGGTGGTGGGGTTTAGGAGAGAGGAGAAAGGGAGGAGAAGGCTGCTGAAGAGACTTGGGGATGGAGCTGATAGCTCTGTGGGTTTGTATATACAGTATGATGTACGGTGGACAAAGGAGGTCTTATATTGGTAGTGAGTCTGAAAGGACCTTGGTGAAAAACAGCCTGTCCCTGATAGCTTCACCCAGGTTTCATATGCCTGACATTCTACCAGTGGTGTTTCATTCCTGTGAGTTAAGCACTGCTTCTATCCAGGGGAGGTCATGCCTTAGATTGTACTTTCGAGTGGCTTTACCTGGCACCTTTCTTCCTCAGGGTTTTCCAGAGCAATGGGGAAAGATGGGAGAAAGGGTTGGCCATCAAATAAGGACTTGGCCTACTTTCAAAACTCAGATAGGGCTGCCATTGCTAGTCCCCTCTTTGCAAATTTCCTCTGTGCTCTCCCCTCTTTCAAAACAGTTATGAAGCTAAATGGGATTGAATATGAAAGTCCAGGATGTCTTGTCCAAGCAGCTAGCTATGTGCTTTTCTGGAAGATACACTTGACTCCTTCTTGTTCATCAGCAAGAATTTATCTATCACCCATTATATACTAGGCACTGGGTCAGGTGCTGATGGGGGATGCATGGAAACAGTTGGGCATTAGAGTATGCTTCACATTTAAGAAAGAATATAGTTATAGAGACTAGACATTTATACAAGTAAGGCTGACCAGTAGTACGTATTAGTGTATGATTGGTGTCAAGTGAAGGGTAGAGCCAATGGCTACATAATCTCAGAGGTGGACAAGATCATGGAGCAGAGTAGCTGGGTAAGCCTTAGTTCAGATTAGCACATTAAATCACTCAGACACTTATCAGGGCTCTAGGGAAAAGGGGCCCAGAACAAATCAGTTGTGATGGGGATGGGGATGTGGACTGGGTAGGGAACATGCTTACACCTCTCTGCTTAGCTATATATCCAAATCCTATAGGCCTGTCCTTTCCAGAGAGGTCATCCATCCTCCACTCATCTATCCTGTCTCAGAACTCCTGTGCTGGGAGTTCTCAGATTTAACTCAGACTTCCAGGAGAGCAGGATAGCCTAGTGGTTAAGCGGGTGGGGTTAGGAAATGGGCTGCCTGGGTTTGAATTCTGGCTCTGACATTTATTGTGACCTTGAATAACTGACTTAACCATCCAGTGGCTCAATTTGTCTCATCAGTATCATGGGGACAGTAATAATAGTGCCTGCCTAACAGAGTAGCTGAGAGGATTAAATCATGTAAAATGCTTAGCACAGTGTGGATGCATACTATTCATTCATAAAATAAATATTTACGGAGTGCCTTTGATATTGCAGGCACTTTCCCAGTGCTGGGATACAGCAGTGAAGAGAGATAAGGTCTCTTTCTTGGCACTGTGTTGAATGTTGATTTAGGCCCTTTACCCAAGGAACTTTTAATCTAGTGCCTTGCTTTCTGCTCTATCAATTCCAATTCCTAGTCTGCGAGTTATCAGTTAGCTTATTTTCATTCCTTTTTGTTTAACTAGGCAAGTATTAAAGCTATGAATTCCCTTTAAACCCAGCTTTGGTCATGTCCCATAAGATTTGATGTTGAGTGTTTTCATTATCAGTATTTTTTAAGCACTTTGCAATTTTGGTTTTGGTTTGTACTATTTCTACTTTTTAATGTATTGTGGTATTCCATGTTTGATGACTGTATTTTCTTTGTTCCTACTACATGCGCCTACTATGCTCCAAAGGAAGAGAGACAGTGGAGACCTGTCTAACTTGAGGGGTTTAGAAGGGACTAAGGGGGAGACAGGACTAGAAAAGACCATTAATGAAGGGTATTGAGTGCTAGGCTTCATGGGCTGGTTTCTCTTCTAATGAAGAGACATTGGAGTCACTGAAGGGATGGACAGGAATGACAGGATTGTTATGCAATCTGGGAAAGAATAAGTCAGTATCATTGTTCAGGATGGCTTGAGAGAAAGAAAGAGGCTAGAGGCAGGGAGTCCAGATAGAAGTTTTCATGGTAGTATAGGACAGGGATTCTCAAACCCGAGTGGGCATCACAGTCCCCTGGAGGGCTTGCTGAGACACAGCTTGCCGGGCCCCACCCCCAGAGTGCCTGATTCAGTCAGTCTGTGGTGGCGCCAGAGACTTTTGCCTTTTCTAACAAGTTCCCCTGGTGATGCTAATGCTGCTGGTCCAAGAACCACACTTTGAGAATCACTCATGTAGGAGAGAGATGATGAGAAGCAGAGGTGCGGTGGTGGGAACTGGGCTAGAGAGGAAAGAAAGTATGTATCAATACAAGATATTGGGGGCTTCCCTGGTGGCACAGTGGTTGGGAGTCTGCCTGCTGATGCAGGGGACACCGGTTCGTGCCCCGGTCCGGGAAGATCCCACATGCCGCGGAGCGGCTAGGCCCGTGAGCCATGGCCGCTGGGCCTGCGCGTCCGGAGCCTGTGCTCCGCAACGGGAGAGGCCACAACAGTGAGAGGCCCGCGTACCGCAAAAAAACAAAAAAACAACAAAACAAAACAAAACAAAACAAAAAATCGATATTGGGAAGGAAGAACTCACAGGGCTTGGGGATGGAGCATGGAGACAAGGCAGAGGAAGGACTCGAAGATGACTCCAGAGTGTCAAACCTAGGTGCCTCAGAGGACAAGAAAATCACAGAGGCAAACCCCTGAACGTCTAGGGGTGGAATGCATTCATATGAGTGGAACTGGAGAGGTGTGTAGGCCCCTGTATCCATTTGCATCTGTGCCATGGCACTCAAGTTGAAAGGCCTCCTGTCCTTCTTCAGGAGAGAGTGGGTGAGAAGGGGAAAGCTCAGGTCTGTGTTTGGTTTCTCCTTGTCCCCCCTTTCAGTGAGAAAGGAAATGAAGATATGGAGCAGGGTGTAGGGAGGGTAGAAGGAGCTTGACTGTTCTGGAAACAGAGAAGATGCTTTTAGGTCAAGTGTTGAAGGTATATGGGCAAGTACTAATAAGGAAAAAGCAAATGAATAGAACTCAGTGTGGGCCATGCGGGGTGGCTCTAGGATCCTACCTGAGATCACTGATGCTATTCTTGAGAGCAGAGGGCTGCCATGATAGGGCTTCTCAACTGCAGCCCGCCTATAACCTTCCTTAGTTTCAAGGCTTCTGACCCTGCGGTGCTCTGTTGTCCCTGGCTACCTCCCTGGCTGTAGGGGCTTCTTACCTGCTTCTCTCCACTGGGCCGCCTGTAGCTGAGCAGAAGCTCCACAGCGCCCACCACTTCCTTGCGGATGGCGTAGAGCAATGCGTCACCGACGTACACGCTGTGGTTCAGCAGTAGCTCCATGATCTCCAGGTTCTCATTCTCAATGGCAATGAGCAGGGCGCTCCGGCCCAGTGGGTCCATGCAGTTGATGTTGACATTGTAGTAGATCTCGGCCTCCTGGAGGGCCTGCTTCACAGTGGCATAGTCCCCCTTCTCCACAGCACTGAGGAAGGCCTTCTCCTCTGCAGAGAGCTCCGTCTCAGCCCTCACAATTTGCAGGGGGATTCGGTCTCTGTAGGGTGAGTAGTTGACCCTTTTGTAGTACAGCTGGGCCATGGTTCATAGCAATTTAGAAACCTGAATGAGGAGAGAGAGGGAGACCAAAGATATTCTTAGATACCTGCAGGTCTCAAGTGGCCAGTTATGGAGGCAGCCTTGCTAATGACTTGGAAAATCCTCACCTGTTTTTTTTTTTTTTTTGCGGTACGCGGGCCTCTCACTGTTGTGGCCTCTCCCGCTGTGGAGCACAGGCTCCGGACACACAGGCTCAGCGGCCATGGCTCACGGGCCCAGCCGCTCCGCGGCATGTGGGATCTTCCCGGACCGGGGCACGAACCCGTGTCCCCTGCATCGGTAGGCGGACTCTCAACCACTGAGCCACCAGGGAAGCCCCTCACCTGTTTTAAGGCCACAATCTTTCTCCTCTTGCAAAGGAGCACAGCAGAAAAAGCCCTGGCTTCTGGGTCAGAAAGACATGGGTTCAAATCCTGGCTTTACCAGGTCTGTGACCTTAGGTAAGTTACTCAAGCTCACGGTGCTTCAGTTTATTATTATTAAGCTTATCGATATTAATAATATTAATTGCACCAGGCTCCACACTAAACACTAATTCCCACCTCATAAGGCTACTGTGGGAGTTAAATGAGACAATGACTGATTAAAGCAACTGTCCCAGAGGAAACCTCCTGAGACATGGCACAAGTTAGTTTCTTCCTTCCCTTCTGCTGTCTGAAAATACTCGTGATAATACTTCTGACTGGTGATGCAAAGCTGGACCTCATGTTTGGCCAATTTCCTTTGGACCCTGGGCCTGTGGGCCTGTGCTAGTTTGTAGGATTACATTTGCAGCTGTCCCAGATGCAGATCCTGGACTGAAACACTGTTGTAGTGCTAACTGAAACATTCTTCTTACTGCTGCTCACTGGGGAAGGGGTATTGACTCCAACAGATTAAGCCACTACCCCCTCTGCCCACTCATGATTTTTCTCCTCCATGCTTCTAAACCAAGCAGCTGACAGATATGAGAATCTGTCTGATTCAATTATGAGAAGTGAACGGCCTGTTTTACATGTACCACATCTAAAGCCAGATTTTAACAGAAGTGATTTCAAAGCAAAACCTATTATTGAGTTCCTACAATATGTTTAACTTTCTCTGGGAGACCGAGAATAAAAGACAGACTTTGCCATTAATTGCATAGGATGAATCACAGTATAGAGCTCTTGCCTTGTAGTTTGCAGATTAAATTCATGCACATTCCTCATTGACTCCTTGTACTAGCCCTATAAGATGGGAATGGTTACCCTCCCCATGGGAGAAGATGAGGCTCAGACCCATTAGGTGACTGACTCTCCTTTCCCTTCCATCCTTGGGACCTCCAGAACCCTCTGGAAGCTGAGTTAGGATGAACCCATTTAAGTGTCTTTCATTACCAAACTGTTTTGCCAGCAAAAAGAAATGGAAATGTGATAAAGGGCCTCTTGTCTCATCTCCTGGATGTAAGAGAAGATGAAGATATGCAGCTTCCACAAACACTTGCCTTACTCTTCCAGGTAATTATATCTCTGCTTTGGCAGAGTGAGAGGCATATATTATACCAAGTGGCATTTGCAATTCATGTGCTTGTGATCTTCTGGGAAGTTGGTATTTGAAGGTTAGTGTTGCCTCTTGCCCTGAACAGGCCCAAATGACACATTTCTCTCTACATCCAACTCTCAGGAGAGCAGAGTGCTTCTTGGCTGTCTTGAGAAGCACTGATATTTTCTTGTGCTACTTTGAAGTAACTCAGCAATGACTAAAGGAAAGTGGCATTTAGAGGAAGCATTTGTCACTGAACAGCAAATTACTTTAATAATACTAATTGTAGAATGCCTCCTTGTCTCCGTTATAAAGAAAAAAGGGAGGAGAAAGAAGGGACAGTGTGACCTCCTGAAAAGAGACTCAACAACCCAATTCAGTTTATATTTATTTAATTAATCAATATGAACACAGTGGAAGCCTTCCATGTGCCTAGCACTGAGCTAGTCACTTTTGGAACAGAAGAAAGAAAGGGTCCCTGCCTTCGTCATCTCTCACCTGGACCATTCCGCCTCCTTATAATTAGTTATTCTGAATCCATTCTCCCCCCTCCAGATCGTCTTCCACACCACCCCCAAGTTACCCTGTGAACCACAAATCTGATCCCATTTCACTCTCCTTGGTTAGTATCCCGCTGCTCTTGTGAGGAAATCAACACTCCTTTCTGAGATCTACTAGGCCTTGGCTTGTGCTTACCTCTCCAATGTCATCTTAAGCCACTCTTTCACTCTTATCCACTATTCTTTAGCCCTGTGGAGCTTCTTTTGATTCTTCCAACATGCCAAGCTTTCTCCCACCTCAAGACCTTGGATCACCTCCTGGAATACTCTTCTCTGGCTCTTTTCATCTTTCAAGCCTCAACAAAATACCACCTCTTCAGAGAAGCCCCAATTAACTACCCTGTATTATAAAGTAGTTCCTTCATATTTTTCTCTCCATTGTAGCCTTTTCTCTTCCTTCTTGATGCTAATCAGAATTTCTAGTTACATAGACATATTTCTTCGTCTTCCTGGGTAATCGTCTGTTCAGTCCAATTTGCTTTAAAGCTCAAGTGCAGTTGCATCTGTCCTGTTTTTCACACCCTGGATACATATTTGATGAACGAATGAGTAAACCTTCCATGATATTCTCTCATCTCTCTCCATCTCTCCTCAAGTTCTAGCTGTGCTGAATCATGTTCTCTGAGTTGCCCTTTCATGACCGTGCGTTTGCATGTGGCTTCATCCCACCTTCTCCACTTAACTAACTTCTCTCTACTTCAGCACGTTGCTCATAGGTCCCCTTCTCCGTGAAGCCTTCCCCCAAGACCCTCAGAATGTTAGCCCATCTCCCTCTGAGTTCCCCACTGGCACTCAGATCACATTTCTCCAATGTCACTCAACTGCGTGTTTGTCTTCCTGCCATTCGGGTAGGAGTACCTTGATTCCTGCCTTCCTAGCACTTACACAGGCTCCGGAACATGATGGGTGCTCAACAGATGGATGTTTAATGAGCAAATACAATCTAGATGAGGAGGTTGGTGCAGCTACAGAATGAAGGGCTAAATTGTGTGCTACTGATTTGATGCTTTGGGATTTGAGAAAGGGCTTTGTGAGGCTGGAAGTCTCAGAGAAGGTTTTTTTGGAGAAGGTAGCTATTATCCAGTCCTTGGAGGATGAATTTAGTGTAAAAATATGAGGGTAGTTCAGGTACCACACGAACAAAGGTGAGATTGATCATAGCCTAGTTGGGAGATAATGGTGGGGGCATATTTTTAAGGCTATAATAGGATACAGGGACGAGAGGTAAACTAAAATTACAAGGCAATAGCTCAAAACCTCACTTTCCCCATATAAAAACAAATGACCATAGACACTTGTTGCCCATTTGCCACTTAAGGGGCTAACATGGAAGAGAAGGCTAGATGTCTTCTCATATGGTGTCACTTGTGGTGCTGGGCTAAGCATTATTGCTACAGGAAGGTCTCTGCCCACTTTAGCAAGGTGCAGCTTGGGGGGAAACCAAAGACAAATGTATCCCAGGGAAAGGTGAGAACAAAGGGAACTAACTCAATCGGTGCCCTATTGTGTGCCAGGCACTATGCCAGGAGCCAGTGCAATAAAATAATTATTACAGTTCTGAATAATTAATATGTCCTGGACACTGTGCCAGGTACTGGGGCAGCACTAATCTACTACTGCTTCTAATAGAAATAATAATGAAAGCAACAAAAAGTACCATTCATTGAACTCTCACTCTATGCCAGATGTGTGGGTTACAGTAGCAAAGAGAGAGGACAGTAAAATCACTGTAAATTTGTGACTTGAAGTGAGTATGATTGGATGATATATAGTCAATTCAGAGTCTAGTGTTACTTTTCACCTCTTGCATTTGAAATTAATCTGGTCTATTGCGTTTCCAGTGGGCTGTGTTATGAGAAGCCTCATGGTATTCCTCTGTAGAGAAAAAAAATCTTTCCTCCAGATGTTTGCCTGAGATGTACTATTAGAGAGTCACTCCTTTGCTTTAAGGCACTACATCTCTAAAACTACCCCTGGAAGGAAAAATAAATCATGTGGCCAATAGCTATTAACACCTTAATGTGGATTCCTTGATTAGGAAAGTTGCTGTGGCCTTGGGAGTAAAGAGATACATGTGTAGAAGGACATGAAAGATGTGATGGAGGGGAAAGGAAAGGCCTGGAGATCTCTTTTATGGTTTCATGCCCACCTCTACACTACACGCTGATTGTGATGTAAAAATGGGTTCCCTATATTGTTTGTCTACATGCAGGCTTCTTTAGATGTCAAATGACTTTGCCTAGTTTCCTGCCCTCTGCCAATCCCCAAAGCTGGCGCCATTTGACCTTCACTTACAGCTTTAGCCTCAGCCTTGCTCCAAGCTCTGAGGCTAATTCTTTCTCCATATGCTTGCTGTTAGTCCTACTCTGTCATTATTCTGAGAATAAGTAACTAATGATGGAATTTCTGGCATCTCTTGAAGATGGGTTATAGGGAAGTTTCCCTTCCATCACCCATTACCTTTATACTTGGCAAACTGCACTCATCTGCCATTAACCTTAGCCAGGAGGTGAGGCTGGCTTTCCCATCATTATGCACTGGCCTTGAGGTGTATCCTTAACTGAATGAAATGAAACCAGCCAGCACTTCATGCCATTCTATGAGTGAACCCTACTCCCAGTGTAGTCCCCCAAGCATGAAAGATTAGGAATGGTGAATCAGGCTGCCTCAGGGGGCTTATCATGTTCCTTCTTTTCTGTGCTGCTAGCCAGAGGAGTTTGTCTAATAGGATCTGTGACATTTGTGGTTTTAAATGATGCAATTTAAAGAGCTACATCAATGGGCTGGGCAGGAGGCCAGGATGCAAAGTATTCTCACTAAATCCCAGCCCAGATCATTGCCCAGCTCAGGACTTTGTCTGTGAGGAGGAAAGCCTGGCTTTCCATGTAACTAAAAAAATGGTGCCTTTGGAAGGACATGGGATCTGTGTGTGGCTTGCCCTCTGTGCCATGAGGATTGAGTTTGAATGGTGAAACCCTTGTGACGTCTTGCCCTTATCCAAGCTTATCTGTCTACTTGTCCATCTCTTCAGAGTCCTTTAAGGAAAGTCAGTTTAATTTGATAAACTTGTACAATCTCAAGTGGATAATAAACATTCAATGAATATGTACCAGGCACTGTGATAGAAGATGATGATAACAGCTAGGTTGCTTAAAGCCATACCTCATCTAGTAAAAAAATTACATTTGAACAAGAACCTTGAATGCCCAATCCAATGAGTGACTAAAGTGGAAACTTCATGCACATAGCCACAGGGGTGGGCTGGTCAGAGGAAGCTTATGTGTAGGTACCTGTGTGTGTGTGTGTGTGTGTGTGTGTGGATTTTGAGAGCATTTTGACTCCTTTAAGAATACCACTTTTAGAACTTCCTAATTTTAATGTAGTAACACTAATCTTTCCCAGAAAGGTCCAGATCTTGAGCCTCCTACAAGGGACCTCAAAGGTCATCTAGAATAATCCCCTGTCCAGTGAAAAAATCCCCTTGACAATATCCTTGTTAAGTGAGTGTTCACTTAATGAGCACCTCCACTGATGAGAAACTCACCACTTTCTCACCTTCATGGTGAGTGCTGACATTCAGCAAATGCTGGTTTATGTCCCACTGAAATCACCCGCCTACAGCTTCTATTCCATGGCCCCAGTTCTGCTCTCTAGAGGAGTATCGAGCAAAACTCTCCTTTCTTCTATTCAACACTCCTTCATGTGTTTGATTTCAGCTCTCAGGTTTCTATCTGCCCCCAGGAGTCTCCCCTTCTCTAGAATTATGAGCATCCTAGTGGTCTGATTCTAGTTATACTATACTTTGTTTTTCTTAAAGTATGCTGCTCAGAAATGAACACAGTTCTCTAGAATGGTCAGGCCAAGATAGATTACACTGTGGCTGTTTTTTTCTTCATTTCTCATTCAGCAAGATCAAGACACCATAATATCTTGTTTCAAAAGGCACTTTAGACCATCCTGCATAGTGGTGTGTTTGTAGTATTATGCTTTTCATTTGTATAAATCTTATCAATCCAATAATTTCATTAATTTATAAATACTAAATTAACATGAAGCACTTATCATGTGCCAGATACTGTGTGTGCTAAATGCTTCACATACATTATTTAAATTATTCCTCACTTTCAGGCAGTTACCATTATTATCTCCCACCTCACAGATAAGGAACCTGAGGCACAGGCACGGAGAGGTTAAGTAATTTGCTTAAGTTCGCATAGCTAGTAAGTGGTGGAAAGGGGATAAGAGCCAAGCTTCTGACTCTAGAGTCTACATTCTGAACTACTTCAATAAAGGTAGATTCTTTTGTATGCTCCATAATGCTTATAATAGTGCCAGGAATAGTAGATATTCGATGTTTCAGTTTAATACTTGTTATGCAACTAGTATTTGTCATGACCAGAACACTTGGTGGTAGGGAATACAAATATACATAAATAAATGACATAGCCCTTGTCTTCAAACATTTCCAAGTCCAGAGGGAGGGATAAAAATGAAAATAAGTTAAATGTACTATGGTCTGATATGGAGTCTAATATATAGTAGGGACACTATATAGTAGGAGGAAGTGTTTAACTCTACCTGGGGATAAAATTGAAGAGAAATATTTGAGCTATGTCTTAAAGAGTTGGTAAGAGTTTGCTAGACAGCAACGTAAGGATGGTCATTCTAGCGGACGGACACAGCAGATGCTCAGGTGTGGGTATATAAAACACAATGGTATTTTATTTTTATTGGAGTATAATTGCTTTACAATGGTGTGTTAGTTTCTGCTTTATAACAAAGTGAATCAGCTATACATAAACATATATCCCCATATCTCCTCCCTCTTACATCTCCCTCCCACCCTCCCTATCCCACCCCTCTAGGTGGACACAAAGCACCGAGTTGATCTCCCTGTGCTATGTGGCTGCTTCCCACTAGCTATCTATTTTACGTTCGGTAGTGTATATATGTCCATGCCACTCTCTCACTTCTTCCCAGCTTACCCTTCCCCCTCCCCGTGTCCTCAAGTCCATTCTCTATGTCTGCGTCTTTATTCCTGTCCTACCCCTAGGTTCTTCAGAGCCATTTTTTTTTTTAGATTCCATATATATGTGTTGGCATACAGTATTTGTTTTTCTCTTTCTGACTTACTTCACTCTGTATGACAGTCTCTAAGTCCATTCACCTCATTTTAAGAGAACATTGGCTGTCTTTCTATTCTTCAAAACTCTCAAGCATGTGATCACCTTGGGACCTTAGCGCATGTGGTTCACTGCCTATAATCCTCTTCTACTAGACCTCCAGTTTCCTTCTTATCATGTAGATTTCAGATCAAATGTCATCTTTTCAGTATGCCTCCCAAGAACACATTTCTAATGGAGCAAGTCTCTTCATGTCACCCTCTTCTCATTATACAGACTTGATTTTCTTGAAGAACTTATTACTATTTGAAATACTCACATTTTGTTTATTGTTTTAACATCTAGTTCCCCCAAACAAAATGTAAACTCCATAGTAGCAAGAGCCTTCTCTTTCATGTTTACTACTCTATATACAAAACCTGGCACATAGTAGAATCTCAATAGATATGTATTAAATTACTACATGAAACAGTGCTAAGGATAGAGATGGGGGAATGCTCTGTCAGTAGAGCTCTGCTTTTTCTTTTCTGTTTTTTTTTTTTTGCCACACTGCACGGCATGTGGAATCTTAGTTCCCTGACCAAGGACTGAACCCGTACCCTCTGCATTGGAAGCATGAAGTCTTAACCACTGGACCGCCAGAGAAGTCCGAAGCTCTACTTTTTCTTGTATGTTTAACCTCCTCCCCTCCATGCAGCCAAGTGATTAGGCAAGAAGCCACTCTTTCACCTCAAGTAAAGAGCCTTAATTAGTCTAAGACTAAGTCAATATTGGTAATTCCATTTCTTTGGGCAGTGATTTACCTAGATTTGAGCAGTTGGTACAATTCTACCCAATGAGATGTACTAGAGGGCTTCTGGGAAAAGTTACTTTGTTCTTAAAAAGAGATGTAAAAAAAAAGAAATATTTCCCCTTTTTGCCTCTGAATGTTGTCATTTGCATGTGACACCAAAGACTTTGGTAGCCATCTGGGGACTATGAAGAGAGCCAACCTAAAAGATGCAGCCTCCACATTGAGAATGGCATAAATTGGGTCCTTTGTGATGTCTTTGAGCCATTGAATTAACCAATCTGGAAGCTGCTCAACCTCTAGACTTCTAGTTCTGTGAGATGAAAACCCCCTTTTTGTTAACCCACTTTTAGGCATGCTTTTCTGTTACAAGAAGCTGAACACAACCTAAGTGACAGCATTTTCTGGAAAATTAACAAAATTAAACCACGAACAAATAGAAAACCTGAGCATATTAATAATCATAGAGGATATTAAAATAGTTTGAAATATCTACCAATTAAAAGTCATTCACCTCAAGAGACACCAAGGAAAGCACAGCAGAGGGAAGGAAATAAACGGGTCCTTGATGACATATTGTGTTGTAGGATCAAGCTTCACCTGAAGCCAGTCAGCCTGTGGACTTCTCATTCATGCATACTTTGGAGATATTGTGGGTTTGGTTCCAGGCTTCCACAGTAAAGCGAATATTGCAATAAAAGATACTGAAGAGATGAGACCTTAAGTTTTGAGAAGAGTGAGCAAATGTAGGACCTGTGGACTAATGACTGGAGATTGGTTGAAGATGGCAAAGTAGAAGGACATGCTCTCACTCCCTCTTTTGAGAACACTGGAATCACAACTAACTGCTGAACAATCATCAAGAGGAAGACACTGGAACTCACCAAAAAAGATACCCCACATGCAAAGACAAAGGAGAGGCTTCAATGAGATGGTAGGAGGGGCACAATCACAATAATATCAAATCCCATAACTGCTGGGTGGGTAACTCAGAAACTGGAGAACACTTATACCACAGAAGTCCACCCACTGGAGTGAAGGTTCTGAGCCCCACGTCAGGCTTCTGAGCCTGGGAGTCTGGCAACGGGAGGAGGAATTCCTAGAGAATCAGACTTTGAATGCTAGTGGGATTTGACTGCAGGACTTCGAAAGGACTGGGGGAAACAGAGACTCTACTCTTGGAGGGCACACACAAAGTAGTGTGTGCATTGGGACCCAGGGGAAGGAGCAGTGACCCCATAGGAGACTGAACCAGACCTACCTACTAGTGTTGGAGGGTCTCCTGCAGAGGTGGAGTGGGGGGCTGTGCCTGGCCATGAGGACAAGGACACTGACAGCAGAAGTTCTGGGAAGTACTCCTTGGCATGAGCCTTCCCAGAGTCCGCCATTAGCTCCACCAAAGAGCCCGGCTAGGCTCCAGCATTTGGTTGTCTCAGGCCAAACAACCAACAGGGAGGGAACCCAGCCACACCCATCAGCAGACAAGCGGATAAACTTTTACTGAGCTTGGCCCAGCAGAGCAACAGCTAGCTCTACCCACCACCAGTTCCTCCCATCAGGAAACTTCCACAAGCCTCTTACCCTCATCCACAAGAGGGCAGACAGCAAAAGCAAGAAGAACTACAGTGCTGCAGCCTGTGGAACAAAAACCACGTTCACAGAAAGATAGACAAGATGTAAAGGCAGAGGGCTATGTACCAGATGAAGGAACAAGATAAAACCCCAGAAAAACAACTAAATGAAATGGAGATAGGCAACCTTCCAGAAAGAAAATTCAGAATAATGAGAGTGAAGATGATCCAGGACCTCGGAAAAAGAATGGAGGCAAAGATCGAGAAGATGCAAGAAATGTTTAAAAAAGACCTAGAAGAATTAAAGAACAAACAAACACAGATGAAAAATACAATAACTGAAATGAAAACTACACTAGAATCAATAGCGGAATAATTGAGGCAGAAGAACGGATAAGTGACCTGGAAGACAGAATGGTGGAATTCACTGCTGTGCAACAGAATAAAGAAAAAAGAATGATAAGAAATGAAGACAGCCTAAGAGACCTCTGGGACAACATTAAATGCAACATTCGCATTATAGGGGTCCCAGAAGGAGAAGAGAGAGAGAAATGACCCGATAAAATATTTGAAGAGATTATAGTAGAAAGCTTCCCTAACATGAGAAAGGAAATAGCCACCCAAGTAGAGGAAACGCAGAGAGTCCCATACAGGATAAACTCAAGGAGAAACAGGCCAAGACACACAGTAATCAAATTGGCAAAAATTAAAGACAAAGGAAAATTAGTGAAAGCAGCAAGGGAAAAACAACAAATAACATACCAGGGAACTCCCATAAAGCTAACAGCTGATTTCTCAGCAGAAACTCTACAAGCCAGAAGGGAGTGGCATGATATACTTAAAGGGTTGAAAGGGAAGAACCTACAACCAAGATTACTATACCCGGCAAGGTTCTCATTCAGATTTGATGGAGAAACCAGAAGCTTTACAGACAAACCAAAGCGAAGAGAATTCAGCACCACCAAACCAGCTTTACAACAAATGCTAAAGGAACTTCTCTAAGTGGGAAACACAAGAGAAGAAAAGGACCTACAAAAACAAACCCAAAACAGTTAGGAAAATGGTCATAGGAACATACATATCGATAATTACCTTAAACGTGAATGGATTAAATGCTCCAACCAAAAGACACAGGCTTGTTGAATGGATATAAAAACAAGGCCCATCTATATGCTGACTACAAGAGACCCACTTCAGACCTAGGGACACATACAGACTGAAAGTGTGGGGATAGAAAAAGATATTCCATGAAAATGGAAATCAAAAGAAAGCTGGAGTAGCAAGACTCATATCAGATAAAATAGACTTTAAAATAAAGACTGTTACAAGAGACAAGGAAGGGCACTACGTAATGATCAAGGGATAAATCCAAGAAGAAGATATAACAATTATAAATATATATGCACCCAACCTAGGAGCACTTCAATACATAAGGCAACTGCTAACAGCTATAAAAGAGGAAATCAACAGTAACACAATAATAGTGGGGGACTTTAACACCTCACGAACACCAATGGACAGATCATCCAAACAGAAAATTAATAAGGAAACACAAGCTTTAAATGGCACAAGACCAGATAGATTTAACTGATATTTATAGGGCATTCCATCCAAAAACATCAGATTACACTCTCTTCTCAAGTGCGCATGGAACATTCAACAGGATACATCATATCCTGGGTCACAAATCAAGCCTCAGTAAATTTAAGAAAATTGAAATCATATCATGCATCTTTTCTCACCACAATGCTATGAGATTAGAAATGAATTACGGGGGAAAAAACGTAAAAAACACAAACACATGGAGGTTAAACAGTACATTACTAAATAACCAAGAGATCACAGGAAATCAAAGAGAAAATCAAAAAATACCTAGAGACAAATGACAATGAAAACACCACGACCCAAAACCGATGGGTTGCAGGAAAGCAGTTCTAAGAGGGAAGATTATAGCCATACAGGCCTACCTCAAGAAACAAGAAAAATCTCAAGTAAACTATCTAACCTTACACCTAAAGGAACTAGAGAAAGAAGAACAAACAAAACCCAAAGTTAGTAGAAGGAAAGAAATCATAAAAATCAGAGCAGAAATAAATGAGATAGAAACAAAGAAAACAGTAGCAAAGATCAATAAAATGAAAAGCTGGTCTTTGAGAAGATAAACAAAATTGATAAACCATTAGCCAGACTGATCAAGAAAAAGAGGGAGAAGACTCAAATCAATAAAATTAGAAATGAAAAAGGAGAAGTTACAACAGACACTGCAGAAATACAAAGCATCCTAAGAGACTACTACAAGCAACTTTATGCCAATAAAATGGACAACCTGGAAAAAATGAACAAATTCTTAGAAAGGTATAACCTTCCAAGACTGAACCAGGAAGAAATAGAAAATATGAACAGACAAATCACAGGTAATGAAATTGAAACTGTGATTAAAAATCTTCCAGCCGGGCTTCCCTGGTGGCACAGTGATTGAGAGTCCGCCTGCCGATGCAGGGGACACGGGTTCATGCCCCGGTCTGGGAAGATCCCACATGCCACAGAGTGGCTGGGCCTGTGAGCCATGACCACTGAGCCTGCACTTCCGGAGCCTGTGCTCCGCAACGGGAGAGGCCACAACAGTGAGAGGCCTGCATACCACACACACACAAAAAAAACTTCCAACAAACAAAAGTCCAGGACCAGATGGTTTCACAGGTGAATTCTATCAAAAATTTAGAGAAGAGATAAGAACCATCCTTCTCAAACTCTTCCAAAAAATTGGAGAGGAAGGAAAACTCCCAAACTCATCCTATGAGGACACCATCACCCTGAATACCAAAAAAAAAAAAATACTACAGAAAAAGACAATTACAGACCAATATCACTGATGAATATAGATGCAAAAATCCTCAATAAAATACTAGCAAACAGAATCCAACAACACATTAAAAGGATCATACACCATGATCAAGTGGGATTTATCCCAGGGATGCAAGGACTCTTCAATATATGCAAATCAATCAATGTGATACACCATATTAACAAACTGAAGAATCAAAACCACATGATCATCTCAATACATTCAGAAAAAGCTTTTGACAAAATTCAACACCCATTTATTATAAAAACCCTCCAGATAGTGGGCATAGAGGCAACCTACCTCAACATAATAAAGGCCGTATACAACAAACCCACAGCAAACATCATTCTCAATGGGGAAAACTGAAAGTATTTACTCTAAGATCAGGAAAAAGACAAAGATGTCCACTCTCACCACTATTATTCAACATAGTTTTGGAAGTCCTAGCCATGGCAATCAGAGAAGAAAAGAAATAAAACGAATACAAATCGGAAAAGAAGAAGTAAAACTGTCACTGTTTGCAGATGACTTCATACTATACATAGAGAATCCTAAAGATGCTATCAGAAAACTACTAGAGCTAATCAATGAATTTGGTAAGGTTGCAGGATACAAAATTAATGCACAGCAATCTCTTGCATTCCTATACACTAATGATGAAAAATCTGAAAGAGAAATTAAAGAAACACTTCCATTTACCATTGCAACAAAAAGAATAAAATACCTAGGAATAAACCTACCTAGGGAGACCAAAGACCTGTATGCAGAAAACTATAAGACACTGATGAAAGAAATTAAAGATGATACCAACAGATGGAGAGATATACCATGTTCTTGGATTGGAAGAATCAAAATTGTGAAAATGACTATACTACCCAAAGCAATCTAGAGATTCAATGCAATCCCTATCAAATTACCAATGGCATTTTTTACAGAACTAGAACAAAAAATCTTAAAATTTGTACGGAGACACAAAAGACCCTGAATGGCCAAAGCAGTCATGAGGGAAAAAAACCGAGCTGGTGGAATCATACTCTCTGACTTCAGACTATACTACGAAGCTACAGTAATCAAGACTATATGGTACTGGCACAAAAAACAGAAATATAGATCAATGGAAAAGGATAGAAAGCCCAGAGATAAATCCATGCACCTAAGGTCAACTAATCTATGACAAAGGAGGCAAGGATATAAAATGGAGAAAAGAGAGTCTCTTCAATAAGTGGTGCTGGGAAAACTGGACAGCTACATGTAAAAGAATGAAATTAGAATACTCCCTAGCACCATACACAAAAATAAAGTCAAAATGGATTAGAGACCTAAATATAAGACCTTGCACTATAAAACTCTTAGAGGAAAACATAGGAAGAACACTCTTTGACATAAATCACAGCAAGATCTTTTTTCATCCATCTCCTAGAGTAATGGAAATAAAAACAAAAATAAACAAATGGGACCTAATGAAACTTCAAAGCTTTTGCACAGCAAAGGAAACCATAAATAAGACCAAAAGACAGCCCTCAGAATGGGAGAAAATATTTGCAAATGAATCAACAGACAAAGGATTAATCTGCAAAATATATACACAGCTCATACAGCTCAATATTAGGGAAACAAACAACCCAATCCAAAAATGGGCAGAAGACCTAAATAGACATTTCTCCAAAGAAGACATACAGATGGCCATGAAGCACATGAAAAGCTGCTCAACATCACTAATCATTAGAGAAATGCAAATCAAAACTACAGTGAGGTATCACCTTACACCGGTTAGAATGGGTGTCATCAGAAAATCTACAAACAACAAATCCTGGAGAGAGTGTGGAGAAAAGGGAATCCTCTTGCACTGTTGGAGGGAATGTAAATTGATACAGCCACTATGGAGAACAGTATCGAGGTTCCTTAAGAAACTTAAAATAAAATTACCATATCACTCAGCAATCCCACTATTGGGCATATACCCTGAGAAAACCGTAATTCAAAAAGATGCATGCACCCCAATTTTCATTGCAGCACTATTTACAAGTCAGTTCATGGAAGCAACCTAAATGCCCATCGACAGACGAATGGATAAAGAACATGTGGTACATATATACAATGGAATATTACTCAGCCATATAAAGGAAAGAAATTGAGTTATTTGTAGTGAGGTGGATGGACCTAGAGACTGTCCTACAGAGTGAAGTAAGTCAGAAAGAGAAAAGCAAATATCATATATTAACGCATGTATGTGGAACCTAGAAAATGGTACAGATGAACCGGTTTGCAGAGCAGAAAAAGAGACACAGATGTAGAGAAAAAACTTATGGACACCAAGGGGGGAAAGCGGCAGTGGTGGGGGGAGTGGTGTGATGAATTGGGAGATTGGGATTGACATGTATACACTGATGTATATATAATGGATGACTAATAAGAACCTGCTGTATAAAAAAATAAATTAAAAAAAATTACGTAAAAGTCATTCACCTCAAGTGGTTTCACAGTTGTATATAGAGCTTAAAAAATGTAGATGGTTATCTTGATATTAAAACTATTTTCAGATTATAGAAAAAGGAAGAACACTCCTCAATTAATTCTACAGAGCTAGCATAATCTTTTTTTTTACATGTTTATTGGAGTATAATTGCTTTACAATGGCATGTTAGTTTCTGCTTTATAACAAAGTGAATCATTTATACATATACATATGTTCCCATATCTCTTCCCTCTTGCGTCTCCCTCCCTCCCACCCTCCCTATCCCACCCCTCTAGGTGGTCATAAAGCCCCGAGCTGATCTCCCTGTGCTATGCGGCTGCTTCCCACTAGCTATCTATTTTATGTTTGGTAGTGTATATATGTCCATGCCACTCTCTCACTTTGTCACAGCTTACCCTTCCCCCTCCCCATATCCTCAAGTCCATTCTCTAGTAGGTCTGTGTTTTTATTCCCGTCTTACCCCTACGTTCTTCATGACATTTTTTTCTTAGATTCCATATATGTGTTAGCATACGGTATTTGTCTTTCTCTTTCTGACTTACTTCACTCGTAGTATAATCTTAATGCCAAAACCTGATAATGATACTACAAAATGAATGCTATAGACCAATTTCAACCATGAAAATAATTCTAAAAATTATAAATAAAATATTAGCAAATGAAAAGCAGAAGTGAATTGAAGACTAATACATTATGACCAAGTGGAACTTATCCTAAGCGTGCAAGCAGGGTTCAATATGAGAAAATTTTCAATACAGTTAGTAAATAAGTCAACCACTTAAAGGAAAGAAAACATGATTATATCAGCAGATAAAAAAATTGATATAATTCAGCACCTATTTATTTAAAAAACTAAGTAAAATTGGAACAGAAGTAAACTACCTATACACAAAAGACTATTTACCTCAAATTAATAATAAATATCATAATAAATTGTGAAAGACTGGACCCACTGCCATTAAAATCAAGAATGCCATTATCAGCTCTGTTATTTAGTTTTAAGGTTACGACTAATGTAATAAGAGAAGGATGTGAAAATATTATAAACATTTAATACAGGAGGCAAAATTACCTTTATATGCAGATAATATAATTGTATAATAGAACACCCAAGAAAGTTTACAAAAACCTGTTAAAACTGAGAAGAGACTTTGGTAAGGTCACATAATGCAAGAAAAAAATACAAATATCAATAGCTTTAAAATTTTATAGCAGTAATAATCATCATCACTCAGAAAGTAAAAAGGAAAAATTCAGTGCAGAATAGTGACAACATTTTAAGACATCCAGGAATAAATTTACCTAGAAAGAACAGGATTCACGTAAAAGAAGTTAATGAAGGAGAGAATAGGAAAGTACACTATGTTGCTGAATAGAAAGACTCAACCTAATAGAAGTATAACTTCTTCCCAAATTAAGAGATAAATTACAAAACTATCCCATTTGGGTTTTATATGCACTTGGGAAAAAATTAAAGTTAAATGAAAGGATAAATGTATAAAAATTTCTACAAAAATTTTGATTAAGTAAAAAAGGACATTATGAAAATTGGCAGAGTAGGGAACTTCAAAAACCCATCTCTCCACTAATGCAATGATTAACCTAGCAAAACCCATCAGTTCAAATCAGCCTTTTCTGAACTCTGGAATCTAATAAAAACTTATAATAAGTAGTGCTTAATGAAGAAAGAAGCTACTAAGTTTTGGTAAGAGAGTTTTGTGGCATTTTTACTGAACTGCTTACCATCCCCCACTCCTTAGCTTGGAGATAACCATGGGGACCGTGGCTCATATTCCTAGTGTGGCTTGCTGGTGCTGGGAAGGGGAAAATATGGATTTTGTTCTCAAAGAATTGTGATAGTATGTTTTGACTGGTCAGTACATAGGTATTGAATTTCTTCGTGGAAAAAGAGGAATCAGCTCAGAGGATTGCCTTTTTTTTTTTTACACCTGTTGGAATTTTCCCAGAGTTGGATTAGCTTCCCCAGCAGTGTTAGCCAAATGCAGAACAGCAGATTTGAGAAAGTGGAAGAAAGAATTAATGAAAGTGAAGGTATATACATTGAAAATTCCTAGTCTGAGGATCAGAAAATAAAAAAGAATGAAGAGAAATGAATAGGACATCATAAGTATGTGAGACACTATCAAGTATACCAACAGATGCATAATGGGAGTCCTAGAAGGAGAGGAGAAAGAGAAAGTGGCAGAAAGTATATTTGAGGAAATAATGGCCAAATACTTCCAAAATTTGAGGAAATGCATGAATCTACACCTCAAAGAAGGTGAACAAATTCCAAGAAGGTTAAACTCAAAGAAATTCCACACCAAGACACATAATCAAACTGTCAAATGACAAAGATAAAGAGAGAATCAGGAAAGCAGAGAGAGAAGCAACTGGTTACAGACAAGGGATCCTAATAAAAATTAACAGCCAATTTCTCTTCAGAAACCATGGAGGCAGTGGGTTGATACATTTAAAGTGTTGAAAGAAAAAAAGAAAAACCTCTCAACCAAAATTTGATATCCTGCAAAACTACCCGTTAAAAATTAAGGTGAACTTAAGACATTCCCAGATAAACAAAAGCTGAGGAAGTTCATTGCCAGTAAACCTGCCTTGTAAGAAACCCTAAATGGAGTCCTTCAGGCTAGATAGTAATTCAAAGTCATATGAAGAAATAAAGAACACGGGTAGAGGTAACTACATAGCTAGGTATAAAAGCCACTATTATTGTACTTTTGGTTTGGAAGTTTTCTTTTTTTTTCTTTATGATTTAGAATACAAATGCATAGAACAAAAATTATAATTCCATGTTAATGGGCACATAATATATAGAGATGTAAGTTGTGACAATAACAACATAGAGGAGGAGGGATGGAGCTGCATAGGAAAATAATTTTTTATATTATTGAAGCTAAGTTATTATTAATTCAAACTAGCTTGCTATAAACTGAAGATGTTAATTGTAATTCCCAAGGTAACCACTAAGAAAATAACTAAAAACATATATAGAATAAGAAATGAGAAGTGAATCAAAATGATATACTACAAAAAATCAGACACAAAAGAAGGCCATAATGAATGGAGGAACAAAAACTATATATAAGACATATGGAAAACAAATAGCAAAATGTCAGAAGTAAGTCCAGTAATTATAATTTGAAGGGTTTGGGTGAGGGCAATGGATGTAATGATGTTCTATTTTGATATGTTGGTGTTTGAGGTGTTTTTTTATTTTTCTGGGCATCAGGAAGGAGAGATCCAGTCAGCATGTGGAGCACAGCATTGGGATCTGGTGATATAGAATTGGGAGTCATCAGCATATTGATCAAAGGTTCTCCAAACTGGCTGCACATTAGAATCACTTGAGGAGCTTTTAAAAACCACTCATGCTTGGGTCACAATACCCCCCACCTCTCCCCACATACACACTGACATTTAAAACAGATCCCCAGGTGAATGCAACATGCAGCCAAGATTGAGTACCATCATTATAAGTGGTAACTGGAGCTGTTAGGAGTGGATGTGATTATCAGGGAAAGTGCAGAAAGATGAGGGGAACTACTTAGAGTGATAAAGGGTCTAGATCTCCACTGTCCAGTACAGTAGTCACTAGCTACATATGGCTCTTTAAAGTTAGATGAATTAAAATGAAATAAAATAAAAATTCAGTTCTGTAGTTGCATCAGGTACATTTTGAGCACTTAATAACCAGAGGTGACTCATGGCTACCATATTGGACAGTACAGATATAGAACATTTTCATCATTACAGGAAGTTCTATTGCACAGTGCTGGATGACCCAAATGTCTCTTCCACCTCTAAAATATCTGTAATACAGAGAATTCTTCCAAATTCTGGTAGAAATATACAATATCTATGTTAAAATATGGGTACTTTCATTTGCATAATGTATTTTGATGGCTATGGACACATGGTGTTTTTATTTTTGTAAGGTCTTCAACTCTTTTTCACTTCTCTTCGAAGTCCAGGCAAGTTATGTAGATCCACTGGCAGCTGGATTAAATCAATGCTTTTCACTTTCTCTAGAGTGAAGACACAAGTGAAAAATATATATATTTGTCTCCCTCAAGTCACTCAGCTGCATGGGGGAGTTTAAATCTGTTGCTCAACACTCTATCACATTGTCTGCATGATGTTCTTTGAAGTAGTCAAGGGAAAGGCAGAATGGGATGACACTGATTACAGCAAATAATATGCAGTGTAATTGGTTAAAAGTCTTGCATCTGATTATTAGTCTTGGGGTTGGCTTTCATCCCAGGTCCCATAGGCTATGAGAAATGAGTGTTTGTCCCCTTTCTGTTACCCCTGCACTTTGGAATCTAAAGTGGCAATTTTCACATAGGAGCTTATTGACCAAATCCTCTTAAAATGGGGCAGAGGGACTTCTTTACAATTAGGGAATATAGGTGAAGAGCACACAGAAGTTCATTGTACTGTTCATACAACTTTTCTAAATGTCTGAAATTATTTTAAAATAAAAATTGCAAAAAAATTACTTAAACCAGCAAATCATGAATTCTCATAAAAAATCAAACAATGTGGCTTAAGATAAAGAAAAATTTCCAGTCTTCCCCCTTCATGCATTTTAAATGAGTTCATCTTTTATGTACATTTTCTATCCAGTTTTCTTCAGTTAATATTTTGTAAGAATTTCCCACACATCATTATCTGTAACAACACTTTTTAAAACTCCTGCCCTTCCCACCACCAATTTCCCTCATGGGGAAGTGGCTCTGTTAGGTGACACTGACACAATATGTTTCATCCCATCATATGTTAAAATATCATGTTAAATGGCTACATAATATTTCATTGGGTCAGATCAGGTATACCATAGTCTCCAGTTGGGGATACTTAGGCTTTCTTCCATTTATCTCTACTGTTATACACAAAGTGGTGATAGATACTTTGTACATAAAGATTTATATATATATATATATATATATATATATATATATATATATTCAAGGTTATTTGCTCAACTTCTCAGAAGTCAAATTACTGGGTCAAAAGCCAGGAGCATTTTTAAAGATACATACTGCTGAACTTCTTTCTAAAATTGTTTTAGTAATTTATCATCAGTGGTTTTCTAAAGGGAAAGAAAACATCAGAAAGCACAAGAAATAGAAATGGACCTCAGATTTCTCATGTATTATGTATAATTGATGATCCAAAATCTCTTACCTCTCACATATTCTAAAATTCTCACGTAGTGTAACAAAAGGGTAATGTGTCATGAATGAAGTGCAGTTTGGATGTTCCAATAGATGTTACTTTCATCTTGGGAGGAAAAAAGTTTGGGGAACCCTTCAACTGATGGTTTGGCATTCTCCATAGTAACAGACATCAAAGGCTATATGAACATTTGTCCATCTCTCTGTTTCAGAGCAGGACTTTATTAAATGGGTCCAAATTTTACCTGTTAGTTTTTTTTTTCATTTCTAAAGAAGCGAGGAGATCAGTGCCTTGAGTATAGCTGGTACTTATTAAAATGGTAAAGATCAAGATTAGCTGGAATTATTGTGAGGTGGTTAGGAAAGATATGCAGAAGAGGTAGAACCTGAGCTGAATCTTAAAGGCTGGGTGGGATTTAGACAGGCAGATGTGGGAGTTGGGAGGATACCTCTGTTATATATCAGGTGGGGATAGAAGCCAAGGGTGGGAATTGGCATTGTCTTGGGTATGGCAGTATTTGGGAGGAGAAAGAAGTATGTAGGAGTAGGTAAACTGGACTCGTTTGTTGGCGGATATGAATATATGGTTGAGAAGCTAGGACTTGATCTTATGGGCACTGGGGAGTCAGTCTAGGTTCTTAAACAGAAAGTGATCAAGAAAGCTGTATGTTATAAGCTGACTCCTTATGGCTGTACAAATGGTAAGTTATAGTAGGAGAGAATGGGACTATTTCCATAAGATAATGGAGTCCCATGTATCAATAGATTGCTGGGAGTCAAATGGAGAAGAAGAGAAGAATTTTAGAGTTATTTCTAAGGAAGGAAAAAGAGGACTTGGTAATGGATAGACTTTAGAAGGTGAGGTATAGAAAAACCTCAAGATGATATCCAAGTTTAAGCCCTAGTGACTAGAAAAGTGGCAGTGCTGCTATCCATGTGATTGAGGAAGACTCTTCCCTAGGCTGGTTACTAGGACCATAATATTTTCATGGTAAACTGAGTTTCTGTCAAACATATCCTATTTCTTCATGACTTCCATTTTACTTCAAAGATGCTTATTGCCTTCTTCTTGGTCTTCATCTGGCACTGGCTCTTATTTTAACTTTGTTTCTCTGTCCCAGAAGGTTTTGCCAAGTAATGATCTTAAGTGCGTAAATGCACTCAAGAAGTTCTGCTGAGTATCCCCTTATAATGCAATCTCCTTCAGTGTGACTGTTTTGGAACTTTCTCCTTTTGCATATTGGGATCTATAAGACCAGGTCACCCTTGTTGTTACTGAGTGGGTTTTACTTTTGTACAAGGATCTATTTCCTGAAAAGTTGATTAGTTCTCCACCTCCCTGCTTGTCCCAGCATACAAGATTAGGACTTGAAATGTTACAAGATTACAATTTCAAAACAAAAGATAAAAATTGTCAGGGGACTTACCTGGAAATAATGGTACATACCTCTATGTGTAAAATGGTGCTGTTTAAAGAGTAGTGTCCTGGGAATTAGGAGACCTGGATTCTAATCTCAGCTCTTCCACTAATTTGAAGTATGAACTTGAACAAGTCACATTTCCTCTTCTTTGTGTCTGTTTCCTTTTCTGTGAAATGAGGAAGACAAAAAAAGTGATTGCTAAGATCAATGCCAGCCCTAAAATCAACTATGTATTAAAACAATAAATGTTTACATAGTATTAGCCACATGTATGATACTTAGAGACCACTGGGTTAGATACAACATCAAGTGAGGGGCACATTTATCAGTTAGCCATGTGTTTACTCCATAAAGATAGGACAAGAGGATGATTCAGGCTAAAAGAAAGGAAGTTTGAGAAAATTACTGGTTTGGGATGTTTTTATAGATGAAATAAACTAGATAATCCAGATTGAATCACCTCTTCCTTTGACATTCGGGTCAGCCCAATACTATATGTCTGTATGCCTAAGGTAGAATAGAATAGGACCCAAAGATGGGGTTCCTCTGATTTTCTGAGGTCTGTGCCCACAGCCTCCTGAGGGCTGATTCCCAGAAATAACAGTTATACTGCTGAGAGCCATCTTAATGAGTCCTCGTGGTTTCCATCATAAGGGGAACTAGCCCAAGACTGTTCTTCTAATAGAGGTTCCAAAGACTGTGTTGTTAGAAGAGGGTTTTCCTCCATTGTGCCCCTTCTAGGAATTAACTATTGCCAGAGTATCTCTATTGCCTATTAATGATCCCCTATGGCTTTGTCATCTACAATTTAACCTTAGTGCTCCTCAGATCTGGATAGCAGATCACCTGGAAATCAGGATGCTCTCTATGAACCCTATAAAATATTGCCATAAATTTAATCTAACTTCGTTAAGAATTTGCATCCATTACCTCAAGATGCTCTGAGCACCATGTAAATAGAGGAACATGCTAACACATTCAAAAGCTCTGCTCAGCAAATCTTTCATCTCCTTACTCAGCTCAAGCCCTGTTCTCTCGTGCTGTCTGTTCTCCCAGCTACCCATTCTATCCACACCTTGCTCTCTGGATTAAATGCTAATGTGAACTGTGTTCTTTTTGGCTGCCAACTTCTTTTCAGAATTTTCTGCCTCCAAGACTTCCTCAGGTTGCAATTGCCCTGTCTTGCATCTCCAGCCCTTTCCCCCACCTACCTGGCTTTTACAGGTAGGATTGAGACAGTGTGCTTCATACCATCATATGACTATAGGGAATTTTTGCTAGCAGTTTAAAGTGCAGACCTAAGTATATGAGCACATATGGATAAAATCAAGCCATTGATGATACCTGATATGCTTTTCCTAGGTGTTCTTTTGCTACAGGTTAATTTGTTATGCTATCTGCCAGCAGTCACTAAAGGATTAAGAGGAACTTGTGACTGAAAAACCTGAAATGGAGAAAAATTTCCCCATGGATTAAATTGTTTCTGCAAATCAATAAGTGACCGCCACAGATTGATTTTTGTAGCATAACACCTTGGTGCAACCTAAAGAACATCAGTGATTTGTGGAACCATAGTGTGATGAATATCAGTGGATCAGAACACTTTTTTAGTGTTATTTGTGTAACTAGTCATCCTATATTACTTCTTATACTAAGCAGTTCTGTAAGTTATATTTTCAATTTACTGTGCAGTGTGGGACTTTTATTTATCCTCAAATTTCCTCTAATACTAGTATCCTGATTAAAAAGGTCCCTCTTGGCATTATCTCTCTGAGATGAAATGTGTCTCTGAGTCAGGAGGCTTTTAAGCTCTCCCTTTAGTTTAATGGTCCCTGACATCTATCTGAGGTTTTATGATTACAAAGTTCTTTTACATACATTATCTCATTCAATTCTTTCACTTACCCTTGCCTATTTCACAGAGCTGTTACCTTTTTAACTAGATGAATATTTTCCAACACCACAGAAATTAATAATTTGCTCTAAACCCCAAGGATTAGTAAATGGCAGAGACAGGATTATAACCCAAGTCCTCTGATTCCATGTTCCGTGCTTTTCCCACTTCTTGGTCCATTCAGTGTAAAATGGAGAAATAAAGGAATACTCTATGAAATACATTGATTAAAGCAAGACCCTTCATGTGAATTTTACCTCTGCATCCATCCCAGGGCTGTACTTCACATTGTTTTTGAGAACAGAGACACCATATTTCAGTTGACCTTCAGAGAGTATTCTGCCCTTGGGCCCTTTATCAAGTTGGACCATGTTTATAATCCTTTTTAGTGACAGAAACCTTCCTCTTTGCTATGGACTGAATTATGTTCCCCCGAATTCATATATTGAAGCCCTAACCCCCAAGGTGACTGTATTTGGAGTAAGGAAGTAGTTCAGGTTAAATGAGGTCATGAGGGTGGGACCCTGATAGGATTGGTGCCCTTATAAGAAGAGACATCAGGGAGTTCTCTTGCTGTCTCCACTATCAGGACACAGTGAGAAGGCACCACCTGCAAGCCAAAAAGAAAGCTTTTGCCAGACACCCAACTGGCCAACCCCTTGATCTTGGACTTCTCAACCTCCAAAGCTGTGAGAAATAAATTTCTGTTGTTTCAGTCACCCAGTCTGTGGTATTTTGTTATGGCTGCCTGAGCTGACTAAGACGTCCACTTTGGTTTCTTCTTAACTTGGAAAAAATTTAAAAATCTGAAAAAGATATTCACATTCCAATAGCTGTGCAGATGGGGATAGGTAGATTCTACGTATTTCTTTCTGGAGTCATACATCTAATACTATACTCCACTCATGGTAGGCATTGACAAGTTGCCCTGGGTATGGGGTTAGGAGGAAATGAGGAGGCTTTATTGGGCGACTTGGGGGAGTGATACTTTATTTTTTTTTATTGTGGGAGGGAGTCAGTAGTGTCTGTCCCTTGAAACTCCATGTAGCTGACTGGGAATTTGCAAGGCATGCTTGGTGGAATGGGCCTAATAGCTTTGTACAGGAATTGTTGATTTATAGTGAGAGGGGCTTGATCTTGTTTTCAGCACTTTTTAAAAAAATTAAAGTATAGTTGAGTTACAATATTATATTAGTTTCAGGTATATAGCATAGTGATTCAGTATTTTTATAGATTATATTCCATTATAAGTTATTATAACAAAATAATGGCTATAATTCCCTGTGCTGTACAATATATCCTTGTTGCTTATCTATCTTATACATAATAGTGTATCTCTTAATCCCATAACCCTATCTTGCCCCTTTCCCTTTGCCTCTCCCTGATGGTAACCTCTAGTTTGTTTTCTATACCTGTGAGTCTGTTTCTGTTTCCTATATACATTTGTTTGTTTTATTTTTCAGATTCCACATATAAGTGATATCATACAGTATTTGTCTTTCTCTGTCTGACTTATTTAACTGAGCATAATATTCTCTAAGTCCATCCATGTTGCTGCAAATGGTAGAATGCCATTATTTTTATGGCTGAGTAATATTCCATTATATATATATATGTATATATATATATATATATATATATATAGCACATCTTCTTTATCCATTCATCTGTTGATGGGCACTTGGGTTACTTCCATGTCTTGGCTATTGTAAATAGTGCTGCTATGAACATTGGGGTACATATATCTTTTCGAATTAATGTTTTTGTTTTCTTTGGATATATATCCAGGAGTGGAATTTCTGGATCATATGGTAGTTCTATTTTTAGTATTTTTAGGAACTCCATACTGTTTTCCACATTGGCTGCACCACTTTACATTCCTACCAACAGTGTACAAGGGTTTTGTTTTTTCCACATCCTCACTGACATTTGTTATTTGTGGTCTTTTTGATGATAGACATTCTGACAGGTATGGGGTGGTATCTCATTATGATTTTAATTTGCATTTCTCTGATTAATAGCAATGTTGAACATCTTTTCATGTACATGTTGGCCATATGTATGCGTTCTTTGGAAAAATGTTCAGGTTTTTTGCCCATTTTTAAATTGGGTTGTTTTGTTTCCTTGATGTTGAATTGTATGAGCTGTTTATGTGTTTTTTTTTAACATCTTTATTGGAGTATAATTGCTTTACAATGGTGTGTTAGTTTCTGCTTTATAACAAAATGAATCAGCTATACATATATCCCCATATTTCCTCCCTCTTGCGTCTCCCTTGTTTATGTATTTTGGATATTAACCCCTTTTTGGTCATATCATTTGCAAATATTTCCTTCCATTCCCTAGGTCATCTTTTCATTTTGTCGATGGTCTCCTTTCCTGTGCAAAAGCTTTTAAGTTTAATTCAGCCCCATTTGTTTATTTTTGCTTTTATTTCTTTTGCCTTAGGAGACAGATTCAAAAAATACTGCTACGATTTATGTCAAAAAGTGTTCTGCCTATGTTCTCCTCTAGGAGTTTCAGGGTTTCAGGTCTGGTTTTGGTATCATATTTTACATCTTCATGTCTATTCCTTCACTCTTTATTGTAGTTATAGATGCTTTACAATTTTTCCTTTAGTCTTCATACTACCATATTTAAGCAGTTGATCCTCAGCCTTTATATTTGTCTTTATGAGTGGGATTTTTCCTTTCCTATAGTCTCTTACTTTTTTAAAATTAATTTATTTAATTTATTTACTTTTGGCTGCATTGGGTCTTCGTTGCTGCGCACCGGCTTTCTCTAGTTGTGGTGAGCAAGGACTACTCTTCATTGAGGTTTGTGGGCTTTTCACCGCAGTGGCTTCTCTTGTTGTGGAGCATAGGCTCTAGGTGTGTGGGCTCAGTAGTTGTGGCACGTGGGCTTCAGTAGTTGTGGCTCATGGGCTCTAGAGTGCAGACTCAGTCATTGTGGCACATGGGCTTCGTTGCTCTGCAGCATGTGGGATCTTCCCGGACCAGGGTTCGAACCCGTGTCCCCTGCATTGGCAGGCAGATTCTTAACCACTGCACTACCAGGGAAGGCCCTATAGTCTCTTACTTCTTGTTATAGCCTTTTCTTTTCCATGTAGTGAAGACTCTAACATTTCTTTTAGAGTAGGTTAATATTAACTCTTAGTTTTTGTATCTCTGAGAAGTTCTTTGTCTCTCTTTCAATTCTAAATAGTAATCATGCTGGGTAGAGATTCCCAAGTTGCAGGTTTTTCCCTCTCAACACTTTAAATATATCATGCCACTCCCTTCCATCCTGAGCTTCTGCAGAAAAATCAGCTGATAACCTTATGGGAGTTCCCTTGTATATGACTGTATTTCTCTTGCTGCCTTTAGAATCCTATCTTTATCTTTAACGTTGCTGTTTTAATTATGATATGTCTTGGTGCGGGTCTGTTTGGGTTCATCTTGTTTGGGACTCTCTGTGATTCCTGTACCTGGATATCTGTTTCCTTCTTCAGGTTTGGGGAGTTTGCACACATAATTTCCTCAAATACATTTTTATCCCCTTCTCTCTCTCTTCTCCTTTGGGACCCCTATAAGGTGAATGTTGGTAGGCTCAATTTTTCCCAGAGATTTCTTAAACTGTTTTCATTTTTAAGATTTGGTTTTTTTCTTTTTGCTGTTCTGATTGGGTGATTTCCATCATTCTGTCTTCCAGATCACTTATGCATTCTGCTGTATCACTTAGTGTGCTGTTCATTCCTTCTAATGTGTTTTTTTTCAGTTATTGAATTCTTCATTTCTGATTGGCTCTTTTTTATATTTTCTAGTTTCTTGTTAAAATTCTCACTGTGTTCATCTATTCTTTTTCCTAATTCAGTTAACATTCATATTACCAATGCTTTGAATTCTTTATCAGGTAAATTGTTTGTTTCTGTTTCATTATTTATATTTTCAGGGAGTTTTTCTCTTGCTCTTTCATTTAAAAGCAGTTCTTCTGTCTTTTCATTTTGCTTAAGTCTCTCTGCCTCTATGAACTTAGGTAAAAGTTACCTATTGTGGTCCTATGTGGGATCATCCCTATACACATTGCATGTGCCCAGTGCCTTTGGTGGGAGAGTTGGATCTGATGTGGACGCAAGTCATATTTTTCCTCAGGGTGTGCTGGAAGTTGTCATCTTGTTAGGTGGTGAGGCTGGAGATGGAGGGGCTAGAGCTCGAGCGGGATGTGAGGCAGGACTTTCCTCCTGTTCAGTGGTTGTTACTGCCCTATTGGGGTGGGGGCAGGAGCTGATACCAAGTTGCTGGAACAGAAGCCCTGAGGGTCAGGCCTGAGCTATCTCTGTTCCCTTTAAGTGTGTGTTTTCCCCTCTCCTAGCACTGGCACCCTTGCCCTAGAAGGGAGGACTGCTGAAGCATGCAGTGCCTGTGTGGGTGCTTGGCTTGTGTTGGCTGCAGACAGAGTTCCGAGCTGTCTCTGATGCACTGCCTGAGCAGGGACCCCCCCACTTGTTTCCCTTGTTCTGCTCAGATGCAGCCTCAGGTGCAAGTCCTCTTTGTTCCTCATAGCTGATCAGTGCCCTCAGCCTTTGCTGTCCCTGTCCTGTTGTGGAGCCACACTGAAGGGCAGGTGGGGCCTGCATAGACTCTCGGTGAATATCAGGGTGTGAGCTGTGGTGGAGGGCAGCCATCAGAATTCTGTAACATGGAGTAAGTGGAGCTGTAGTGTTTGCTTGGCTCAGGCTGGGGTGTGTGCTGAGGTGGCTGTGGGAAACCTAGCAGCCACTAGAGCAGTCCCCTCTCCACCCTCTCTGCTTTGCCTCAGGGGCAAGCCAGCACATGCACTCCTCATGAGCAGAATCCAGGCTTCCTACAGCCCTCCTATTAGTCCCCATGGTCCTCCAACCAGTCAAGGGGGCTTGTCTCCCCTGTGTAGGACTCCAGGACTGGGGGATCCAATCTGTGGCTTTCACTGCTCTCTTCCCAGGGTGGATCTCTTCCCATGAATTCTCCCTTTTCCTCTGAGTCCTCTCCCAGGGCACAGGTCCTGATCTTATCACTCTTCTTTCCTTCCTACCTGATTACATGTGCATTGTTTCTTACAGCCTTGGTTGTACAGGAGTGTTTTTGCATTTCCAGTTAGTTTTCAGTGAGAATTGTTCCACATGTGGATATATTTTTGATATGTTCAAGGGTGGGAGGTGAGCTCCATATCCTCTTACTCTGCCATCTTGATTGAACCTCTGCTCTTAGTACTCTTCCTCCTCAAAGGTGTTAAAAAGATTGCATATATTCTACATGTTTATTAGTGAGCTATTGTACATCAATAATTTATAATTTTATTTTTTAATCCTGAGCAAAAATATTATTTTGAACTGCAATAAAAAATGATAATTTCATGACAAACCTGGTTTTTGATAGCAAATTCTTCTTCCTCATTTTTCTCTGGCTTCTCATTACAGTATTTCTTTTCTTCACTTACATGAACCAATGGACATTCCTAATTTTGATATATTATGGCATGGTTACTATTGTAAGGGTATTTTATTTTATTTTGTAAAGATATTTTATTTTATTTATTTTTTTTTTTCTGTACGCGGGCCTCTCACTGCTGTGGCCTCTCCCGTTGCGGAGCACAGGCTCCGGACACACAGGCTCCGCAGCCATGGCTCGCGGGCCCAGCCGCTCCGCGGCATGTGGGATCTTCCGGGATAGGGGCACGAACCCGTGTCCCCTGCATCGGCAGGCGGACTCTCAACCACTGCGCCACCAGGGAAGCCCAAAGATATTTTAAACCTTTGAAGTTTACGGATGGTTTTGTTGTCATTTTCTTCTTTCATTTGTTTTCCCTAATATAAGAATGTTCTTTAGGGGATGGGCAATACAGACTGATCAACAGCTCATATAGTGTTCTCTGCTAGTATTGTAGGTAGTCAGTCCAAGATAGGAGAAGCTACTGCCTAGTCTTTTACGCAGTCCCACATGCAGATACACTGGAGCTGACCTTCTGAAAGACTGAAAAAGGAAGTTTGGTGGGGTATTTGTACTTTCCCTTTTTTATTTCTCTCTCAAATCTAACCCCACTACCTGTGCTAAACACAGAGCCTATGGGCCAATGTCACAGAGCCTTTTTCTCACTTAGCTGCCTGACATCCATAAAGGTGTTAGCTGATTAAAAGGCTTAATGTATTCCCACTCACAGGAAATACCTTGCCATTTTAAAAGGGGATTCTTAGAAATTGAAAAGACTTTAAGACCCATACTAATGAATTTTTAATGATGTAATTTTGAGGATAGCTATTTTTGTTCTTGAGAGGAAAAGGTATGCTTTATGTACAATATTTGTTAGGGTGGCCTAACACCCCTGATGAACAGGGAGCTTGCATACCTGTTCCTAGGTAGGTGAATTCTGCTCCTTGCACACTGCTTTATAGTGATGCTTTCACAGTGATTCTAATCTGTCTCTTTCATAGTGATAGAGGCAATAGTGTACTGCAGATGCCTCCTACTATCTCACTAGAAATGATTGTTAAATTATCAGGAATTTTTAAAGCTGGCTTTTAAATATAGCTTTTATTAAAAGTTAAATTATATCAACTTACAATTAAATAAGTTATTTTTAAAACAAATTATTACTTAAAACTCATCACTTCTTAGTTACTTTACTATACTTTAGTGTAATCTATACTCTTGAGGATATTTATATCTATTTTATCTCAATGGTGGAACTATTACATGTTAGTAGCTTAAAATTGGCCATAGTGAGAGTATTTACACCACCACGCAAATTGGCAAAATGCTATAAATCAGGGCTAGATTTATTGTTTTGTTGATGGTCTAAACTTAAATGATAATGAATTATACTTCAAAAAACTGGAAAAAAAAAGAAATGATGGAGAAAATGTTAATAATGCAGATTAAACTTAAAAGTATGTCATGCAGGGACATCTACTTCTGGCCAAAATGTAATAACAGGGGCTGAATTTGACCTTGCACTTGAAGCAACCAAAAGATGAGATGAAACATATGACACAATGGTTTTCAGGTCTCTGGACATCAGCAGTGAAGGACAGTTATCTCTGAAGATAAGAAACAAGTGAGGAGAATTCTATGATTGTCCAAGATTACTGCCTTCAGAGAGTTTCCAGGCCATAGTATAGGGAGAGGAAACTGAGGCAGAGCCTGGTAGACTCCCTGTAATGAGATAGAGATAAGAGTACGGGGAAAGCAAGGCAACTAGAGATCACAGGATAGAGTACTGGTCAAGAGAGAGAGTTTCAGAGAAAGAGAACTCCAAATATATGCATAGGGTTCTCCATAGGTATTAAGGAGAACACTGATCAGTACATGTATATAAGAAGACAATTCAAGGCTGGAGAAAGAACCACCCGAAAGGTTCATGGAACATTACCTGGTGTTCACACAGAAAGGGGAATAGATCCTATTGCTACTAGCCAGCCTGGAAACCTTCATATATTATGGGGCACTGGGGAGAAAGGTCTTACCTTGGTAATGCGAAATAATTAGCCCTAGACTAAACAAGTCTCTGATACCATATAACAAATTTTAAAAGCAAGACTGGAAAGGATCATTCTGTTTTGGTGTATACTACCTGTGTCTCTAACAAAGCTGAAGAATATTTATAGGAGTATGATAATACCTAGCATGGGAGAAGCACTTCTGGCATAAAATCAATGAGAACACTGGCAAAAAAAAATGTTAAAAGTGACATGCTCTGGAAATTAATCAAAGGCTTGCAACAATTTGAGGAGCATTTATTCCAGAAAAACAGCTAAATCTCGATAGGAACAGAGAGCATTTTACTTGCTCTAGTCCCATTACCCATTCTTCACATTTACAGTAGCCTTGAAAACCTGCAACCTCACAACTGCAGTAACTGAAAAAGTCAGCAGCATAGTAGTCATTACAGATGACAGAAGGGGTTTGGAGCTCACCAAATGCCCATCCCCAGAGAATTGTCACCATTTGATCTGCCTGGCAAATCTCTGGAAAAACTCCATTCACAGGATTTGTCTTTATCTGACCTTACTTCAGGGCTTTCTCAGTGAGGAAAGCCCTATCCCCAGGCTGTCAAAAAAAAAAAAAATCAGCTGCAATTGTTTAACACTATATTTCCCTGAGTTAGTTCGGGCAAACAAAAGACTGATCAAAAACTCAAATGTAAAATACGGGGACTGAGATGCCCATCGGGGTCTTTGAAGATCTCTGAAAATTTTCTCAGAATCTAAAAGGTGATACACATTCAGTGCTGTGTGTATGCCCAGAAAAGACCTGAGAAAAGCCTACCCACTCACATAAGACTGACCTTGCGGCCCTGCACAACTAGGAAGTAAAGGTTAAGGCATAATTGTTAACTGCCTCCCATGGCATTGAAGGCTTGCCCCAACACACACAGAGCCCTAAGGCAAAAGCTGGGAGAATTAGTAGTTCAAAGCATTTAAAGAAACCTCTGTCTAATTATTAACTGACCACTAAGCTAACTGAGCATAGACTTCAGTGGACATGTACAACATAGAACATAGACTTTACAGAATTAGTCCAGGAAATTCACTAAATAAACAGCAGCAACAAGAACAAAAAACAAAAAACAACAGCATCAGACACTGGATAGGGGAGTAATATAATTTTCACTGGTGCCGAAAAATTTTATTTGAAACGTCTTGTTTTCAACAAAAATTTCTAGACACGCACAGGAACAGGACAGTATGGCCCATATATAGGAAAAAAAAACTAGTCAATAGAAAATGTCCCAAAGGAAGCCCCATAATTGGACTCCTAGACACAGACTTAACTTGGCTGTTATAAACATGTTAAATAAACTAAAGGAAGCCATGTCTAAAAATTAAAGTATGATAGCACTGTCTTACCAAACAATGAATATCAATAACGAGATAGAAATTTAAAAAAAACCAGAAAATTTGAAGTTGAAAAGTATAGTAACTGAAATGAAAAGTCCACTAGAGGGGCTTAACAGCAGATTTTGAGCTGATCAAAGAAGAATCAGTGAACTTGAAGGATAGGTCAATTGAAATTATACAGTATGGAGAACAGAAAGAAAATAAAACATGTGGAAAAGTGAACAGAGCCTGAGAGACTTGTGGGACACCATCAAGTGCACCAATTTACACATAATGATAGTCTCAGAAAGAGAAGAGAGAGAAGGGGGCAGAAGAAATATTTTTAAATAATGACCAAAAATTTCAGAAATTTTATGGGAAAACATCACCCACATATCCAAGAAGCTCAACAAAATTCACATAGAATAAACTGAAAGAACCTAGACACACCACAGTCAGAGATCAAAAAACAAAGAGAAAATTGAAAGCTGCAAGAGAGAAGCAATCCATTACATAAAGTTTCCTCAATAGGATTAACAACTGAAGTTTCATCAGAAAGAGTTGAGGGACTTCCCTGGTGGCATAGTGGTTAAGAATCCACCTGCCAATGCAGGGAACACGAGTTCAATCCCTGGTCCAGGAAGATCGCATATGCTGTGCAGCAACTAAGCCTGTGTGCCACAACTACTGCGCCTGTGCTCTAGAGCCTGCAAGCCACAACTGCTGAGCCTGCATGCCACAACTACTTAAGCCCATGTGCCCTACAGCTCACGTGCTGCAACAAGAGAAGCCACCACAGTGAGAAGCCCACACACTGCAACGAAGAGTAGCCCCCACTCACTGCAACTAGAGAAAGCCTGCACACAGCAATGAAGACCCAACACAGCCAAAAAAAAAAAAAAAAGAGTTGAGGTCAGAAGGTAGTGGGAGATATATTCAAGGTGCTGAAAGAAAGAGACTGCCAACAAAGAATGCTATATACAGCAAAACTATCCTTCAAAAATGCAGGAGATATGAAGACATTCCCAGATGAACAAAGACTGACTAGACTTGACCTAGAAGAAGTAATAAAGGGATTCCTTCAGGCTGAAATAAAAGGATATGACACAATAACTTGAATGCTTATAAAAAAATGAAGACCACCAGTAAAGGAACAATATAGGTAAATTAAAAAGATACTACAAATGTAGGTTTGTTGTAACTCTTTTCTTCTACTTTCTGATTTATAACATAAGTACATAAATCAATAATTAAAAAATGTGTCCATGAACATTCTCCAGGATAGATCATATCTTGGGCCACAAATCAAGCCTTGGTAAATTTAAGAAAATTGAAATTGTATCAAGTATCTTTTCTGACCACAATGCTATGAGACTAAATATCAATTACAGGAAAAGATCTGTAAAAAATACAAACACATGGAGGCTAAACAATACACTACTTAATAACGAAGTGATCACTGAAGAAATCAAAGAGGAAATTAAAAAATACCTAGAAACAAATGACAATGGAGACACGACAACCCAAAACCTATGGGATGCAGCAAAAGCAGTTCTAAGAGGGAAGTTTATAGCAATACAATCCTACCTAAAGAAACAGGAAACATCTCAAATAAACAACCTAACCTTGCACCTAAAGCAATTAGAGAAAGAAGAACAAAAAATCCCCCAAAGTTAGCAGAAGGAGAGAAAACATATAGAGCAGATCAGAAATAAATGAAAAAGAAATGAAGGAAATGATAGCAAAGATCAAAACTAAAAGCTGGTTCTTTGAAAGATAAACAAAATTGATAAAACATTAGCCAGACTCCTCAAGAAAAAAAGGGAGAAGACTCAAATCAATAGAATTAGAAATGAAAAAGAAGTAACAACTGACACTACAGAAAGACAAAAGATCATGAGAGATTACTACAAGCAACTCTATGCCAATAAAATGTATAACATGGAAGAAATGGACAAATTCTTAGAAATGCACAACCTACCGAGACTGCACCAGGAAGAAATAGAAAATATGAACAGACCAATCACAAGCACTGAAATTGAAACTGTGATTAAAAATCTTCCAACAAACAAAAGCCCAGGACCAGATGGCTTCACAGGCGAATTCTATCAAACATTTAGAGAAGAGCTATCACCTATCCTTCTCAAACTCTTCCAAAATATAGCAGAACGAGGAACACTCCCAAACTCATTCTCCGAGGCCACCATCACCCTGATACCAAAACCAGGCAAGGATGTCACAAAGAAAGAAAACTACAGGCCAATATCACTGATGAACATAGATGCAAAAATCCTCAACAAAATACTAGCAAACAGAATCCAACAGCACATTAAAAGGATCATACACCATGATCAAGTGAGGTTTATTCCAGGAATGCAAGGATTCTTCAATATATGCAAGTGAATCAATGTGATACACCATATTAACAAATTGAAGGAGAAAAGCCATATGATCATCTCAATAGATGCAGAGAAAGCTTTCGACAAAATTCAACACCCATTTATGATAAAAACCCTGCAGAAAGTAGGCATAGAGGGAAATTTCCTCAACATAATAAAGGCCATATATGACAAACCCACAGCCAACATCATCCTCAATGGTGAAAAACTGAAAGCATTTCCACTAAGATCAGGAACAAGACTAGGTTGCCCACTCTCACCACTCTTATTCAACATAGTTTTGGAAGTTTTAGCCACAGCAATCAGAGAAGAAAAAGAAATGAAAGAAACCAAATTGGAAAAGAAGAAGTAAAGCTGTCACTGTTTGCAGATGACATGATACTATACATAGAGAATCCTAAAGATGCTACCAGAAAACTACTAGAGCTAATCAATGCATTTGGTAAAGTAGCAGGATACAAAATTGATGCCCAGAAATCTCTGGCATTCCTATATACTAATGATGAAAAATCTGAAAGTGAAATCAAGAAAACACTCCCATTTACCATTGCAACAAAAAGAATAAAATATCTAGGATAAACCTACCTAAGGATAAAAAAGACCTGTATGCAGAAAGTTATGACACTGATGAAAGAAATTAAAGATGATACAAATAGATGGAGAGATACACCATGTTCTTGGATTGGAAGAACCAACATTGTGAAAATGACTGTACTCCCCAAAGCAATCTACAGATTCAATGCAATCCCTATCAAACTACCACTGGCATTTTTCACAGAACTAGAACAAAAAATTTCACAATTTGTATGGAAACACAAAAGACCCCGAATAGCCAAAGCAATATTGAGAATGAAAAATGGAGCCGGAGGAATCAGGCTCCCTGACTTCAGACTATACTCCAAAGCTACAGTAATCAAGACAGTATAGTACTGGTACAAAAACAGAAAGATAGATCAATGGAACAGGATAGAAAGCCCAGACATAAACCCATGCACATATGGTCACCTTATCTTTGATAAAGGAGGCAAGAATATACAGTGGAGAAATGACAGCCTCTTCAATAAGTGGTGCTGGGACAACTGGACAGGGACATGTAAAAGTATGAGATTAGATCACTCCCTAACACCATACACAAAAATAAGCTCAAAATGGATTAAAGACCTAAATGTTAGGTCAGAAACTATCAAACTCTTAGAGGAAAACATAGGCAGAACACTCTATGACATAAGTCACAGCAAGATCCTTTTTGACCCACCTCCTAGACAAATGGAAATAAAAACAAAAATAAAGAAATGGGACCTAATGAAACTTAAAAGCTTTTGCACAGCAAAGGAAACTATAAACAAGACCAAAAGACAACCCTCAGAATGGGAGAAAATAATTGCAAATGAAGCAACTGACAAAGGATTAATCTCCAAAATTTACAAGCAGCTCATGCAGCTCAATAACAAAAAAACAAACAACCCAATCCAAAAATGGGCAGAAGAACTAAATAGACATTTCTCCAAAGAAGATATACAGATTGCCAACAAGCAAATGACAGAATGCTCAACATCATTAATCATTAGAGAATTGAAAATCAAAACTGTAATGAGATATCATCTCACACTGGGCAGAATGGCCATCATCAAAAAATCTAGAAACAATAAATGCTGGAGAGGGTGTGGAGAAAAGGGAACATTCTTGCACTGTTGGTGGTAATGTAAATTGATACAGCCACTATGGAGAACAGTATGGAGGTTCCTTAAAAAACTACAAATAGAACTACCATACGACCCAGCAATCCCACTACCTGGCCTATACCCTAAGAAAACCATAATTCAAAAAGAGTCATGTACCAAAATGTTCATTGCAGCTCTATTTCCAATAGCCTGGAGATGGAAGCAACCTAAGTGTCCATCATTGGATGAATGAATAAAGAAGATGTGGCACATATATACAATGGAATATTACTCAGCCATTAAAAGAAATGAAATTGAGTTATTTGTAGTGAGGTAGATGGACCTAGAGTCTGTCATACAGAGTGGAGTAAGTCAGAAAGAGAAAAACAAATACCGTATGCTAATAACACATATATATGGAATTTAAGAAAAAAAAAAAAAGGTCATGAAGAACCTAGGGGTAAGACGGGAATAAAGACAGAGACCTACTAGAGAATGGACTTGAGGATATGGGGAGGGGGAAGGGTAAGCTGTGACAAAGTGAGAGAGTGGCATGGACATATATACACTACCAAACATAAAATAGATAGCTAGTGGGAAGCAGCCACGTAGCACAGGGAGATCAGTTCGGTGCTTTGTGACCACCTAGAGGGGTGGGAAAGGGCGGGTGGGAGGGAGGGAGATTCAAGAAGGAAGAGATATAGGAACATATGTATATGTATAACTGATTCACTTTGTTATAAAGCAGAAACAAACACACACACATACACACACACACACACAAATGTGTCCATGGCCTAATTACATATACATATTTATTTTTTTTGACAATAATAGTGAAAAGGAGAGTGGAGGGAACAGAAATATGTTGGAAGAAAGTTTGTATTACTGTCGAAATTAAGTTGCTTCTAATCCATGTTAGTTTTTTAAAGTTAAGATGTAAATTCCTTATAGCAGCCACCAATAAAATAACTCAAAAATATAGTAAAAGAAACAAAAGAGAATTAAAGTGGTAGACTAGAAAATATCTATTTAACACAGAAAGGGCAATACTGGAGGAACAGAGGGACAAAATGTATGACATATGGAAAACAAATAGAAAAATGACAGACATAAATTCTACTTTATCAGTAAATACATTAAATGTAAATGCATTAAATACTTCAAATAAAAGGCAGTGATTGGGAGAATGGGAAAAATACAGCTATATGCTGTCTATAAGAGACATTTTAGATTCAAAGACACAAATAGATGAAAAATAAAGGGTTAAAAAAGATATACCATTGCAAATAATTATATAAACAAGCTGGAATGCTTTTACTAATATTAGATAAAATAGGCTTTAAAACAAAACATGTTACTAGAGAGAAAGAGGGACATTTTATAATGAAAGGGTCATAAAGATAGAGCAATTATAAACATATATGTGCATAATAACAGAGCACCAAAATATGCGAAACAACTGACAGAAATGAAGAGAGAAATATAAAATTCAACAATCATAGAGTTATTCATACTATACCCCACGTTCAATAATGAATAGGTCAAGGAGGAAGAATATCAACAGAGAAATAGAACATTTGAATAAGACTAAAACCAAACTAGACCTAACATAACAACAACAGCAGAATGCACATTTTCTCAAATGCATGTGGAGCATTATCCAGGACAGACCATATACTTGGCCATAAAACAAGACTCAATAGATTTAAAAGGATTGAAATCATAAAAACTATGTTCTCCAAGCACAATGCAATTCAATTAGACATCAATAGAAAAGGAAATTTGGGAAATTCACAAATATGTTGATACTTAACAAAACATTCCTAAGTAACCTATGGGTCAAAGAATAAATCATAAGGAAAATAAAGTATCTTGAAATGAATGAAAATGAAAATACAACATGCTGAGATAAATGTAATACTCAAAGGAAATCTGTAGCTATAAGCAACAATATTATAAAAGAAGAAAGATCTCAAATCAATAACCTAAACTTCTACCATAAGGAACTAGAAAAATAAGAGGAAATAAACAGAAAGGAAGCAGAAGGAAGAGAATAATAAATATCAGAGTGGATATAAATAGACAATGGAAAATCCATTGAGAAAACAAACAAAACCAAAAGTTTATTCTGTGAAAACTTTAACAAAGTTGACAAACCAAACATTTTAAGAATAATTCACACCAATTCTTCACAAAAATAGAAGAGGGAACACTTTACAACTCATTTTATGAGGTCGGTATTAACCTGATACCAACACCAGACAAAGACATCACAAGAAAGGACACTACATAATAATATCCCTTAGGAATATAAAATACTAAGAAAGTGAATTCAGCAACATAGAAAAAGGATTATATACCGTAACCAAATGGGATTTATCCCAGGAATGTAAGGTTAGTTTAACATATAAAAATCAATAAATGTAGTATACCATATTAATAAAATGAAGATCAAAAGCCACATGAACATCTCATTAGTTGTAGAAAAAGCATTTGACAAAATCCAACATACTCTTATGATAACAACACTCAACAAACTAGGAATAGAATAAAATGTACTCAGCTTGGATTGGGTGTCTACAAATACAAACCAACCAACCATGGCTGACACCACATTTAATGATGAAACGCTGAAGGCTTTCTCCCTAAGGTCAGAAAAAAGACAAGATGTTTTTCACTTCTATTCCACATCATACTGGAGGTTCCAGCCAGGGCAATTAACTAAGCAAGAAAAAGAAAAAATAGATTGTAAAGGAAAATGTGAAACTATCTATATTCATAGACGACATGATCTTGTATAAAAAAACTCATAAGGAAGCCTCAAACACACAAAATTATTAGAACTAATAAACAAAACCTGCAAGTCTGCAGGATGTAAGATCAATACACAAAATCAATTGTATTTCTATACATTAGCAATGAACATTCTGAAAAATGAAATTAAGAACACAATTTCATTTATAATAACATCAAAAAGAATAAAATACTTAGGAATGAATTTAACAAAACCTCAAGAAGTGTACACTAAAAAACACCTCTGAAATAAATTAAAGATCTACATGAAAGGAAATATATTCCATGTTCATACACAAGAAAACTTTATATTAAGATGCCAATGCTTCCCAAAATGATCAACAGATTCAATGCAATGCCTATCCAATCCCAGTTGGCTCTTTGTAGAAAATGATGAACTCATCCTGAAGTTTATGTGGAATTGCAAGGGACCTAGAATACCCAAAAGCATCTTGAGAAAGAAGAACAAAGTTTGAGGACTCACTCTCCTTTATTTCAAACCTTACTACCAGGCAACGATAATTAGAATTATTGTTACCATAATTGTGGTACCAGCAAAAGGATGGACATATAAATCAATGGAATAGAGTTGTAATTCCAGAAATAAACCATGTGTCTCTGGTAAATTAATTTTTGACAGAGATGTCAAGACCATTCAATATGGATAGAACTGTCTTTTTAAAAATGACTCTGGGACAACTGGAAATTAAAAAAACAAACAAACTCAAAATGAACCAAAGACCTAAATGTAAATGCTAAAAGCATAAAATTCACAGAACATAAAATAGGGGTAAATCTACATAGCCTCGAATTTGGCAAAGGATTGCAGAACAAGCAACAGCAGGAAAAATAGATAAGTTAGACTTTGTCAAAGTTGAAAATTTCTATGCTTCAAAGGCTGCTACCAAGAAAGTGAAAAGATAACCCACAGAATGGGAGAAAATATTTGCAAATCATATATCTGATAAGGGATTTGTATCTAAAATATATAGACCACAAACCTCACTAATAAAAAGACAAATAACCCATTTAAAAAATGGGCAAAAGACTTAAATAGATATTTCTACAAAGGATATGCAAATGGCCAATAAGCACATGAATAGATGCTCAACATCATTAGTCATCAGGAAATGCAAATCAAAACAACAATGAGATACCACTTCCCATCCACTATGATGGCTATAATCAAAAAGTAAAATAATAAGAAGTGTTGATGAGGATGTGGAAAATTCAGAATCTTCATACACTGCTGTTGGGAATGTAAAATGGAGCAGCCACTTTGGAAAACAGTCTCACAGTTCCGCAAATGGCTAAAAATAGAGTTACCATATGATCTAGCAATTTTACTCCCAGGTATATACTCAAGAAAAATGAAAACATATGTTCACACAAAAACTTGTACACGAACATTCATAGCCACATTACTCATCATAGCTGAAATGTGGAAACCACCTACATGTCCATCAACTAATGAGTGGATAAACAAAATATGGTTATAGCTGTACTATAAAATATTATTCGGCCATAAAATGAATGAAGTACTGATACATGCAGCAACATGGATGAACCTTGAAACATTATGCCAACCAAAAGAACCCAGTCAAAAATACCACATAATATATGATCCCATTTTTATGAAATGTTCTGAAGAGGCAAATCTATAGAGCCAGAAAGTAGACTAATGGTTACTTAGGGCTGAGAGAGATGGGGGACTTGGCAGATGATAGCTAAAGTGTATGTGGTTGCTTTTTGAAGTGAAGAAAATATTCTAAAATTTACTGTAGTGATGGTTGTACATATTTGTGAATATATTAAAAAAGTGAATTGAATACTTTAAATGAGTGCTTTGTATGCATACCATATATGAATTATATCTCAGTAAAGCTATTTTAAGATATAAGTTAAGTATAGATATTGGAGATATAAAAAAGAAACAAATTGAACTTCTAGCAATGAGAAGGACAGTGTCTCAGGTGAGTACTACACTGTATGAGATAAATGGTGAAGAAGAAGGGATTAGATTATGAAGAAGAAAACATTAGTTAACTTGAATACACAGCAATAAAACTATCCAAACTAAGACTGTCATCAATGAGCCTGGACAGCCAACTGTTGAGAAATTCATTTGCCCCTCACCTAAGACGTGGCTTCTCATTCCAGTTGTGCAAAAACATACATTGGGCCAATCCTGTAACTTCCCTGACCCTCAGTTCTCTCTGTATAAAGAAGACTTGTAAATGTCCATCAAGAGGGAAGTCGATAAAGAACATGAGGTACTTTCACACAATGGAATATTGAACTGCAGTTAAGAGGAATGATGTAGATCTCAAAACAATGCTGAATGAAGAAAGTCAGATGCATACTGTATGATACTTTTTAAACAAGTCAAAACACACAAAAATAATACTACATGTTTTTATGTATATAGAAGTATCAAAAATCGTCTGAAAGGAAAATCCATAAACTAGTAATAGTTCATTCCTTTGAGTGGAAAGGGAGGGCACAAGGAGGTGTCCCAGATTGGGAGGAGGTCATCAGTTTTATCTGTAATGTTCTGCTCTAAATTTTTTTAAAAATTAATTACTAATTTTTTATATTTGCTAAACAATTTTCTGAAATAAAAAAATATATTTTTTAAATGGAGAGGGTTAGACTAGGTAGTCCCTAAGGTCCATTTAAGCTCTAAATTCTGTGGCTATAAGATAAAAGGAGGAATTCAGTAGTGGAAGGTCACAACGCTCAAAATTCTCATGGGATGGGGCTTCACACTTTTCTGTGGGATAAATGGTTTATATTTAAATGGCCCTGAGACAGGGAGATAAACAAGATGACCTCTAGGACCTCACTTTAGCTAAAATATCCCCTGGGAGATCAGAGTAGGCCACCTTTTAGGTTTATTCCAACACTGAGTATCTATGAAAACAAGTGAAGATGGACTCAACTCTCTTAAATGATTCATCGCTTTCTGGACTCCTGCATAAACTATGTCCTGCCTTTAATGTAGGAGTTGAGGATCAGAAGTGCTTGACTACCAGATGTCCTATTACAGAGAGGTCAAACTGTCTTGGATATTTCCCCACTTCTATCTTTTGAAAGGAAAATCAAGGGAAAATGTTTTCCCTGCACAATTTCCTTCCTTTGCTTACTTTTTCTTTTACACTAACTGTTGCTGCTAATAGAAACTGCTCTAAGCTGAATTTCTTTATCTTTGATGAGTAGACAAGGGCTTGTCTGAAATTAAAAGACCCAGACATCTGATTGCCACTTATTGTGGTAAAAAGACAAAAGAATGAATTGGCAACTATTCTCTCACCACCATCAGTTGTCTGTCTCTTTCCTCTTTCTTGTGTCTCTATCTCTTCTAGGTCAGAAATGCAGGGCCATTAGATACCTTCAACCCTGAACACTGGGGATACTCTCTTTTCCTGTATACCCACTGAATTTGCTACACTCATTCCTGCCTCTAACCCAGTAGTCATCCCAGCGACTAGATGCATTTGGAATACTTCTTCCTTCTCTGGGCCCATGCCAGTTACTCCTTCAAAAAGCCTTTTCTGATCACCTCAGTGCACAGTGACCTCTCTTTCCTGTACTCCTATGGCATATCAGCTGTATTATTTAGATTAATCCTTATGTTACACTGTTTCAAATTATCTCACCACTTAATATTTATCAATCTTCTTTGCTCATCATCCCATTTCATCAATAGGGCTGGGAATTGGATGGATGGGTGATAGTGAACAAGGGCAGTGGTCTATTAGGGCCCAGATGTTCACATAATCCTCCATCACTCCCAGTATTTTCTTCCCATTTAGAGTGAAAATGTTAGGTTAACATATGGGTGGAGGACACACGTGAGCAAATGAACAAAGCTGATAGATAAATCGCGTTGATAAAGAAAAGCCCTTTAGGGCTACTATGCATCATTTTCTAAGAACTTGGTGGCAATCTATCACTTCTAGATTCATTCATCAAATAAATAGGTAGGGTAGGTTTTATTAAAAAAGTGAATTTAGCTGCTGACTGGCTCTGCTACCTTTGTCATAGCCTAGGAATGTCTCTACTGGGTAAATTAGAGATTTTTCAAAAGCTTATAAATGCCAAACTTATTTTTCCTAATACACAGAAGCCCAAAAGGATACCTAGGGTTTCTGTCTATCTGATGAATAATCTGCATCTTTTGGGTCTAAAAAAGAAAAAAATCAATCAATACAGCTGATTTCTTAGATTAGCTGTCTAACTCAGAGACTTTATCATCACTCTTCTTAGTTTAGTTAGCCTGGATGTCAGCCTGAAGTTGAAGTTGAGCATTGAGAATCCCAAGTCACAGGTCAGCAAATTGTGACACTAATCAAATGAACCTAGTATATTAGGGACAGAGATAGTATGATCATTGGGCAAGGAGAGCCTTTCCTAAGTTGCTGCCTTGAACATTCAAAAAATAATTTGTGCTTGGGGATGGGGTAGAGGGCAGATAGGAGTTGCGATGAAGGCTTACAAAGGGCATGGAAACTTTAGGGAGTGACGGATATGTTCATTATCTTCATTGTGGTGATGATTTCACATGTGCATGCATATGTCAAAACTAATCAAGTTGTACACTTTAAATATGTGGTATTTACTGTATTTCAATTATACTTCAATAAAGCTGTTAAAGATAATTTGATGATAATAAATTTTTAAAAATTGTACACTCATTGAGATAAATTCTCATAGGGCATAATTTCCACTTTAACCCCTACGGTTAATAACATTGGCTTTGGAGTTGGAGAGACCTGTGGCTTTGGCATTTATTAGCTGAGTGACTTTGGGGAGTTTTTCTAAACCTCTCTGAGTCTCAGTTTCCCATCTGAAAAATACAGATTGTAATGAGAGCACTTAATTCATACTTTAAGGATTAAATGAGATAATGCACAGAAAACATTAGTACAGTATTGAGCACTAATTAAGCCTTAAAGAAATGACAATGGTTAGTTTACCTGTAAATGTAATATTAATCTGGTCTTGGGTGAAAGCATACAAAATCACCAACAGATTCCTAAAGCAGTTTATTGATGGCATTCGATCAGCTACTTTTATTAGATCCTCACTTGTGAGCAGATCCTCATAACTGAAACTGCTGGGAAGTGAAAAGGTAATCAGATCAGACCCCCTGACCTCAGTGAGCTGATACAATGAATGGGAGAGATGGGATACGTACTTGAATGAGATTGTACCAAACATTAGATGAGGTAATGCATTTTTACAATATAGTAAGCGTTGAACAAAAATGTGAGCAAGTTCTATCATTATATCTCCAAATCTCAGGGTTTTTTTTTGCTTTTGTTCCTACACATTTCTTTCCACCATATTGATGGGAGATTTCCATAGAAGAATCCTAGGGCAATTTCACTAACCAAAACGCTCCTGATTTGCCTGGCAGTGTGTCAAGTTCTCAGCAGTCCTGATGATTTCTGCCCTTTTGAATTCCGCTTAACCATTCTAGTGGGTAGTTAGAGCTAACACTTACATGGTGCTATAACACAGTACTTTGTGTCAAACAATACAGGACATTTTAGAGAGTACTCACTGCCCCAAATCTTGCTGTGTCTGGGTGTATTAGCTTGGGCTGCTATAACAAAATACCTCAGACTGGGTGGCTTAAACAATAGATATTTATTCTCTCAAATTTCTGGAGGCTGGAAGTCCAAGATCAAGATGCTGGCTGATTCAGTTCCTGGTGAGGACCCTCTCCATGATTTTCTAGGCAGCCACCTTCTCGTTGGGTCCTCACATGATGGAGAAAGGAAGCAAGCTCTCTGGTATCTCCTCTCATAAGGACACTAGTCTTGTCATGAGGGTTACCCCTTCATGAACTCATCTAACCTTAATAACCTCCTAAATGCCTCATCTCCAAATATCATCACAGTGGGGGTTATGGCTTCAATATATGAATTTGGGAAGGGCACAGTTCCGTCCATAGCACCAGTCTACCAATTTATGTTCAGTATCAAGTAAATGGAAAGAACAATCTTGCAGGGTTTTTGGCCAAATCTTTGAGTTATCTAGCAGTTAGGATTCCTTCTTTGCATGCATGTGGTCCAGCTTTGACTCTTGGTGTTGGAATACTGGCCTGGTAGAGAGGCTGTGGAGTGGAGTGGTTTGAATTCAGACTCTTGAGCAGAACTTCCTGAGTTTGAAATACAGCTTTGCTACTTATCAGCTGTGAGACTTCAAAGAACTTAATTATCCTCTCTGTTTCCTCATCTGTGGAATGGAGATAATACCATACAAACATATCTTATTGGGTTGTGGTGAGGATTCAATGAGTTCAGAAAGTGAAGAGCTTAGAACATAGGAAGTACTTCATAAATGTTAGCTATTCTTATCCATTAGAAGGCAACCTCGAGAGCAACAGCCAGCTCTACCCACCACCAGTCATTCCCATCAGGAAACTTGCACAAGCCTCTTAGATAGCCTCATCCACCAGAGGGCAGACAGCAGAAGCAAGAAGCACTACAATCCCACAGCCTGTGGAAAAAAAACCCACATTCACAGAGAGATAGACAAGATGAAGGCAGAGGGTTATGACCAGATGAAGGAACAAGGTAAAACCCCAGAAAAACAAATAAATGAAGCAGAGATAGGCAATCTTCCAGAAAAAGAATTCAGAATAATGATAGTGAAGATGATCCAGGATCTCGGAAAAAGAATGGACTCGAAGATCGAGAAGATGCAAGAAATGTTTAAAAAAGACCTAGAAGAATTAAAGAACAAACAATCAAAGATGAACAATACAATAACTGAAATGAAAACTACACTAGAAGTAATCAGTAGCAGAATAACTGAGGAAGAAGAACGGATAAGTGACCAGGAAGACAGATGATGGAATTCACTGCTGTGCAACAAAATAAAGAAAGAAGAATGAAAAGAAATGAAGACAGCCTAAGAGACCTCTGGGACAACATTAAATGCAACAACATTCACATTATAGGGGTCTCAGAAGAAGAAGAAGAGAGAGAAAGGACCTGAGAAAATATTTGAAGAGATGATAGATGAAAACTTCCCTAACATGGGAAAGGAAATAGCCACCCAAGTCCAGGAAGCACAGAGAGTCCCAGGCAGGGTAAACCCAAGGAGAAACATGCTGAAACACATAGTAATCAAATTGGTAAAAATTAAAGATGAAGAAAAAATATTGAAAGCAGCAAGGGAAAAGCAACAAATAACATACAAGGGAACTCCAATAAAGTTAACAGCTGATTTTTCAGCAGAAACTCTACAAGCCAGAAGGGAGTGGCATGATGTACTTAAAGTGATGAAAGGGAAGAACCTACAACGAAGATTACTATACCTGGCAAAGAACTCATTCAGGTTCGATGGAGAAGTCAAAAGCTTTACAGACAAGCAAAAGCTAAGAGAATTCAGTACTACCAAACCAGCTCTACAACAAATGCTAAAGGAATTTCTCTAAGTGGGAAGCACAAGAGAATAAAAGGACCTACAAAAAACCCGCAAAACAATTAAGAAAATGGTCATAGGAACATACATATCGATAATTACCTTAAACATGAATGGATTAAATGCTCCAACAAAAAGACATAGGTTTGCTGAATGGATACAAAAACAAGACCCATATATATGCTGTCTACAAGAGACCCAATTCAGACCTACGGACACATACAAACTGAAAGTGAAGTGATGGAAAAAGATATTCCATGCAAATGGAAATCAAAAGAAAGCTGGAGTAGCAATATTCATATTAGATAAAATAGACTTTAAAATAAAGAATGTTACAAGATACAAGGAAGGACACTACATAATGATCAAGGGATCAATCCAAGAAGAAGATATAACAATTATACATATATATGCACCCAACATAGGAGCACCTCAATACATAAGGCAACTGCTAACAGCTCTAAAAGAGGAAATCGACAGTAACACAATAATCGTGGGAGACCATGACACCTCCCTTACGCCAATGGACAGATCATGCAAACAGAAAATTAATAAGGAAACACAAGCTTTAAATGGCACAATAGACCAGATAGATTTAATTGATATTTATAGGGCATTCCATCCAAAAACATCAGATTACACTTTCTTCTCAAGTGCGCACGGAACATTCTCCAGGATAGATCACATCTTGGGTCACAGATCAAGCCTCAGTAAATTTAAGACAATTGAAATCATATCAAGCATCTTTTCTGACCACAACACTATGAGATTACAAATGAATTACAGGGAAAAAAACGTAAAAAACACAAGCACATGGAGGCTAAACAATATGTTACTAAATAACCAAGAGATCACTGAGAAAATCAAAGAGGAAATCAAAAAATACCTAGAGACAAATGAGAATGAAAACACGACGATCCAAAACCTATGGGATGCAGCAAAAGCAGTTCTAAGAGGGAAGTTTATAGCCATACAAGCCTACCTCAAGAAACAAGAAAAATCTCAAATAAACAATCTACCCTTACAACTAAAGGAAGTAGAGAAAGAAGAACAAAGAAAACCCAAAGTTAGCAGAAGGAAAGAAATCATGAAGATCAGAGGAGAAATAAATGAAATAGAAACAAAGAGAACAATAACAAAGATCAATAAAACTAAAATCTGGTTCTTTGAGAAGATAAACAAAATTGATAAACCATTAGCCAGACTGATCAAGAAAAAGAGGGAGAGGACTCAAATAAAAAATTAGAAATGAAAAAGGAGAAGTTACAACAGACACTGCAGAGATACAAAGCATCCTAAGAGATTACTACAAGCAACTCTATGCCAATAAAATGGACAACCTGGAAGAAATGGACAAACTCTTAGAAAGCTATAACTTTCCAAGACTGAACCAGGAAGAAATAGAAAATATGAACAGACAAATCACAAGTAATGAAATTGAAACTGTGATTAAAAATCTTCCAACAAACAAAAGTCCAGCACCAGATGGCTTCACAGGTGAATTCTATCAAACATTTAAAGAAGAGCTAACACCCATCCTTCTCAAACTCTTCCAAAATATAGCAGAGGGAGGAAAACTCCCAAACTCATTCTATGAGGCCACCATCACCCTGATCCTGATACTAAAACCAGACAAAGATACTACAAAAAAAGAAAATTGCAGACCAATATCACTGATGAATATAGATGCAAAAATCCTCAACAAAATACTAGCAAACAGAATCCAACAACACATTAAAAGGATCATACACCATGATCAAGTGGGATTTATCCCAGGGATGCAAGGATTCTTCAATATATGCAAATCAATCAATGTGATATACCATATTAACAAATTGAAGAGTCAAAACCACATGATCATCTCAATACATGCAGAAAAAGCTTTTGACAAAATTCAACACCCATTTATGATAAAAACTCTCCAGAAACTGGGCATAGAGGGAACCTACCTCAACATAATAAAGGCCATATATGACAAACCCACAGCAAACATCATTTTCAATGGTGAAAAACTGAAAGTATTTCCTCTAAGATCAGGAACAAGACAAGGATATCCACTCTCACCAGTATTATTCAACAGTGTTGGAATATTATTCCAGTGTTGGAAGTCCTGGCCACAGCAATCAGAGAAGAAAAAGAAATAAAAGGAATACAAATCAGAAAAGAAGTAAAACTGTCACTGTTTGCAGATGACATGATACTATACATAGAGAATCCTAAAGATGCCACCAGAAAACTACTAGAGCTAATGAATGAATTTAGTAAAGTTTCAGGATACAAAATTAATGCACTGAAATCTCTTGCATTCCTATATACTAATGATGAAAAATTTGAAAATGAAATTAAGGAAACACTCCCATTTACCACTGCAACAAAAAGAATAAAATATCTAGGAATAAACCTACCTAAGGAGACAAAAGACCTGTATGCAGAAAACTATAAGACACTGATGAAAGAAATGAAAGATGATACCAACAGATGCGGAGATATACAATGTTCTTGGATTGGAAGAATCAATATTGTGAAAATGACTATAATACCCAAAGCAATCTACAGATTCAATGCAATCCCTATCAAATTACCAATGGTATTTTTTTACAGAACTAGAACAAACATTCTGAAAATTTGTATGGAGACATAAAAGACCCTGAATAGCGAAAGCAATCTTGAGGGAAAATAGCAGAGCTGGAGGAATGAGAATCCCTGACTTCAGACTATACTACGAAGCTATAGTAATCAAGACAATATGGTACTGGCACAAAAACAGAAATATAGATCAATGGAACAAGATAGAAAGCCCAGAGATAAACCTACGCACCTATGGTCAACTAATCTATGACAAAGGAGGCAAGGATATACAATAGAGAAAAGAGAGTCTCTTCAATAAGTGGTGCTGGGGAAACTGGACAGCTACATGTAAAAGAATGAAATTAGAACACTCCCTAACACCATACACAAAAATAAACTGAACATTGATTAAAGACCTAAATGTAAGACTGGACACCATAAAACTCTTAGAGGAAAACATAGGAAGAACACTCTTTGACATAGATAACAGCAAGATCTTTTTTGATCCACCTTCTAGAGTAATGGAAATAAAAACAAAAATAAACAAATGGGACCTAATGAAACTTCAAAGCTTTTGCACAGCAAAGGAAACCATAAACAAGATGAAAAGACAACCCTCAGAATGGGAGAAAAGAAATTGCAAACAAATCAATGGACAAAGGATTCATCTCCAAAATATATAAACAGCTCATGCAACTCAATAATAAAAAAACAAATAACCCAGTCCAAAAATGGGCAGAAGACCTAAATAGACATTTCTCCAAAGAAGACATACAGATGGCCAAGAAGCACATGGAAAGCTGCTCAACATCACTAATTATTAGAGAAATGCAAATCAAAACTACAATGAGGTATCACCTCATACCAGTCAGAATGGCCATCATCAAAAAAATCTACAAACAAGAAATGCTGGAGAGGGTGTGGAGAAAAGGGAACCCTCTTGCACTGTTGGTGGGAATGTAAATTGATACAGCCACTATGGAGAACAGTATTGAGGTTCCTTAAAAACTTAAAATAGAATTACCATATGACCCAGCAATCCCACTACTGGGCATATGCCCAGAGAAAACCATAATTCGAAAAGATACATGCACCCCAATGTTCACCACAGCACTATTTACAAAAGCCAGGTCACAGAAGCAACCTAAATGCGCCTTGACAGATGAATGGATAAAGAACATGTGGTACATATATACAATGGAGTATTACTTAGCCATAAAAAGGGATGAAATTGGGTCATTTGTTGAGACGTGGATGGATCTAGAGACTGTCATACAGGGTGAAGTAAGTAAGAAAGAGAAAAACCAATATCGTATATTAATGCATATATGTGGAACCTCGAAATGGTACAGATGAACAAGTTTGCAGAGCAGAAATTGAGACACAGATGTAGTGAACAAACATATGGACACTAATGGGGGAAAGCCGCGGTGGGGTGGTGGTGGTGGTGGTGTGATGAATTGGGCGATTGGGATTGACATGTATACACTGATGTGTATAAAATGGATGACTAATAAGAACCTGCTGTATCAAAAAATAAATAAAATAAAATTCAAAAATTCAAAAAAAAATAAGAAGGCAACCTCCATGAAGGTAGGGATTTTTTTTTGCTTTGTTCACTGCTCTGTCTCAAGCACACAGAACAGCACCTGGTACATAGAAGGTGCTCAGTAAATATTTGTTGAATAAATGAATAAATCTTTACTTCCTTTCTTTCTTTCACACCTCATATTCAATCTGTTAGTTCTACTTTCAAAATATAGCTACAATTTGACCAGTTTTCACTGACTTCTCTGCTACCATCTGGTTAATATCCTCCATCTCCTTTCACTTGAATGATCACAACAGCATTCTGACTGGAATTCTAACAGCATTCTAATTCACTATTTTTTTCCTTTACCCACCAAAACCTGCCTCCTTGCTCCCTGCCCAGAATCTTGTCTTCAAACAGCACTCAAAGTGGTCCTTTTTTTTTTTTTTTTTTGGCGGTATGCGGGCCTCTCACTGTGTGGCCTCTCCCATTGCGGAGCACAGGCTCCGGACGCACAGGCTCAGCGGCCATGGCTCACGGGCCCAGCTGCTCCGCGGCATGTGGGATCCTCCCAGACCGGGGCACAAACCCGTGTCCCCTGCATTGGCAGGCGGACTCTCAACCACTGCGCCACCAGGGAAGCCCAAAGTGATCCTTTTTAAACATATGTAAGATCATGCTGCTCCTCTCCTCAAAACGCTCCCATGACTCCCAGTGCATTCACAGCAAAGGGCAAAATTTTTACCTGATCTGCTCTTACCTACCTCTCTGATCTCATCTTCTACTACTTTCCCTCTTGCTTGTTGTATTCCAGCCACATTGCAATAGAATAGAATTTCTGTAACACACCAGGCACATGCTCCTGCCTCAACATCCTCGTACTTGCTGTTCCTCCTGCCAGGAATGCTCTTTTCCAAGATATGCGCTTAGTTTAGTTCCTCACTTCCTTCAGCTCTCTGCTTAAATATTGCCACTAGAGAGACCATTTCTGATCATTCTATATAAAACAGCATCCTAATCCCTAGCATGCCCTAACCACCTTACTCTGATTTAGTTTTCTCCATAGCATTTATCATCACCTGACATATTTTGTATGTGTTGATTAGTTATTGTCTGTCTCACCTCATCAGAATGTCATCTGTAATATGGAAGGTACTTGGACAGTTTTGTTCACTGCTACATCACCAGTGCCTGGACAGTGCTTGGAATAGTTTGATTCTTCAATAATTATTTGTTGAGTAAATGGATAAATGGTCTTTAAAAAGTAATGCCCCTCGCTGGAGTCTTCTTACTCTAAGGAACAGTTTATATTCTATATAACCTCATTCCAGGGCCAGCTATATTTGGCTTTGATTACTGGAGAGTGGGAAAAATAAATTTTTTCTTGATAAAATCAGTTTGGTAGGCAAAATATAGGAAAACATGGAGTTCATGGGGGGGAGGAAATATTAACAAAAAGCCTTGGGGATGAAAATTTGGAGGGGCAATGATCCTATTGTGGCATCACTCTTCCGAACTATAAGCCTAGTTAAAACCTTGCCAGCATGAGGCCAGAAGTACTGAGGGGCAGCTCCCTTTAGCTGTATTTAAAAATCATTCTGAAGAGTGTGTTCCATTATTTTTATAAAATAACATCTTTCAAAAGACTCAAACTGTTAATGGTGATTTCTGGGCAAAATTTTTTTTTTTTGGCAGAGGAGGATGGGTGCAAGGGAAGGGACAAGCAGGCGTTTATATAACTCTGTATTATTAATTACACAGAGCAACAATTAGCTTTTTAAACAAGAATGCCTTCTCTATTCTGACTTTTTTTCCCTTGGGGGTGAAACCTTGGAAAATAACAATTGATGACAACTCTTTCTATTGTATTTTTAAAAAATTGATGGCATTCTAACTTAAAAAAGATCTTTATAGTGGGCAAGTGGCAGGAAAATTTTAAACCTAAAAGCTATTGGCAAGGTTATTGAAGCTTTGGATTATTTAAGTTTGTTGCAGCTTCAAATAAAATGTTTGATTCATAGATCTTTGCTTGGGGCTGTGACTTTATGCTCTGGAGAGGAGGGGACTTAAAAATTAGGAAGTCTCTGGTCTTCCCATCTATGTTAATCATGTAATCAGATGAGTCACAATGAGCTGTGGAGAGAAGGGGGAAGCTCTTTGCTTTTACAAAGCACAAGTCCACCAGAACTCTCTGAGCCTCTTCTTGGGGTTTTGCACACAGTGGCTAACAGTCAGGGAGCAGCGATAAGCTGCCAGACTGAACAATTCAGGGCAGAGCCTTCAGCTTCTTTGCTTTTGACCCAAATTGTAACTACTGAGGAGGAGAGGCAAGGTGGCTGGCCAGAACTCAGGCTTGGGGGTGAGGATGGGGAAAGCAAATAGGGCCAACTGTTTTCTAAACCTGACCTCACCTGAATGCTACTTCCTAGATGTCCAGGAAATGTCCTTGAGTAGTAGACATCCCATAACGCAGATATGGCTTCCCCTGCATCCGGCAAGACTGTCAGTGTGCCTTGTGTCACCATTTTCTCCACTGATTGGCACCACTATTCTTTAGGCCCAGTGCCTATAAAGTGTGTTTCTGCTCTTCTCAGCAGCTCCTTTCCCATTGTACACCAAAATATACCTCCTGCTCTTTCTTTCTGGTTGCCTAGACCATGGAATTAAAAAGACAAACCAACCAACCCAAACCACTTAGATTTGAAGCCGCCTGTTGCTTTGCTTTTCAACACAGAGCTCACTGGAGAGTTGAGGTGTACATGGCTCCACTACTTGTAGTACCATGTTTCAAGACTCTTAGACTCTTGTCAAGGTGTTTTTCAAATCTTCCCCAAATTGGACAGGTACACGGCATGTCTTAAAAACATCAAAAAGTGAGTAGACAACGTGCTTTAAATACTCCTTCAGGGCCTCCCTGGTGGCACAGTGGTTGAGAGTCCGCCTGCCGATGCAGGGGATACGGGTTCGTGCCCCGGTCTGGGAGGATCCCATATGCCGCGGAGCGGCTGGGCCCGTGAGCCATGGCCGCTGGGCCTGCGCATCCGGAGCCTGTGCTCCGCAACGGGAGAGGCCACAACAGTGAGAGGCCCGCATACCGCAAAAAGAAAAAAAAAAAAAAAAACAAAAAACAAAATAAATACTCCTTCATTTGTTTTAACATAATTAGGTTTGGGAGCCAGCAGTCAATCAGAGTGTCTATGTGTAGCATTTTGGAAGCAGGAAGAAATTGGAAATAGAACCATTGTGACTCCATTCTAATCAGCTTGAATGCAAGCAGAATAATTCCTCTACTGCAAAGAGTTCAGTGGGAGTCAGTTGTTCTAAGACCCCTACAAACAGAGGATGTTGATAGCTGCTCCTTCTCCCTTTGGACATGAGTAAGACTAGGGACTAATTATGTGGGCATTCATTTCAGAGAGAGTGTATGGGTGCCTACTACTAGTCAAGCAAGCACTGGGCAAGGTGCTGGTATATAATGGTGAGCAAAAACAGACGTGAGGCCTGCTTTCTTGGAGCTTCTGATCTCACGGGTGAGATAGACATTAATTACATAATTACATAAATGAGTATATAATTATAAACTGAGATAAATATTCTGAAGGCTAGAAACACAGTTCTAAGGAAATGTACACTCTAGCAGGGAGTTAATGAAGGCCTTCTTGAAGAAATAGCGCTTAAACTGAGATTTGAAGGGTCAGTCGGCACAAATGAGACAGAAAAAAAATTGTATTCCAATAGAAAGAATACCACCAGGCTCAAGGTGCTGTAGAGGACTAGAAATGAGGGCAGGGTGGCTGCAGTCCAGACTGCAAGGGAGAGGTGGGAGGTGAAGCTGGAGAGTTTGATGGGGGTATTTCTCAAAGGAGGTGCCATTGGCTTTGGGGCAGGACAATTCTACATGGGGGTGGGAGGTTCTAGTTTGCATATGCAAGGTTGCAGGAAGTTTAGCCTCCCTGGTCCCTGCCTACTAAATGCCAAACTGCCCCCTTGGTATTTATGACAACCCCAAATTCCCTAAACTTCCAAACACCTCCTAGTTAAGAACTGCTGAATGAAGGGCCTTCTCGATCATTTAAGGATTTAGGGTTTTGTCCTACAAGCAAGGGGAAAACAATGGGAAACGTTTAAGCAGAGGAAGAAATGAAAGTGATTCAATTTATATTCTGAAAAGATCATTCTGTAAATGCATATTACTAAGTGAAAGTAGCCAATCTGAAAAGGCTACCTCCGGTATAATTCCAGCTATATGGCATTCTGGAAAAGACAGAACTCTGGAGATAGTAAAAAGATCAGTGATTGTCAGAGGTTAGTGGGGAGTGTTTCAACAGAACACAAGATTTTTCATATGATAATATAATGGTAGATACACATTATCATACATTTGTCCAAATCTATAGAATGTAAAACACCGAGAGTGAACCCTAATGTAAACTATGGACTTGGGTGGTTATAATGTGTCAATGTAGGGTCATCAATTGGGGGATGTTGGTTATAGGGGAGGCTGTACATGAGTCAGGGACATATGGGAAATCTTCGTACCTTCCACTCAATTTTGATGTGAACCTAAAACTGCTTTAAAGAAGTCTATTTTTTTAAAAGACCAAAGGAAGCCCAGAGGATCACTGTCATAATACTGAAGGTAGGACATGAAGATTTGATTCAGATATACACTTGGAATTAAAAAGGAGAAAATCAGTCCCTTTAAAAACAGAAGATTATTCTGGCTGAAGTGCAAAAAATGGAGGGTTTCCCCAGAGACTCTCTCTGACAAGGTTGTTGTTAGAATGCAAAGGCTGCCTGGCATGGGTGGTAGGGGGGATAATTGGGCAAGATCTCACCAGATATTAATAGTAAAGTTTGCATGCATTTGTAATAGCAACTATTTATTGAGCACTTAATACATGCCAGGTTTATGATTTACATACATTATTTTATTTCATTCTTTGTGATAACCCTGCAAAATGTTATGAGATTCATATATTACAGATAAGAAAATGCAGCATCAGAGTTTAGTGACTGAACAGCATGCAAATTATGATGATCTACAACCAGAGGAGGGTAATTGAAGTGTACATGGAGGGAGGAAGAAGAACACGGCAGGTCACTGTGAGATACCTGAAATCCAGTCAGCAATATGGCTGAGTAGACTGGAACAAAGGCATTGTGACTTTTAGAACCACTCAGCTCCGTAATAATTACAACAAACAACATTAGTAGCTAGTATTGATTGAGAGCTTTAGGCCAGGCACTGTGCTTAGAGATTTGTTTCTATTATCTCATTTAGTTCTTACACCGACCTTATGAGACATGCACTGTTGGTATTCCCTCTTTACAGACGAGGATACTGAGGTTCAGAGAGGTTAAGACATTTGCTCAGAGTCATACAGCCAGTAAGTATAGAATCAGGACCCTAAGCCAGGTCTGTCTGACTCTAAAATGTGAGCTGTTAACCATTCTGCTACAGTTAGTTCATGGTAAAACCATCCCCAATTCTGGAATGGGTGGAATTTGTATGGGATGTATGGAAGCTTAGACAGAGGCCAGATAACAGAAGGCCAGGCTGAGGAGTTTGAGTCTGATTCTAGAGACACTGGAGAGCCATTAGAAATAATAAGGCATTATTATTGATGTTGGTAAAAAATCTCTGGCAATAAATATTCTGTGTAAGATGCGTCTAGATGGGGAGAGACAGACAGGACTGGCTACTGAATTGGCAGGCCCACTGCAAAATGAAATCGCACAGGTAGCATGCTCATGAGGCCAGCCCTGGAGACGGGAAGATAGTCAAGAAGGTAGTGCATAGCAGAGGGGGTGGGGTACAGATAAAGTCAGGGACTGGGGTGGTGGTAGAGGGGATAGAAAGAAAAGAATGAGTGCAAGCCTCATCAGGGAGGAGAAGCAACACAATTTCATGAATGGTCTTCTCTCTTTCACCCCCCATATTCAGTGACAACTCTGACATCAAGTCTGGATGACTGAATGGAAGGATCAGGATAGAGGAGCTGATTTGAGACAGAAATTGATAAACTTGCTTTGGAAACCTACACAGTTCCACCTGCACGCTTAGTGTTTAGGTGAGTACGAATGTTCTTAATTCACGCTAGATGGTGTCCTGTAAGGGACTTGGTTTCTCGCTGAGTTATGAAGCTATGTTTTGCTTCCCTCCTGAGAGAGATTTATTTGAAGTTTGTTCCTGGGAGCTAGAGGTGGGCAAAGTAAACTCTCCTCCAATCTGCTTCCTTGGGACTAGAAAGGGAGTTCCTACATGGATTAGAGTTAGAGGGTACACAGCAGAACTTCTCCCTCCTTCCATGCCTAAGAGTCTGTGTGGATCCTGAAGGTCATTCCAGGTACAAGGGGATGAGGCAGTGTAAGATTTGTGACCTTGACGCACAGCATCCCCTATGTTCTCAGCATTTACTTGGCCCTGTTTCCCTTACTCTGCCCCTTAGGACACAGAGGCACTCTAGGTGATCCTTGTCCCAAATGAAAGCCTTTGAATGGTTCCATAGCAGTTAGCCTTGCTCTCCAACCAAGTCACTCTGACCAAGGGACAGTCTGGATCCACAGAAATGAGAGAGGTCTCAGTCTCAGTGTAGCCTGGCAGGTTTACTTGTTGACTAGTGCTCGGGCAGCTCCACATTAAAGAACCAGAATGGAGGAGTCCACTCAACATGGCCTAACCATCTGGGTGACAGTGAGACCTAAGGGGAGAGGAATTTCAACAAATAGCCACTCTATGTCCTACTGTTCATTTCCTGCCTGTGTCCTGTTCATGAAGTGTCTGGCAAATGACACCCTACAAAGAAAGTAGGCCCTCCACTCCATCCAAGGTGAAACCCACCAAACACATGCTCATGTATGAGTTTATCCTGGTGAGGAGGGCCTGGGTTGGACATAAGTGAGGAGATGGGTGCCTTGGTGATGATGTGAGTGGCAGTGGCCCACCTCCTCTGTGATCCCCAACCTGCTAGGTCCTTGGCCTGCCAAGTAACTCAATCCTTTATACCTACTTCCAAATGAGAGATAAAAGATTGATGGGGACATGCAAAAGCCACCTCCTTTTGCATGGACCCCACTGTATTTTAGATACAGAGAAGATAGCTTTGGGGACAAACAGAAAGTTCCCCATTTGCCACTTAGTGGTTATGTGACCTTTAAGCAGTTACTTAACTTCTCGGAGTCTCAGTTTTCTTCATAATAATAAATACATAATAAAGTCATGAAGATTAAATGAGTTAATACATCTAAAACACCTATAACGGTGTCTGGTACAAATCAGATGTTTGATAAACGGGAGATTCATCTTAATGTTAATGATAGAAGCTGAGTGGTTAGGGTGTGTGCGTTGTACAGCCACCACAAGCTGAGAGTCTGGGTTGTAAGCTTTCCCAGGGGACCTGCCTATCACTGCCACAGTCAAAAGTTAAAAGTCAAAAGTTAAAGGGCTTTCTTGTGCCTTCCTATCTGGATGCTTCACTGTCACGTTGTTCTCTCAAGTGATGCCGCAAGGTGGGTGAGCTGAACACAGACTTCACTGACTGGTGTCAGAGCCACGATGGGGGCAACTTTGAGTCCGGACACCCACTCAACAGGGGCCTCACTCATTAATGGGGGAGCCTCTGCTCTGGCAGAAGAGGACCTTGCTGCTGCCCATCAGCTTTGACTTGGGGTTGAAGAAGTCAGATTGGGGGCCAAACCAGGGAGGAGGTAATGACTATCTTCAATGTAGGCTTGTTTGTTCTTGTGGGGCCTTGCTGCCCCCAGGTAGCCAGTATTTTCACATGAAATCCCTGGCTACTTAGGGATCCTCCTCATGGTCATTCTCAGGCCTGTCTCTCCTGGGCAACTCTGGCAGCCATAGACATTTCCTAAACTCCCTTCCTCATCTTCACAACTTGCCTGTTTAGGGAGCCAAACTCAGGACTCTGCTTTGACTATGATAACGTGCTTTGGGCCTGGGTGTTCATGACCAATGGTGACTATATTACCCCTGCCAAGTTTTATTCACAACTCAGGAAGGGCTTTGGATACCTCAGAAGAGGGAGCAGAGTATGAACTGTGACTCAGCAGGGCAAGGGGGAGACAGTTTAGAGCAGATGTCTTTAGTGTGCCCCCAACTCAAGCCTTACTGCAAGTGGCTGTACCTCTAAGTAAGACCTCTGACCTTCCCTCTGCCCCAGTTCACCCCTTAGAAAGGTCTTACTTCCAGAGGCATGATATTCTAGTAGTTCAGGGAGTAGGCTGTGGAGCCAGACTTCCTGGTTGAATCTCCCACTTACCAGCTCTGTGACCTTGGGTGGGTTACATCGTCTTTCTGTGCCTCAGGTTCCTCATCTGTAAAATGGGTTTAATAACTCTAAAGATTGCACAGGGTTGTTATGAGAATAATAGGTGAGTTACTATGTGCATAGCGCCTAGAACAGCACCTGCCACATGGTGAGTGTTACATAAATGTTTGTGAAATAAATGTGGAACCAGAGAAGCCTGGCAGTCAAACTTCCTACCTGGGAGAGGGCCAGCCAGCCACCCACTTCCCTCAGGGGAGAGCATGAAGTGTGTCCAGGCTGGAAACAGAGTGGCCTTAGTCCTTGACAGCAGGGATGTGCCACCGTCCCCAATTTGACGAGGGTAAAAGACAGGCTCCGTCTAAGGAGGCAGTGGGGGAACAATGATGAGTCTGATTCTAACATCAGCTGAGATGCGGCTGCTTTTGGGAAACCTCCACCTGGGAAAGTGCCTCCAATTTCTCCTTTGATTCAGCGGCCCTTAATCCCCTTGGCTTCTGGGACCAGGGGGCCTAAACTACCGGTGTCTGAACAAGTCAGAATGTATCTAATCTGGTGGGTGTAAAACCCAGCAGGCACTCAAGGAAGGTGGAAGTGGTAGGGCTCTGTGGGATATGCATATATATATTTTTTTCTGCTTTATAACAAAATTAAGCAGTAATACATATACATATGTTCCCATATCCCCTCCCTCTTGTGTCTCCCTCCCACCCTCCCTATCCCACCCCTCCAGGCGGTCACAAAGCACCGAGCTGATCTCCCTGTGCTATGCGGCTACTTCCCACTAGCTATCTACCTTACGTTTGGTAGTGTATATATGTCCATGCCTCTCTTTCGCTTTGTCACAGCTTACCCTTCCCCCTCCCCATATCCTCAAGTCCATTCTCTAGTAGGTCTGTGTCTTTATTCCTGTCTTACCCCTATGTTCTTCATGACATTATTTTTTCTTAAATTCCATATATATGTGTTAGCAGACAGTATTTGTCTTTCTCTTTCTGACTTACTTCACTCTGTATGACAGACGCTAGGTCCATCTACCTCACTACAAATAACTCAATTTCATTTCTTTTTATGGCTGAGTAATATTCCATTGTATATATATGCCACAGCTTCTATATCCATTCATCTGATGATGGACACTTAGGTTGTTTCCATCTCCGGGCTATTGTAAATAGGACTGCTATGAACATTTTGGTACATGACTCTTTTTGAATTATGGTTTTCTTAGGGTATGTGCCCAGTAGTGGGATTGCTGGGTCATATGGTAGTTCTATTTGTAGTTTTTTTAAGGAACCTCCATACCGTTCTCCATAGTGGCTGTACCAATTCACATTCCCACCAGCAGTGCAAGAGTGTTCCCTTTTCTCCACACTCTCTCCAGCATTTATTATTTCGAGATTTTTTGATGATGGCCATTCTGACTGGTGTGAGATGATATCTCATTGTAGTTTTGATTGGCATTTCTCTAATGATTAAAGATGTTGAGCATCCTTTCATGTGTTTGTCGGCAGTCTGTATATCTTCTGTGGAGAAATGTCTATTTAGGTCTTCTGCCCATTTTTGGATTGGGTTGTTTGTTTTTTTTGTTATTGAGCTGCATGAGCTGCTTGTAAATTTTGGAGACGAATCCTTTGTCAGTTGCTTCATTTGCAAATATTTTCTCCCATTCTAAGGGTTGTCTTTTGGGCTTGTTTATGGTTTCCTTTGCTGTGCAAAAGCTTTTAAGTTTCATTAGGTCCCATGTGTTTATTTTTGTCTTTATTTCCATTTCTCTAGGAGGTGGGTCCAAAAGGATCTTGCTGTGATTTATGTCATAGAGTGTTCTGCCTATGTTTTCCTCTAAGAGTTTGATAGTTTCTGGCCTAACATTTAGGTCTTTAATCCATTTTGAGCTTATTTTTGTGTATGGTGTTAGGGAGTGATCTAATCTCATACTTTTACGTGTACTTGTCCAGTTTTCCCAGCACCACTTATTGAAGAGGCTGTCCTTTCTCCACTGTACATTCCTGCCTCCTTTATCAAAGATAAGGTGACCATATGTGCGTGGGTTTATCTCTGGGCTTTCTATCCTGTTCCATTGATCTATCTTTCTGTTTTTGTGCCAGTACCATACTGCCTTGATAACTGTAGCTTTGTAGTATAGTCTGAAGTCAGGGAGCCTGATTCCTCCAGCTCCATTTTTCGTTCTCAAGATTGCTTTGGCTATTCGGGGTCTTTTGTGTTTCCATACAAATTGTGAAATTTTTTGTTCTAGTTCTGTGAAAAATGCCAGTGGTAGTTTGATAGGGATTGCATTGAATCTGTAGATTGGTTTGGGTAGGAGAGTCATTTTCACAATGTTGATTCTTCCAATCCAAGAACATGGAATATCTCTCCAACTATTTGTATCATCTTTAGTTTCTTTCATGAGTGTCTTATAATTTTCTGCATACAGGTCTTTTGTCTCCTTAGGTAGGTTTATTCCTAGATATTTTATTCTTTTTGTTGCAATGGTAAATGGGAGTGTTTTCCTGATTTCACTTTCAGATTTTTCATCATTAGTATATAGGAATGCCAGTAATTTCTGTGCATTAATTTTGTATCCTGCAACTTTACCAAATTCATTGATTAGCTCTAGTAGTTTTCTGGTAGCATCTTTGGGATTCTCTATGTATAGTATAATGTCATGTGCAAACAGTGACAGCTTTACTTCTTCTTTTCCAATTTGGATTCCTTTTATTTCCTGTTCTTCTCTGATTGTTGTGGCTAAAATTTCCAAAACTATGTTGAATAAGAGTGGTGAGAGTGGGCAACCTTGTCTTGTTCCCGATCTTAGTGGAAATGGTTTCAGTTTTTCACCATTGAGGACGATGTTGGCTTTGGGTTTGTCATATATGGCCTTTATTATGTTGAGGAAAGTTCCCTCTATGCCTACTTTCTACATGGTTTTTATCATAAATGGGTGGTGAATTTTGTCGAAAGCTTTCTCTGCATCTATTGAGGTGATCATGTGGTTTTTCTCCTTCAATTTGTTAATATGGTGTATCACCTTGATAGATTTGCATATATTGAAGAATCCTTGCATTCGTGGAATAAACCCCACTTGATCATGGTGTATGATCCTTTTAATGTGCTGTTGGATTCTGTTTGCTAGTATTTTGTTGAGGATTTTTGCATCTATGTTCATCAGTGATATTGGCCTGTAGTTTTCTTTCTTTGTGACATCCTTGCCTGGTTTTGGTATCAAGGTGATGGTGGCCTCGTAGAATGAGTTTGGGAGTGTTCCTTCCTCTGCTATATTTTGGAAGACTTTGAGAAGGATAGGTGTTAACTCTTCTCTAAATGTTTGATAGAATTCGCCTGTGAAGCTATCTGGTCCTGGGCTTTTGTTTGTTGGAAGAATTTTTATCACTGTTTCCTTTTCAGTGCTTGTGATTGGTCTGTTCATATTTTCTATTTCTTCCTGATTCAGTCTTGGCTGGTTCTGTATTTCTAAGAATTTGTCCATTTCTTCCAGGTTATCCATTTTACTGGCATAGAGTTGCTGATAGTAATCTCTCATGATCTTCTGTATTTCTGCAGTGTCAGTTGTTACTTCTCCTTTTTCATTTCTAATTCTATTGATTTGAGTCTTCTCCCTTTTTTTCTTGATGAGTCTGGCTAATGGTTTATCAATTTTGTTTATCTTCTCAAAGTAACAGCTTTTAGTTTTATTGATCTTTGCTATCGTTTCCTTCATGTCTTTTTCATTTATTTCTGATCTGATTTTTATGATTTCTTTCCTTCTGCTAACTTTGGGGTGTTTTTGTTCTTCTTTCTCTAATTGCTTTAGGTGCAAGGCTAGGTTGTTTATTCGAGATGGTTCCTGTTCCTTAAGGTGGGATTGTATTGCTATAAACTTCCCTCTTAGAACTGCTTTTGCTGCATCCCATAGGTTTTGGGTTGTCGTGTCTCCATTGTCATTTGTTTCTAGGTATTTTTTTATTTCCTCTTTGATTTCTTCAGTGATCACTTCGTTATTAAGTAGTGTATTCTTTAGCCTCCATTTGTTTGTATTTTTTACAGATCTTTTCCTGTAATTGATATCTAGTCTCATAGCATTGTGGTCGGAAAAGATACTTGATACAATTTTAATTTTCTTGAATTTACCAAGGCTTGATTTGTGGCCCAAGATATGATCTATCCTGGAGAATGTTCCATGAGCACTTGAGAAAAATGTGTAGTCTCTTGTTTTTGGATGAAATGTCCTATAAATATCGATTCAGTCCATCTTGTTTAATGTATCATTTAAAGCTTGTGTTTCCTTATTTATTTTCTTTTTGGATGATCTGTCCATTGGTGAAAGTGGGGTGTTAAAGTCCCCTACTATGAATGTGTTACTGTCGATTTCCCCTTTTATGGCTGTTAGTATTTGCCTTATGTATTGAGATGCTCCTATGTTGGGTGCATAAATATTTACAACTGTTATATCTTCTTCTTGGATCGATCCCTTGATCATTATTTAGTGTCCTTCTTCTCTCTTCTAGTAGTCTTTATTTTAAAGTCTATTTTGTCTGATATGAGAATTGCTACTCCAGCTTTCTTTTGGTTTCCATTTGCATGGAATATCTTGTTCCATCCCCTTACTTTCAGTCTGTATGTGTCTCTAGGTCTGAAGTGGGTCTCTTGTAGACAGCATATATATGGGTCTTGTTTTTGTATCCATTCAGCCAATCTGTGTCTTTTGGTGGGAGCATTTAGTCCATTTACATTTAAGGTAATTATCAATATGTATGTTCCTATTCCCATTTTCTTAATTGTTTTGGGTTCGTTACTGTACGTCTTTTCCTTCTGTTGTGTTTCTTGCCTAGAGAAGTTCCTTTAGCATTTGTTGTAAAGCTGGTTTGGTGGTGCTGAACTCTCTCAGCTTTTGCTTGTCTGTAAAGATTTTAATTTCTCCATCAGATCTGAGTGAGATCCTTGATGGGTAGAGTAATCTTGTTTGCAGGTTTCTCTCCTTCATCACTTTAAATATGTCCTGCCAGTCCCTTTTGGCTTGCAGAGTTTCTGCCTAAAGATCACCTGTTAACCTTATGGGGATTCCCTTGTGTGTTATTTGTTGTTTTTCTCTTGCTGTTTTTAATATGTTTTCTTTGTATTTAATTTTTGACAGTTTGATTAATATGTGTCTTGGTGTGTTTCTCCTTGGATTTATTCTGTATGGGACTCTCTGTGCCTCCTGGACTTGATTAACTATTTCCTTTCCCATATTAGGGAAGTTTTCAACTATCATCTCTTCAAATATTTTCTCAGTCCCTTTCTTTTTCTCTTCTTCTTCTGGAACCCCTATAATTCGAATGTTGGTGTGTTTAATGTTGTCCCAGAGGTCTCTGAGACTGTCCTCAGTTCTTTTCATTCTTTTTTTCTTTTTTCTGCTCTGCAGTAGTTATTTCCACTATTTTATCTTCCACGTCACTTATCCGTTCTTCTGCCTCAGTTATTCTGCTATTGATCCCATCTAGAGTATTTTTCATTTCATTTATTGTGTTTTGAATCATTGCTTGATTCATCTTTAGTTTTTCTAGGTCCTTCTTTACTGTTTCTTGCATTTTGTCTATTCTATTTCCAAGATTTTGGATCATCTTTACTATCATTATTCTGAATTCTTTTTCAGGTAGACTGCCTATTTCCTCTTCATTTGTTAGGTCTGGTGGGTTTTTATTTTGCTCCTTCACCTTCTGTGTGCTTTTCTGTCTTCTCATTTTGCTTGTCTTACTGTGTTTGGGGTCTCCTTTTTGCAGGCTGCAGGTTCATAGTTCCCATTGTTTTTGGTGTCTGTCCCCAGTGGCTAAGGTTGTTTCAGTGGGTTGTGTAGGCTTCCTGGTGGAGGGGACTAGTGCCTGTGTTCTGGTGGATGAGGCTGGATCTTGTCTTTCTGGTGGGCAGGTCCACATCTGGTGGTGTGTTTTGGGGTGTCTGTGGACTTTTTATGATTTTAGGCAGCCTCTCTGCTAATGGGTGGCATTGTGTTCCTTTGTCACTAGTTGTTTGGCATAGGGTGTCCAGTACTGTAGCTTGCTGGTCGTTGAGTGAAGCTGGGTGCTGGTGTTGAGATGGAGATCTCTGGAAGATTTTCGCCATTTGATATTATGTGGAGCTGGGAGGTCTCTTGTGGACCAGTGTCCTGAAGTTGGCTCTCCCACCTCAGAGGCACAGCACTGACTCCTGGCTCCTCAATTTGGGATGATTCGTTGTCTATTCATGTATTCCACAGATGCAGGGTACATCAAGTTGATTGTGGAGTTTTAATCCACTCCTTCTGAGGCTGCTGGGAGAGATTTCCCTTTCTGTTCTTTGTTCTCACAGCTCCCGGGTCTCAGCTTTGGATTTGGCCCCGCCTCTCCATGTAGGTCGCCAGAGGGCATCTGTTCTTTGCTCAGACAGGTCAGGGTTAAAGGAGCAGCCGCTTCGGGGACTCTGGCTCACTCAGGCCAGGGGGCAGGGAGGGGCACAGAGGGCGGGGCAAGCCTGCAGCGGCAGAGGCCGCGTGACATTGCACCAGCCCAAGGCACCCCGTGCGTTCTCCCAGGGAAGCCGTCCCTGGATCTCGGGACCCTGGCATTGATGGGCTGCACAGGCTCCCTGGAAGGGGGGCGTGGACAGTGACCTGCGCTCGCACATAGGCCTCGTGGCGGCGGCAGCAGCCCCAGCATCCCACGCCCGTCTCTGGTGTCCACGCTTTTAGCCACGGCTCGCGCCCATCTCTGGAGCTCCTTTAAGCAGCGCTCTTAATCCTCTCTCCTCGTGCACCAGGAAACAAAGGGGGAAGAAAAAGTCTCTTGCCTCTTCGGCAGGTCCAGACTTTTTCCCGGACTCCCTCCCGGCTAGCTGTGGCGCATTAGCCCCTTCTGGCTGTGTTCACGCCACCAGCCCCAGTCCTCTCCCTGCGCTCCAACTGAAGCCCGAGCCTCAGCTCCCAGTGCCGCCCGACCCGGCGGGCGAGCAGACAAGCCTCTAGGGCTGGTGAATGCCGGTCGGCACCGATCCTCTGTGCGGGAATCTCTCCGCTTTGCCCTCCACACCCCTGTTGCTGTGCTCTCCTCCGTGGCTCCGAAGCTTCCCCCGTGTGCCCCCTGCAGTCTCCACCCACGAAGGGGCTTCCTAGTGTGTGGAAACCTTTCCTCCTTCACAGCTCCGTCCCACTGGTGCAGGTCCCGTCCCTATTCTTTTGTCTCTGTTTTTTCTTTTTTCTTTTGCCCTACCCAGGTACGTGGGGAGTGTCTTGCCTTTTGGGAGGTCTGAGGTCTTCTGCCAGCGTTCAGTGGGTGTTCTGTAGGAGTTGTTCCACATGTAGCTGTATTTCTGGTGTATCTGTGGGGAGGAAGGTGATCTCCGCATCTTACTCTTCCGCCATCTTTCCTGGAAGTCTCGATATGCATATATTTTTATAATGAAAGGGTTGCAGGTGTCATGATGACTGCGAGGACTTGGAAAGAGTGATCTGCTGCTGCTGCCTGTTCTCGGCAGAGATCAGCTCTATGAAACAGCCCGTTGCTGTCTGTCGGAGGCTCGTGGAATCTCAAGGAGCATTCTGTTCCACACGTCGGCCTCCCTTTGGCTGTGCTGAGCTCCTTCAGCATGCCAGGCTCCTCCAGGGAGGGTTGAACATGCCACTGGCCTCCTATCCATGAGCTGGCTGGAAGGAAGGGAGCAGGGCCAGGTGGGTGGTATTTTGAAGAAAAAGGAAGGTAGTATTTTGAAAAAGCAACTCAGAAAGTATGGGGATCTCAGTAGGTCACTCAGCCAGGAAAAGCTCATTTTACATTATATTCAATTTAGCACTTGCTTAAACATTGGGGGATTGCTACTGTTTTCCTTTGCAAATTAGTCATTTCTTCACAGTATCAGACCTTCCATGAAATGAGGCACAGGCTCGTATATTATGTTGAATCATATAAGTTTGATGGATTTATTGGTTAAATGGTCAATGTTGCAATTTTGTATGATTCCGCCTGCCATTTCTTGGCTATGCCTCACAGTATCTGGTACAGAGCTCTGTATGTAGCAGGTACTTGTCAAAACCGTGATTTTGTTTGATTAAGTTGCAGGCTGCCAGGATCTCACAACTCCCTTGAATTTCACATGCAAAGGTAAATCAGGACAATAATATCCCCTGTCATTGACTGAGCATTTAAGATTGTGTTGGGTTCAAAACTGGGTCCTTTACATAGTCCATTGTCCTATTTTTAAAAAACTTTTTATTTTATATTGCATTGTCGTATTTAGTGAGGAGAACAACCGTATGAAGCCGGTGTTATGGTCTCCCTTTCACACATGAGTCTGTGGCTCAGAGATGTTAAATGGCCTAAGTTCACACAGCTACTGTGGAGCAGGGATTCGCATCCCCAGCCAGCCTCTTCCCACTGCCCTAGCTCTTTTCACTATTTTCCTTCCTTCCTGATGATGTTTTCCTTGACCCTTTGTTATATTTTTCACCTTCTAATGTTGAAGGGCCACTGAGGGGTTCACCCAGCCCTGCAAGCCTAATGAGCTTAGCAGCTTCCCCAGTCATTTGCGCATGTCTCCCAGCTACTCCAAGCAGCTTCCTGCCACAAAGAGAGACTGCTGTGTACTACTCAGACAATGGAAAGCGATAAGTGGGTTGGGGTAATGTTTAATCCGGTGGTTGCTTGCCCCGTATTAATGAGTAAACCACCTCCTATAGTAGCAGTGGGAGTGTTAGTAGAAGTAGTCATTTACTGGGTACCGGAAATTGATCAGCACATAGAGGCTACAGAATTCTGTATTCTGAGACTATAGAAGAGTTTGTGTTTGTATGGCTGTACCTTTACAGAAACTGTCTGGGTCACTAAACTCTCTCAATATCGAAGTGCAGATCTTTAAACAACATATTTTAGATGTCAACAGAGCCCTTGGAGAGCTTGTAATCAGAATCCCTCTCCTCCATTTTATAGCTGAGAAATCCGAGGCTAAAGTGGGAAGTGCTTTGCTCCAGGTCAAGAGGCTAGTTTAAAGGCAGAGCCAGGACCCAAACTCAGATATGTCTGACTTCACAGTACCCTGCCTCCTTCAGCACGATTACCCTTGGTTTACAGGTACCCAGATAAATATTTATTGAGCACCTGCTGTGTGCCAGATTTTGAGTCAGAGATATTAGTTGATTTCCGTGGGGTCACACTGCAAGCACACGTCAGAGTTTAGAGGCCCAATCTCCAGTGTATCCTCCCAGCCACAATGCCAGCTCTCATCGCAGCCCTGCACCTCAGCATTTTCCAGTGCAGTTCTGAGAAGGGGGCGATTGAGGGCTAGATAGGCAGGCTCCTTGGTGAATACTTATTGATGTGAAAAAAAAGGAAAAGTCGACTCTTCCTTTGAGGATCAGTTGAACGAACTCATTAGAGCTGTGCTTCTCAAACTTGAGCATGCATCAGGGTTACCTGGAGAGCTTGTTACAACACAGATTGCAGGGCCCCACCCCTAGAGTTTCTCATTTACTAGGACTAGAATTACATTTCTAAAAAGTTTTAGGGACCGCAGATCGAGAACCACTGTTCTAGTCTATAAAATGGGTGTGATAATGCTTGACTTGGTTCCTCTCTAAGGGTCATCTCAAAGTTTTAGTTGAGAATGGTTTTGGACATCAGACCTCAGTTTTCTCCATCATTTTGAACGTGCAGGAACAACTTCAAATCATATCTGCCCTCATCCTTTTTCAGAGCCTTGTGGAAGAAGTTTGGAAAAAAATATGAGGTCATTTAGTCTAGCCTTCTGCATCTAAGCTGGACTGTGCCTAACCTAATCCAAATATATGCCTGGAGCCTCCTACTTCTTTTGTTCATTTATTCCTTGAATGATTATGATCAGCACCTCTCTGTCTGGTCCTGTGAACTAATCATCTCTTTATCTTAATTCTTCCCCTTGGATGTTTGCCGGTGGTTGCTCCCAGGAGCCTAATGCCTATTGTAGTGTTTGATGCATAATAGCACTCAATGTGCATTAGCTTCCTTGCCTACAAACTGGTAATACGTCCCCATTACACAGGAGTCATCCTGGCTCCAAACCAGGGCATTGACCAGGAGATAACTGAAAAGGGAAAGTCCTCCAGATGACAGTCTACCATATATTTCTGTAAATGGTGGTTCTCAGCCCTGGTTGCACATTAGAATCATCTGGATAACTTTTAAAACATTATGTTGCCTGGGCCCTACATCAGACCATCTGAGTTCAAACCTCTGCAGCCAGGGCCCAGCCATCAGTACTTTTAGAGCTCTCCAGATGATTCTAATGTGCATCCAAGGCTGAGAACCTCTCTTAAAACCAAAGCCACTTTTCCCTTTACTCTGCCTTCTTGCCTTTTTAAGCAGAGTTTCAGAAGAGATTCAGTAAAGCAGTTGTTCTGAAACATTAGTGAGTGGGCATCAGAGTTACTGAGTCCCACAGGCTTCTGGACTCACTCCCAGAGATTCTGATTGTGTAGCACTGGGGTGCCCCCTGGGAATCTGGATTTCTAATAAGATCCCCCGTGGTGTGGGTGCTGCAAACCATTGGTGTTCAGGGAAGTGACACAATTCTCTTCATCTAGTACCCCTTACCAGACAGTTGTGATGTGTGATTTTTTCTTTACCCTCAATCTCCATGATAATTTTCCAGCACTGTAAGCGTGTGCACACCCACACAGCTGTGTTGGGGAGAGCGACACCAAAGTTACCAAGTGTCCACTTGCAAAGACAAGTGAAAGACAAATGAGCACATGTACTCTTGGGTAATGCGAGGCAGCCAGCAGCTGAGGAAAGAGTTAAATCATTAGGTTGTTTATCTCGATTCAGTCTCTGTAGGGCTCGGGCATTTGCCTCCATCTCCACCTGCCATGATTAGAACTGTCTTCTACCATTTAAAGAGAAACAGGTTCATTGTTAAAGCACAAGGGTAACTTAGAGATCACAGGCAGCAAGAAAGCAGAACAAAACAAATCATAAACCATTCCTAATCCAGGGCAGCAGAACAGAAAGAAGAATGTTTTGGGTTGTTTTTGAATATCTCAGTCAGCTTTAGCTAACACTGCCCAGTGCTCACAAGCTTAATTATTTGCCACAAAGATGGGGGGTGGGTGGGTAGCTAGGTAGGGATGATGAGTTTGGGAGGGAATTGGTTAGTCTGTTGGCTCAGAATGACTGGCAACACAGCTTCCGCATTTGCCATCCATTCCCTCTTCTCTCCTGGATCAAAGACAAGAACAGAGGCGACAAATTAGTCCAACAGCCTCAAGACACCAATTAGATTACACCTTGCAGAGAAGCACCTCTGGGAGGTTGGAGTGTGTGTGTGTGTGTGTGTGTGTGCACGCATGTGTCTCCCCCAACAATAACAACTTTATTAGATATTCAGTCTTTCTTACTAAATATTCTCTTGCGCAGCCCAGAGTAGGGATGAGCTGGCATAACTGCTGGCCTAGCTAGGGGTACTCAGAATTCAGGGTTGGCGGCTCAATCCTGATACCTTTTCTCTTCCTGGCTCCACATCCTCTCAGGTCCCTTCCCTCAGAATGACCACCAGCTCACCATTTTGAGAGCTTGGTCCAACCTAACCATGTATTTCTCAGGGCTAAGCTTTTGCTGTGTGTGCATGTGCATGTGTGTCTGTGTGTATGTGGAGAGGGAGGTGAAGATGTACTACAGCTTGTTGACCCTCTACATTCAGACTCCTTGGATTTAAATCCCAACTGTACATTCTATTAGCTGTATTACCTTGAACAAATCACTTCACCACTCTAAGCCTCAGTTCTTACCTTTAAACAAGGGATAACAAAAAGAGCCTAATATAGAGAGTTGTTGTGAGAGTTAAGAAATAATCCATGTAAAGCACTTAGCTTGGCACATCATAAGGACTTAATACATGTCATCTGTTGTTATCATTATCATTACTTTTATGGAAGAAAAGAGAGACTTCTGGGGCAAGCAGAGAAGCCCACAGTGGTTGGCAACATGACCTAAATGCCTGGAGCACTGTAAAACCAGTATTTTGGTCCCCCAGGATGGACTTTTCCTTGGGTGATTGCTAGTAACACTATGGCCAAATGAAGCTATTTAACAGGGTCTGACGTGTAAGATAATCTTGGGAAAAGGGGTTTAGAGAGTAACAATTCCAAGCAGAGAAAGGACTGGGCAGGATTTGCTTATGAGTGACCGTAAGTAGGAAGAGGCAGAGCTGACAGAGTGGATCAGTAGACAGTGAGCCTAATTCCATGGGCCTTTCTTCTTCCTTCCCCGTCCACACTCCAGCAGTGCCTGAAATACCTGCAGTTCTCTGGGAACGGTCCACTTTCCTCTCTCTGGCCTTTGAGCAAACTCATTCTTCTCACACTGCCTGTTCTTTGCTTATGCTAGTGTCCCTCATCCTGGAACACCCTTGTACCCACCATTCACCCGGTTAACATGATTAAGTCTCCCTTGTTTTCTCCCTTTCCCAATCTAAGTTCAATGCCTTGCCTTCACGTTTCCACAGCCTAACAAGTTATCACAGTGCATCATAGTATCAAGTAGACTTGCTGTCCAGTACAGTAGCCATGAGTCACATGTGCTTATTGAGGGCTTGAAATATGGCTAGTCTGAAATGAGATATGTTGTAAGTTTAAAATACAAACCATTAATAATTCTGTATTTTGATTACATGTTGAAATCATATTTTGGATACCTTAGGTCAAATAAAATATATTAAAATTAATTTCATCTGTTTTTTATCTGCTTTTCTAAAGGTGGATACTAGAAAATTTAAGATGACAAATGTGGCTCACATAATACTTCTGTTGGACCACCCTGCACTGGACTGTCAGGTCCATGAGGGCAGATGCCTTGTCTGTTTTTCTTATCATGGAATCCCCATTGCCTGCCACAGAGTAGTGCTCCCTAGATATTTCTAAATAACCAAATGAAGGAATTGATCTTGTATCTGGATTTGCATTGAACCCTGGAACTTTAGCTAGATGCATGGAATCATCTTGGATTTAGTTTTCCATTCCTCTGGATGACCATGTATTTAATTCACATTACTGGATTTCATGTCTTTAATTTCACTGATGACAGGAAGTTGTAGCTGTGGCTAAGTGATGTAATGTTGCTTCACTTACAGATTTATTATCTGTAAATCCTGCTCACGTCTGTTCAAAGAAAGTGATGTGAAGAAGAGGAAATAATTCACAAGCTAAGGGCAATTTAAAGCAAAAAAAATAAGTGGAGAGGTCAACAGGAGCCAAGACTATGTGGCTAAAAGAACTTGTATTAGTGTTGTACTGCTGTATTAAAACATACTACGGACTTAATGGCTTAAAACAACATAAGTTTATTAGGCAACAGCTTTTGTGGGCCAAAAGCCTGGGCACAGCATGCTTGGATTCTCTGCTCAGGGTCTCACTGCACTGAAATCAAGGTATCCAGTCAGGGCTGCCATTTCTCATCTGGGCTCAGGGCCTCTTCTAATTCCATTCAGGTTGTTGGAAGATTTGGTTTTCTTCTGGGTGTTGCTGGCTGGGGACTGCTCTCAGTTCCTAGAGGCTGCCCACAGTTCTTTGCCATGTAGCCCCCAAAGGCAGTTCACAAGATGAATGTTTGCTTTCTTCCAAGCCAGCTGGAGCATATCTCTCTGACTTCTTTCTCATCAGCCAGAGAAAAGGCTGCTTTTAAAGGGCTCATGCAATTAAGTCAGCACTACCCAGATAATCATCCTATCTTAAGGTCAGCTGATTTGGGACCTTAATTACATCTGCAATACCTTCACAGCAGTACCTACTGATAGACTAGTGTTTTATTGATAACTGGGGGAAGGTGTGTATGCACCAGTGACTGGGAATCTTGGGAGTCCATCTTCGAATTCTGCCTACCACAAGACCTCGGACAAGATCCTCCACTGTTTCAGTGAGAATAAAATTGTGAGCAGAAACTTTGAGTTTACAGAAGAAGCTAATGACTTTAGAGCTGGAGAAGGCCTATTTAGGAAGTGGCCACAGGACCTGTGGAAGGGACTCTGAAATCAGGAAATGTCGGCACTGGAGGGCATGCTGAAGATAATATAAAATAACCCTCCTGTTTTACAGTTGAGGATACAGAGGCCCAGAATGTGGGAGCCTTTTGGGAGCGGCCACTGCAGCCACCTCATGTCCCCTCTGTAGAATCTGTTGACTGTCGGAAAGGCTGGCAGATGGAACGTTTGAAATCCGGTAAGATGAAAACCTCTCATCCAAACTAACTTTCTCCCTTTTCCTGTGATTACCTGTATTCTGAAACAACTGACAGCCTAAAAACACTTGTATTTTTTGGGTTTTAGATAAATAAGTTTACTTTGTATTTAACAATGAAGTCCTCCTCTTATTCGTATCTAACACTGAATGTACTGGTTGTTAACGTTATGAATTGTGCTAAATTGCCTGATTTTCAGATGTATATTTTTCTTTAAACCAATTGTTTAAGAGATGAGGAATTTGGGCAAAATAGTGACTATTTCTCATTCAGGACAAAGTACAGTGATGGAATTATTTGAGAGCAGACTTCTAAGGGGAGGGATTTAGAGGCTCTGGGCCATTGAGGGCAAATAGTCTCGACAGACAGCTTCGGATGGAAATAACCTTTGAGCCTCAAAGTCCTCTGTTCAGCTCCTTCCCCTGCCCCCAGCCAAAGGATCTGATAAGGAACACAGAAGGGAATGTAAAACCCCGGGATCTCAAAGGAACATTACCTGAGTGACATTCTTAGGCCCAAATTTTAAAAATTCACACATACAATTTGTTCCTCCAGTGCTAACAGTACACTATCAATGTGATGAGATGAGCAAGTATTAGTTTTGCAGAGGCAGAAAAAAAATAAAAATGGAGTCTCTTGGGACTTTGTCAAGGACTGAGTTTAAAGGTACAGCTGCCTCCTTTATTTCTTACCTTTGGATTTGGGCTGGAGCCCGATTCAGATCCCTGTCAAATCAGCTTAGGTTATTTATTGAAAATGTTTCCTTCTCATTGTTCATGTTTCCAGGGGTTCAGGCACTGAGGATAATTTTTCTACTGCGAAATAATCAGTAACCTGACTGCAGCTGACTTTTCCCACTCGTAACAGCAGTCAATTCTCAACTCTCCTGGGGATGTTTATCTAGTTGCCTGATGCTTTGGGCTACTTGCTTGATGACTTCCATTGGTTTCAGGTCTTCGGGGTCTTTATCCTCCCTATTACCATCTCCACCACAGGGTCACAAGAGGATAGAAGGAACTGGCAGAAAATCAGTTTACTTTCTTTTTGTTTGAAGCTTTAAGGAAAGGACTAGTAGGAGTTGGGCTAGAAACAAAGTATTGATTCTAATGGTCTGTGGGGAATTATGTCACGTCTCCCTTTCTCTTGTTCTCCTGTCTGTCCCGTCCTTACATATAAATGAGAACTGACTTGGTGAATCCAAGAAACCCTTTGGATCTGCAATATTAAAGGGTGTCCGCTGTGCCAACCCACACAGTAAATGTGATAGGCAGGTAAAAGCAATAAGAAGAAAACAAACAAAAAACAGTACCGGAAAACCTCCAGATGATCAGTATAGGTGCTTCTATCTAATTAACTCCTTGTAGCCAAGTCAAAATTGAAGGTTCTCCACCAACCAATGGTAAAGTAGAATATTCATAAATTTCACCATTCATACAGATATGAATGAATTTTTGCATTAATCTTTTTTGAATTAATGTTTTTGCATTAATCTCTACTGTGAAACTGCCCAGACTTCAGGTTTCCCAATCCCTGAGTAGGGATAGAAGTGCAGACTTTCAGTCATATGCTATTGAATGAATCTTTCACTACCACCACTATCCTCCTGTCCCCTCTTGGTGCCTCCATGCAGATATGGAATCTAAAGGGAATATGAGCTACTGAACAGTCAAGATGATTGAATATATCTGCTCCGAGGACTAAGGCTACTACATATGCTGTGCTTATGACCATGTTTCATGCACATAGGATGATTAATAAAGAAAAAGAGTCCCCCATAAGGACACTAGGGGACAAGGGCCATGGAGTCAAAAGAATGATTTTCATATTTTAAAGAACTACTTACTAGCTTATTGACCTTGTGTAAGTCATTGACACATCTTGCTGGGAAAACTGAAGTCTAGGAAGGTTAGGAATACCTCTTCTGCATCTCCCATAGGGTTGTTGTGAGGAATAAGTGAAATAATTATGTGAGCATGCCTGGAACTTAATGGCCATTCAGTAAATATTTGTAGATTCTGAATGATGGCCCTCAGGGGTCTGGCTTCACGAGGCCCAGGAGCTTGATGAATAGAGCTTAGGTATACATTTTGGAGTAGATAGAAGTCCAAGGAATTAGTGAGGGAAGATACTGTATTTATACTGTAAGAATTGGATGTTCTAAGCCACACTCAGATTTCCATTTATCCCAATCTTCGGTCATATTTGATGGAGAATAGAAATAATTTTCTAGGACTCAGATGCTCCATTAAACCATTAAAGTGCAGGCAGAGAAGAAAGAACTTCTGGTTACAGTGAAAAGCTGATTCTTCATGTGTGTATGAGGAAAGATTGAAAGTCCTACTTACCAGGCTCTCCCAAAAGCACGTTAGGAAGCTCACAGAAACACAGGCTTTATGAGAGAGGGGATTTTTCTGTGGTTTTCTCACTGCTGTATATCTAGTGCATAGAAAAATACTTGGCACATAGTAGGAACTCAATACATGTGTTGAATGAATGAATAAGTACTCTCGTTCATCATTCAAGATAGGACATTGTAACCAATACCTATATATTACTTTGTATTGTAATTGTCATGGAGTGGGACTGTGGAATCTAGAAAAGGCATGGGGATGAGAGAAAGAGAAGTTTATGGTAGTCCCAAAATTATAACCACAAAAAGAAATTAGGTTGGTAAGACTTTCCAACTTGGCTCAAGTTTTCAGGAAAAGAGGAAAAAAGTGTTAATTGTCATGGGATTTACTGGAAGTAATATTTCACTGGAGCAACATTAACGATGAAATTTACCAACAGCAAGACTAGCGTTTTCTACCATTTGTGTAGTCTGATTTCAACACAGTGAAGCCCTCCATGAAACCTATCCTTGGGGGCTGAGGAAGATTTGTTACAAACAGGACTTAGATACTTAAAAATTCTTTACTGTCTTCTTTCTTCTTGGCCTTGTCTTTGCAGTTCTCCTACCTGTCACTGAAATTGTTCCCAACTTCCAGCCTCTGGTGGGTTTCTCACAGTCCTTGGCAGATGCTTCGACAAGGATCCTGATTCTGTGACATGTGGCCATATTGGTACTAGAACAACCAGATCCTGGTGAGCAGGTCCTAGGCTCCTGTGAAAAAGTCTAAAAGGTTTCCTGTCACAGACAGAAGTTGTCCTCTTTCTTCTTGTCTCTGGATCCTTGTGTCAGCCTATACTATTCTGACCCCTTCCTTGGACTTGCCTGGCCATCTAGCTTCTGGACTCTTCTACTTATTACTTTCCTGGCTCTGATCTGTTATTTTATTCTGACATTCAGTTTCCATAAACTCCCTGGAAGTGGACTGTTTTCTTGACGTGTCCCTATATTTTGGTTCTATAATCTACCTTAATCTACAGCTATAGTTGCATGTTTTTCTGTAGGTCATGGCTCCTTTGCCTGATATCCCTTGATGCTCCAAAACCTGCCTAAGCTCTAACAGAGGGGAAAATGCAAGGTAGGACCAGTCCAAATAAAAGATAATTTGCAAAGGGAGTGAGGGCAGTTTCAACTAGTGATTTTACATCTTTCCCCTATTTAAAGAGCTAGGGACATGGTTTCCTCAATCTCTAGAAGTCTCTTCCATAGGAATTCTGGTCTCAGAAACTTCATTCAGTCTAGAAGTTCTTCAAAAAAATGAACCCTACTTTATTGGAGATGCTGGTCCATCTCTGAGCAGAAAGGAACTGATGAATCCCCAAGTCCTATTTCCCCAGATGAGGTAAGAGTTTCCCCCATCCCTGCTGTGATGGTTAATTTTGTGTCAACTTGACTGGACCACGGGTGCCCAGGTATTTGGTCAAATATTATTCTGAGTGTATCTGTAAGGGTATTTTTGAATGAGATTAACATTTGAATCGGTAGACTGAGTAAAGCAGATTGTCTTCCCTAATGTGAGTGGCCCTCATCCAATCCGTTGAAGGCCTGAACAGAATAAAAAGGCTGACCTCCCCTGAGGAGGAGAGAACCCCTCCTGCCCAACTACTTGAGCAGGACGTAGGCCTTTACCTGCCTTTAGACTTAAACTGAAACATTGGCTCTTCTTGTGTCTCAAGACTGCCCAGCTTTTGGACCAGAACTTAAACATTGGCTCTTCTGGTTCTCAGGCCTTTGGACTTGGATTGGAACTATACCATTGGCTTTCCTAGGTTTCCAGCTTGCTGGCCCACCCTGCAGATGTTGGGACTTCTCAGGCTCTATAATTATGTGGCCCAATTTCTCATAATCTCCCTCTCTCTCTGTCTCTCTGTCTCTCCCTCCCCCTCTCCCCCTCCTCCTCTCCCCATCTCCCCTTCTCCCCCTCTCCCCATCTCCCCCTCTACACACACACACACACACACACACACACACACACACACACACACCTTAATTATCTTACTGTTTTTCTTTCTCTGGAGAACCCTGACTAATATATCTGCCCTTCCACATTGGCTGCTCCATGAAGAACAAGAGAAAAGATGGAAGAAAGTTTCAAGCAGTCTTATTATACTTGAGAAAATATTTCAAATCAGGGTGATTTTGGAGAAAGGAAGCCTTATTAAGAATTAAGAGACCAAAGTGAAAGAGCGGCATGGACATATATACACTACCAAACATAAGGTAGATAGCTAGTGGGAAGCAGCCGCATAGCACAGGGAGATCAGCTCAGTGCTTTGTGACCGCCTGGAGGTGTGGGATAGGGAGGGTGGGAGGGAGATGCAAAAGGGAGGGGATATGGGAACATATGTATATGTATAACTGATTAAATTTGTTATAAAGCAGAAAAAAAAAGAATTAAGAGACCAAAGTTGTAATCCTGATTCAATAATTTATTTGTGGCATGACTTTCAATACGTCATCTCCCTTGTATTACTCCCATTTTATAGTGAGATAAACTGTTGTAATGAACACGCACCCTATACCTATACCATAGGTTGTTCTAATGAATGCTCAGCGCATACCAATGCCATGGTTATGCTATAAAAATCAAGCAACTCAATCATTGTTACTGAGCAATAATATCAATTTTTTTTTACTTTTAACCAAGAACAATTTATTATAATCTTTTCTGATGCTAATTATACCAAAGGCAATGTGAATCCCTTGCTTTGTTTTGTGTCCTTTAAATAGAAATAGAGATACAATGTCTCCTAGGAAGAATGGTTTTTGTGACCATGACAATCCAACAGAATTATGTGCAGGAAATGGGTACCCAGATATTATGAAAAAGGTCTAGCCACACATAATCAAAAAGCCCTGTAAATTATGGTATATCAGTATATGGGATAAGATTTGATATTTTATTTCCAAGCTTGCTGTTGGAGATAAAAGCAAGAATTAGCTGATTGTGCCAATTGTCGAAACTGCAGCTTATTAGGGCTCATATCAAAGCTGAATCCTCCAGTACTGATACCAGTATGAAAGGGTCAATAGGAAAAGATTCTGTCAGAATAGGAATAAAAGTTTTCTGAGTAGGAGACATAGGTCCACAAGGAATGGCTGGAAAATCATTCTTGATGCATCTGTGCCCCTGCACCTTTACTCAGACTGTACCTCTGCCAGGACGCCCTCCTCCTTCCAACTCATGAAACCCTCCCCAAAGGCCATAACCCAGTTTAAGTCCAACCTCCCCTAGGAAGCAGCCCCATATGTACCACAGGCCCCTGTGATTGTGCCCACCCACATAATTTTTCTCCAGCACTTATTTGGCATTTAGCAGCAGCAGAAATACCACAAGGAAAAATGTATTCTCCTCTCTTCAATACTTCATGACTTGGCTAAACACTTGCAGCAAAACCTTGGACGGATTGCTGGATGCATCTTGACCTCCATTTCTTCATCTTTGAAATGAAAAATTTGGATCCGAGCTGTGGTTTTCAGTCTTTCTTTTACTTATGAAACCCTTTCTACTCTGTAGAACTCCAATATACAAAATTGAGACAAAAAAGGGAGTTTCTTTCAGAAAAATAAGCCTGTGGACCTAGAGCCTTCTGACTGCGAAAAATCCCCCTATGGCCCTTCTTAATGTCAGTTTGAAGCCCTTCTGTGGAACCTTTGAAAGCTCTATGAAAGAGTGTGAAAACCACTGGACTGTATGATCTCTAAAGAACCTTTCCAGCCTCTATAGTGTATGTTTCTATGTGCACATGTGGAGTCTTGGCTGGATTGCAAGCATCTTGAGGGCAGTGATCACGTATGACATTGGGTCTTTAGACTTCACATTGTCTGTGGAGAGAAGGTGCTACATTAAGATATGTAGGCCAAAGAGGAGCATGAACTCCCCTGGAGGCATTTGGTCTTCTGTTCAATAGTCTGAAGAAGTTTTTGCCTATTTCTTGGACTAGGGAGATGGACTCAATAAGCTACCACATTCTGTCCTTAACCTTGAGACTTTGAATCTGCCCTTTAAATAAGCTTCCCTAAGTTTTGGCCTCCTAGAAGCTCTACCCATGGTAGTATTCATAGATTGCTTGATTTACTAGGGAAAAACAATTTAAGTCTCCTTGGACTCACATCTAACTGATGTAATTTGAGAGACAGATAGGTCTTATTTCCTTGAGGAGAAGAGGAGTGTATGTGTGTATATGTGTATGTGCCACACGCATACATATTTGTGAAGTTTTTTGTTTCATCTTTCAAAGCAAAGGGATCAAAGCTTAACTAAGTTGCTTTGAAAATAGGAGAAAATGCCCTCAGCCCTGAAAGTAGACTATGTTGATATTTCAGACCAAATAACAAATCTCTTTTCTAGGTCCCCTTTTATGATTACTTTAAAAATATTCCATACCAAATAATTCATCATCGTATCTCTGAATATAGGTTGATTCATTATATCAGCATAGTGACTATTATATACTCATGTTATTTGCATAGTCTAATTATTCTATGCATATAAAATCAGAGGCTTACTTTCTGAGAGAATAAACCTTAGAAAATGCCAACAAGGGGAACTTCCCTGATAGTCCAGTGGCTAAGACTCCATGCTCCCAGTGCAGGGGGCCCAGGTTCGATCCCTGGTCAGGGAACTATATCCCACATGCATGCTGTAACTAAAGATCCTGCATGCTGCAACTAAAGAGCCCACATGCAGCAACGAAGATCCTGCACACAGCAACGCAGATCTTGCATGCCACAACTAAGACCCAGCACAGCCTAAATAAATAAGTAAGTAAGTAAATAAATAAATATTTAAGAAAATGCTAACAAGGAATTATATAGGATCTCCATCCTAGGTGCTGGCCTTAAGTCATCTAACATTAAATAAACTAGTTGACCTCTTGAAGTCTCTCAAATAGCCTAATGTCCATGACTCTTCTTACTAGCAAAGGCTGTGACTTGTCCTTCAGCTTTAGTGATTAGTTTCATGTAAGTTTAAAACTGGAAGGGATAGTCGAGCCCACACTCCTCCATTCACTATATGGGAACAGGCCCAGAAAGATGGTGTGCTAGTTAGCAGAAAATCTAGGGCTAAACTCAATGTTTCTAACTTTTAATTTGTTGTATTTTCCACTGACAAAAGCCTCTTGTCTTTCAACTTTTAAATTGAGCCATATTGATAGGAGCCTACCTAACATAATGTAGGGGACCCTTAAATGGTAATTTGAATGAAAAGAAATGTAGAATAATGATTCATTTTCATGACAGTCTCATCTTTAAAAGGAGTCCCTTTCTGTAAAATAGGGTAGAATTTTATGTGATAGGAAGAGGGAGGGAATGAACATTTATGAGTTGTTGACTATGTGCTTGGCATTGTGCTAAGCACTTTACATGTATTTATCTTGCATAATACACATAACAGCCCTACAAGGTAAGTATTATTCATTATAAGTGAGAATTCCAATTCTCAGAGAAGGAAAGTGACTTGCCTAAGGTCCATAGCTAGTGAGTAGGAGATCTGGGAATTGAACCAACATCTGTATGGATCTATACCCACATTCTTATTAGTCACTATAGCATTCGGAACCCTATAACCTCCTGAGGAGGATAAGAAAACCATTACTCTTCTTGTTCAAATGATTTCATTGTTATTCATTCCCCAGCTGAGCTTCCTTTTGCTCATGGGATGTGAATACCTTTGGTTTCTTATGGGGCCAATAGAAAAGGCAAGGATTCTGGGATGAAATTGTTCAGCATCCTCTTTCTGTCATTCTGCTGATCTCTCTGTGAGGAATATGCTTTTATCCCTCCTCATGCAGGATGTTTTACCAGGTGAAAAAGCATTGCTTTGAATACTCGTCTTCATCACCTGGTATAATTGTTTTGGTATCTTTTGTAATTGAAGGTTTGGCTTATTATCCTTCTTCATCAACCAACTCTACTTTTTTTGGAAGGGGAGTGAAGTGGGAGGGAGAAGTCATCTGTAATTTGATTGAAGAAAAATAACTAGCATCAAGTATCTACTATGTGCTGGCATGTGTTGGGTACTTTGTATCTACCTCACTTAATCTACAAAATAATCTTTCAGAGTTATATATTCACATTTAAGAGAAAGGAAAACTGTGGTTTGAAATGGCTAAATAAATAACATGAGGTCACCTGGCTATTAAGGGGCAGAGTTGGGATTTGAACTCAGGTCTATTTCACTCTAAAATCCAAGGTCTTGGACTTCCCTGGTGGCACAGTGGTTAAGAATCCGCCTGCCTATGCAGGGGACACTGGTTCAAGCCCTGGTCCAGGAAGATCCCACATGCCGTGGAGCAACTAAACCCGTGTGCCACAACTACTGAAGCCCATGAGCCCTAGAGCCTGTGCACCGCAACTACTGAGCCCATGTGCCATAACTACTGAAGCTTGCGTACCTAGAGCCTGTGCTCTGCAACAAGAGAAGCCACGACAAATGAGAAGCCTGCACCCCGCAAAGAAGAGTAGCCCCCACTCGCTGCAACTAGAGAAAGCCCACATAAAGCAACAAAGACCCAATGCAGCTAACTAAATAAATAAATAAAATAAAAATAAAGTCCAAGGTCTATTCTACTATAATACTCAACCTTCATTTAAAACACAGTTATTGCCTTCTACAAGTATCTAGACAAGATGAGAAATCTCAGTCTTGCTCAATTATCTCTCAGTCCTGGCTCCCTGTCTCTGAAGTTTTCCCTGCAGTAGAATGAACACAATCTACCACCTTTTCCAGAAAGAAAAAATGCAGAAAGCACAGCTCCCTGACATGGACTTGAAGGATTATTTCCTGTTTCTTCCTGTCCCTGCCCTGAATGAAAGGTCTGGATATACCTCTCCTGCCTCTAGTCAAGTCAAGGACAGGCACCTGGGTGTGTCATCTTGGCTACAAAGAGTCGGATGGCATTTTTATTGTCATTTTAACTGCAAGCATTTCCTCTAACCTCCTGTTTCCAATTCCTGCATCTGCTAATTGGCTAATTTTGTTTTCAGTTTGCTGAAGCTTGTATATTCTTAATTATGTTAATAGGGGTAAACTATTTAGAAGATTAACATTTAAAACACGTACTGGGCACCAGCAAAGTTTTAAAAAAATAATTTATTGAGGTACAATTCACATAACATAAAATTAACCATTTTAATGTGAGCAAATCAGTGGCATTTAACACATTCTCAATGTTGGGCAACTAACACTTCTACCTAGTTCTGAAACATTTCCATCACTACAGAATAAAACCCCTAATCCATAAAGCAATTTCTCGTCATTTGCACCCGGCCACCTCCACCCCAGCCCCTGGCAAATACCAGTCCGCCTTCTGTCTCAATGGATTTACGTATTCTGGATATTTCATACAAATGGAATCATAAAATATGTGACCTTATTTTTGTCTGGCTTCTTTCATGTAGCATAATGTTTTCAAGGTTCATCCACACTGTAGCATTTATTAGTACTTCATTGCTTTTCTATGGACAAGTGATATTCCATTGTATGTATATACCACAATTTCTTTATCCATAAATTCTGTTGATGGACATTTGGGCTGTTAACACTTTCTGACTGTTGTGACTAGTGCTGTTATGAACATGTGTGTACATATACTTGCTTTGGGACCCGTTTTCAATTATTTTAGGTATATACCTAAGGATGGAATGTAGGTTTATATTGCCATTCTGTTCTCTGTTTAACTTTTAGAGGAACCACCAAACAATTTTCCAAAATGGCTGAAACATTTTACATTCTCATCAGCAGTGTACAAGAGTTCTAATTTCTCCACATTTGCCAACACTTCTGATTCTCCTTTTTATATTATGAGGTATCCTAATGGCTGTGAAGTTCTTTATTGTGGCTTTGAATTTCGTTTCCCTAATGACTAATGATGTTAAGCATCTTTTCATGTGCTTGTTGTCCGTTTGTTTATCTTCTTTGGCGAAATGTATATTCAAATCCTTTGCTCATTTTAAATTGGGTTTTTATCTTTTTGTTGTTGACTTGCACTAGTTCTCTATATATTCTGGATACAAACCCTGATTTGGTATATGATTTGCAAACACTTTCTCTAATTTTATAAGTTATCTTGTCCACTTTTTGATAATGGCCTTTGGTGACATAAGTCTTTAATTTTGATGAAATCCAATTTATCCATTTTTTCTTTTGTTGCTTATATTTTTTGTATAATATCTAAGAAATCATTGTGAAAGTCAAGGTCATGAAGATCTACCCATATTATTTCTTCTATGAATTTTTATGGTTTTAGCTCTTATTTTAAGATTGTTGATCTATGTTGAGTTAATTTTTATATATGGTGTGAAATAAGGATCCAGTTTCATTCTTTTGCATGTGGATATCTAGCTGTCCCAGCACCATTTGTTGAAGAGACTATTCTTTTTCCATTGAATGGTCTTGGCATCATGTCAAAAATCAATTGGCCTTAGATGGTTTGTTTATTTATTTATTCATTTTTGATAGTTAAAACAAACAATTTATTGTGAAGGGTTATAACATATGTATCAAAATGACAGTACTATGTAACATATGATAATATTAGGATAAAACAGGGTCAAGATATAAATGGAATTGTATTGCTGCAAGATACTTTATCCATGAAGTAGTACAGTATTTTTTTTTTTTTTTCTTTTTGCGGTATGCGGGCCTCTCACTGTTGTGGCCTCTCCCGTTGCGGAGCACAGGCTCCGGACGCGCAGGCTCAGAGGCCATGGCTCACGGGCCCAGCCGCTCCGCGGCATATGGGATCCTCCCAGACCGGGGCACGAACCCGTATCCCCTGCATCGGCAGGCGGACTCTCAACCACTGCGCCACCAGGGAGGTCCAGTACAGTATTTTTTTAATTTGCATTCTTTGCAGTTTTTATTGAAGTATGGTTGATTTACAATGTTATATTAGTTTCAGGTATACAACACAGTAGTTCATTATTTTTATAGATTATATTCTACTTAAATTTATTATAGAATATTGGCTATATTCCCTTTGCTGTATATTATATCCTTGTATCTTATTTATTTTATACCTAGTAGTTTGTACCTCATAATCCCCTTCCCCTATCATGACCCTCCCCTCACCACTCTCCCACTGATAACCACTAGTTTGTTCTCTGTATCTATGAGTCTGTTTCTGTTTTGTTATATTCATTCATTTGTTTTATTTTTTAGATTCCACTTGTAAGTGAAACACAGTATTTGTCTTTCTCTGTCTGACTTACTTCACTAAGCATGATACAGGTACATACATGTTGGAAATGGCAAAATTTCATTCTTTTTTATGGCTGAGTAATATTATACTGTGTGTTTGTGTGTGTGTATTTATCATATATCAATCACATCTTCTTTATCTATTGATAGACACTTAGGTTGCTTCCATATCTTAGCTATTATAGATAATTCTGCTATGAACATTGCATTGCATGTATCTTTTTGTATTAGTGTTTTCATTTTCTTCAGATACATATGCAGGAGTGGAATTGCTGGATCATATTGTAGTTTTATTTTTAATTTCTTGAGGAAACTTTATACTGTTTTCCACAGTGGCTGTACCAATTTACATTCCCCCAACAGTGAACTAAGTTTTCCCTTTCTCTACTTTCTCATTAATATTTATTATATTTATTTTCTTTTTGATAATAGCCATTCTGAAAGGTGTGAGGTGATATTTCATTGAGGTTTTGATTTGCCTTTCCCTGATGATTAGTGATGTTGAGCATCTTTCCATGTGCCTGTTAGCTATCTGTATGTCTTCTTTGGAAAAAAATGTCTATTCAGGTCTTTTGTCCATTTTTTAATCGCATTGTTTGTTTTTTTTATATTGAGTTGTATGTGCTCTTTATATATTTTGGATATTAACTCTTTATCAGATAAATCATTGGGAAATAACTTCTCTTGTTTAGTAGGTTGTCATTTTATTTTGTTGATGGTTTCCTTCACTGTGCAATGCTTTTAAATATAATTAGGTCCCATTTGTTTATTTTTGCTTTTGTTTCCTTTGCCTGAAGCAATAGAGCCAAAAAATATTGATAAGACTTATGTCAAAGAGTGTACTGCCTATGTTTTATTCAAGGAATTTTATGGTTTCCATTCTTACATTTAGGTCTTTAATGCATTTTGAGTTTATTTTTGTATATGGTATGAGAAAATGTTCTAATTTCATTCTATTATATGTAGCTGTCCAGTTTTCTCAACAGTACATATTGAAGAGACTGTCTTTTCCCCCACTGTATATTTTTGCATCCTTTGTCATAGATTAATTGATAATATGTGAGGGGGGTTATTTCTGAGCTCTCTATTTTGTTTCCTTGATCTATGTGTCTGTTTTTGTGTCAGTTCCACACTGTTTTGACTACTGTGGCTTTGTAGTATAGTTTGAAGTCAGGGAGCACGATATCTCCAGCTTTGTTCTTTTTTTTCTCAAGATTGCTTTGGCTATTTTCAGTCTTCTGTGGTTTCATACAAATTTTAGGACTATTTGTTCTAGTTCTGTGAAAAATGTCATGGGTATTTTGTTAGGGATTGCATTAACTTTGTAGATTGCTTTGGATAGTATTTTTTAATGCATGTTCCTTTATATTTTATTTACCATAAACATTAAGAGAATACAGCAAACACTGGAGAAAGTCTTTTTAATAATTTTTGATATAAAGTTTAAGACTTAAAATTATGATTGCTACACCCACCCACCCCAATTCAACATGCAGGTATCATTTATTTCCAGATACAGTGATTCTAGAGTATTGCACTCTCTTAATAGTTTTATAACAGTATCCTTGCCCTGTAACTTAAAACAATTTCACAAACTGTGTACAATCATGGTATACTACCATCATTCAGAGAGTTCCCCCAAATGAATACATTCACCCAATATTACATTAAAATGTAAGTTTTTAGAACATCATCTTCATAAGCCAAACCACAAAAACCCAGGTTCTAGTTTTAAATGTATTTATGAAGACTGCTGCTGAGCTCAAAGCATGCAGATATTCATGACCACCTAGATGACGCTGGATATTGAAACTTCTTCAGTAGGTCCAATGATGCAATTTTTCACTCATCCCAAGTATCTCCATATTTGTTTACTTTGACTTGGGCAATATGATCAGTAATACCAGTGGGAGTAGATTCATTCATAGAAGCACTGAATGGAGTTGGCTCATAATGAGGAAGCATCTCTTTTTCTATGTTGTCTGCTGCTGGGGTTGTCACAAAAGATAAATGACCACTCATGTTTGAGTCATATTTTGACTTCTGAGAATAGTGCCCAGTTGGTGAAGATCGTCATGCCTGTCCTGATCATAAAGCTTCTCCAAGAGGGGAATTCTCAAGATTCTTTAACTTCTCTTGGCAAGTTTTCACATAGGAAAGCTTTCCAGCAAAGTATCCCATGATGCAAGCAAATATGTTTAGGGATGGAACCAAATTTGGGATGACCTGAAAGGATTCATCTGAACCAGAAGCTTTCATCATTGCCTTCTGCAAAGACTCTTCTTTCTTCCTCTGTTGGAATGTAATCAGCCCTTATGTGGGGAATTGGTCTTGGAACTTCTGCATTTGGCTCTTGAAAATCAGCCCTCCCATTCATCTTTCCTCCAAATGACAGCAGTGGGTGAGAGCACGGCAAGCCTTGGTGACCAGGGGCAGAAGGCCCGGAGGGGACCCAAGAGGGGTCGGTGGGGAGGGGAGGGCAGGAGACATGCAGGACCACAGCGGAGTTGGCGGCTGGGGAGCAGTCAATGACACGACCACCTAGAAGTCACCCAGATACAGGCTCAAAATGACCATGACCTGGAAGCACTGGCGACCTACAGGAGGAAATTGCTTTGGATAGTATTAACAATATTAATTCTTCCAATCCATGAGCGTGGGATATCCTTCCATGTATATGTATCATCTTCCATTTCCTTCATCAATGTCTTATAGTTTTTGAAGTATAGGTCTTTTACCTCCTTGGCTAAGTTTATTGCTAGGTATTTTATTCTTTTTGATGGGATTGTAAATGGGATTGTTTTCTTGCATTTTCTTTCTGATAGTTTATTATTAGTTTATAGAGTACCTTGCAACTTTACTGAATTCATTTATTAATTCTAATAGTTTTTTGGTGGAGACTTTATAGCTTTATATATATCACATCACTTTTAGGGTAGGTTTAGTATCTTTATCTTTCCTTCAATTCTGAATGATAACCTTGCTGTGTAGAGTAACTTAGGTTGTAGGCTTTTTCTTTTCAGTGCTTTAAATATATATGACACTACATTCTGGCCTGCAAAGTTTCTACTGAACAATCATCTGATAACCTTATCGGGGGGTGTTCCCTTATATGTGAGTCTTTGTTTTTCTCTTGCTGCCTTTAAAATTCTCTCTTTATCTTTAACTTTTGCCATTTTAATGATGATATATCTTGGTGTGGGTCTCTTTTGGTTCATCTTGTTTGAGACTCAGTGTGTCTCCTGTACCTAGATATCTGGTTCAAGAAGTTTTCAGCCATAATTTCATCAAATACATTTTCTACCCCTTTCACTCTTCTCCTTCTGGGACCCCTATAATGCAAATGTTAGTGCACTTGATGTTGTCTCAGAGGTCCCTTAAACTATTCTCATTTTTTCAAAATTTGTTTTTCTTTTTGCCCTACTGATTGGGTGATTTCCACTATTCTATCCTTCAGATCACACATGTTTTATTCTGTATCATCTAATCTTCTGTTAATTCCCTCTTGTGTATTTTTCTTTTCAGTTATTGTATTCTTCAGCTCTGTTTCTTTTTTATATTTTCTAGTTCTTTGTTAAAATTCTCACTGTGCGCATCTATTTAGCATTCTTCTTTTTTTAAATTTTTGGCTGTGTTGGGTCTTCGTTGCTGCATGCAGGCTTTCTCTAGTTGCCACGAATGGGGACTGTTCTTTGTTGTGGTGCGCGGGCTTCTTATTGCGGTGGCTTCTCTTGTTGCAGAGCATGGGCTGTAGGCGCATGGGCTTCAGTAGTTGTGGCACACAGGCTCAGTAGTTGTGGCACATGGGCTTAGTTGCTCCGTGGCATGTAGGATGTTCCCGGACCAGAGCTTGAACCCATGTCCCCTGCATTGGCAGGCAGATTCTTAACCACTGTGCTACCAGGGAAGTCCCTATTTAGCATTCTTATTACTATTGTTTTGAACTCTTTATCTGGCTAATCTGGGGTGCCCAATATATGGCTTGAATCTTTCCCTCTGCAGGGAGGAGCCTTGAGTCTGTGATATCCCCTTCCTCTTCTGGGTCCCCCACTAGGCATGTGGGCCCCGACCAGATCACTTCTCCCTTCCTACCAGACTCCATGTGGATCTTTCTTCACAGCCTTGGTTTAGAAAAGCCAGCCTGCTAGCCAGGTATATTTCAGAGAGAGTCACTCTACACATAATTGTAATCTTCATGTGTTCGTGAGGGGAGGTGAGCCCAGCATCCTCCTATTCTTCCATCTTGATCTTGAAGTCTACATGGTCTATTCTGGACTCTTAATTCTATTCCATTGATTTGTATGTTCGTTCTTATGCCAGTGACATGCTGTATTGATTACTGTAGATTTGTAGGGAATTTTGAAATCAGAAGTGTGAGTCTTCTAACTTTGTTCTTCCTTTTCAAGATTGTTCTGGCTATTTAGGACCCCTGGCAAATCCACATGAACTTGAGAATTGGCTTTTCCATTTCTGCAAAAAAAAAAAAAAAAGGCTACTGGAATTTTGATAGAGATTGCATTGAATCTGTATATCCCTTTAAGGCAGAATTGACATGTTAACAATATTAAATCTTGTAAACCATGAACACAGAATGTATAGAATGTCTTCCCATTTACTGAGGTTTCTTTTAATTTCTTTCAGCATTTTTAAAAAAAGTTTTCAGTATATGTCTTTCACCTCCTTGGGTAAATTTATTCCTGGATATTTTATTCTCTTGACCAATACGGTAAATGGAGTTATTTAAATAATTTCCTTTTTGGATTCTTCATTGTTGGTGTATGTTAATTTTGCATCCTGACATTTTGCTTAATTTCTTTATTAGCTTTTCTGCATCAGTTGAGATGATGATGTGGTTTTTCTCCTTCTTTCAAGTTATGTTTTACATTGATGGATTTTATTATGTTGAATCATTCTTGCATTTCTGGGATAAATCCCACCTGGTCATGGTGTATAATCCTTTTAATATGCTGTGTATTCAATTGGCTAGTATTTTGTTGAGGATATTTGAATGTATATTCATAAGATATATTGTTCTGTAGTTTTCTTGTGATGTCTTTATCAGAGTAATGCTAGCCTCATACAATGAGTTAGGGAGCTTTCTATTTTTTTTTGAGAAGTTTGAATTAGTGTTAATTACTCTCTAAATGTTTGGCAGAGTTCACTAGTGAAGCCATCAGGTCCAGAATTTTTCTTTGCTGAGATGTTTTGCTTTGTTTTGCTTTATTACAAATTCAATATATTTACTGGTCAGAATTTCTATTTCTTCTTCAGTCAGTTTTGGTAATTTGTAAGTTTCTAGGAATTTGTCCATTTCATCCAGGTCATTTTATTTGCTGTGATATGGTTGTTCATGGCATTCTTTAATAATCCTTGTTATTTCCATAAGGTTGGTAGTAATGCCCCCATTTTCATTTCTGATTTTAGTTCTTTGTATTATTTCATTTTTTTCTTTGTCAGTCTACCTAAAGGTTTGTCAATATTGTTCTTCTTTTCAAAGAACCAACTTTTGGGCTCTTTGATTCTGTTATTTTTCTGTTCTCTATTTTGTTTATCTCTACTCTAATCATTATTATTTCCTTTTCTCTGCCAGATAGGCATTTACTTTGCTCTTATTTCTCTAGTTCTTTGAGGCATAAGTTTATGTTATTGATTTGAGTTTTGTTTTTTAATGTAGGAGCTTAGAACTATGATTTTATCTCTTAACAGTAGATTCCCTCAGAGGTGGTTTCTGTCAACTTCTTTTCTCCTGTGAATGGGCCATACTTTCCTGTTTCTTTGTGTATGCTGTAACTTTTTGTTGAAAATTGGACATTGAATATTATAATGTTATGCATCTCTGGAAACCAAATTATTCCCCTTGTCTAGGATTTGCTCTTTTTGGCTGTGGAAGGCTGTAGTTGTCCATTTGTTTAATTATTTCCAAACTATTTTTGTAAAGACTATTCCTTGTCATGTGTGTTCAGTGAAGTCTCTGTTCCTTCAGTTAGTGTTCAACTAATGTTTTGACAGAGATTTCCTTTAACTCCAGAATACACACACAGGCACACACCCCAATAGTTAAAAAAGCCAAAAAATCCACCTTTCCCAGTCTTTGCAGATTGGTTCTATGCTGGGACACTCTTTCAAAACTTAGCTAGACTGTTTATAACTCTGGCTTAGCCTTCACTTCCTTCTTACACTGAGCTCAGAGCTCAGCCAGAGGTGAAAACTTAGGGTCTTCTTAGGTCTTTTATGAACATGTTTCCCACTCTGGGAATGTGTATGGCTTTCTGGATTTCCCAGTATACATGGGTGCTTTTGAATGTCCTACTTTCCAAAAAAATCTCTCTCCCCAAATATCCTTTCAGGCTTTAGGCAGTCTATTGTTTGTCAAACCACAATCTTTTGCCCCAGGTGTGTGCAGTGTTTTCATTTGCCTTACAGTGTTTTGGGGGCAAAGTCCACCATTTTACTGTCCTGAGTGATTTCTGAGTTAGGTGAAACAGAGATGAGTGCCTTGCATCAGTCCTTTCAGGAAGCCCATAGACAGTTTAGAACAGATAAACATAATAAGTCTCAGATAAGGTCTGCTCTGCTCCCTCTAGAACCAGGGATTAGGATCTCACACAAGAAATGGGAGTTGCTGTCTTCAAAACCACTGCTGAGCTAGGGAGGGGGTGGAACAAGGGCAGTAAAAATGCCACATAGCTTTCTGACCATATGAAGTTGATATTTTTTCTTGATTCAGTGCTTTCTTGGTTTCTGTAAATCTTTGACTGTTTTCCAGATTTCTGACAAAGTTGATTATGACTTTCTGCTGGTTTTCAGTGTTTCTGAGAAGGGACAGGAGTTTGGAGCTGCCTACCCTGACAATTTGCTGATGTCACTCTCACCAACAAAGTTTTAACTGGGTCACTGAATCCAGGGCTTGTCCTAGAAGCTTGGCTTAAGACACTTCTCTCCAGAGAGCCTTAAAAAGAACCCTGACCTCTGTATGTCTTCCCCACATAGGACTTCTTGCTTAGACTTAGGCCTAGTGGATACCCATGGGCATTTGAATGTTGATGGGTGGTGGGAAAAGATTCCCACCATGCTACATAATACCTCTGGTATCTAGGTTTAATTTAGTGGTCCTCTTCTCTCAGTCCATACTTACCACTTTCTGCAGTTCACCTACCTTTCCTAGTCTGGACTCCTTAATACTGAAGGCTGAGATCCCTCCAAGGCTACTCCTGTTGCTTCTCTAATTCCCCTCCCCACCCCTGCCACCAAAGTCTAAGTAAAAAAAAAAAAAAAGAATCAGATTTGCTTTATCTAGCTTGCACTGGCTACTTCCTCTGGAATCTGACCTTTTTACTTACTGGGAAATTCATGCCAACTTTCTTTTGCCATCTTGACTTTATCATTTTTCCCCCTAAATCTTTCCTGCAGTATTGCCCTCCTTTAGTGGTACTTTTTTAGTCATGATAGTAGCTCTTAGAATTCAGCCATACAATTTCCTCTCCATCTCAATTCTCTCTCCCTCTGCTCTGGGCCCATTATTCTCACCCTTTTCCAAAATCTCTGAACTATACCTTACAAATACAGGTAGCTTCCGTTTCTTTGGCATTTTCAGAAATGTAGGGTGTGGACCAGTCAGATAAATTGTCAAAACTGCAGTTGCTGCAGGCAAAATGGAAACTAAGTACTGTGTATACAGATGAGTAATCATACTAATTGCCTTGCAATCTAATTGGATGAACATTCTACTGCAAAGATGCATTGTGGGTAATTTGCTTTTACTTTGGAGGGGGGGTATCTATATTTGCACCAAAATTTTTACTGGAAATTCACTGCTAATATAAGAATGAGGGCACTTTATGACCCCTTAGAAGCATACAAAATATGCAATTAAAAATAAAGATCCCCCTTTCTTTCCAAGAGTTGTAAAACTTGGCAAAAATAGGAACGTATTTTTCCACTGCAAAAAGGAGAGTAAGATGCAAAATCATCATCTCTCACCAAAAGGTGACCAAGGCTGTAAAAGATGAGGTCAGAATGATATAGAGTGAAACCACAACACATGGAGCTCTTCAAAAAGCATCTTTCTGGATGGTAGAGTTTTCTGGAGTTCAAAGTTACTCTTTGTATTGCAATGATTTTAATTTAATCATTTTGGATAAAACGTTTTCTAACGTGTATTGCACACTTCCTTGCCTCCTTAAGCAGAATATATTGAATATAATTTCATCTTTTCTCTATGACTCAGGGTGCATGCTATGATTTTCATCTGCTCACTGTGCTGTATCCAGTGATACCCTTAGGGCCTATTACAAGCTATAAGAATATTTGCTCCAACGCTAAATGTTCGCAGACTGCAGAGAATTATTTTGTCAGCTTTTTCCTAGTTTTTTTTCCCCTCTCTGTCCCCTTGCTCTAAGTATTCTCTTGTCTTTGTTTTAACATCCACTGTCTAGCATTTGACATGATGTTCCTAATCTTTGGTAGGATCAGAGATATCCAAACTTGGTTAGAATTATACGAAAAATACAGGTGTATAGATTCTGAATAAAATCCTATCTAGGTTCGCCTTGAGGGAAGCACACACATTAAAATGCATGGATATGATGCTCAGATATCCTCTTTGTTTTGTTCCTGGTTCTTAGCTGCGTTATAGGTAAGTGATGTTGCTGAGGTTGTAAGGTGAGGTTGCGAAATGTGAAGGGTCATTTTTTACAGTAACATTCAAGTTACTACAAAGCCAGGAGGTAGTTGACAGTGTGCTTCCTGTTGCATTCCACTGTTCTAAAATGATACCCCTATTATTGCACCTTTCAGAGAAATATATTCAAGCCATAGCTGAGGTCCATAATTTAAGCATATCATTGGGTTGTACCTCATTCCCATAACCTCAGTTTCTGATCTCATGAACACCTTATACCTAATGCCCAGGACTCTGAAGGCTTTAACCCATGGGTCCTGCAGATGCAGGAGTTAAGGTAGACAGCAAGGGTCAGGGTAGAGCCCCTTTTATTGTTTACTTTTGCATGAAAAGACAAAATTCTGGTTTGATCCCATCCATAGATTTGAACATTGCAACAGAGATGACTTCTAACTTGGCAACTCCTCTTTGGGAGATTGGATGAAGAATACTCCTTTTATTATACTCCTAAGGAATAACTGTGGTAGGAGTTTTCACTTATGTTTGTAGTGAAAAAGACATGTGCAGATCCTTTTGACAAAGCTAAGGGGCTTGTTCAGGTTTTTATCTATCCCAAAGCTGCCGGGAGCCTCTGTTACTGTCATGCAGAGCTTAAAATCAACTGGAAAAAACAGGGACAATGAAAACAGCAGATCTGTGCTGAATCACATTCGGTAAGGAGCATTCAGATGTTAGTAAGTCCTGTGTCTGACACTTAATTGGATCAGTGATTTATTTTATCCCAACCTCTAGACCCAAATCATTTTTTATGAAAAATAAAAATAGCCCAATATGACCTTGCCATTCACCTGAGTACTGAGTATCTTGGAGGGAAGGCAAGCACAGGCAAGGTTTTCACTGATGTATCTGCTCATACACTGCTTCCTTAATTACAATCCTTTATGGGGGACCAGATGGCCTTTAATTAAAGAGGCTCTCCAAATAAGAGACCCCAATGTACAGAACCTTCTTGTGCTCTACATCTAGCAGATGCTCAGTCTAACTAGCCTCAGTTATAGAATCCAGGGTTATAGGGTACTTCCCTTTTGGGTAGGAGATACAGAACATAGAGATGGCCCAGAAAGGAGGACACATCACATAAATAAATCCTTATTACCCAGTGGTGCATCCACTGAGGAACCGTCAGCACCCAGCTCTTTTGTATGTCTTCCAATGTAATGAGAATTCATATGTATTGATATATACACACATGATCCTGAGGCAAACTTGGTTCCCCAATTTCCTTCTAAATCATCAAAGGAAGCTTAATTTGCATTCAATGTGACAACTGTGCTAAATGTTACTTTAAAAAAATCAGTTTCAGCTAATCCACAACTTCTTTATTAGCTAGACTCTTTGGTGAACTAGAACAATCCATTTCCAGACTCTGACAGGTAATTCTATTTTCATTAGGTAGATGGCCAGTTAAGATCAGACACTTAAAGAACAAACTGATAAATGTTCCTTTCACACATGGAAAAGTTCAATGATATCAGTCGGTTGGAATGTGACCCTTTCTTGCCTTGTCCAGACATACTTTTGGGAGATCAACTGATATGCAATGAGGAGAAGGATAATGGGGTATTACTGACATTATTAGTCTGTTTGTGCACAGCTGGAAAAAGCTATGATATATACTCTGGTAACAGAAAAATAATATATATGGTAACAAGAGACTTGGTTCCAGGCCCAGCTCTTCCATTAAATACCCACATGACCCACAACTCAGTTTACCTACTGCAAAATTATGGTGTCTACCCTTACATATCTCACAGGTTTCTGAGAAGATCTTAGTTTGGGCTTCCCAAGCTAAACAAGGATTCAAGTATAAGTAGTTTGTTTGAGAATAGAAGAATGGGGCGGTGAAACAAGGAAGGGAAGAAAGCAGGGATTAAAGGTAGCATTATCAAACTAGCTACCACAGAGAGTGACTAGGGCTCAGCCTTGAGGGGAAAGTCTGGGAGGCAGTATAAGACATCTGCTTCAGAGTGATCCCACCTGAGGGGTGAGGTGACACCAACTCCTGTCAGTCTTTGGTTGAGGGCTGTTAACAACTCGGTACGTCCTACCTGACACACAGGTTGGTAAAGTGGGCTTCACTATCCAGAGAAAATCCTCAGTGAAAGAAATGCAGGTGCTGGCAGTAGGGAGTTGGGGTAGGGTCGCATGCTCTGAAGTGGTAAGAGTAAAGAAGTATAGGCATGATAGCATCTGCTACATTTGGTACAAGGGTATAAGTGAATGTATTTTTTTAACATCTTTATTAGAGTATAATTGCTTTACAATGGTGTGTTAGTTTCTGCATTATAACAAAGTGAATCAGCTATACATATACATATATCCCCATATCTCTTCCCTCTTGCGTCTCCCTCCCTCCCACCCTCCCTATCCCACCCCTCTAGGTCGTCACAAAGCACCGAGCTGATCTCCCTGTGCTATGTGGCTGCTTCCCACTAGCTATCTGTTTTACATTTGGTAGTGTATATATGTCCATGCCACTCTCTCACTTTGCCCCAGCTTACCCTTCCCCCTCCCTGTGTCCTCAAGTCCATTCTCTAGTAGGTCTGTGTCTTTATTCCTGTCTTAGCCCTATGTTCTTCATGACATTTTTTTTCTTAAATTCCATATATATGTGATCTTTGTTTTAAACATCTTTATTGGAGTGTAATTGCTTTACAATGGTGTGTTAGTTTCTGCTTTATAACAAAGTGAATCAGTTATACATATACATATGTTCCCATATCCCTTCCCTCTTGCGTCTCCCTCCCTCCCACCCTCCGAATCCCACTCCTCTAGGTGGTCACAAAGCACCGAGCTGATCTCCCTGTGCTATGCGGTTGCTTCCCACTAGCTATCTATTTTACATTTGGTAGTGTATATATGTCCATGCCACTCTCTCACTTCGAACCGATTTACCCTTCCCCCTCACCGTGTGCTCAAGTCCGTTCTCTACATCTGCGTCTTTAAGTGAATGTATTTTGTATTAATAAAAGTTCTTAGTAATTTTAAGCGTTAGAATTCTAGGTACCTGCTAATACCCATGAAAGTGATGACAAAAAGCCATATGGCTGGAGAAAATGGAAATGATTGTAATCATAACATCTATCGAACACTTACTATATGTCAGATATCAGACATGTTTTAAATACGTTGATTCATTTAATCCTCTTTATGAGCTAAATATTGTTATTATCTCCATCTTATAAGACTGAAGTTCAGACAGCTGACATAACTCACTCAAGGTCACAGAGCTATTCAACTGCAGATCTGGGATTTGAACGCTGGCAGTCCAACTATGAAGTCCATACTCTTTTTTCTTTTTAATAAATTTATTTTCATTTTTGGTTGTGTTGTGTCTTCGTTGCTGCGCATGGGCTTTCTCTAGTTGTGGCGAGTGGGGGCGACTCTTTGCTGTGGTGCGCGGGCTTCTCATTGCAGTGGCTTCTCTTGTTGTGGAGCGTGGGCTCTAGGCATGCAGGCTTCAGTAGTTGTGGCATGCCAGCTCAGTAGTTGTGGCTCACGGGCTCTAGAGCACAGGCTCAGTAGTTGTGGTGCAGGGGCTTAGTTGCTCTGAGGCATGTGGGGTCTTCTCCGACCAGGGCTCGAACCCGTGTCCCCTGAATTGGCAGGCGGATCCTTAACCACTGCGCCACCAAGGGAAGCCCCTGAAGTCCGTACTATTAAAAGACTATATCCTACCTACAACCCTTGGGATAAGGGGCAGAGCAGCCTCTTTGGTGACCTTGAAGATACCGTTTCCTTTAATTTTTCATTTATAACCAACTGCCTCAGCTGGTAAAGAGGATTTAAGATATCTTGCTGAGGTTTTGTTTGCTGGTTTCTGGACCAGTGCCTTGAATATGACAGGAACCTCTGATCTATTTTTTACGGGTTACATTGCATATAGCTCTGTAAAGGGAAAGAAATCAACATGTTTTATGAACATGGCTCTCCTTACTGCAAGAAGATATTTTATAGCTTGACTCTTTCTGTAGTTCTCAATGGTCTTAGGCAAGCTGACCAATTTGGAAAATACTTTTTGTTTCACCTGTCACTTTATGGACAGTGGGGTGATTACATAAATACAATCAAATAAACTAAGCTTAATTTGCATGTCTCAATCCACTCAGGAGAAGCAGCATGGGGAAACCAGAGTGTTAAGAATTAGAAAATAATTCGCTATGTGCAGCCTATGATGAAGCTGACAGATGCTCACTGAAGGTATGGCAAGTGCATATCTTATCTTAAAATTGTCTTCTGCAAGGACTTTGGTATAAGCCTTCTTACTGCTGCCCATGAAATGACAGTGTTGCAGTCAAGTTTCCCAAACGATGTGACAGCCATTAAATGCATGATCCGTGGGAGGGGAAGATGAATGGCATTGAACGTTTGGAGGAACAATAGAAGGTGCCGCATTGGACCTGGGTACTCTGATGTTATTGATGGGCTGTGCTCAATTGCTCCAAGAGATAAGAATACTTTTCCTTTAACTCTCTTCCCCACCTGAAACAGCGTCTTCAGTTGTCTCTTCTGTGCATGTACCTATCATCCTCTGAGACTAACCATATCAAACAGAACTCACCATCCTTCTCCAACTCTTTTTGGGCTGCTATTAGTGCTGATGGCTTTCTTCTCCTTGGCTCAATCAAGGTCATGGTCCCTCCTTTTTCTCCTCTTCTCATGCATTGACTCTCTTCAGTTCCCCACACCTGGCTTCTTCTCTGTAACTAATCCTAATTGCAGACCTTCTCTGACCTAAGCCTTCATCCTTACTTCGAGAGCCCAGTCTGCATACTGGGACAGCGAAAAGTATTATAAGCCAAACATCTTTTCTAAACTCTCTGCCTTTAAGACTACACATGATATAACTTGGCTATATTTCTCCATCCTGATCTCTGCTTTATCCAGGCAAGTCCCTATTTTGACCTGCAGTCCTACCAGGTTCTCACCTCTCTGCCTTTGTGAGCCTCATTCATTCCATCTGAACGATTCTTGCCTCTTGTATCAATACACGCTCATGTAAAACCTATCCAACTTTTAAGTTCTTCTCCATGAGACCTGCCTGTCTATCATGATCCACTATGCTTCATACTATCTGCAATCACTCTTTTGAATAGGTACTTATGTATACATTATATTTATATTATAGATACACTTCATTTAGGAATCTCATCTCAAATGAATTGTAAACCTCCTGAAACAGGAACTGTAGCTTACATTTCTCCTGAGTTCTCACAATTCCTAGCAGAGTGGCAAGTCTGGACAGCCTCAACATTAAGATTGGTGACAACCTGAACATTGTTTACTATGATGTGCTAGTAGTATATCTGTGATGCAGCTATTGAATATTTCTTTATAAAAAACACTTAAATGTGTGGGGTTTTTGATTTGTTGTTTTGGTGTGACCTTAAGTTTGTATCACTTAGCTTGGAAAAAATAAAAAGACTCCATCTGTGGCAGAAGGTAATAAGTGGATGTTGCAGGTAGTTAGAAATTTGCTAAGGAAACTCATCACATGTAAATTTTAAGTTACACTAAGCCAGAGGTTAGTTACCATTGGAAATATCTGCTAGGAGGATGGATGTTGCTGTCTTCCATAGACTGAATATTTGTGTCCCTCCAAATATTGAAACCTAATGCCCAATGTGACAATATTAGGAGGTGGGGAGTTTGGAGAATCATTAGGTCATGACAGTGAAACCCTCATGAGTGGGATTAGTGTTCTTATAAAGGAGACCCCATAGAGCTCTCTAGTGCCTTCTGCCATGTGAGGACACAGTCTAATGTCTGTGGATGTTTTGTTGGATGCCTAGGAGCCAGGAAGTAGGTCTTCACTAGACTCAGAATCTGCTGATGCCTTGATCTTGGACTTCCCGGCCTATAGAACTGTGAAAAATAAATGTCTGTTGTTTATAAGCTACTTATCTATGGTATTTTGTTATAGCAGCCCTAACAGACTAAAACAGTATATTTTTAGGACTAGATTGAAAATTTACCTCATTCTTATAGTAAGAAAAGCTATGGGGCTCTATGCTTTCAGTAATAACACATTGTTGTTTGATTTTCTGCTGAGAAGCAGAAAAGATAGAGATAGGAAACTCAAAAGGAGAAACTGTCTTGCCTACTCTTTTCTCATTAGAGAAGTTCTTTCCCTGAAATCGTAGAAAGTACAAAAGAATAAAAGCTGTTTCCACCTGAGAAAAAGAGCCCGTAACTCTTTTGTTGGTAAGGCAAAGAGAAATCCTGAAGCCCTGTACTAGTCAGAAAGGAAATTTGATTTAAAAATAAAGATTTAGAGTGAAGTAAAATGGAAAATTCTAATTATGTCTGAGAATAAGACCAAGCTTTAGTTAAACTGTAGTTGATACAGAAATTATTTCAAAAGATAAGAAATTATATATATATATATATTTCATTTTCTTTAAATGATTTTGTGTGCCTGATCTTTAAGCATATCTGAACATACTACTTAAAATAGACCAGCAAAGTGTAATATTTTTTCTAAAATGTAAAGTCCTAGAAATCCACAATTTTTGTTGTAGTCTAAGGTAAGCATACCTAACAGTTTAAATTTGATCATTCAAACCACTTACCCAAGGGTCTTACTGCCACCTGTTGTTCATGAATCTGAATTACATGAAAAGTGCCTGAAGGGTATTTGAGTCTCTTGAGGGTTGAACTACATGTAAAGTGACACTGGCCATCTATATTGACATCTCAGTAGCTATGGGTCATAACTTAATAAGAGATCTAGATATGTAATTCTCAAATGATATGATACTTAGAGGAGACAATTGTGATAAGAGGATGAAGGCTTAGATTTTATCCAGCTTGGGAAAATCACTTCTCAAACCTCAGTTTCCTCATCTATAAAATGAAATGACGATAATGCCCTTCCATACAGAGGTGTTGTGAGAATTCAACTGGAGACTATTGTATGAGAAAGTTTTATAGCACTGTATATAGCATATGCCTACTCAGTGCTGCCTATGTGTAATGCTGAATAGCAGGTGAAACAGAATGTTGTCATGGGCTCAATGAATATTAAAAGGCTACAGTTTGCCTTCTCATGCTGGGTTAAGTCTCCTTTTGTTTCCCTTGTGCTGTTCCAATATCTTGGGAGAGTCTATGTGTTTGCCTACCCCTAAATCTCTCAGCATGATATGAGATTTTTTTCCATAATCCTCCCTAACCTAGAAACTCCACCTAATCCCTCATGATTATACAGACTCCACAGGGCCTTTCACTATGTTTTCTGGAGGAAGGGGAAATAGGTCTCTATCCTTCCGGGCCATAGTTAATTAAAAAGAGGAGTTAGAAGCCCTGGATTCTTGCCCCACCTCTACCAGTCTCTCACCATGCAACCTCTTATAAGTGATTTAACTTCTTTATGCCAGTATTTCCTCATCTATAAAATGGAAATAATAATTTTTACCTGCTTCACAAGGGTGGTAGGCTGATAATAGCTCTCCACCCTCCAAAAAATATTCATACCCCAAACTCTGGAACTTGTGAATGTTACCTTATATGGCCAAAAACCAGGGGGAAAAAAAACAGCAAAACACCACCACCAACAACAAAAAGAGTCAGATGTGATCAAATTAAGGATTCAAAGAAATTATCCTGGATTATTTGGTTGGCCCTAAATGTAATCATACATACCCCCCCTTTTTTTTTTGTGGTATGAGGGCCTCTTACTGTTGTGGCCTCTCTCGTTGCGGAGCACAGGCTCCGGACACGCAGGCGCAGCAGCCATGGCTCACAGGCCTAGCCGCTCCATGGCATGTGGGATCTTCCCGGACTGGGGCACGAGCCCGTGTCCCCTACACCGGCAGGCGGACTCTCAACCACTGGGCCACCAGGGAAGCCCCATACATATCCTTATAAGAGGGAAAAAGAGGGAGATTTAATAATACACAGAAAAGGAAGAGGTAATGTGACCACAGAGGCAGAGATTAAAGTGATGTGGTTAAAAGTCAAGGGATTCTGGCAGCTTCCAGAAGCTGGGAGAGTCAAGGAATAGAAGATTCTCCCCTAGACCCTCTAGAGGAAGTGTAACCCTGTCAACACCTTGATTTCAGCCCAGTGATTTTGATTTCAGACTTCTGGTCTCCAGAGCTGAGAGAGAATAAATTTATGTTGTTTTAAACCACCAAGTATGTGGTAATTTGTTATAGCAGCCACAGTAAACTAATATAGGGGGTATGAAGATTAAAAGCTCCTGGTGCATAGAAAACAACCAATGAATGTTGAACTGAATTCAAATAAAGTGACAGATGTGGAAAACATGAAGTGCCATACATTTGTAAAGGGTAGTCATCATAATTTGATTTTGGGTCCCCTAAATGTTGGCCCTCAGGAATTCATCTTTAGTGAGTGAAGACATTTATCCAATGACGTTGGGTTGTTTAAAATCAATGCAGGCAGTTGAGAAAATACAGGTAGTTAACTATCCAAATTATTGATGTGAACCCTGGAGTGGTGTCCTGTGTATTTAGACTCATCTGATCCATTAGGTTTGCAAAATGTAGTCTGTGTGGTCTCCCAAGAGTTAATGTCCAGGATCTCTAACTGCTCTAATTTCTAGGGCAGTGGTTCTCAATTGGAGGTGATTTTTGCACCCCGCCCCCTGGCCCCGCTCAGAGAACATTGGTAATATCGCAATATATTTTTGGTTGTCACAATTTGGGTGGGGGAAGCTACTGGCATCTAGTGGCTGGGGGCCAAGGATGGCCAAACATCTTACAATGTACAGGACAGTCCTCTACAAAAAATACTTATCTGGCCTAAAACATTAAGAGTGCCAAGGTTGAGAAATCCTGCTCTGGGGGGAGAGAAAACTAGTAGCAGCCTAACTCATTCCCTCTGTTTTTCGATTTATTTCTTCTGGGTTAGAAAAGAGGAATTTTAAAACAGTTTGTTCAGGACTTCCCTGGTGGTGCAGTGGTTGGGAGTCTGCCTGCCAATGCAGGGGACACGGATTCGAGCCCTGGTCTGGGAAGATCCCACATCCCGCGGAGCAACTAAGCCCGTGTGCCACAACTACTGAGCCTGCGCTCTAGAGCCCACGAGCCACAACTACTGAGCCTGCGTGCCACAGCTGCTAAAGCCCGTGCGCCTGGAGCCCGTGCTCCACAACAAGGGAAGCCACCACAAGGAGAGGCCTGCACACCACAATGAAGAGTGGCCCCTGCTTGCCACAAGTAGAGGAGGCCCGTGTGTGGCAATGAAGACCCAACGCAGCCAAAAATAAGTAAATAAATTTATTTTAAAAAAATACAGTTCAAGGCTGTGGGATTTGGTGGGATAGTGAGCCCATCAGACCCCTTCTCTGGATGGCTTTGCTTCTCTGGATGGTTTACAGTCAGAAGAAGGAGAAGTTTTGGAGCTCTTTGCAAAGCTCTTAGTGCAAGGAGCAGTTCTCCTGGGGAGAGGAGCTGAGCCAGAGCTTGGTATTTCCCTCCATACCAGGGCTTGGATCAGTAGCTTAATTCCTGATGCCCTGCAGGTGATCATGCTCTCACAGTCACCAGGGCCCCCATATATTATTTAGAATCAGAATGTTTGTTTATGTTCCTAGACAAAATGGATCTGGCAGTTCTGTTGCACTGCAGTAAAAGGTTAGAGCTTATAAAGCGATAAAGGCAAAGTCAAGGTGACTCTATTTTATGTATCACATTAACATAGAACTGTAAATCCTCGGGGCACACTTCAGGAATCCAAGGAAGTCGTGGCTATCTGCCTAGAAAAGGGAAAAGATGCATGCAATTTAGAGAAATAACGTAGATAATGAGAACTGTGTAGAGCCTTGGCATCTCTCCCATCTGGAGTTTACCTCTGTTGTGGAGCAGTCTGTAAAGGAATTGCGGCAGGACCAAGTTGGATGGACCAACTGTGTCCACTTCTCTCTTTCTGCTTTTGGTTCCCCTGTACTAGCCAGAAGGTACTTATATTATCATTGCTCCATTTTTCCTGATCTTCAAGAGTTCAAAAAAAAAGTGAAAGCTAGGTCTTTCCTTGGCTATCCAACCCACTTTGACAAGGAATTGCTCCACTAGACAATTAGCTTTGTGAGGGCAGGGACCCTTGTCTTACTTCTTTATTGAATCTTCAGTACCTAGCATGGTGTCTTGTGCATAGTAGGTAATACAAAAAATATTTGTTGGATAAATGGATGAATGAACTCTCAAGTGTTTTTTTTTTTTTTTCCTTTCTGCAACTGAGGCCCATATTCTCTGATTTGCATCTTTGGTGGAGTGATTGGCCAGATGACCTATATCCATTCACAAATATCTGTTGAGTGTCTCCTTGAAAGTGTGTTTTAAACTTAATCATACATCAGAATCTTGTGGCAGGCTTGTTAAAACACAGATTGCTGGGCCCCAGCCCCAGGGTTTCTGATTTACTTGGTCTTGGCTTGAGAATTTATATTTCTAACAAGTTCCCAGGTGATGCCAGTGTACTCTAAAGTTTCCAGAGGTGGGGGGACACTTTGAGAACCACTGTCCCTAGGTTTATGGTATGGTTATGTGTAGCCGACCCGATCTGGTCACAGCTGAGAACACAATGCTATTGATTAGCTCTTCTGGTGGAGAGGAAACAGCATGAAGTAAAAATAAATGTTCAACCTTACAAATAATGTTTTAAATGCTAACTAAAAAATAATGAGCCCCCCGGCCCAAGCAGATTGGTAAAGAAAAAGGAGACTATTCGATATAAGCAAGAGAGTGGGTACTTCATACTTTACTTGGGGGAATCTACTTTGGCGCAGCCTTCTCCTCATTGGCTATTTTCTTTCTTATCCTTCAGATCTGAGCTTAATTGCCCCTTCCTTAGAGAAGCCTTCCATGCTTGCCTAATCCCAAGAAAGATTTTTCTTTTCCTTCATAGTGTTTGATGTTATAAGGCCCTATAAATATTTATTAATGTTTTTACTGGTTTAATGCCTCCTGTCCCTACTATACTATCAATCCCTGGAAGATTGGGTCCATATCTATTTTGTTCATTGCTCTACCTTTAGCACCTAGCACTATGTCTGGCACCTAGTAGGACCTCACTTCCTCAATTAATATCTGTTGCTCAGTGCCGTTTGTAGTTGAGGAAAGTTGTAAACAATTTAAATGGCCAGCAATAGGTATGTGGTTAAAAACATAAGGTACATCCAGTCAGTGGAGTGTTTAGCATCCACTAAATATATTGTAGAAATTTATCTGTTGACATGTAATGATGCCAAGAAATATGGGGGATGATAAAAGCAGGTTTCAAAACAGCAATCTGGCATAATTTGGGGAAAAGAAAGATTTCTCTTTGACTCTAAGATGCCATGACTGTAAGACACATCATCTATATGATAACCCTAACCATGTTTATGAGGGAAGCACTACCACATCAACTGTGAACATCCATTGGGAGACAGGGCCAAAGTCTGGAAACACTAGCATGTGATGTGAAATGTCTCGACCTGCTTTTGAGTCCTGGCTCTGCTGAGTAACCATGGAAGATATACATAATCTTGCTCTTTTTCATTTGTAAAATGGAGATGGTCATACTTACCTCAATTGTTCAGAAATGGCATGGTGCACGTGAAAGCTCTTTGCAACTGTGAACTGCTCTTCAAATGTGAATTGTTATTATTAGTGCACATACAGCAGCCACATTTCATCTTGCTTAAATAGTGCCAGGTACCAAGGGACTGCCTTGTATTAATGTCATTCTGGAGTGCTTTTTCTGATTTGAGTTAGAAATTATGCCTTTTTTTTTGTATGGTATGTAATCTATGAAAATATTGAATCACTATGTTGTACACTAGCAAATAATATAATATTATTCATATTATAAAAAAGAAAAAAGAATAAATACCATAAAAAGGAAAAAAAGAATAAATACATTTAAAAAAGAAAAATAAATAAAAAAAGAATAAATACCATACAAGGAATCTTGAAAAAACAAAACAAAAAGAAATTATGCCTTTTGATGCCCCCTAATCCCTGTAAAAATCTATCTGGAAGCACCGTCAACTGAAGGGGTCACTAGAGCAGGAACTGAGAGAGAGAGAGCATATGTTATGGGCTAAAATATATTTTTAATTGTGAGTATAGCATGACTGGGGACTGAAGTATAAATGTACAAAGAGGTTGTCTGGATATATGACTTGGTTTAGCGATTCAGATCATTCCAAAAGAACTTGAGATGCTGTGGGCACAATGGTCAAATAAATTGAACAAAAGAAAAAGGAAATGCCATATATTTTACTACTAGAGTACTCAGAAATTCACAACATGTATTCGAACATCAAAGGCTATGAGAAGTCCTGCAGTAAAGGTGCCTGTTTATCTTTGTTTATTCCAGCATTTTGCAGACAAATTTGACTTTTTCCCCCTTGTAACACTTGTTAACATTCTAGATGAATACATGCTGGGCAATATTGCCTTAGGTGATTATCCCAGGAATAACTGGTCTCCTGTTAATGATACAATGTAAAAGAAACAAAGTAACAATTAATGCCCTGGCTCCCACTCTCATGAGTGGCAATATTGGTTTTATGAAAGCAAAAACAAATTACTGGGTCCGAGCAAATGTATGTGTGTGGATTTAGGCAGAGGGAGAACAAGGACCGTGTGTAGGTTTGTACATATTACTGAAAAATCTCTGGAATTAGCAGGGGCATTGATAAGAACATATATTGATACATGCAAAAACTGAGACCAGAGAGGAAAAGTCACTTGCTTGAGACCAACATATATCCCACCTACCACCTACCACTTTGGTTTTTCCTACTATTCCATATTGCTTTCTGATGTTCCCAGGTAGAGAAGAAAAGGGTTACAAAAGAGTGGAAGAAACATTATTTTTCTGTGTTTAACAGTACTTTGTAGGGTAAAAAAGAGTTTGTCGTTTGCTATTTGAGTTTCATAGAGCCCCCATTAGGGAGCAAGACAGGGGTTACTCTGTACAAATTCCTAAGTGGGTCAAAAATCTGAATAGGTGAACTGACTTGCCTAAGAGCCCATGGTTAGTAACAGGCCTAGGACTAGGGCCCGAGTGGGCTGCTTATTCTGTTTGCCACCTCAGCACATATACCCCATATCCATTCTCTGCCCTGCTCTGTGCATTTAGAGACTAACTCCAGCAGAATATATAGCCTAGGTCATTTGCTGGCTGGTTTCCAGTTGGGATCAGCCAATGGGAGGTTGCTGCAGAATACTTAAAGGTGGGAAGAGATAGAGCTCAGGATATTCCTTCTCTGCTTCTTCTCTGTTTGGTGCCATTTCCTTGGTGCCATGACTCCAGCTTCTGGCAGGCAGCTCCCCCTTCAAGTTTCTAGTACTATTTCCTCCTCTTATTTCTTCACCTTTAGGGGTGACAGTGGAGTTCTGGTGTTGCTAGTCTCTGGGTACCTCATCATCCCTTTATCCACTCTCCTTATTAGAATTTCTCTGAATATCTGGGGTGAATTCTGTTTCCTGCTGAGACCCTGTCTGACACAGTGTGTCTTGTCAACTCAACATCCACTGCTTTTTCCCTCCACCTTCTGCCTCAGTAACATGGGAGCAGGGACTAGAGATATTTTCCAAAGCAATATTCATCTGCTCCAAAGATGATAGAAATAGACACAGAAACTGAACACTCATGAGAAAGTATGCTTTTGCATTGCCCCACCTGATCTTGGAGCCAGTTTTGCCAGGGAAGCATTTTTTAAAAAATTGTGGCTAAATACATGTAACATAAAATTTACCATATTAACCTTTTTAGATGTACAGTTCAGTAGTGTTAAGTACATTAACCTTGTTATGCAACCAATCTCCAGAACTCTTTTCATCTTGTAAAACCAAAACTCTATACCCATTAAACAACAACTCCCCATTTTCCCCTCCCCCAGCCCCTGGCAACCACCACCATTTTAGTGTCCCCATGAATTTGACCACTCTAGGTACCTCTTATAACTGGAATCATACCATATTTGTCCTTTTGTATCTGGCTCATTTCATTTAGCATAATGCCCTCAAGGTTCTTCAATGTTGTAGTATGTGTCAGTTTCCTTTTTTTTTTTAAGGCTGAATAATATTCCATTGTATGTATATATCACATTTTGTTTACACATTTATCTGTTGATGGACACTTGGGTTGTTTCTACCTTTTGGTTGTTATGAGTAATGTTGCTATGAACATGGATGAACAAATACCTTTTCAATATCCTGCTTTCAATTCTTTTGGGAATATACCCAGAAGTGGACTTGCTGGGTCATATGGTAATTCTATTTTTAATTTTTTGAGGAACCTACATATTGTTTTCCATAGTGGCTGCACCATTTTGTATTCCCACCAACATTTCACAAGGATTCCAGTTTCTCCATATCCTTTGCAATACTTGTTATGTATGTATTTATTTATTTGATAACAGCCATCCTACTGGGTGTGAGGTGGTAACTCATGGTGGTTTTTTTTTTTTTTCTTTTTGCGGTATGCGGGCCTCTCACTGTTGCGGCCTCTCCCGTTGCGGAGCACAGGCTCCGGACGCGCAGGCCCAGCGGCCATGGCTCACAGGCCCAGCCGCTCCGCGGCATATGGGATCCTCCCAGACCGGGGCACGAACCCGTATCCCCTGCATTGGCAGGCGGACTCTCAACCACTGCGCCACCAGGGAGGCCCCTCATGGTGGTTTTGATTAACATTTCTCTAATAATTAGTGATGTCGTGCATCTTTGCATGTGCTTGTTGGTCATTTGTTTATCTTTAGAGAAATGTCTATTCAAGTCCTTTGCCCAATTTTTAATAGGATTGTTAATTTTTATCATTGAATTGTAGGAGCTCTTTATTCTGTATATTAATCCCTTAACAGATATATTACTTGCAGATATTCTCTCCCATTCTGTAGGTTGCCTTTTCACTGTTGATTTCATCTTTTAGATGCATAGAAGTTTTAAATTTTGATGTAATCCAGTTTATCTCTTTCTACTTTTGTTGCTTGTGCTCTTGGTGTCATATCCAAGGAATCATTGCCAAATCCAATGTCATGAAGTTTTCTATGTTTTCTTCTAAGAGTTTTATAGTTTTAACTCTTACATGTTTAGGTCTTTGATCCATTTTAAGTTAATTTTTGTATGTAGCATAAGGTAAAGTTTCAATTTCATTTTTTGCATGTTGATATTGAGTTTTCTCAGTGCCACTTGTTGGAAGACTGTCCTTTCCCCATTGAATGGTCTTGACAGCCTTGTCAAAAATCATCTGAGAATATATATGAAGGTTTATCTTTGGGCTTTCTATTCTATTCAGTTGGTTTATATCTTTCTTTATGTGCCAGTGAAACTTTTATGGAGAGCTCTAAATAATTTTTATTTTTTTTAGTATGGTGCTGTCTCCCCTCACCCTTTGAGTTATGGGGTGGGGTAGCAGCAACTGAGTCAGGGGAGGAATCAGGTGGTAATACCAGGGAATGTGAAGAAAACCTGTTAGCTAATGGCAACATTAACAGTAGTGTACTCAAGGAGAAAGCAGTCTAACTGGAGAAACAAAATGGGCAACTTTACAAAGGAGCTCACTCATGGGTACAAATCCTTTAATGGTTCAAATTCCAGAAGCTGACATTTAAATCAACTTTGGAAACTTGGTTTGCATTTTCCTGTAGAAAGAAGGCATGTATGGTGCCTTCCTTCTAAAGCCAGATCATAAAAGACAAGTTAATCCAGGATATGTTTGAAATAGTGGCTATTAGTAATGAAAACTAAGATAGGCTGGAATAACATTTTACTCTTTGAAAGACAATGAATGGAGATAATACTTTGTTTGGTGTATTTTGAAGGCTAGTCCTGGAGTAAAAACAAATTGAGTTTGAGGATCAAAGAGGAGATTGGTGAAGACTTGGAGAGTCTGAATGAACCTTGCCAGACTATGGAGCAGAGTGATAAGGGAAGGACTTTGAGGTGAGGTAAGTGTGCTTTCTAGCTTGTATGACTTAGATTCTTTGAGCTTCTACTTCCTCATCTATAAAATGGTTATAGTAGTACCTATGTTTTGGGAGATTAAATGAAATTCTGTATGCTTAGCACATATCATAGTACTTGGTCCATAGTAGGCACTTAATAAACACTGTTCCCTTACATTTAAAGGGTTTTAGAAGTTAATGGCACGAGTTCTGATGCTGGTGTATCCATAGCACCATCCCTTGACCCCATTATTTAAAGTTATTAGAGGAATGACTAGTTAGAGCTATATGGGTGAGTGGTGGAGAGGTTTTTTTCTGGTATAACAGATCAAGAGCTGGCCTAGAGAGGAGATATAGGAAGGGGGTGGAAGATAGTGTATGTGTGTATGAAAGAATTTCCTGGTGAGACTACGTGGAGGAAAATGGTGAGTACTTTAAGTGCACACTTTCCCTGAGGTTGGAGAAAGGATATGGCAGGTGAGGGGACATAGCACCAGGTATGTGTCTTTCCATATATGAGAGTGCTTAATGTACTTAATAAAACTGTTTTTAAGTAACCCATTAGCTCACATGTATTGAATTAGCTCACATGTATCTAACTTATAATGTATCTAATTGTTGTACTAGTTACAATTTTACCCAAATCTTAATAAAGCAGACCTGGCCTGGCTGCCATTTGGTAGTACTCTATGAGTAAACAGTTTAGGTGGATACATGCATTTAAAAAGTATTGCAAGTTCCACATTCTTCAAATTAGATTTTTTTTTCATTCACTGGAATGCTGAGCTGATCTAAAATAGGTGAGGTTTGACTGTGGTACAAAGAGATTACAGCTGGAGGTGATGCAGGACTATAAGGTAAGCAGGGTGGGGTAGAAGAATATGGGGAATACCTCCTGGAGGCTATGTGTTTTGAGCTGGGCCTTGAAGAGAGTGATGGGGGATGAATCATCAAGGGAGTGGAATGTCGTGTTAAAAAATGCTAATGGGAGATGTGTTTGTGTTGGCTCAAGAAAATATCTTAGCACACCAAGATGAGATGGGTGAGGTGAGGGTGCTAGAGGCTGAACTAAGGCGCATGGATTTAACTCAGGTGGCCATAGGGAACCACTATGCGATATTGCAATAGGGAGTGACAGGATGTGGGTAAAAATACCATATAACCATGGTCATGGCCATGGTTTACTTTGGTGATTCTCAAACCTAGCTTAGGAAATACAGATACCCAGGTGGCATCCCCAAAAATTCTGATTCAAGGGGTAGGTCTGAGAAAGGTGGGCATAGGGAGTCAATGGTGACATGTGAGACAGATGAGGATCGTGGCCAGAACTAGGGATCAAAGTCCAGAAACCTGCTTGTCTCCGAAGTCTGTGAACATAACCACCACTTGTGTTGACAGTTCTCCTATTGTTGCCTCTTCCTGGGATACATTTTCTCTCCATCTCCTTGAAAATTCTGCCCATTATTCAAGGCCCAGCTCAGCTGTACCTTTCCCTGAGAAGCCCTCCCTGGCCCATGTCTCCCTCCCAACTGCTGTGACCTCTCCTGTGATTAGTATGAGACAGGATATGAAGACACCATAAGACTAGATTTCAGAAGGGAATTGGAGGAACTCAGCCAATCACAGGACATGATAATAAGGGAAGGATCTGAAGGGCAGAATGGAAGTTACAGAACAAGAAGAGGTTGATGATATCATCCTCATTCCTTCATTTATTCTTCACATTCTTGAAATATATTGGAGCTTGTGTGTGTCTGCTTATGTGGAATTACAGATCGTGTTTTCTAGTTTTAATTAACCTAAAACAAAAAGAGCAAATAGTTTAAAATTTTTCCTGCAAATAAACCAGGGATTAAGGAGAAACATACTGTACACACAAGAGAACAATAAGAAAATGGCAGAACTAAAGCCATTCTGCTCCTAGAAGGTTCTATTCCTAGAATAAGCTTGTTGTCAGTCATATCACCAAATCAAAACAGCAACAATCTAATTAATAAACTATAAGAAGTGGGCCAAAAAAAATTGCCAAAAGTCTTTGTGAAGTATCTTTTTTTGGGGTTATGACAGCCATTAATACCAAGAATTGAAATTATTGAACTTAGAATTGGAACTTCAGATAGCTAGAGAATGAAGAATCAAACTAAGATTTAACAAAGTTTATTAAATCACTTGCTCTCTATAAAGGCATGATTTTACTACTTTTTTTTAGTGAGAGCAAAAAGATTTTGGAGTGTATTTATACATTATTTTAAAATATGGTCAATTTCATCTTTTTTTGGTACACTTTCAGATTTCTATTTTGTGTTGTTTTATAAGATATACAATGTAGTAGTACAGTAGCACATTTAGTTATAAGTATAACTTGAAAACCATTGCATTAAGCAACTACATAGTTTCAGTGAGGAGCATGGGGAAAGGTTACTACCCATTGAAAGGGCTTTTTCTGCCCAGAGACACAGAAGAGGCAACCACCAAACTGAGCCTATTTTAGGATTGGGAGAGGGCTCAAGAATATTGGGGTAGAGCAGGCTTAGAGCAGGGAGTGGTAGTAATACCTGAGAGAGGTGGGAGCCATGGAGATGGGGCTGATACTAATCCATATTGTGTCTTTGTATAAATTTTAGAAAAAGGTACACCTTCCTCCAAGCAGATGCAGCCTGTACCAGGGTTCATGGCCCCCACTGGTGGGCACTCTCGTGCAATGCATAACCTGCACAACTGTATACAGTGGCCCTGCATGAGAATACTTAATAAGTGGCAGATTCACGTAAAAAGCCTCCCCAAGTGATTCTTTTACTTTTACTTTATCTTTTACTGACATATATTTGATTTACAATGTTGTGTTACTTTCTGGTACACAGGAAAGTGATTCAGTTACACACACACACACACACACACACACACACACATATATATTCTTTTTCATTATAGTTTATTACAGGATATTGAATATAGTTCCTTGTGCTATACAGTAGGACCTTGTTGTTTATTTGTTTTACATTGTAATTTGTATCTGCTAATTCCAAACTCCTACTTTATCCTGCCCCCACCTTTCTTCTTTGGTAACCAAAAGTTTGTTTTCTGTCTGTGAGTCTGTTTCTGTGCTATAAATAAGTTCATTTGTATCACTTTTTAAAATTCCATATATAAGCGATATCATATGATATTTGTCTTTGTCTGGCTTACTTCACTTAGTATGATAATCTCTAGGTCCGCCCACGTTGCTGCAAATGGCATTATTCTTTTTAATGACTGAGTAATATTCCATCGTGTGTATGTACCACATCATCTTTATCCATTTATCCGTTGATGGGCATTTAGGCTGCCTCCATGTCTTGGTGATTGTAAATAGTGCTGCTATGAACATTGTGGTGCATGTATCTTTTCAAATTAGGGTTTTCTCTGGCTATATGCTCAGGAGTCTTCCCAAATGATTCTGATGGCCAGCCGAAGTTATGAACTACTAGCTTACATAATACTATGTTTACTTATTTATTGTATAAACTTTGTAGAATTTTTAAGAGAAATGCATTTTAAAAACTGGTCTATAATTCTGACATCTCACTAAATTTGCCTTGCCACAAATGTGTTTGATTTAGGGAATGTTTATAACCAATGATCTGGCTGTGTGACCATGGTTTAATCACTTTCCTTCTCTGAGCCTCAGTTTCTTCAGTTATAAAATGAAAGAGTTGAAATAGATGATCTAGAAGGTCCTTTCCACCCATAGCACCGTATGTTCAATGCATTTTGCTGCTTATCAATGTATGAAAATTCTCTGACAGGCAGCCTGTGTAGCTACATTTTACTGGCTGGCTTTGGCTCATTTTCCTGAGAGGGTTGAAGGCATATGTTCACTTTAACTCTGTTTTTAGAGAGGGGCCATTTTTACCATTAACTGCACTGTCTTCCTCTTGCAAGTGTCTAGCAGGCATCTCTAAAGTAGGGTTACAGTACAGGCAGCATTTACAGCCAACCAGAGTGGCAAGTACAATTGTTTGATTATCCTTCATATAACTATATGCTTAATTGAATACCATATTTACTCATATATCTTGTAAATTATTCAAAAACTTTTCTTTCCTGCCTGCTCCAGTAGAAAGCTGTGAAGCTAAAGGTCTAGCTTCAACAATTTGGAAGCTTGATCAGAGCAGCTAAAGATCTGTGAAAAGTGGTCTTTGAGCTTTTTCACTTTCAGTCACAAAGTGTCATCAGATCTTCTTTAGATGCTCTGCCCAAACTCTCAGATGAGTTTCTGCTTCAGCTCACAGGCAATAAACCCTAATTGGAAGGCAAAAATATAGTGGGAGAAATGGTGCTTTCTTCTCAAAATTGGGGGAGGGGAGGGAAATGTGGGCAGATAGGCAAACAAGCCAAGGAAGTTTGGTCTTCCCAACAATGACATCTAATACTTATAAGCAATTAACTAGTTATGTGATCTTGGACAAATGACTTCCACTCTCTAAGCCCCAGTCTCCTTAGTTGTAAAATAAGTTCATGTGAGTTCAAGGAGCTCAAGAAATGTACAGAGCACAATCAGAGGAATTTTTTCACTTATCCTTTTATTATTATTCCTGGAGACGGAAACATGACACTCTCTTCAGGTAATTCAGGCTTCATATGGTTCAAGCTTTTCCCTGAACTACCAAACCTAGTCACCTTATTTTAAAAACAGAAATATATGCTAAGATTTACATAGCTTCTGTTGGTTTCATATTCCTATATGCCTAACCACTTTGCCAGAAATTCAATTCTCTTCAGCTACAATTAACACCTATTTCCAGTCAATAACTAACTTGTCCATAATTGAGATGACCCCCCACAAATAGCTAATCCATCTTTCAAGGTGTATTCAGGGAGCTAGTGATTGGTTAGACCAGAGGCTTTAAAGCAAGTTTAGTGGACAACTGAATCACTTGGGGAGCTTATTAAAATTGAAATTCCCGGGCCCCACTACCACAGATTCAACTCCAGTGGGTTTGGGTAGCACTTAGGAATCTAATATTTTAACATGCACTCCAGATGACTTCACTACAAGTGATCAGTGGTCCAAAATTGGAGAAACACTTCACTTGAAAGATGGTAATGGAGAGAGGCTATCACCTAATGGTAGTCCCTGCTTTCCATTTCTCTGGCCCCTGGACTATCTTGTTTCTGCTCCTCATGAAGTGTCTTTGTGAGAGAAGCAGGGACAGTGATAGCAAATTCTGTTTTCTTCAGGTTCAAAGAGGTGATGTGACTTCTCCAGAGCCCCCAGCCAGTGGAGAAGGAACAGTATTGGAGTTTCCTCTCCCATCTTGGAGATGATCTCCTAGGCCAGACTTCTTAGAGCAATCTTACCCTAAGATTGCTTCTTATGTTCTTCAGCATAAGAACAGGCCAGGATGGAAAGCAAGCCAATGAAATAATGTTAGTCCTTTTACCTACTAGCTGGCCTGGGTAATTCCATTGACCAGTTAGGTTTGATGGGGAACAAAATGGAACCACTGATAAATAACACATTGCCCTCAGATGCTTGCTGCAGCTCTCACTGCTAAAGGATGATCTCTACTGTCCTCTGGCAGCTGGCATGAGCAGATGAACTGGGGGCAGGAGCCTTTGATTCCACAATTTTGGTCTCATGGAGTTAAGGCAGCATGGAAAGGATGACTGTTAGTCTTGGACACTAAGAGGACCTAAGGCATATGTTGGATACCATTCCCATATACCAAGATTTAGGTAAAAAGAAGCATCAACTGATATTGAATAAAAGTTGTGCTACCAAAAAATGCTTGAAAAATCTATGATATCATCCCACTGCCTCATTTTACAGATGAGTCAACTAAGATCTAGAGAGCAGACATGACTTCTTTAAGATCTCTTCAAACTTTTAAATATTCAGCATTGATTTCAATTCTTACTTTTAAAATAGCTTTTAAGAGGGAAGCATATTAATAATAACTAATCTATTTGAGTATTCATTGCATATTCTATGTGCTTCATATTTGATCCCGACAGCAAAACTGTAGGGTAGATAGTGTTATTACCATCCTCATTTTATAGATGAAGGAACTAGGCACAGGGAAATTAAGCAAATTGCCCAAGGCCTCACAGATAGCCTTAGAGTTGGGATTAGAATGCTGAGAGTCTGACTCCAGAAACTATGAGCTTAACCAGTACACATCCTGCCTCTCAAACACAAGCGGTAGGATTACCAAAATAATCTTCATCAAACTCTCCCCATCTTGTCAATTCCCTGCTCAAAACCCACATTGGATTCTGCTTGCAACAATACTGAATCCTGACTAGCTTCACTGCTGTTTGTGGAATTCCAACCATGTTGAAATGAGAACCTCAGCTCACCAACCACACCTTGCATTACTATTCATGGACTCCACCATCTCTCAGACCCATTTTGTTTTTATGGGTGTTTGTTTTTTTTTAAATTTTTATTGGAGTAGAGTTGATTTACAATGTTGTGTTAGTTTCAGGTGTACAGCAAAGTGAATCAGTCATACATATATCAGTACATATATCCACTCTTTTCAGATTCTTTTCCCGTATAGGTTATTACAGAGTATTGAGTAGAGTTCCCTATGCTATACAGTAGGTCCCTATTAGTTATCCATTTTATATATAGTAGTGTGTATATGCCAATCCCAGTCTTCCAATTCATCCCTCCCCCCTCCCTGGCTGGTTTTTTAGCATTACTAAAATGTGTTTGGTACTATTCTATGCACAACACCTGGAATGACCTCTGGCCTCTAAGAAACTTTACATCTAAATCATCTCTGCAGCTGCCATGGGCAGCACAACTTCTCGTTGCATACTATTATTTTAGTTGCTATGGCCTCTGCCACATGATGCAGTTCCATTTCTAGGACTGTTCAAATTAGTGACGTAAAACCCATTTAAAGACTGTGGTTCAGGGTATACACCCAGTGGACAAGGTAACTATCTGGACTTTCTGAATTATCTCATGCCGTAGTTTAAAGGATGGAAGGTTAAGAAGGTGAGAAAAGAGAGCCCAACAACCATGCCAGTGATTTATTTTGCTAACTCTAAAACTCCATGCCAATCCCTACCATCAGAAACTCAGCCTAAAGTGACTATTTCTTGGAGTTTTCACCTGTGTTGATCTCAGAACAGGGCCAAGCTAGGGCATCAGCTCCATACTGTCCAAAATGCCAGAATAGGTCTCCGGAAAATAGCTAGAGACAATGTTGATGGTGAATGAAAGAAATGTTATGGAGATGTTTCAGTTAAAGGAGAACCATGCAAAACTTTTGCCCTGGAGGATAGAATAAGGGGAGTGGTATTAAGGTGTGAAAAATTAATTTTTACTGAACCTCATTAAGAATCTGATCCTTAGGGACTTCCCTGGTGGTCCAGTGGTAAAGAATACGCCTTACAATGCAGGGGACATGGGTTCAATCTCTGGTCAGGGAACTAAGATCCCACATGCTGCAGGGCAACTAAGGCCGCATGCCACAACTACTGAGTTCGTGCGCCTCAACTAGAGAGACCGTGTGCTGCAAACTACAGAGCCCATGCACTCTGGAACCCGAGTGCCACAACTAGAGAAGAGAAAACCCACACGCCACAACTGGAGAGAAGCCCATGCACCACAATGAAGAACGCTTGTGCCACAACGAAAGATCCCACATGCCTCAAGGAAGATCCCGTGCGCTGCAACTAAGACTTGATGCAGCCAAAAATAAATAAAATAAATAAATAATAAATCTATGCTGGGAAAACTGGACAGCTACATGTAAAAGAATGAAATTAGAACACTCCCTAACACCATACACAAAAATAAACTCAAAATGGATTCGAGACCTAAATGTAACACTGGACACTATAAAACTCTTAGAGGAAAACATAGGAAGAACACTCTTTGACATAAATCACAGCAAGATCTTTTTTGATCCACCTTCTAGAGTAATGGAAATAAAAACAAAAATAAACAAATGGGACCTAATGAAACTTCAAAGCTTTTGCACAGCAAAGGAAACCATAAACAAGACGAAAAGACAGCCCTCAGAATGGGAGAAGATATTTGCAAATGAATCAATGGACAAAGGATTCATCTCCAAAATATATAAACAGCTCATGCAGCTCAATATTAAAAAAAAAAACCCAATCCAAAAATGGGCAGAAGACCTAAATAGATATTTCTCCAAAGAAGACATACAGATGGCCAAGAAGCACATGAAAAGCTGCTCAACATCACTAATTATTAGAGAAATGCAAATCAAAACTACAATGAGGTTTCACCTCACACCAGTTAGAATGGGCATCATCAGAAAATCTACAAACAACAAATGCTGGAGAGGGTGGGAATGTAAGTTGATACAGCCACTATGGAGAACAGTATGGAGGTTCCTTAAAAAACTAAAAATAGAATTACCATATGACCCAGCAATCCTACTACTGGGCATATACCCAGAGAGAACCATAATTCAAAAAGACACATGCACCCCAATGTTCATTGCAGAACTGTTTACAATAGCCAGGTCATGGTAGCAACCTAAATGCCCATCGACAGACGAATGGATAAAGAACATGTGGTACATATATACAATGGAATATTATTCAGCCATAGGAAGGAGCAAAATTGGGTCATTTGTTTAGATGTGGGTGGATCCAGAGACTGTCATACAAAGTGAAGTAAGTCAGAAAGAGAAAAAGAAACATCATATATTAACGCATATATGTGGAACCTAGAAAAATGGTACAGATGAATTGGTTTGCAGGGCAGAAATTGAGACACAGATGTAGAGAACAAATGTATGGACACCAAGGGGGGAAAGCGGTGGAGGTGGGGTGGGGATGGTGGTGTGATGAATTGGGCGATTGGGATTGACATGTATACACTGATGTGTATAAAATTGATGACTAATAAGAACCTGCTGTATAAAAAAAAACCTGACATCTATGTTGATAAAAGAAAACAAATATCAGATAAAAAAAAGGATAACCTGACTTTTCCATGAACCTATTACAAACTGTACTGTGTGAGATGTACAAAACAAATTGCTCCTGATACCATGTTTCTTCTCCTTTTGGCTTCTTAGTGTTGTGACAAAACCAGGGAGATAGAGACTAGTTTGACTTTCGGAATCCTATGCAATTTTACTGGCCTCATGTTATTTATATAGATGTTGCTATCACAGAAATAGGTGATATTTAATTAAACCTTAAAGCAAAGTGGAAAAAAAAGAAAAGAAAAATAATAAATCTAAAAAATAAATAAAAAGTAAGTGACCATAAAATTAAAAAAAACCAAAAAGAATCTGATTCTTAAAGAGTTCTGGTCGATTTGCAACATTAAGTACAGCATGACCAAATACTCTATTTGAAAGCTATTGAGGACTCATCAAGCCCATCCCACTTCCCTTCTAGTCCTAACTAGGGGCAGGAAATGAGGTACCCAAAAGTTGAGTCCCAACCTTAGAAACCTATGTTTAGCCAGCATGTAGTTTTATAAAGTTTTGAATTTAAGTCCTTTGGTTGAACACATCCTTTCCTGATCACCACAATTCTCACCACTTCCAATTGTCCTGTATCCAACCATTCCACACACTTAACGTTATCTGCCTCTGGCCCCTGAAGACATTTAAATTTACAACCCCTGACAAACTACTTCAGAGTGATGAAATTATATACTGTATAGGGAGGGACATCCACCCAGAGCCATATACAACCATTCAGAATTTGAAGCAAGAGGGAATAAAAGATATTACTTTTACAAATTCAGGCAAGATTGTGAATAATACTCATAATATGTCTTTTGAAGGATCTAAAATCTAACATTTTCCAATGTTGATACACTGAGGGTGTTCCTATCAGTGTAATATATTTAGCAGAATAAATTACTTGGACATTAATACATTTGAAATAAAGAACCTTATCTGAGGCCCTGTGTCAAAGACATTGGTGCTTTCTGATGCCTGTGTTTAGTTGAATTGATCACCCTAGTTTAGCTCAGTGGTTCTCCACTGGGGGTGCCCATAAACATATTAGAACTTCCCAGGGGAAGCTCCCACAGTAAATTATGCTGTGCAATGAGGGGTGTTGCTGATTGGAGGATGTTGTTTGTATGAATGGTATAGGGGCAAAAAAAATGGTTGTGAATCAGTGACAAAGCCTATTTTGAAAGGCTTCACAAGAAAGAGTTAGTTTGTTAGCTGCAATTTGCTTTCTCTCTAAGTTCATGCCTCTGTAGTTCCCCTGTGAAGTGGAGAAGATGAAAACCTGTCTTTCTTGGTTTTCTTACTTTGTGGACTCAGATGAAGATGCTTGATGACTTAATCTTGGTTTTCCCTGGACTCTCCAACAATGGACCATTTCCCGGACCTTAATGTTCTATTTCCTCTTTAGAAACCTCCTTCCATTAGTGAGGAAAACACTTCTTGGGTTAACTCTATCCTGATTTGTGTCCGATTCAGCTTGTAAGCCATCAAAGCTGCTCTACCACTGTTTATTAATTAAGCACCCACAGGGTTTGTTGGGCTGTACTGAGTAAGGCAGAGCGGTTTAGGAAGCAAGCTCCTGAGTCTCTGGCATTTGGTTTCAGGTTAGGACTGTAGTCCCACACTCACCAATTTAATCTGAGTCTTCCAAGGAGGCCAAGGAGGAGCAACATTTACTAAGGCAGCTAATAAATGGATCTCTCTCTTTCCCTCCCCGCCCCCCCGCACACATACCCACACTCTAATGTTCAAAACCTGAGTGTATGTGTGTGTATGCACGTGTGTGCATATAGGGGCTCTAGTGGTGGTTGGGACCCCAGCAGGGATGAAATAACAGGAGAGGGAGGGAAAGACAGAGTAAAGGAAAAAGTCCAGAAGCAGGTTCTTCTTGTGCCAGCCCATCTCCGTGTTTTTTCTTTACACTAATCCACAATCTGTAAGGAAGCCTAAAACTAACTCCTAACTGGAAGTTACTGAGAGTTTTGAATTAGTTCTTCTGACTAAAACCAGGAACAGTTTATCCCAATGATATAATGGTTTGATTTCCCTTTATAAGTTACAGTCATCTTTCTCTTTCTCCTATATATCTTTCTCCTAAATTATTTTTATAGGTGTTCTTTATATCACCAGGCCATTCCATTTAATCAGCAAGATATATTTACCTTCTAGACTTGGAATTCAATTGTATCGTGGCTCAGATAACCAACTTATTTTACTTTTGCCCTGCTTCATTTAGACTGCTTCGATGCTGCCTGACAGAATTTCTCTCCAGAGCAATAAGATTTCTGATTGTAAATACACTGTTATAAAAATAATTGAAAGAAATATTTATTGCCTTCCTATTCTATACAAGGCAATGTGTTATTTGCAGGGTGTGGAGTGAGGGTTGGCTAGAAAGAAATACAGAACTGAGTCTCTGCTCTCAAGGAGCTTAATCTACTTGGGAAGAGAAAAAATGTATAGACAGAAAATCATGGCTAATAGTAATGTAAGGGAATTATTTAGACTCAGGGAAGGGAGCAGTCATCAAAAACTACAAAAGCTAGCAAAGGCTTTAAAATGTCTGATACATACTAGACACGCAATATATTGGGTTGGCCAACCCAATATATTTGTTGGGTGAGGTAGAATTTGAGCTAGATCTCGAAGGATGGGTAATATTTAGAGAGGTAGTTTAGAGCAGGGACTATATTCTTTTTTTTGAATTTTATTTTATTTATTTTTTTATACAGCAGGTTCTTATTAGTTATCCATTTTATACATATTAGTGTATATATGTCAATCCCAATCTCCCAATATATTCTTGATTGAATACATGGTACAGGCAAATGTGGGGGAAGCACAGGTTGTACCGGAGGAAACTGCAAGTAGCTGTTTTTCTAGAGTGAAGGGTTTATGGAAGGAGATAACACTGAAAATGTGGTTAGGGCCAACTAAGGAAAGGCCTAGGAGGCCTATGAGAGGAGTTTGAGCTTTATCCTGTACGCAGTGAGGAAGCACTGGAGGTTTCGAGCAAAGGATAATGTCAAGGGAGGATGAATCTGGTGATACTGTGCAGGATGGAGAGACTGGAGGCAGTTGGACCAGCCAGGAGGCTACCCCGTGGACAGGAAGTGATAAGGGCTGTAACTAGGCTAATAGCAGTGGGAAAATGCAGTAAGGTATGCAGCAACACCACGTAGAAGATAAATAAACTGGGCTTATTGACTCGATTTCATCATGTGGGGCAAAGGAAAGGTGGAAGGTAAGATGACCCAGGCTTTTAGTTCGTGAGACTGAAGAACGGTGGCGGCATCACCGGAAATGTTTCTTCTCTGCTTAGAAGTTGTTTACTGATGTCTTAGGCTAGTTTGAAAAAGGACAAGTCTCAGGCTGTTTAAGTCCATTTCATTTTGTTGTATTGTGGGACTCTGGGGCTTGAAGAGACCTAGAGATTCTAGATTGGCATGTTTGAACTCTGGACTGTAGGCAGGGCCAACCAACATTATGACATTAATTTCACTGTGTCCTGATTCACCTTTCTTGCTATTTCACTCAGATTGCAAGTCTGTTGGCTTTATCCAGGCTTACCTTTTATGGGCTGAAGAACTCTTATTCATTGGCATGTCTTCCTCCTTCCTCACCTGTGCAGTACTGTCTCTGCTTGATATTAGCACATCTTCATGCTCATTTTTGGCTTTTGAGAACTATAGACATCTCAGGGATTGATGCTTGCTCCTTTTTTAAAATGCACCTGAAGGCAGAAGCCCTAGAAAATTAATGACGCCTTAATTTTTATTTTATTAATTTAAATAAAGGAGCCCTTCTGCCTGTAGAGCAGGCACAGAGGCACAGGGAGATTGGGTTTTTTTTTTTTCCCTTTCCTTACAGGGGCTTGGGTTCAGTAGTGTATGCCTGAATGAATTCTTTGTAGCAAAAGAGATACTGGAGGAAGATATATGAAAGATTAAAAGAATAATGTCAGATAGTATAAAAAATATACTTAGCATTTTAAGTGCTTACTTATGCCAAAGCCATTTATAAAAATTTAGTTTGTCGGCAAGCCAACATACTCCCCACCCTACCCCAAATATACAAACACTTCAAAATAACAAAGTTCCATGGTCACTTCTTTCATATATAGGAAAGTAAATGGAGGCAGAGTAAAAATATCTTTTGTTTGAAACAATGATAGATTGTAAAGTACAGTCCAAGGATCTTGGTGCTTGAAATTATGATCTATTTCACCTACAATACAATATATTTTAAAAGGCATTTTCATACTCTTTAGTTCATTTCATTCTCAAAGCTTCCTGGTGAAATAGATCAGCTAAATATCATTATTTCCCAAGCAACAGAGAGGATAAATTACTCACTCAAAGTCACCAAGCAATTTACCATCAACGCCATTTTTCTTTTTTTAAAAATTTTCCTCAGAAGAGAAAAGGCTGTTGCCAAGCTTTGCTCTGGGCCTCTAGTCAATGAGTCATCAGGGCCAGGGGACAACTGGAAGAAAGATGAAGGCCCTTCTGTAATGTAGAGTCCATGGAGCTGCTTTCCACTATGGCAGTCCATACATCTCAGACAGCTAGCTTTGGAAATGGGAAGGAAGTGCCCAGGGTCTCTGGCTCAATGCCCTCAGAATGGGAGCCAACTCTCTGCCTTGTCCATATAAGTGATTGATTTTCCTTAATCATCTAGAAATGTTGTATTGGAATAATCCCCCTACTGAAAAGTTTAGATAATGGGGTCATAGAAAAGCAAGCCATATCTTTTTGTCTGAAGACCTAGAGAGTTCCCTTTCAACATAGGATGGATCAAGTCATGGTCTGGGTCGTTTTAAAAAAGATCAATCACACTCACACACATAGTTTCTATGACTGAATTGTATAGCCATGAATAGCAAATCTAATCTCTTTCTACCTTCCTCCTGAACTTATGTGTCCAACTGCCTACTGGGCATCACCACTGGTATGTAATTGCTTTACACATACCTCAGACGTAACAGATCTAATACCAAATTCATCACCACTCCCATCTTAATCTACCACACATATTTTATATTAGTCTTTGGCAACACCATCTATGCAGTTTCCCAGGCCAGGAAAGTGGGAGTCATCCTCGAATCCCCCTTTTCCATCACTCTTCCACATCCCATCACCAAATGCTGTCAATACAGCCTCGAAAAAGTTTCTCACCTCCATTCCCTTCTCTCTATTCCCATAGCTGTTGTCTGACTTTGGGACATTGCCATCACTCTGTTGGACTATTGTAACCTCCTATTCTGTGATCTCCCTGACATCATGCTCTTCTCTGTCATTCACTCAGTGATTATGAGGTTTCCAGAACACAAATCTGATCATATCTTTCCCATACTTAAGAGTTTGCTGATTTTCCTCTGGCTACAGGATCAAGTTTGAATTGATCAGTAGGCCCCTACCTAGCTATCCAGAGGTATCTTTCTGCTACTCCCACTCACATATCCTAGACTCCAGCCACACCAGACTACTTGTCCCCAGCACATTGCTAACTTGCCTCATGCTTTTCTCTTTGCCTGGCATGCTGCCACCTGACACCTGTTCTCTGCTCGTGAATACCTACTTCTCCTTCAAGTTGCAGCTCAAATGTTACCTCCCCTCTCAGTAGCTCTCCCTGACTTCGCCAGGCAGAACGAAACAGTCCTGCTTCTGTACTTCCCTGGTCCCAGAATTGTCTGTAATTCCGTCCATACATTGAAAATAGTTCCTGTCTCAAGGTATTGCAGTTATTTGTTTTTCCTCAAATAAAACAAGCTTGGGGTTAAGGAGATGGGTCTTATCTACTTCTCCCCCATCCTAAACATTTGCATAGTATTTGGCATTTAGTTGGTTTTCAGAAAATACTTACTGAATCTGTAATTCATGAATAACTTCATTTAATCATTGAGCCCCTATGTTAGGCCCTAGGAATTTGGCAGTGACCCAGCAACGCCTGGCCTGGCCCTTATGGAGCCCACCATCAATGCTTAGACTGGTAGAGGATGCCCACAAACTATAGAATTCCAGCAAAACATAGCAGGTGTACAGTTTGAATTTCAGCTGTCAGGAAGCATAACACAGAGGTTAAGAGCATGGTCTCTTCTCTGGAATTGGGCTAGCCTGGGTTAAAATCCTGATTTTTTTTTAAACATCTTTATTGGAGTATAATTGCTTTACAGTGGTGTGTTAGTTTCTGCTTTATAACAAAGTGAATCAGTTATACATATACATATATCCCTATATCTCTTCCCTCTTGCATCTCCCTCCCTCCTGGAGTATAATTGCTTTACAATGGTGTGTTAGTTTCTGCTTTATAACAAAGTGAATCAGCTATGCATATACATATATCCCTATATCTCCTCCCTCTTGCACCTCCCTCCCACCCTTCCTATCCCACCCTTCTAGGTGGTCAAAAAACACCGAGTTGATCTCCCTGTGCTATGTGGCTGCTTCCCACTAGCTAGCTATTTTACGTTTGGTAGTGTATATATGTCCATGCCACTCTCTCACTTCATCCCAGCTTGCCCTTGCTCCTCCCTGTGTCCTCAAGTCCATTCTCTACATCTGCATCTTTATTCCTGTCCTGCCTCTAGGTTCTTCATGAGCTTTTTTAATATATATATTCCATATATATGTGTTAGCATACAGTATTTGTTTTTCTCTTTCTGACTTACTTCACTCTGTATGACAGTCTCTAGGTCCATCCACCTCACTACAAATAACTCAGATTTGTTTCTTTTTATGGCCGAGTACTATTCCATTGTATATATGTGCCACATCTTCTTTATCCATTCATCTGTCGATGGACACTTGGGCTGCTTCCATGTCCTGGCTATTGTAAATAGAGCTGCAATGAACATTGTGGTACATGACTCTTTTGGAGTTACGGTTTTCTCAGGGTATATGCCCAGTAGTGGGATTGCTGGGTCGTATGGTAGTTCTATTTTTAGTTTTTTAAGGAACCTCCATACTGTTCTCCATAGTGGCTGTATCAATTTACATTCCCACCAACAGCGCAAGAGGGTTCCCTTTTCTCCACACCCTCTCCAGCATTTGTTGTTTGTAGATTTTTTGATGATGGCCATTCTGACCAGTGTGAGGTGATATCTCATTGTAGTTTTGTCAAATCCTGATTTTACCATATACTAGCTGTGTTGCTTTAGGCAATTTATCTAATATCCTGCTTTCCTCATCTGTAAAATGGGAATTATCATAGTCTTTACATTACAGGGCTGTTATGAAGATTATATGAGTTAACATTTGTATAACAGTATCTGGCATATAGCAAGTGTTTAATAAAATAAATTAAAGAAATCCTAGTGGAGAGTACAAAGAACTTTAAATTGCTTGGTTTGAGGGCTAATGTGGCCGGCCTTGTTCCCTCCTTACCAACTGTGATTTTACCTCTGTATAATGACTGTCCCCATTCCTGTCACTTTAGGTGCAGGGCTTATTTGGGAAAAGAAAAGAGGAAGGTATGGTGGGAATGCCCATGCAGGATGGAATGCACAGCCCAGCATCCTGCCACTCTTTCTACTTCCCTGTCTCACACACTGGGAAGCTCAGCCTTGCTTGGGGCCAGTCACCTCTCTGGGGCTGGGGCTGAATCATGGGGCCCTGACAAGAGGGCCTTAGGTACCTCTCTGTCCTATCACCAGTCTCATCTCTTTTCCATCTCTTACTGGAGGTTGTTCTTAGTTCATCCCTGCCTGCTCTCCTCACAGAGAAGACTGTGGCGCCCCTTGGGGCTTTGCAGGCAGACATTTTTGCAGGGCTCTCAACCTCTGGCCAAATGGAATCCTTGGCCCCAGCTATTCCTTCCGCTGTCACCTCTCTTCCTGTGACTGTCACCCTTGTGGGGCCTTTGATCCCAGTAGTGTCAGGGATGGGGAAGGGAGGGAGAGAAAAAATAGCTAATAGTCTCAGTAATTATTTATATATTGCTTTATTTCCTGAGACAACTGTTTTGCCATATTGCTGCAATGTGTGTCTGTGGTCTCAGATTTGGCAGGCTAATTATGTCACTGCTTTAATGACTCCAGAGCCTTGTCCCTGAGAGGTTAACCTAATTGTTTCTGCCTCCCCAGCTTGTGCCAGGGGTGTTATGTCTGTCTGGAGGTTGTGGCCAGAAAGACATGTAGTCTCAAGAACCTTGCCCTCTGCCCATTGCCCACCTCCTCTGCTTTGGGATCAGAGATCTTAAGACCTACTGCTGGCCCCTGGGAGAGCTGGTAAACTCCCCTTTTGCTGGAGATAGACTGAGAGATGAAGCATGGCAGGTACATGACATGCTCTACTTAACAGCAGAGGGGCTGGGAGGGACGCCAGATGCATCTCATCTGGTCATTAGCTGTCAAGGTCACTGCACCCTTAAGACTCCCTTGGGAGGTTCACCGGGTGCCTTTAGTGCTGGAGTCCTAATAATCCCTTATGTCTGGGTAGGGATTTCTAAGCATATTCATACACATTATTTCTTCTTACTCACAAAATAATCTGGTGAGGTAGATGGTATTATCATCCCATTTTACAGGAGAAAAAAACTGAGGCTTAGAGAGGTTAAGAAGTTTGCTGATAGCATGGGAACCCTGACCTTTGCATTCAAGTCTGTGCTCTTTCTAACCTTCCAGGGATGTCTCTTCAGTCCTTCCTGTCCCTCCATCCCCAGACAGGGTACAGATGAGTTGCTTTATCAGCCTACCCTTTTTGTGTCCCTCTCTCTGTTTATAATGTCTCCTCTGCTGTTCCCAGTGCTCTCTAGCTGTACAGGAGGCCTAAGCAGTGTCCTGTCGTTTAAATCTCCCTCTTCCCCCCTCCCAGAGAGAGAAAGAGCTGGAGAATCTGATTCCTACTACTGAGCTGATGACTGATCCTTGGTAGCAGGCCTTATAGGCAGGTCCTAGGGAGTTCATCTTTTGAATAAGGACTGAGGCTTAAAGGAACAATGCTCACCTGCTGGAGGTTCAGAGGCCAAGGTTGGCTGGTAGTGGGGAGAGGAAAGTATTTCGAGTATGAGGACAGCTGGATCCTGCTATTTCCAAATGCTGTTCAGTTGCTACAGGAGTTAGGAGAAGGCTGTGAAGTTCTCGCTTCTGACATCTGCCTGAAAGGGGCTCAGTCTGTGCTGCTATGTTTCTGGCTGGTGAGCAGTAGGGAAGCACACACATCATCAGTCTCCACTGCTGGGTCCAGATGGGACCCTCTCTTCTGGGTAGAGGACCAACTGCTCCCAGAGAACATGAGTGGGAAGAGCCCTGGGTTGGGAGTAGAGGGGTCTTGGGTTCTCATCCCTGGTTTGCCATTGCTTCATTGGATAAACGCCTTTACCTCTCAGGTCCCTTTTCCTGTCTGTAAAAATGGGGTGATGCTCTTTCAAACAGAAAATGAGCATCTGGATGGTACTGTATACTTTCCACACACTGTATTTTGATTAATCGGCAAGTTTGCTTTGAACTGAGGATGAGGAAGCAGGCTCAGGGCGGTATGTGACTTGCCCAAGGTCTTATGACCTGTAAGTGGTAAAGCCAAGGTTCAGGCTTAATTTTGTTGGCAGTCACACTTCAAATCTTTAGATGTTACATGGGGATGAGGAGGATGGGGGAGGAGGCTGAGAAAGCTAATGAATGCTTATCATAAGCCAGGCTCTGTGCTAAGCACCGTTATTATATCCTTACAACAACTCTGTAAGAACAGTACTACTCTTATCTTCATTTTACAAATGCTAAAAGCTGAGGCTCAGAGTGGTTAAGTGTCCTCTTTAAGGTCATAGTACTGGTAAGTGGCAGAGTTAGTGCTTAAATTCCTGGCTCCTAGGGTAGTGCTCTTGACGCTGTACTAGTCTGCTTAAAAGGCTAGATAAGAAAGTGCTTTGGGAATATGCGGTGCTATCTGAAGGCCAACTGGTCCCCTCCATCATGTTATCAGACCCACTGATGTGCCTGGCAGCCTCTAAGGGGAACACATACTTGTCTGGGCCCCAGGCCAGAAGGTCAAGGTAGGATGGGGACATGCCTTCAGGAGACTCACTTTCTCCAGGCTCGAGCTCTCTGAAGGTAGTGTGGCACAGAATCTTCAGAACTACCCTGTTGTAGTGTCAGCTGACTGCACATCTCGAGGGGGCCTAGCAGGCACCTGTTGGGAGCACGCATTGTTCCATTTCTTCCTTGCCACCTTGACTCCTGGCCAAAGCATTTGTTCCCTGTATCTCCGGCCTCCTCTAGCAAGTAGGGACACACGTCCCCTTCCCCGACCCCTGCTCTGTCTTTAGTTTGTCCAGACAGGAGTTGGTCTGTGAGCCCTGTCACTTTACCTCTGGGGTCTTAAGGGAACCAAACCTAACATACTATCTGCTGTAGCATTTTATTTGGATCCATGTCAGGACACCATAAAGCTTGCATCCTGTCTCTTGCAAATTAAAAGGGATTCTATCGCTGGGCTCTTGGAGTCCCGATCGGGACTCAGGCTACCCCTGGCACTAGCCCTCACCCTTCAGCAGTACCACTCCCTCTCTGCAAAGTCACAGTTTACGTTCCTCCTCCGAGTTTCCAGCCTACTGTCTGCCTGTTATCACGTTGCAAAGAGATTTCAGGGAAGGAAATCTAGAAATGTCTGGGGAGGCTGTGCCACTGTGCAAATTCGATGCCACACCAGGCAGGATAAAGTTGAGCAAGCTGCAGTGCCTGCTAACAAGATAGTGTTTCCGAGGACAGGCTGGTGCGGAATCAAGTGGTTGCCAGTGGCGGTGTCGCATTTTCCAAGTCTTTCAACCCATCTGCAAATCCTGACCCAACTCAACTCTTCCTTTCCTAGATCTCTTCTCCCAGACTTTGAAATACCTCTAGAGGAAGTTACATGACTGTGCAGATTGGTGCCACCAAGTTCTGATTTTCCAAGCTAGGCCAAGCCTCCAGTGCCATTCCACACACACCTCCCTTTTGCATCTCCCGAGTCTACTTCCTTTTGAAAGTCCCACATCCAGGGATCCATCCTGTCCCACTGCCCCCTGCCTCACAACAGAAGAGCTTGTCTCCTGCCTCACAGAAGAAAGGGTCTTTGAGATATGAACTTCCACCACTCCACGGCAAATCTTATATTTGTATCTAACTTTATTTTCGTTTTTCAGCTGTTCCCACGCCTTTTCTAAGGCTAATCTCCCCACCCCTGCTTTTGGTCCTCCACCTCCTACCTCCACAGTGTGTTGTTCCATTTCTTTTCTCCCATATGCTCAGTCTTCTTCACCCAATTCTCCCCTTCTCAGCCCTTGAATGTGTTTGCATCTCTCCATCAAAAATAAGAATCCCCACCCCCACCCCAGCTACTTCCTTCCCCATTCTCAACTCTGCTGTGAAAATTCTCAAAATCATAGCTTCCATTTGTTTAGTCTTCATCTCCAGTTTGGCTTCTGTCTCTGTGACTGATTTCTACCACATCACAACATTAACAGCAGCTCACATTAAGTTCTAAATACGAACCAGGCACTGTTAGGTACTTTGTACAAATTGTCTTATTTGATCCTCACAACAATCCTATGAGGTCGGTACTAGTATAATGTCCATTTTACAGACGGTGTTGGTTAGAGCTTCTAAGTGACTTGTTGAAGGTCACATAGCCTAGTGAGTGGTAGAGCTGGGATTTGAATAGAGGTGATTTGACATTAGAGCCCATTCTGTTTTTTTTTTTTTTTTTTTTTTCCCGCGGGTCTCTCACTGTTGTGGCCTCTCCCGTTGCGGAGCACAGGCTCTGGACGCTCAGGCTCAGCGGCCATGGCTCATGGGCCCAGCCGCTCTGTGGCATGTGGGATCTTCCCGGACAGGGGCACGAACCCGTGTCCCCTGCATCGGCAGGCGGACTCTCAACCACTGCGCCACCAGGGAAGCCCAGAGCCCATTCTTTAACTCAGGGGCCCACAAACTTGTTCTGTAAAGGCTTAGATAATAAAGGTTTTAGGGTTTGCATGCCATATAGTCTCCGGTGCTACTGTTCAGCTCTGCCATTGTGGTCTGAAAGCAGCCATAGAGGATATATAAAAGAATGAGAGTGACTGCATTCCAATAAAACTTTATTTATGGACACTGAAGTTGAATTTCCTATAATTTTTACGTCATGAAATCTTCTTCTTCTTTTGACTTTTTCCCAGGCATTGAAAAATGTGAAGATCATTTTTAGCTTGCAGTCCATACACAAACATGTGGTAGGCCAGATTTGTCCCATGGTTGTGGTTCGCTGACCTCAGCTCTAGCCATTACATAATTCAGGGCTCCTCAAATTGTCAAATCCAATGGTTACAGTTCTCAGTGCTGATAATACACACCCCCTTTCTTTCTCCCCCCATGATTTTGAAGGCAACACTTACTTCCAGTTCTCCTTCTACCTTTATGATCTCTTAGTCTCTTCAGAAAGCTTCCTTTCTCCCACCTACTTCTCAAATGTTGGCATTTCCAAGGATCAGTAGTTAACTTATTTCTTTGTTTACTCTACTCTGCTAGAATAATTGATTCTAGTTCAATGACTAACACCGCTGTTAACATGGTAGCTCAGTGCATGGGGTTTGGAGTTTTACTTGCCTGGCTTTAAATCCTGGCTCCAATAGATACTACTTGTGGTACTTCATAGGGTTGTTGTGAAGGTTAAATGATTTATTATTAGGAAAACTCTCGCAACCATGCCTTTAATGTAGTATATATTTAATAAAACAGTTGTCATCATCATTGTTATCACTATGATGGGATGTTGATTTCCTAATCTATGTCTCCAGCTCAGACTTCTATTTTGAGTCCTAGACCCACATATCTAACATCTGTACTTGGATGTCCACTGGCACCTTGACCTCAACATGTCCCACACCTAACTCATCATCTCTCTCCCACCCCTGTATCCCCTCACCCTAACCTGCTCTTTTCCCTCCATCATTCCTTGTTCTTCTTAGCAGCAACACTGTTCACTCAGTCACTTAATTGAGAAAACTGGAAGTCCAGTTTCATGTTAGAAAAAAATGACATGAAACATCTAGCTTTAAAGTGAAGATGAGACTGAACATTTAAAATCTCTCCTTAGTTGGGACTGGAGATTAACTATGTGGTTGATTTGAAAAAAAATTTCCTCTCTTCCCTTTCCTAATCTTCTCTTCACTCCTGTCAGATGTATCTCCTCTCTCTTCCTTAAACTTGATGTGCCAATTTCTAACTCCTCACTTGGATCACATGATTCCTCTCATCTGAAATGCATCCCCCCACATATCTCCAAATGTCATCCATCGTTCAAGGGCTAAAACACCCATGAAAATTTCTTCACCTCTCTAGTCAATAAAATAAGGTATATTTTGGAACCAAGAGCTTATATTTTTAAAGCGAATGTCATTATTACATATTCCATACTTTATAATGCTCTCTGTCACAAGTCTCAATATCATATTGTTTCATCCGGATTATAAGCATCTTAAGTTCACAAGGCATAGAATGTTCTTCCTCTGAATTCTCCACGATGCTTGGCACAGTTATCCTTTTGCCTTCCATCACTCTTTCTCTGGCGCTTCTCCTTCCAGTTAACGTGGACCATCAGGTTCTACTTTATCTGCTTTTCCCCCTCTTCTGACTTTCTTCCTTAGACATTGTAAATCTACTTTTTAGAGATAAAATTTTTATATGTATATCTATGACTTCCCAGATTTTCATCTCATTTCCTAACCTCTCTCTTGAGCTCCATTTCCACATCTAAATTTCTTGGTGGACATTTGTATAAGGATGCTTTGTCTGGCTTCAAACTTCATACTATATCAAAATCTCAATTCATCATCTTCGCATCTCACCCCACCTTCACGTTTCCTTATGGCATCATCATTCTCTGTTACCTGGACAAAACTTGCAGTCATCTTTGACTACCTTCATCACACATATACAACAGTTCACCATAATATATTTACTTTTCCTTATGGTGTCTTTCACAGCCCCTCCTTTCCAGGCCCACTACTACAGTAACAAAAACAGTAATAAAATCTACAACAGTTAACATGGATCAAGTGCGTGCTATGGCCAGGTACTGGGCTAAGTACTTTATATGTATTAACTCATTTTATCCTCATATCATTCCCATGAGGTAGGTCTTCTTAGTATCCTCTTTTCATAGACGAGAACATGAAGGCTCAGTGTGGCAGAGCTAGAATCACACCCAGAGCTAGTCCACACTGGGTTTGGACTCAGATTCAATACTCAACCACAGTGTCACTTACTCCTCATGCCTGGATTTCTATAATTGCTTCCTAACCAGTATGCCTGCCATTGCTTGCTCCTCCATCAATCCTTCCTGCATAGGATTTCCAGGATAATCATCCCCAAACATTGCTATCCTTATTTCATTTCTTATCTCAAAATCCATTGCTATCTCTGTTTCATACATTAAATTAAATCTAGCCACATCCTAACATATAAAGCTCTCCACAGACTTACCACAACCTAATTTCCCAGTTCTGTCTCTTAGATGTGCCTGTGTAGATTTCCATGAATGGATTAAACCACAGCGTCCTACTCAGCCACACCATGATTTTACTCATCCAACTCACTCCTGATCATGTTGTAAGCTCCTAGAGGGAAAGAGTGGGCATGCACATTTGTATCCCACAGTGCCTTCCACCTAGTCCACACTCAGTGAACATCTGTCAAGTGATTGACAGTAGGGGCTCAGTTAACCCTTGGAGGATTTGACTGTTTAATGACTACTTAACACTCTCCTCTTTCTTTCCTCCCCATTCGCTCTCTCAGTTTTCTCTTCCCTGGTATAATGATCCTATGACAAATGTGAAAATCCTCTTTTCTGCAGTCCTAGGAAAACCTTTACTTATACATCACCACTTCATCAGCTCTTTCCTTGATTTATCCCCAAACATACCTTTCTTTATTGCTTGGTATTTCTTAGACTAAATGGTACCAATCTAGGAAATGTTTCTGGGAATGACCACTTTGTGAAGATGTCAGCAGAGTCTATAGCATAAAGTGGCTTTTGAGGTAAAATATTTTATGTAAGCTGCAGACTTTCAGGTGATGTTCAGTACTGGCCAGGGCCCCTGAGCCACTGTATCTAAGAGATGGCAATGGAAGTGACAACTGGGAAGCTCAGTTCCAAATCCAGATGTCATAAATCCCCAGATGTTCTTGCATCACAGAGAGAAAGCATTCCCATTTTTAGTGGATTTTTAAGTTTTTCTTTGGATCCCTGTTGCTTTCTGGGCATTGCCACAGATTTGGTACTACAACACCAAAGGGTAGCATAGAGTTCCCTAATAGTTCAGGAAGACCAAGGTTTTTATGTTTAGGCAGAGATTCATTTATTTATAAGGATTATTTATAATATCTGGCCAGTGGTTCCAATAATTCAAAGCAATATTTATCAAACTTTTTGACAGTAACGCACAGCAAAAAAAAATTTACATAGGATCCAACATACACACAAACGTGCACATACTCACACACACATATGTTCACCACACAGACTCACAGACTCACATACATACGGTACTGAACAAAAGTTTCATGAAACAATGTTTACTCTTACTACATGTGATTCACATTTTTCTCTTTTAATCTATTTTATTTAAAAATAGTGGTGATGAACTACTAAACTGATTTCACACTATATTAATGAATCATTGCCCACATTTTGAAAAACACTGGTTTAAACAAAAAAAGGATGATAAGATGTTCTATTTTGTGCTATGAGAAGACAAGTACATACTACATGCAACTGATATATTGGGAAGAAGCAGTTCTTAAGTTACAATGTCCATAGCAGGGATAACAGAAATAATTAACTGTGGCATATTGATTTTGTTATCAGTTTTACTCAATTCTTTGTTTAAACCAAACTTGTCATCTTTTTCTCTGCCTGTTGATATATTACATTCCACCCAACTATATGGTAGTCTGTTTCAGTGTTTACAACTATGCAAAAGTTCCACGTTCTTTTGCAAGTTAGATGGAAAGCTGTGTCAGTTTTTAAAAGATTATTTATAAATAAGACATTGGGCTTATTTATACTAAAATATGATCCCCTTGTTACTCTGTGGGGTAATGAGAACTATATTTCATGAATTTTTAATGTTTTTTGCCCCAGTGTGCACTGTGAACACTTCTGTCCTTTCTCTATCTTCCTCCCCCACCCCTCCCCTCTTGTGTTTGTGCTTCCTGGGATTCCAGGATTCTGGAATGTCCAGATAAAATTGGTGGGATATATAAAAATATTGAGGCATTAGGGTTATATGATGTACAGAGTATTCAGGTGAGCACCATGGGGTCAGTGGGACTATAAAGCATTATAGAAAGTGGGCATGGTCACCAATTGCTTGCGTAACTGATTGGCCCAAAGATTTGTCCCTTAACACAGGTGTTAGTTCTTCCAAACTTGTGTTGTATTGAGAATGTAGCAAAAGGACAAAATGGATTTGGGCTGTAGCTTGAGAGGTTTTGTTATGATGTAAAAACCTTTCTGCACATCAATTCATAGTTTCTTACATTTTCATTCAGAAGTTCTAGAGGGGAAAACATAAAATGGTGCAGGGGTGGTGGCAACCAAGTAGATGGGAAACAGTGGAAGCAAGGCTTGTCACTGAATACCCTTTTATATATTTTGATTTTCAAACAATGGACATAAATTACCTATTCAAAAATTTAAATAAAAAAGAAAACAAAATAACAACAAACAGCAACAAAGAAAACAAAAATAACAATTGAAAGAGCTTTCTGATAATGAGCAGGCATTATAATGCAAGCCAAGGGGAAAATGCAAGATTTGGAGGAAGAGACACCTATGTTCCCATTGTGCCTCCACCGTTTGCTAGCTGTACAATATCAGGCATACCACTTAACTTGCCTGATCCTGTTTCCCCATCTGTTAAATGGGAGTAATAATACCTATCATTTAGAGACTGTAGTGAAGATTATTTAAGATAATGTATTTGTAGCATTCAACACATAGAAGATTATGGTAGGCAACGTAATGGCCCTGTTATTTAAGATAATGTATTTGTAGCACTCAACACATAGAAAATTATGGTAGGCAACATAATGGCCCTGCAAATATGTCAGCACATCCCCAGAACCTGTCAATGTGTTAGGTTAAGGTTGCTAATTATAATACCCTAAAATAAGGAGATTATCCTGGATGATCCAGGTAGGCCCAATATGATCACATGGGCTCTTAAAAGCAGAAGAGGAAAGCAGACAGAGATGCAAAGGAAGAAGAGGCAGGAGAGATTCAAATTGTGACAGGGACTCAACCTGCCCTGGTGGCTTCCTTTCAGTCAACTCTTTTGCCCACACTTAAAGCTTTTACACTGAGTACAGAGAGAAGTGGACCTGGGGAAAGTTCATATTTTTAGTTTTTTAAATGATAAGCTGCATGAATTGTCCCTACATGCCCAGTAGGTAGTTGTTTATTTTCAAATGACTTTCTGATGCTTTTTGGGATAAGCTCTAGCCAGTGCCTCGCAAACTTTAGCATACAAAAAAATCTCTGGGGGATATTCTTAAATGTCAGATTCTAATTTGGTAGGTCTGAGGAAGGGTCTGAGATTCTGTATTTATAAATAGCTGCCAGGGGATGGTGGTGCTACCACTGTGGGGACCACACATGGAGTAGCAAGGCCTTAGCCCACTCATTCTAGCCTCTTTCCTATACTTGTGATATTCTCCCTATAATGTGAAAGTTTTTCACATCATTCTTCTGGGCTGTAATAGACATGTCTTCATTGGCGTCTTTTCTCAGATCCTAAAAGAAACTATGGTGGGATTAATGGAAACCAGGCATCAGGGCTAAAGAATGGAGGCAGGAAACAGCCTCCCTGCAAACCTTCCTTCTTCTCATACTTTACTATGAAAATCATCTGCCTTCTCTTTTCTATTTCCTTTGTTTTAATTTTTCAGGAAGTGTGTGTGTGTGTGTGTGTGTGTGTGCATACATATTTATGGGTGCCAATTCTGAGTATACAAAGCCTAAACCATAGTTACTAGATTCTACCAGCTTCCATTCCTCAAAGCTAAAAGGGAGCGGCAGAGACTGGGTTTTCTAGATGTCTTGCTGTTGGTGGTGTGAGCCATATCAGTCAGATAAGTGTGAGCAGCTAAATCTTTGTCATGTTTAATTCTGCCCTCCACCTGAATATACTGGCTTATAGGCATATGCCATGTTTTCTTAGCTAGCAAGATAGGGGTGTGTGTGTGTGTGTGTGTGTGTGCGCGCGCGCGTGTGTGTGCACGTGCGCGTGCTGGGGGCAAATGGTGGGTGAGAAGGCAATGCACAAAGATATGGCAATAAACATATAAGTATGAATATATAAATACGGGATGGAAGTAGAGGTCTGTGATCTTGATAAACTTGGCTTTTGTTACCTCTTAATTTTTTGGAAAGATCTTCAGAGAGCTTTAGGAAATATATTCAGTACCAGCAGGCAGTCCTGGGTTGGTTCTGTCACTAGCTGGTTCTATGTTTTGGGGAAGTCATTTCTACTCTCTGGGCCTCAATCAATTTCTTTCTTTCTTTCTTTCTTTTTTTTTTTTTTTTTTTTTTTGTGGTACGCGGGCCTCTCACTGTTGTGGCCTCTCCCGTCGCGGAGCACAGGCTCTGGACGCGCAGGCTCAGCGGCCATGGCTCACGGGCCCAGCCGCTCCGCGGCATGTGGGATCTTCCCGGACTGGGGCACGAACCCGTGTCCCCTGCATCGGCAGGTGGACTCCCAACCACTGCGCCACCAGGGAAGCCCTGGGCCTCAATTTCTTTATAGGAGAAATGAGGGGATTGGACCCTGCCAAGATCCCTGCTTATTTCCTACCATCAGCTCTTTTCTTGCCCTTGCTAAGGCTAAAAGCTGGGGCAATTGTGTGGGCTACCAGCATCAACTCCACAGTGAGTGATGGACAACCAAACCTAGGGAAATTGCAGAGTTCCCTGACCCAGCGAACTGCAATTTTTGCTTTGTCCCACCAGCTTTTATTATTATTATTTTTTAAATGATCTCTTCTTGCTCAGTTGAGTATGGTGTACATGTTTGCTTATGAGACCACAGCTGGGTCATTCAGGACTCCTTCCTTGCTATTGGGATGGGTTGGTTGGTCTCACTGGACAAAGGGCTTGAGAGACCCACCAACAGAAGGGAAGCTATGTGAGTTTAGAAGGGATGATACTATGGAAACCTCAGCTACTAAGCTCTGGACTCAGTGGCGAGCCTCAGCTTAGCCCTGGTCTGGGGTTGATTAGCTACAACTTCTGCCTAGAATGAGGCATCATTTCTGTCTGCAGGCTGCAAACTTTGTCGTACCCCTCCCCAGAAATCTGGAAACTAGCCAGGCCAGATCAGGCCGGTGGCACAGGGCACTCTGAGGAGAAAGGTCCTGCCCCTCTTATTCCCTACCAGTTCACAGGAGGCTTCTGAACGACTTTGTGTACTTAGCTGAAAACAAGAAACTTTGGCAGAAGTAAAGCAGGCAGAAATATTTTGGTCCCTCTCTTTCAGTGATGGAGTCATGGCAAAAGACAAAGTAGAATATTTGGAAGCAGGCTGGAGGGCAATAGCATGACATGTTTGAAATTATCCATTTGATAATTAAGCACCTGAATGGCTCATAGATTGGAATTGAATATGCCAAGGAGTGAAATGCGATGGCAAAAATGAAAATGTACTTCAGTGCTCCCCATTCTCAGGTTCTAAGGAATTCTCTCACTGTTTGCAGTGTTTACAAGGCAAGTCATAGGCAATTTTAGGGTGCTTCACTTCTTAATCAATTTCCCGGACTAATTCCATCCCCAGCCAAAGCAAAAGAAAGCAAACACCTGGATGGTTTTCTTTCCATGTTTCAAAACATCTTTGGGTTCTGTCCTATCCTTTTCCTCTTCATCCCCACTGCATCTGTAATTTTCTGGCCTGGCCTTCTCTAAGCACTGTGGTTCTATGTGTCATTCTGGTTTCAGTTGTTAATTCTAGAAAGAATGGACTCATAGTGCTATAGCTCTTATAGCTGGTAGAAATGGCAGATGTTATCTGGTCCAGGTCTCTGCATTAGAGCATACACTAAAGCCAGGTGAATGTGTGTCAACACAGCTGAGGACTACATGGCTCTGTATCCCTGAACTGCCCATCTCCTTGTCCCCTGAGGAACCGTGGACCAGGACCCACTGCAGCAGCCAGATACTCACATCACCAAGAACAGAGCAAAGACCTATACCTTAGGCTTCATGCCTGTTGACACTTTCAGTTCTTCCCCTAGTATGAAGCTGCTGATTCTTTCCTACCTGTCTGCAACCTGGTCTTTGCTATTTATGGGAATGTGTAATTTTAACCTAAGAAGATATTTGCTTATGACTGCCTAAAAAAGTAACAGAACGGGCACCTTTTCAGTTCCTACTTGAGTAATCCTTGTTCTATCCTGTCTCTCGGCAGTGAGCATTAGAACAAATTGCCTGATGCAACATAAACAGTTCACTTAATGCAAAATCTGTTTCTCTCATTTCCTGAGTTGGAAAGAGGTAATTCATTGTATTTTGGTAACATAATAATAAATAGAAAGTTTAACAGAAGAGCCTGGATGCTTTGGAAGCACAAATTCAAATACTCCCCACTCAGCTACAGCAGCACAGAGCCCAGATTGTATGGAGTTGATCTGAGTCCTTGAAAAAATACATACACACCACATATATTACAACTTTATGAAAGCAGTGTCACACTCTATCTATCTATCTGCCTCTCTGTCTACCTATCTATCTATGGTAAAACTTATCTTTCTATCTATCTATCTATCTATCTATCTATCTATCTATCTATCTATCTACTTACCTACCTACCTATCTATGGTAAAACTTCATGAAAACAGCATCTTCCAGGGACCAAAACAGATTTCAAGTGGCATTCAGCTTTTCCTTCAACCTGGCAAATAGAGCTTGACCCTTTGGGTTTCCTTTATCCTAGGCTAAACATTTGCTTTGAGACCAACTTGGTACTATGAAAATGTATTTCCATGCCTTCTGGTTTAGAATAAGCAGATGTTAAAGACTGGGTGAAAGATACCATTTGACATCATTTATCTCAGGTTTTTAAGAGTCTGTAGGAAAGGAAACATCATATAACACCAAATACCAACATCTGTAGAACACCAAAAAAATGCCCGAGACCGACAATAGACAATTACAAACGCTACTATATAAACTTGCCATATTTGCTAAATGCCATGCAGATAAAGATATAGCAATAGACAAGTGGATCTGGGTGCCATGTCAATGTAGTAAATATTTTTTTCATTTGAAGCCAAGGCTGACATGCACAGTCTTTAAAGGGAGCATTACTGATTAGCCTGTGTCTCTCCTAGTCATATGATAAACTCAGGTAAAGTTCAGAGATCCTGTCTTCCAGATCACTTTCCTGGCTTCCTGCTTTTTTCCTGGCTTCCTGTGGTAGCCATCACCACATACTTGACTATGACAAGAAGATCCCAAGCTGGCAAAGGGGGAAAGAGCCCTTTTCCTAGTTTCACTCTTACAGACCATGGAGAAAGATCAGGATCTGGAAATACAGCTCAGTACCTGTGTGTGGGGGGGTACAATCATGATCATGGCTGTTTGTCCAAGTCAGTGTGTGTGTTTGGGGAGCGAGGGGGTGTCCACTTTGGAGCAGAGATCTGACTGATGTCTCCCTATTTGTATTTCCTGGTTCCTTTAAGGATCCAGGGAAATGAATCTGGCCATTTCATAAGTTTGAAGGATACAAAACAGAAAGAAGGTCAATGGGGGCTCTGGTCCCTGAGCCCTCGTGAGCTCACCTCCGGCTCTCGGCATCTTAAAGTGGCTTTTGGCCAAAGGGCCAGTGTCCTTATTCCATGCCCATCTCCCAAGTCAATATTGATCTCAGATCTCAGATCACTGTCCAGGGGTAGGGCAAAGCTCTGGTTTAGGAGAACATCCCAAATGAAAAGGATGTTTTTGGACATTGCCAAGAGCCACCTTGTCCTAACATTCCTAGAGCCCCAGCATATCTCTCTCCCTGTGTCCAAAAAACTGTTGCTTGCTTCGCTCTGCTCCCCACCACCCTAGCCCACAGCCAGCCAGCGCCTCCCAGCTCTCAGCATCCCAGCATCTTCACTCAGCCCGCACCTCGCCGCCTTTTGGCAGCGCTCCGGCAGCAAAGCAGAGGGCTCTGGGCCGCCGGTCGACTTACCCCAGGCCAAGTGATTTGTTCGGATGTGCGTCGTCTGGCGTCCGAGAGCCAAGGAGCTCGGTGCTGCCGCCTTACCGGTTCTCCCGCGGCGCGCCAACAGCAACCGCCTGGGACAGCCCAGCCGGGGCCTCAAGGCTGCCTGGCCGGTGGGCGGATGGGCACCGGGAAAGGGGCGGGGCGTGGCAAGAAGCGCAAGTGCCGGCTCCTACCGCGGTTTCTCCCTTCGCTTCTCAGTCATTCCCAAACTTCCCTGTGGCCGGCCGGCTCTGCTCACCTTTCGCCTTCGTCAGCACCCCGAAACTCTCTGCTCTACCCGCGCCCCTGCCTTGTCCTCGCTCGCTTCTCCCGGCTCTCTGACCCAACGTGGGCCGCTTCAAAGGCACACACTCCTTCCCGCAGCCTGACACACAATAAGAGCAGGGGAAGAAACTGACACGGGGAACTGACAGAGGTAGCTGATGCGGGAGTGTGAGGGGGAGAGAGAGAAGACACGGGGAGAGACAGACCTGCATCCGCACTCTCACATGCACACACACACACACTCCAGCTCCAGCTGCTAGGTACTAGCTGGCGGGAGCCCTGGCCACCCTTCCAAATCTTTCTAGACTAGAGGTTTCTGTCCCCTTCCGCTGTCGCTTCTGGAAAATGCTATACAACGAAGGGGAGAGAAAAGCAAAGAGGGGTGGGGAGGGGAAAATCGAGGAGGCGCGCTCCTTTTCTCCTCCGCACCCCAGCTCCAAAAATGTCCAACCCTGAGCTCTTCCCTTTCCCTTCTATCTGCTCCCGGCTTCCCTCTGCTCCTTTTCTCTTCCTCGTCTCCTTTGGGTGGCTGCGAGCTGGGAGAACCCGTCGCGGTTGTGAGGTGTGTGTATGTGTGTGTGTGTGTGTGGGGCGTTGGGGGAGCCCGCTGCCGTTGGCGAAAGCACCTCTCACCTCCCCCAACCTGGACCGGGTGCCTCACACACTCTGAGCTCAAGGCAGGGCGGGCGGGGCAGGGCGGGGGAGGCGGGGAGGGGGGAGGGAAAGAGAGAGAGGGAGGATGGGGCAGCAGCTCCTGCCTTCTCTGCAGCTCGGTAGCCAGGGGTGGAAGGAAGCCGCAGATGAAACCCCAAGTCAGCCCCCGCGCTGCCCTGTCCCACCGTCTCATCTCTCCCCCCTCGGTACGGAATTTTCTGTTTCATTCGTTTGCTCTCCCCGGGCCTCCCCCTCCCCTAGGGGGTGACAGAGACTGGGGGGCTGAGCGCGGTTTCGGGTAGAGGGGACCGGAGAAGCTCGGAGCGCCTGGCCGGCAGACTCTCTTTGCCCCTTGTCCTGAGTGCCCCTCCTTTGGACTGTGACCCCCCCCCCCCGGCCCCCGTCAGCCCGGGCTCTGAGCCGCTGGTGGCGGGGCTGCATGGGCAGCCACGGGTCATCCCGGGGGGAAGGGAGTTGAGCCAGCGAGAGCGCGGGCGAGCGGCCGGTGGACAGCAGGACCTCGGCACCGAGCGCAGGACCCTGAGTCGCCAGGAGCTGACGTGGGGGTCTTGGATCTCTGACCCTTCTAGTGTAACCCAGTGCAGGCAGCCTTGGGGTGCAGCCCAATTCTCCCATCCTTGCCCCTCTCACCCGTAGGGTTAGGGTCGGTCATCCAAGACCCAACCTAGATAGAAGAGGAGTGGGGATGGATAGCAGTATTGTAGGATGAGGGAGTAAGTTGCTTAGCGGTGGTAGTGGCGTCTGTGTGTGTGTGTGGAGGGGTGGGTGTCACCGGCCACTTGGACCCCTCCTTGATCTTTGCACCTTCGGATCACGTGAGGCACCTCCCCACCCGCCACCACTCACGCTGTACTCGGGCACCCTGAACCCTCTTGAAACTTCCTGGGAAGAAATGGCTGAGATTCATACCTGCAACCTGCAGGTGCTTAGGTCCACTAGCTGGCAGCATCTCCTGGCCCGGCCACACAGCCCCAAAGCTCGGCTTTGTCTTTTATCTCCCTCACTACCTCTCTCCAGAAAGGCGGGTGCGGGGCTCTGCCTTTCTGGCCGCTGGGCTGGTACCTGAAACCCTTTTCCCTGCCCGTTCTCAGAACAACCTAGAGCTTAGAGAGAGAAAGCTCTGCTGTGCTTGCCGCTGTTGCCTTAACCCCCTGAGCATGCACTGCGAGCTTGAGTCGAGCTCCAAAAAGAACCGTCTGCCCTAAATGGCCGAGTGTTCCCATTGCTGTACTGGGGAAGCTGGCTTACTTATGTTCAGTGGGAGCCCTAGCAACTCTCCTAGGCTACCCTGAGAAAGTCCCTCGAGGCACCAAGCAAGACAAGTTTATCTGTTGTCATCTGTTCCCTAAGCCCCCGGGTGGCCCAGTATTCTGGACAGTATTAAGCTTTTGTGTGGGATCAAGGCGCTGGAGAAAAGTATTGCTTTGGGGAACGAAGAGTTTGTGTTCCTGGCTGAGGGGGTTTGGGGGGCAGGGGTGAGAGTGGAACCTCCATTTCCATACTCTTTTTTTTTTACAGCTTTATTGGAGTATAATTGCTTTACAATGGTGTGTTAGTTTCTGCTTTATAACAAACTGAATCAGCTATACATATATCCCCATATCCCCTCCCTCTTGGGTCTCCCTCCCTCCCACCTTCCCTATCCCACCCCTCTAGGTGGTCACAAAGCACCGAGCTGAACTCCCTGTGCTATGCGGCTGCTTCCCACTAGCTATCTATTTTACGTTTGGTAGTGTATATATGTCCATGCCACTCTCTCACTTTGTCACAGCTCACTCTTCCCCCTCCCCATATCCTCAAGTCCATTCTCTAGTAGGTCTGTGTCTTTATTCCTGTCTTACCCCTAGGTTCTTCATGACATTTTTTTTCTTAAATTCCATATATATGTGTTAGCATATGGTATTTGCCTTTCTCTTTCTGACTTACTTCACTCTGTATGACAGACTCTAGGTCTATCCACCTCATTACAAATAGCTCAATTTCGTTTTTTTATGGCTGAGTAATATTGCATTGTATATATGTGCCACATCTTCTTTATCCGTTCATCGGATGATGGACACTTAGGTTGTTTCCATCTCCGGGCTATTGTAAATAGAGTTGCAATGAACATTGGGGTGCATGTATCAAAGATATTGTTATGTATATTCCTTCAGGAGAACCAGGACCCTGCCCTGAGTCTGTACTATTGTTCCTTGATTGTTCCTCCTTTGTCTCTGCATCCCTCTTACTTCCTTGATTAGCAACTGTGAATCTGCCCTTTGGAACTCACGGAAGTTCTAGGAGGCTGAATGAAGCCTATTTTTCCTACAAACAAGAATGGGGGTGGGGGTTAGTGGAGTGCACAGAAAGGATTTGTACCTGGGAGGGCCCCACAGGGTGCTGCTTGGTTTCATCCCCATCTTGGGACAACCAAACATGTCTCCAGACATTGCTAAATGCCCCCTATGGTGCAAAATCACCCTCCTCATTGAGAACCACTGCCATTTAATGTAGTAGTGTCACATTTCAAAGATGGGGATGTTCACTTAATTTTACCCACCTGGGATTGTCCAGATGTTGTATGGAACAGAATCTCAGAAAATATGAAATATTTTGTGAGGAAACAACATGAAAAGGAGTCCTCACAAATTAATAAATTTTGACAAGTGATTGAATTCATTCTTACAATCATTGCTACCTCCCCATCACCATCTAACTTGTGGTGAGCACTAGCTGTGAGTAGGGTGTTGATTATAGCAAAGATCTACAAGGCATAATACCAGCTTTCAATACACTAAGAAACTATTGACTTTTTCATCCCCGAAGGGAAAGGTTTACAGATTTTCATGGAAAACCAGTTTCTGGATTGAATCTGGCCTTCTACCTCTTATTTCTCATTTGTCCCCAAACAGTGACTTATTCTTTAAGGTTCTGCCTTAGGGAGATTGCCCTTTGTCTTGCTAATTACCATAGCTCTATGTTGAGATTTTTTGTGACTTCCCTATATAAAGCACTCATGCCATAACAATGTGTCCAGCATCCAAATGACCACAACATCATAAAGGCTTTAACAAATTGAGCAGTTTGAAGGCAGGTTTTTACTTACTGCTGACTAAAAAAAAAAAAATGCACAGCCTAAAAGTTGAGAATTATTTTTTGTTTGGCAGACTGGAGGCAGCCTCTCAGATAGCTCCGAGGGACTGCTCCAAAGAGTTAAAGGAGGGGCCATGATACATAGGGGTTTTTGCAACAAAGACCAGGTAGTTGGAACAGCAAAAGATTACTGTTAATTAAAGAAAACCAGATGTCTCAGGTTGATGAATTTAGTGCTTTTCTACATATGGGAAGATGCAAGAGTCTGGGCTCATTGAAATCATTCCTTTGTTATGCACCTTAGTTATCTAGGGCCAGTATCCTGTTCTTTCCCATCCTGAGTCCCCCTCAGGGTACACCACTGGGGGTTGACTGAAGGCTTGGCAGTGGGTAGCAGCCCGTTTGTCTCCATCCTGAGTTCCCTCAGGGCTAACTGTTGGGGCTATGGTAGTGGCTGATGGCTTGATGGCCGAAGCATCCCTTTTTTGCTGATATGACGGGCAACGTTTTTCATTCACAGTACAAAGGAAGGGACTTCTAGTTACCTGCATGTTAGAGAAATACTCAACAATGGCAAAGGAAATGGAATGAACTGGAATGGAATGGAACAAGAGATGATTCTTAAAATACTGCGGAGTGTTGAAAAAAATGTCTTGGTGTGATTGTGGGTTTTAACACTCACTCAGCAGTATCTCTGCCCCAGGAAGTCAAACAACACTAATGTGAGTTGTGGGATCCTGATCAGGAATTCAGCAAAGGAAATGCAGGAGGAAGTGTGGAATATCTGTTTGAAAACAGCTGAGTAAACTCCTGCCTTAGAAAATAAGTTACCAGTGAGCCAGACTTACATCAGTGTCACTTACTTTGAATAACTCCTAACCCAACACCATGCATATGTATAGCAACATGCCACTTATAAAGGCCAATGCAGGGACCAACAAATCAGTACATTAAAACTTTGTGTATTCATAGATTATGATTTTCTTGTCAGGGCTGATGATTTATTTAAATAAAAGTTTGTCTGAATTGGGACCATGAGTGGCTGTAACCGAAAACATGTTTCATATTTCAAAAGTAAGTTTAAGTTCTTACATAGCAACAGGATCCCTGTAATCAAGGCATAAGGCCTTAAATGGTGATTAATCTTAATAAAAGAAGTGTAAACAAAGTCACACATCATGGATTAGCTAAGGACTTTGCTGTGCTTACCACTAATAAGAATACAAATGGGGCTGGCCCTGGGCAAATTTATTAAGTGGGATTTCAGAATCACAGAAGATTAGAGAACATTGGGCCAGTGAGAAGGGCCTTGCCTGAGGCTGCATAATGCTTAGTGACAGAGACAAGCGACAGAGACAAGTCTTGCTGCTCTGTGACTGACTCTCTATGTGGCCTAAGGAAGGGAAGGTTTAGTCTTTATTCTGTCTGCTCCCTCCTCAGCTTATTAAAATCTGCCCTCATGAAATGATGTGATCTGCCCTAATCAAACTACCAGTGTGTTTCCTCTCCCAGGAGTAGTTCTGTCTTCAACCTTTTTTCTAATTGTGAACCCAAGACTCTGTCTCCTTAGTAAAGAGCATTAAAGCATGAGGGGGCAGGTATTTCTTTGAGATAAAGACTTCCCGAGCCCCCGAAATCACCCCAGTTACAGGTCAGGCCTTGTAAATCTGTGAAGGCTGTGTGTTTCTCCTGCCTTTTCAAGAATGCACATTTTTTTTTTAATTTCAGGGAGGGCTTGGTACAAAAATAAAATTTTAATTTGAATATTTTTCTCTTCAGGGTTTGTTGGTGTGAAGGAATATCCGGTGAGCTGTGCTTTATTCTTGGTCAATAACACAGGTCCTTATGGACAGAGTACTGAGGGGCTAGCTGTGGAAGGTTCTTGGAGAGTGGGCTGTGCTAGAGAGTGTAGGCTTTGGAGTCAGACAGACCTGGGTTTGAATTACAGCTCCATGTATTATTAGTTATGGATATTAACTTAGATGAACCTTGGTTTGCTGTTCTGGGAAATGGCAATAATGACTCACAGAGTTGTTTAGTGCATTTAATTGGATAATACATAATCTTAGCACAGAGCCTAATATATGGCATACCTCAACAATTGCTAATTTCCTTTCTTTTCCCTTTCTGCCCTTTTTGTATTGAGGTGACACATATAGCATAAAATTAATGATCTTAAACTGTATAATTCAGTGCCATTTAGTCCATGCCCATGTTGTGCAACCTTCATCTCAATCTAGTTCCAAAACACTGTCATCACCACAAAAGGAGACCCTGTACCCATTAATCAGTCACCCCCATTCCTCCCTCCCCTAGCTACTGACAACAGCTAATCTGCTTTCTGTCTCTATGGATTCCGCTATTCTAGATATTTTGTATAAATGGAATCATGCAATATATAAACTTTTCTGTCTGGCTTGTTCACTTAGCATAATATTTTCAAGGTTTATCCATATTCTAGCATGTATAGGTACTTCACTCCATTTTATGACCAACTAATATTCCATTATGTGGATATCATTATATGGACTGTCTTAGTTTAGGCTGTTATAACAGAATACCATAGATTGAGTGACTTAAGCAATAAATATTTATTTGTCATAGTGTCAACGTCAGGATTTCCAAGACCAAGATGCCAGCAGATTCTATGTCTAGTGAGGACCCTCTTCCTGGTTTGCAGATGGCTGCCTTCTTGCTGTGTCCTTACATGGCAAGGGGTAGGGGAGGGAGAGGAAGAGAGAGCGAGAGAGCGAGAGAGCGAGAGAGCGAGAGAGCGAGAGAGAGAGAGAGAGAGAGAGCGCGCGCGCAAGCGTACAAGCATGCTAGCTCTCTGGTTTCTTCTTATAAGGGCATTAATCCCTCCTTGGGGGCTCCACTGTCATGACCTCATCTAAACCTGATTACCTCCCAAAGGCTCTACCTGCAAATACCATCACATTGGGGATGAATCTTGGGGGGATACAAAATTCAGTCCCTAGCAACCACATTTTGTTTTATACATTCATCAAGTGATGGACATTTAGTTGTTTCTACCTTTTGGCTATTATGAATAATGCTGCTCTGAATTTTTGTGTACAAATATTTGTTTGAATACCTGTCTTCAGTTATTTTGGCTTTGTACCTAGGAGTGGAATTGCTGGGTCATAAGGTAATTCTATGTTTGTTTGAGGAACCACCAAATTGTTTTCCACAGTGGCTGCACCATTTTACATTCCCACCAATGGGGTACAATGGTTCCAATTTCTCTACATCTTTGCCAACACTTGTTATTTTCCTTTTTTTTTTTTTTTGCATTACAACCATCCTGGTGGTGTGAAGTGGTATCTTATTTGGATTTTGATTTGAATTTCCCTAGTGATTAGTGATGTTGAACATCTTTGCGTGTGCTTGTCGGCCAATGTATATCTTTTTTGGAGAAATGTCTATGTAAGTCCTTTGCCCATTTTTAAATTGAGTCAATTTTCTGTTATTTGTTGAGTTGTAAGATTTCTTTATATATTCTGGATACTAGACCCTTATCAATGTATGATTTGCAAATATTTTATCTCATTCTGTAGATTGTCTTTTTACTTCCTTGGTAAGTATCCTCTGATTCACAAAAGGTTTTAATTTTGATGAAGTCCAATTTATCTATTTTTTTGTTGTTCTTGTTGCTTGTGCTTTTGGTGTCATATTTAAGAAACCATCACATAATTCAAGGTCATGAAGATTGCCCCTATATTTTCTTCCAGACAGCTTATGGTTTTAGCTCTTATGCTTAGATCTTTGATTCATTATGATTTAATTTTTTTTATTATGTGAGATAGGGGTCCAACTTCATTCTTTTGCATGTGGATATCTAGTTGTTCCAGCACCGTTTGTTGAAGACACTGTTCTTTCTCCATTGGATGGTCTTGGCACCTGTCAAAAATCAATTTGCCCTAGGTGTATGGGTTTATTTCTGCACCCTCAATTCTATTCCACTGATACAATTTGTCTGTCTATGTGCCAGTACCACACTCTTTTGATTACTGTAGCTTTGTATTACGTTTTGAAATAGGAAAGTATGAGGCCTCCAACATTGTTCTGCTTTCTCAAGATTGACTTGGCTATTCAGGGTCCCCCAATTCCATATAAATTTCCATTTCCATTTTTTTCAAAAAAGGCCAGCATTTCCATTTCTTCAAAAAAGGCCATTAGGATTTTAATAGTGATTATATTGAATCTGTAGATCACTTTGGGGAGTACTTTGATCTTAACAATATTGTCTTCCAGTCTATGACACTTGATGTCTTTCTTTTCATTTAGGTTTTCTTTAATTTCTTTCAGCAGTGTTTTGTAGTTTTTGGTGTATATGACTTATACCTCCTTGGTTAAAGTATCAATATTTTAATATTTTGATACTGTTGAAAATTAAATTGTTTTCTTAATTTTATTTTTGGATTGCCCATTCCTAATGTATAAAAATGTGAATGATTTTTGCACATTGATCTTGTACAACCTGCTACTTGTCAAATTCATCTAATGGCCCTAGTTATTTTGTGTATTCTTTAGGATTTTATCTGTATATAAGATCATGTCATATGTGAATAGAGATAGTTTTACTTCTTCCTTTCCAATTTGGATGCTTTTTATTTCTTTTTCCTGCCTAATTACACTGGCTAGAACTTTTATTCCAATGTGGAATAGAAGTAAAAAAAAAAAGTGGCATCCTTACCTTCTTTCTGATCTTAGGAGGATAGCATTCAGTTTTTCATAATTGAGTATAATGTTATCTGTGGGTATTTCATAAATGTCCTTTTTCCAGGTTGATGAAATTCCTTTCTATTGCTAGTTTGTTGAGTGGTTTTATCATGAAAGGTGTTGAGATTTGTCAAATGCTCTTTTTCTTCATTAACAGTGATAATCGTGTAGTTTTTCCTTCATTCTGTTAATTGGTGTATTACATTGATAATTTTCTTGAACCGGTCTTACATTCCTCGGATAAATCCTACTTAGTCATGGTGTATATTCCTTTAATATACTGCTGGATTCAGTTTACTAATATATTGCTGAGGAGTTTTGCATCTATATTCAAAAGAGATACTGGTCTGTAGCTTTGTTTTTATGTCTTGGTCTGGCTTTCGTATCAGAGTAATGCTGGCCTCATAGAATGAGTTAGGAAAGACTTCCAAAAATTTTTTGGAAGAGTTTACCAAGGATTGGTTTTCATTCTTCTTTAAATATTCATAGAATTCAGCAGTGAAGTCATCTGGTGCAGAGCTTGTCCTTGAGACCTTTTTGATTACTGATTCAATCCCTTTGCCTGTTATACGTCTGTTCAAAATTTCTACTTATTCTTGAGTCCGTTTTGATAGTTTGTGTGTTCTAGGAATTTTTCCATTTCATCTTGGTTTTCTAATGTCTTGTTTTTTTTTTTTTTTTTTTTTTTGCGGTACGCAGGCCTCTCACTGTTGTGGCCTCTCCCGTTGTGGAGCACAGGCTCCGGACGCGCAGGCTCAGCAGCCATGGCTCATGGGCCCAGCCGCTCTGTGGCATGTGGGATCCTCCCAGACCAGGGCACGAACCCGTGTCCCCTGCATCGGCAGGTGGACTCTCAAACGCTGCGCCACCAGGGAAGCCCCCAGATGCTTAATTTTTCTTATAATCTTTTAAATTTCTGTAATGTTGGTAGTAACGTACCCACTTTCATTTTTGATTTTAGCAATTTGAGCTTTCATTTTGTTCTTTCCTAGTCAAGCTAAGTAAATGTTGTTAATCATGTTGGCTGATCTTTTCCAAAAAATAACTTTTTATTTGATTGATTTCCTCTGTTGTTTTTCTATTCTCTGATTTATTTATCTCGTCTCTAATGTTTATTAATTCTTTCCTTCTACTAGATTTGGGTTTAGTTTGTTCTTTTTCTAGTTCTTCAAAGTGTAAAGTTAGGTTACTGATTTGAGTTATGTTTTGTTTACAGTATGAATGTACCTTGGAGCCCTGCTTTTGCTGTATCACATAAGTTTGGGTATGTTGCATTTTCATTTTCATTCTTCTCAAAGTAATTTGAAATTTTCTCTTGTGATTTCTTCTTTAAAACTTTTGTTGTTTAAAGTTTTCTGTTTAGTTTCTGTTTATGAAATTTCCTGTCTTCCTTCTGTTATTGATTTCTATTCTTAGCTCCTCTCCATTTTGGTTGGTGAAGATACTTTGTACGATTTTAATGTTTTAAAATGTATTGAGGGACTTCCCTGACTGTCCAGTGGTTAAGACTCTGTGCTTTCACTGCAGGGGGCAGAGGTTCAATCTCTGGTTAGGGAACTAAGATCCCACATGCTGTACAGCATGGCCAAAAAATAAATAAATAAACAAAATAAAATAAAATTTAATGAGAATTATTTTGTGGTCTAAACTATGCTCTGTTTTGAAGAAGGTTCCTTGTGCACTTGAGAATATGTTTATTCTGCTGTTTTGGGATGGAGTGTTCTGCATATACCTGTTACATCTAGTTGGCTTATAGTGTTATTCAAGTCCTCTGTTTCATTAACCTTTTCTTTCTCATTGTTCTATTCATTATTGAAAGTTGGGTATTGAAGCCTCCAACTATTATTGTAGAACTATCTATAACTCCCTTCAATTCTTGAATCATATATTTTGAGTCCCTGTTGTTTGGTGTATATATGTCTATGTTGTTATACCTTCTTGAATTGGCCCTCTTATCAGTATATACTATTCTTCTTTGTCCCTTATAACAGTTTTTGGCTTAAAGTCTGTTTTGTCTGTTATTAGTATCTTCATCCCAGTTCTCTTTTTGTACCTATTTGCATCAAGTCTCTTTTCCATCCTTTTACTTTCAACCTATTTGTATATCTGAGTCTAAAGTGAGTCTGTTGTATACAGCAGATACTTGGATCATGCTTTTTGTTAATTCTATTCTGCCAGTCTCTGTCTTTGAATTAAAAATTTTAATAATTTATACTTAAAGTAATTACTGCTAAGGAAGAATTTACTTCTGCCATGTTGCTATTCTTTTTCTATACATCGTATATTTTTTGTCCCCCTATTTCTCTATTTCTGTCTCCTTTTGTGTTTGACTGATTTCCCCTTCAACTTTGGGATTCTTCCTGGCAAAGGACCAATATGGGAAAGCTATAAACCTATTCTTCATATATTTGTGCAATAACTATGAAATAGAAGACCCTCACCTCTCTCTATACCAACTTAATCATCTTCTCTCATAGGCATACAAATGAACCTCTCTGGTCCCTACCACTCACTCCCATACCTATCCACTTAAATGTTCAGCCATCAGTTCAAACTCAGTGGTTCTGAAGTTGACTACCTCTCCCCATAAAATCCATTTTGTTTTAATAAGTAAAATATAATCAGGCCTCTTATTATCCCAGTCTTCTAGACTTAAGATTATCCTGGCTTCTCCACTCTCCTTTAGTCCCCCTTCCATAAAGTCACTAAGGTTTTTATGCAATTTCTCCTTGTCCCTTGAATGTGGGAGATTTTGAAGGCAAAATTCCAGGCAAAAGTGATAGCATGTGAAGACTCCTGGGCAAAAGCATGATATGTTCTAGGAAGTGAAAGAAAATAAAAACAACTGTCATGTAGATTCCAAGGAGAATGAGTGGTGAGAACAGTCAGGGACTAGATTATGCGATTATGTGAAATCATGTGAGGGCTTGTCATGCTAGGGACTTTGAATCACATCCTACGAAAAATGAGAAGCCATTGAAGAAGGAGAGTTACATGACCAGCAATCCATGTTAGAAGGATCACTCTGTCTATGGAAAATGGGTTAGAGGGGAAAAGACTAGAAGCAGGGAGATGAGCTAAGAGTGTGTTGAAATAATATAGGAAAGAAGAAATGGTGGCCTAGAATTAAGGTAGTTACAGTCAGGATGTAGAAAAGAGGACAGAACCATGAGTTAGTTAAGAAATATTGTTAATGAGACAGTGATAGATTGAGTGTGGTTGATGAGGAAGAGAGATGTATCTAAGATAACTTGCAAGTTTCTGGCTTGAACAAGTAGGTGAATAATGATACCATTTTACTGAAATGGGGAAAGTGAAGACTATGCATATTTGATGGGAAGAACATGAGTTCAGGTAGGATAGGAAGAGTACAAGATGCCTGTGAGACATCCAAGGGGAGATGATAGAGTAGGTCATATAAATCTGGAGGTCAAAAGAGAGCTCAATGTTGATGACTGGATTTGGAAGTTGTCAGAATGTAGATGGTATTTAAAAACACGTGATTGAATGATATCACCCAGGGAGAGAGTATATATAGAAGAGGGCAGAGGGCTGAGCTGTGGAGTCCTCCAAAATTTATAAATACATCAGAAAGTGAAGTAAAGTCCATCAAAGAAGACTGAAAGTACTAGGGAGAGAGGAAAAAAAATAGGAGTAGTGTGGTATTCCAAACAGCTGAAGATGGTGGCCAAGGGATAAATATTTCAAGAGGGAATAATCAACATTATCTGATGCTTCTGTGAAGGGCAAAAAATGACTAGTGAAGTTAATGACATGATAGTCATTGCTTCCTTGATTTTAGATAGAATGCACTGGATTGATGAGTAAGAGAGAAGTGAGGAAATGGAAACAGTACAGAAAACTTGTTCAAGATATTTGGAAGAAAAGAGGAAATGAAAGGAGTGACTAGTTGGTAGGGCATGTGGCATCAAGTGAGGTTGGGTTTCTTTTTTATTTTCAAGATGGGAGAGGCTTTGAGATGTTTAAATACTGACAAGAAAGGACCAATAGGAAAGGAAAGAAGGAGAAAAGAGATAATCAATATGGTGGGGGTGCCCTAAAAGGGGGCAGGATTAGCCTTAGAGAGGAGGGGAACATCTTTTTCATAGTAACATGAGTGAAGGGGCAAAAGTATCAGTGTAGATTCACATAAGTTTGTAGATTTCGTGGTATAAAGGTGTGATGGTTTCCTTCTGACACTTATATTTTCTTTGGAGTATTAGGAAATGAGACCATTTGCTGAGAGAGAGGGCTCAAGGTGTGAGAGCTTGGAAGTTTGAGGAGAGTGGAGAAAATAATTTTGAGAATGGGAGCTCCAGCTAAGTAAGTAAACTAGAACTACCAGGCTGTGTTGAGAGCAGGTTAGTGGTTTTCTAACACTGCTCAGCAGACTGAGTGCAGATGTGGAGAAAGGGGATGGTTCATTTATCCAGGGTTTTACCAGGTGAGTGTGATAGAAGGTCAATGGATCCAGAGAGCTGGAGGTATGATGTGTCACTGAATCCAAGCTTGCCACAGAGAGGAGTGAAGGCAGGTGGAAGCTATGGATAGGGTAAAACAGATGGTTCCATGGACAGGTGGTCCCAGTGAGGTTGAAGGACCTCATTTTCTTGAGGATGATAGCATGCATGCAACAGAAAAACAGCAACTTTTGGTAAGAGAGTGGGGTCAGAAGTTGTAATTTTAGAGAATGAGCAATTTCTGGTACTGACAAAGTCAGGGGTGTAGCTGTGAGAGTGGATGGCTGAGCTACAGTGGAGTAGAAGATAATTGGAAATAAACTGAAGGGTCAGGGTGCTGTTTGGATCATCCATACAGCCATGGATGTCACCCAAGGTGATGGCAGGAGTTGGTATGTGGAGGAAGTTGAGGACATAAAGTTTTCAATGAACGGCAGAGGATGGAGATGGTGGTGGAGAGCAGTGGTGAGAAAGTGACTGTAAAGTTGGTACATGAAAATAAGAATGGTAAGAAAGCTATTTAGCTAAATGGTGTGAGCTATAAAGTAGCAGGGATTATATGGAATCCGGAGCCAGATTGCCTGAACTTGAATTCTGATTCCACCAGAGAGATGACTGTCAAGTTACTTGACCTCTGTGCCTCAATTTTTTATCTGTAAAATGGGTATGATAATAATACCTACCTCATAGGCTTGTTAAGAAGATCAAATGAGTTAATAGCTGAAGAATATTTAGAACAGCACCTGGTCCATAGTAATTGCTATTAAGTGTAAATTTTTATGTAGTGTCTTTTTTTTTTTTTTTTTTTTTGCGGTATGCGGGCCTCTCACTGTTGTGGCCTCTCCCGTTGTGGAGCACAGGCTCCAGACTCGCAGGCTCAGCGGCCATGGCTCACGGGCCCAGCCACTCCGCAGCATGTGGGATCCTCCCGGACTGGGACACGAAGCCGTGTCCCCTGCATCAGCAGGCGGACTCTCAACCACTGCACCACCAGGGAAGCCCTGTAGTGTCCTTTTTTACAGAAGGCTGGGTGCCCATCTATGATTATATTCAGAAGTAAGATCTCAACCAACTATAGATATCTCATTTATCTGCTTGAGGGGTTTTATTCCTATCATCTGTGATCTATTCTTAGTAGTTAGGTTCTTGGACTCAGCTGGGTCATCAGCAGGGAAGCCAGTTTGTTGAGAAAAAGACTAATGGGAAATATATCAGCAGCATACTGAAAGGCTGTAACAGTAATGAGGGACATTAGACTTACTAAAAGCAGAGTGACCTGGCAAGAACTTCATCAGCACCTTTAGAGTCACATTAAAGAATGTGGTATAACCATTCCCAATAGCCGTTTTCCTATTTGGAAACCACAGCCAGCCCCACAGTGTGAGAACCTTGCCTTACATAGCAAGGAAAGGATGTGAGTAGGGAGGTAAGAGGGTGGATTGTTTCTGCATGTTTTCTGTTTTCCTCCATTTCCACAGTAAGTGCCTAGCACTGAAAATGCACTTTTTATACCCCCTCTTTCACAATGTGTTCTCTGGAAAAGATCTGATAAAATGATTATGAGTACTTATGGCCCATCCCAGAGACACATTGTTCAATGGTGAGTGCCTTAAGTCAAAGGTGGAAAGGTGGAATTTTAGGCATTAGTGAGCTGAGAGGGGGTAGATGTTTGGAGGACCAGGAACCTTCTCTTCAATCTGGCCCTGACTATTGGTCCATTTTTTGAGCCATACACTGAGCTAGATCCTAGATCTGAATAAGACAGTTCCTGACTTTAAGAAGCTCAAGATCTATAGGAGGGGAATAGACACTGTAAAACACAATCACAACATGATTAGTACCGTTATCAGTGGTGTGGGCAAAATGACAATCTAGAGGAGAAAGATTGACTACTTCCTAACCCTTTCTGTGGGACTCGGGGAAGACTTCGTGGAAGAGGTGATATTTTAACTGGGACTTGTAGGATGAATGAATGTCCTGGAGGAAGAATATAGGGAAGGGAAGATATTCTATGCAGGGAGAACAACATGTGCAAAAACATGGATCCATAAAAGGATTTACTAAAAGTGTATTTTCTAGTGGTGTGAGAACTCTACTATAGCTAGAGCATAGAAAGTGTGTGGGGAAGGTGTGGCAGGAGATGAAGTAGAAGAGGGAGTGTCTCAGATTGCTAAGGAAGTTTTACACCATACTAAGGAGTTTGACAGTAGAATCAATAGAGTAGAGAATCAATAGAGATTTTTAAAAGCAAAGTGGATATGTGATTATATATGTTTGTTTTTATTTTTCAGAGACTGGGATTGGTAGCTTTATGGAGGATGAGGTAGAGACTAGAGAGGCATAGAGCTAGGAAGCTGTTGGAATAGTCCAAGCAAGAGACAGTGAGCATCTGAACTAAAGCTGTGTCTGTGATAGAACTGAAGAGACATTTCTGAAGTAAGGTTGACAGGATTTGGTAACTAATTGGAAATACAGAGTGAGGCAGAAAGAAGCGTGAAGGATCATATTAAGGTTGGCTGTCTAGATATTAACCAAAATGAGGTAGACCGAAGGATGCAGCCTTAAGGGGGAATAAGATTAATTCAGTTTTGAGATGGTTGTAGGGCATTCAGCTAGATAGAAATATGGCTCTGGGCTTCAGGAAGAAAACCAGAAGAAAACAGTATCCTGAAAAACAAAAGTATGACATTTCCCAAAAGGATAAATTAGAGTGAAGATGGAAAACCATAGTTTTCAGTGTATAGCTCTTTCACTTCCTTGATTAAATATATTCCTGAGTATTTTAATCTTGTTGATGCTATTGGAATTGTTTTCTTCATGTACTTTTTGGATAGTCTCTTGTTAGTGTATAGAAACACAACTAATTTTGTATATTGATAGCGTATCCTACAACTTTACCAAACTCATTTATAAGTTCTAACAGTTTTTGATGGAGTCTTTAGATTTTCTATATATAATATCATGTCACTGTAAATTGAGACAATTTAACTTCTTTCTTTATGTGGTTGCCTTTTATTTCTTTTCCTTGCCTACTTTCTCTAGCTAGGACTTCCAGTACTATGTTGAATAAGAGCAGTGAGAGTGGGCATCCCTGTTTTCTCTAGATCTTAGAGAAAAAGTTTTCAGCCTTTCACCATTGAATATAATGTTAGCTGTGACCTTATCATATATAGAAACACAGTTGACCTTTGAACAACACGGGGTTAATCCATGCATAATTTATAGTCAGCCCTCAGTATCTGTGGTTCCTCTGCATCTGTGGATTCAACCAACCATGGACTGTGTAGTACTGTAGTACTTACTTACTACTGAAAAAATGTCCAAGTATAGGTGTAACTGCACAGTTCAGACACACGTTGTTCAATGGTCAACTGTATATTCTTGATAGAAGCTGGTTCCAGAACACTATTGTATTAATTATCTGTTGCTATATAATAAACTACACTGAAATTTAGCAGTTTCAAAGAGCAAACATTTATTATGTCATACAGGTTTTGAGACTCAGGAATCTGGAGGTGGCTTACCTGGGTGGTTCTGAGTCAGAGTCCCTCATGCATTTTCTGACAAGACATTGGCCAGGGCTGTGGTCTTCTTAAGGCTTGACTGGGACTGAAGAATTCACCTCCAGATTTACTCACATGGTTTTCTGGCATGCCTCAGTTTCTCCCTGGGAGGTGGCCAGAGGCCTCTTTTTCTTATCCTTTGGGCAAACCGATAGGCTACCTGAGAGTCCTCATGACATGACAGCTGGCTTCTCCTAGAGAAAGTGATTCAAAGGAGAGTAGAGACAAAGACAAGGAAGCCACAGTCTTCTGTAACCTAATCTCAGAAATGTCATACCATCACTTCTGTCATCTGATACTTGTCACACAGACCAACTGTGTTAATGTAGGAAGGAGCTACACAAGATTGTGAATACCAGGAGGTAAGAATCATTGGGGACCATCTTGGAGGCGGGCTCCAAGAACAATTATGCTCAACAAATATGCATATATTTGTGTATAGGGAGATACTGATGAAAAATACAGACATCAAAGTACCAAGAATGTTTATCTCTGGGAGGTGAGATTATGGCTCTTTTTTAAATATATTTTTCTTTTTTATCTGTTTTGCAATTTTTATAGGGAACTCAATTACAGATATTTGATAAAATCAGAAACCAATCAATATATTTTATTAAAGGGATGAATGGGAGTTGAGGAAATAGAGAAACTGTATATAGACTATTGCTTCGACAATTTTGGTAGTCAAAGTAAGGTAGAGAGATTAGTTTTAGGAATAGGCATAATTGAGGAATGTGGGTTTTTTACATCTGAATTGGAGTATAATTGCTTAACAATGGTGCGTTAGTTTCTGCTTTATAACAAAATGAATCAGTTATACATATATATATGTTCCCATATCCCCTCCCTCTTGTGTCTCCCTCCAACCCTCCCTATCCCACCCCTCCAGGCGGTCACAACGCACCGAGCTGATCTCCCTGTGCTATGCAGCTGCTTCCCACTACCTATCTAACTTAGGTTTGGTAGTGTATATATGTCCATGCCTCTCTTTCGCTTTGTCACAGCTTACCCTCCCGCCCATATCCTCAAGTACATTCTCTAGTAGGTCTGTGTCTTTATTCCTGTCTTACCCCTAGGTTCTTCATGACTTTTTTTTTCTTAAATTCCATATATATGTGTCAGCATACAGTATTTGTCTTTCTCTTTCTGACTTACTTCACTCTGTATGACATACTCTAGGTCCATCCACCTCATTACAAATAGCTCAATTTCGTTTCTTTCTATGGCTGAGTAATATTCCATTGTATATATGTGCCACATCTTCTTTATCCATTTATCCGATGATGGACACTTAGGTTGTTTCCATCTCCGGGCTATTGTAAATAGGGCTGCTATGACCATTTTGGTACATGACTCTTTTTGAATTATGGTTTTCTCAGGGTATATGCCCAGTAGTGGGATTGCTGGGTCATATGGTAGTTCTATTTGTAGTTTTTTAAGGAACCTCCATACTGTTCTCCATAGTGGCTGTACCAATTCACATTCCCACCAGCAGTGCAAGAGGGATCCCTTTTCTCCACACCCTCTCCAGCATTTATTGTTTGTAGATTTTTTGATGATGGCCATTCTGACTGGTGTGAGATGATATCTCATTGTAGTTTTGACTTGCATTTCTCTAATGAGTAAAGATGTTAAGCATCCTTTCATGTGTTTGTTGGCAGTCAGTATATCTTCTGTGGAGAAATGTCTATTTAGGTCTTCTGCCCATTTTTGGATTGGGTTGTTTGTTTTACTGTTATTGAGCTGCATGAGCTGCTTATAAATTTTGGAGATGAATCCTTTGTCAGTTGCTTCATTTGCAATTATTTTCTCCTATTCTGAGGGTTGTCTTTTGGTCTTCTTTATGGTTTCCTTTGCTGTGCAAAAGCCTTGAAGTTTCATGAGGTCTCATGTGTTTATTTTTGTCTTTATTTCCATTTCTCTAGGAGGTGGGTCAAAAAGGATCCTGCTGTGATTTATGTCATAGAGTGTTCTGCCTATGTTTTCCTCTAAGAGTTTGATAGTGTCTGGCCTAACATTTAGGTCTTTAATCCATTTTGAGCTTATTTTTGTGTATGGTGTTAGGGAGTGATCTAATCTCCTACTTTTACATGTCCCTGTCCAGTTTTCCCAGCACCACTTATTGAAGAGACTGTCCTTTCTCCACTGTACATTCCTTACTCCTTTAACAAAGATAAGGTGACCATAAGTGCGTGGGTTTATCTCTGGGCTTTCTATCCTGTTCCATTGACTTATCTTTCTGTTTTTGTGCCAGTACCACTGTCTTGATTACTGTAGCTTTGGAGTACAGTCTGAAGTCAGGGAGCCTGATTCCTCCAGCTCCATTTTTCGTTCTCAAGATTGCTTTGGCTATTCGGGGTCTTTTGTGTTTCCATAAAAATTGTGAAAATTTTTTTCTAGTTCTGTGAAAAATGCCAGTGGTAGTTTGATAGGGATTGCATTGAATCTGTAGATTGCTTTGGGTAGTAGAGTCATTTTCACAATGTTGATTCTTCCAATCCAAGAACATGGTTTATCTCTCCATCTCTTTGTATCATCTTTAATTTCTTTCATCAGGGTCTTATAATTTTCTGCATACAGGTCTTTTGTCTCCTTAGGTAGGTTTATTCCTAGATATTTTATTCTTTTTGTTGCAATGGTAAATGGGAGTGTTTTCTTGATTTCACTTTCAGATTTGTCATCATTAGTATATAGGAATGCCAGAGATTTCTGTGCATTAATTTTGTATCCTGCTACTTTACCAAATTCACTTATTAGCTCTAGTAGTTTTCTGGTAGCATCTTTAGTATTCTCTATGTATAGTATAATGTCATGTGCAAACAGTGACAGCTTTACTTCTTCTTTTCCAATTTGGATTCCTTTTATTTCTTTTTCTTCTCTGATTGCTGTGGCTAAAACTTCCAAAACTAGGTTGAATAAGAGTGGTGAGAGTGGGCAGCATTGTCTTGTTCCTGATCTTACTGGAAATGGTTTGAGTTTTTCACCATTGAGGACGATGTTGGCTGTGGGTTTGTCACATATGGCCTTTATTATGTTGAGGAAATTTCCTTCTATGCCTACTTTCTGCAGGGTTTTTATCATAAATGGTGTTGAATTGTGTCGAAAGCTTTCTCTGCATCTATTGAGATGATCATATGGTTTTTCTCCTTCAATTTGTTAATATGGTGTATCACGTTGATTGATTTCCATATATTGAAGAATCCTTGCATTCCTGGAATAAACCTCACTTGATCATGGTGTATGATCCTTTTAATGTGTTGTTGGATTCTGTTTGCTAGTATTTTGTTGAGGATTTTTGCATCTATGTTCATCAGTGATATTGGCCTGTAGTTTTCTTTCTTTGTGACATCCTTGTCTGGTTTTGGTATCAAGGTGATGGTGGCCTCGTAGAATGAGTTTGGGAGTGTTCCCCCCTCTGCTATATTTTGGAAGAGTTTGAGAAGGATAGGTGTTAGCTCTTCTCTAAATGTTTGATAGAATTCGCCTGTGATGCCATCTGGTCCTGGGCTTTTGTTTGTTGGAACATTTTTAATCACAGTTTCAATTTCAGTGCTTGTGATTGGTCTGTTCATATTTTCTATTTCTTCCTGATTCAGTCTTGGCAGGTTGTGCCTTTCTAAGAATTTGTCCATTTCTTCCAGGTTGTCCATTTTATTGGCATAGAGTTGCTTGTAGTAATCTCTCATGATCTTTTGTATTTCTGCAGTGTCAGTTGTTACTTCTCCTTTTTCATTTCTAATTCTATTGATTTGAGTCTTCTCCCTTTGTTTCTGGATGAGTCTGGCTAATGGTTTATCAATTTTGTTTACTTCTCAAAGAACCAGCTTTTTGTTTTATTGATCTTTGCTATCATTTCCTTCATGTCTTTTTCATTTATTTCTGATCTGATTTTTATGATTTCTTTCCTTCTGCTAACTTTGGGGTGTTTTTGTTCTTCTTTCTCTAATTGCTTTACGTGCAAGGTTAGGTTGTTTATTCGAGATGTTTCCTGTTTCTTAAGGTGGGATTGTATTGCTATAAACTTCCCTCTTAGAACTGCTTTTGCTGCATCCCATAGGTTTTGGGTCGTCGTGTCTCCATTGTCATTTGTTTCTAGGTAGTTTTTAATTTCCTCTTTAATTTCTTCAGTGATCACTTCGTTATTAAGTAGTGTATTGTTTAGCCTCCATGTGTTTGTATTTTTTACAGCTCTTTTCCTGTAATTGATATCTAGTCTCATAGCATTGTGGTCAGAAAAGATACTTGATACAATTTCAATTTTCTTAAATTTACCAAGGTTTGATTTGTGACCCAAGATATGATCTATCCTGGAGAATGTTCCATGAGCACTTGAGAAAAATGTGTATTCTGTTGTTTTTGGATGGAATGTCCTATAAATATCGATTAAGTCCATCTTGTTTAATGTATCATTTAAAGCTTGTGTTTCCTTATTTATTTTCATTTTGGATGATCTGTCTATTGGTGAAAGTGGGGTGTTAAAGTGCCCTACTATGAGTGTGTTACTGTCGATTTCCCTTTTTATGGCTGTTAGTATTTGCCTTTTGTATTGAGGTGCTCCTATGTTGGGTGCATAAATATTTACAATTGTTATATCTTCTTCTTGGATCGATCCCTTGATCATTATGTAGTGTCTTTCTTTGTCTCTTCTAGTAGTCTTTATTTTAAAGTCTATTTTGTCTGATATGAGAATTGCTACTCCAGCTTTCTTTTGGTTTCCATTTGCATGGAATATCTTGTTCCACCCCCTTACTTTCAGTCTGTATGTGTCTCTAGGTCTGAAGTGGGTCTCTTGTAGACAGCATATTTGTGGTTCTTGTTTTTGTATCCGTTCAGCCAATCTGTGTCTTTTGGTGGGAGCATTTAGTCCATTTGCATTTAAGTAATTATCGATATGTATGTTCCTATTCCCATTTTCTTAATTGTTTTGGGTTCGTTATTGTAGGTGTTTTCCTTCTGTTGTGTTTCTTGCCTAGAGAAGTTCCTTTAGCATTTGTTGTAAAGCTGGTTTGGTGCTGCTGAACTCTCTCAGCTTTTGCTTGTCTGTAAACGTTTTAATTTCTTCATCAAATCTAAATGAGATCCTTTTTGGGTAGAGTAATCTTGGTGGAAGGTTTTTCTCCTTCATCACTTTAAATATGTCCTGCCAGTCCCTTTTGGCTTGCAGAGTTTCTGCCTAAAGATCAGCTGTTAACCTTATGGGGATTTCCTTGTGTGTTATTTTTCCCACGCTGCTTTTAATATGTTGTCTTTGTATTTAATTTTTGACAGTTTGATTAATATGTGTCTTGGTGTATTTCTCCTTGGATTTATTCTGTATGGGACTGTCTGTGCCTCCTGGACTTGACTGACTATTTCCTTTCCCATATTAGGGAAGTTTTCAACTATAATCTCTTCAAATATTTTCTCAGTCCCTTTCTTTTTCTCTTCTTCTTCTGGAACGCCTATAATTTGAATGTTGTTGCGTTTAATGTTGTCCCAGAGGTCTCTGAGACTGTCCTCAGTTCTTTTCATTCTTTTGTCTTTCTTCTGCTCTGCAGTAGTTACTTCCACTATTTTATCTTCCACGTCACTTATCCATTCTTCTGCCTCAGATTTTCTGCTATTGATCCCATCTGGAGTATTTTTCATTTCATTTATTGTGTTTTGCATCGTTGGTTGATTCATCTTTAGCTCTTTTAGGTCCTTGTTAACTGTTTCTTGCATTTTGTCTATTCTATTTCCAAGATTTTGGATCATCTTTACTATCATTATTCTGAATTCTTTTTCAGGTAGACTGCCTATTTCCTCTTCATTTGTTAGGTCTGGTGGGTTTTTATCTTGCTCCTTCTCCTGCTGTGTGTTTTTCTGTCTTCTCATTTTGCTTATCTTACTGTGTTTGGGGTCTCCTTTTTGCAGGCTGCAGGTTCGTAGTTCCTGTTGTTTTTGGTGTCTGTCCCCAGTGGCTAAGGTTGGTTCAGTGGGTTGTGTAGGCTTCCTGGTGGAGGGTACTAGTGCCTGTGTTCTGGTGGATGAGGCTGGATCTTGTCTTTCTGGTGGGCAGGTTCATGTCTGGTGGTGTGTTTTGGGGTGTCTTTGGACTTTTTATGATTTTAGGCAGCCTCTCTGCTAATGGGTGGCATTGTGTTCCTGTCTTGCTAGTTGTTTGGCATAGGGTGTCCAGCACTGTAGCTTGCTAGTCGTTGAGTGAGGCTGAGTGCTGATGCTGAAATGGAGATCTCTGGAAGATTTTCACCATTTGATATTATGTGGAGCTGGGAGGTCTCTTGTGGACCAGTGTCCTGAAGTTGGCTCTCCCACCTCAGAGGCACAGCACTGACTCCTGGCTCCTCAGTTTGGGATGATTCGTTGTCTATTCATGTATTCCACAGATGCAGGGTACATCAAGTTGATTGTGGAGCTTTAATCCGCCGCTTCTGAGGTTGCTGGGAGAGATTTCCCTTCCTCTTCTTTGTTCTCACAGCTCCCGGGTCTCAACTTTGGATTTGGCCCCGCCTCTCCATGTAGGTCACCAGAGGGCATCTGTTCTTTGCTCAGACAGGACAGGGTTAAAGGAGCAGCCGCTTCGGGGACTGTGTCTCACTCAGGCTGGTGGGGAGGGAGGGGCACAGAGTGCGGGGCGAGCCCGCAGCGGCAGAGGCCGGCGTGACGTTGCCCCAGCCCGAGGCGCCCCGTGCGTTCTCCCAGGGAAGCCGTCTCTGGATCCCAGGACCCCAGCAGTGACAGGCTGCACAGGCTCCCCGGAAGGGGGGTGTGGACAGTGACTTGCTCTCGCACATAGGCCTCGTGGCGGCGGCAGCAGCCCCAGCGTCCCACGCCCGTCTCTGGGGTCCGCGCTTTCAGCCGTGGCTCGCGCCCGTCTCTGGAGCTCCTCCAAGCAGCGCTCTTAATCCCCTCTCCTCGCACACCAGGTAGCAAAGAGGGAAGAAAAATTCTCTTGCCTCTTAGGCAGGTCCAGACTTTTTCCCGGACTCCCTCCTGGCTAACTGTGGCGCATCAGCCCCTTCAGGCTGTGTTCACGCTGCCAGCCCCTCTCCTCTCCCTGCGCTCCGACTGAAGCCCTAGCCTCAGCTCCCAGTGCCGCCCGCCCCGGCGGGCGAGCAGACAAGCCTCTCGGGCTGGTGAGTGCTGGTTGGCACCGATCCTCTGTACGGGAATCTCTGCGCTTTGCCCTACCCACGTACGTGGGGAATTTCTTGCCTTTTGGGTGGTCCGAGGTCCTCTGCCAGCATTCAGTAGGTGTTCTGTAGGTGTTGTTCCACTTGTAGCTCTATTTCTGGTGTATCTGTAGGGAGGACGGTGATCTCCACCTCTTACTCTTCCACCATGTTCTGGGGTTTTGTTTACATAGGAAAATATGTTTGTAGACTGAGAGGAAGAAGCTGGAGGAAAGGTCAAGATCTGAGGCACAGGAGAGAGAAGGGACTATTGATGAGGCTCTAGTGAATGTGGAAGGAAGTGAACTGCAATTTGGAGGTGGAGGTCATTGTCACAGTCACAGTGAATGATAATGGAAGTGTAGATATGTGAAGGAGTTCGCCTTGAACATGAGAATGTGTAAGCATTGGCCAAAATATATTAGCTTTGGCTAAGAATAGTTAACGTTGAGTTGGAGTGGGGAAACATTGACCTCTGAAATATGAGAGGAGGAAAAGATGGGTGCCATTATTAGAAATTAATTAGAGTGTTAACACAAGAAATGTTATGGAGTTCACACTTAATGGTAGGTTTTATTCCTCTGATAAAGGCAGCAAGACATTCTGCTGAGTCTGTCTGTGATAGGGTAAAAGGCCTGGAGAGGGTTATGCAAGTTTAAAACATCTGTTGTTTGGAATGAGAAAGGGCCAACCATGGGAATGGATTGTAGAAAAAGCTTGAGAGTCCAGATGATAATATCTGTGGTCTCTTGTGTCATCTTTAAACACAAAGAATGACATTACCAGCTCTAATGTGTAATAATGTTTATCTGTTGATCATTAAAATAATTGCTGCCTTTCATGTTAAAGGGAAATGTTTCTCTACTCACAGCACTTCTTACATCAAATATATGGTTTTTTCTTTGACATCAACCAATTTTCCAACTCTCTGGACAGTAAGTGGATATCCTATAATTTAACTCATCTCTGAGTTAAATTAATCAATTCTAATTACCCAGATTTAGTGTCAGACTTCATATGCTTAAGAGTTCATTTCCACAAGAATGCTCTCACTTTGGATGCCATTGGCAAGTAATGTAGGTCCCTACAGTACCTGCACTTTTGTTTGACTTGGCTACAAAGTTGGGGGTTCCCACAAAACCCTCCTCAGATCTGATAATTTGTTGGAATTGCTCAAAACTCAGGGAAATATTTATTTACATTTACTGATTGATTATAAAGGATACAGATGGAAAGCCAAATGAAGAGGTACGTTAGGGTAAGGTCTAGAAGGGTCCTGAGTGCAGGAGCTTCTGTCTCCCAGAGAGTTTACCATGCTCTTGGCACATGGATGTCTTCAGCAACCTGGAAGCTCTTCAAACCCCATGGTTTAGGGATTTTTATGGAGGCTTCATCATGTAGGCATGATCAATTATTAACTTAATCTCTACTCCCTCTCCCCTCCCAAGAGGATGAGGATGGAGCTGAAAGTTCCATGCTTCTAATCATGGCTTAATCTTTCTGGTGATCAGTTCCCATTCTGAAACTATCTGGGAGCCCATGAAAAGTCTCCTTATTAGAAAAAAAATGCTCCTATCACCCAGGAAATTCCAAGGGATTTAGGAGCTCTTTGTAAGATACTCCTGTCACCCCCATCAGTCAGGAAATTACAAGTTGCAAGAGCTCTGTGTCAGAATCAGAGGGCAGAGACCAAATATGTATATTCTTATGTCACACATGTTATTGGCCAGCCTCTTACATAGTTTACATCTCTTTAAAAATGATGAGTTAATGTAAGATGTTTTCACAACATTTCTCCTTACTTCTTGTTAAGTTAGCTTGCTTGAATTATGTTTATAGAAATCCCACGATGTACCTGGCTTCAGTTTTAGGGTGACAGTTATCAGTCCCTATTTATGGGCCAAACCAAAAGCAAAATTTTGGTCTTCTTTTTGAAATGGCTATGGCCATCAAAATGTGATGTTTGCAAGGGTATTTTATGTAGGTAATATGAATGATTTTTAGGTAGAAAAATTATATAGGTCAAGAGTTGGTACATAAAGCTTAGGATTTTTAGAACTTGGAAGCTCATTAACATTTAAGAGAAGCCCTCTATATTAGCAGTTTCCCTTTTTCTGAAGAAAACCCCCAAAACCCAATTTACTGGAGAACACAAAAAAAACACTATATACCTGAGCACAGGAGCTGAAAAGTACATTAAAAACACCTTTCAGCAAATTGAAATGAAACTCTTTTCATCCTACATACAGATGGAGAATTTGGTATACACAAAAAATTATATTCACTTTCCAGTCCCTCTGTTGACTGATGCCTAGGGCTCACTGAATGCTTGCAGCTAATAGGCTCCTCTTTCTTAAGTCAGAATACTCTTGCTGACACCAGTTGAGAGGTATAAGAGTCAAGACAGGGTTGTATTTGTTTTCGTACCTGTTTAGGCCAATCGAACTTGCTATTGTAATTCCATAATTTAACTTTTATATTATGATAACCAGTCAGAACATGACTACAAAAATAAAATTATTGTTTCTATAAAAACCAAGTTGGCTGAACAATATTAGGAATAAAGCAAGGGACTTAACTAGAGATATAACAGAGATTAAGAAGAATATATTAAAGTATTTTGTGCTAAAACTGTTGAAGAATTAGATGAAATGAATAGATTTCTAGAAAAATATAAATTACCAAAGGTGACTCAATAAAGCAAAAGAAATGCCTTAATTAACTGTGATAATATTCAAGGAACTTACTCCAGTAGTTGAAAATCTCTACTGGAAAACACCAGACCCAGGCAGTTTTACCATCTCACACAAAGTATTTTAGCGGAGAAAAAAAGAGGAAACAATCCCTAAATTATTTTATCAGATAAGTATATAACTATGATACCAGACCAGAGAATAATATGTGGAAGGGGAATTAGAGGTCAAATTCACTCATGAATATAGATACAAAATTTTAGTAAACATATTTAAAAATTTATTCTAGCAATATTTAAAAACATAATTCATTAAGATCCAGATGGATTTATTTCAGACACACAAGGGTTTATTTCAGAAATGCTATGAAAATAAACTTTAGATTCCTCTGTGAGAATTTTTAAGCAATAATAGATTAGAAAATCTATTAATGTAATTCACCACATTAACATCTCAGTAGATACAGGAAAAGCATTTAATAAAACTTCAACATGTATTCATGATAAAAATAAATACTTATCAAATCAGGTATAGAAGGAAATTAATTTGATAAAGAAGACCTAAAAATGCCCCTAATGCAAACATCATACTTCAGGTTGAAATTTTAAAAGTGTTCCTTTGAAATTAGAGATAGGAATACCTATGAACACCATTTCTATTTATTATTTATAGAATATCTAAGCCAGAAGACTGAGACAAGGTAAAGAAATGGAACTTATAAGGATTTAAAAGGAAGAAACAAATGATAATTTTTTCTAAGGTGTTATGACTTTGTGTCACTTTCTCAGATTATATGCCTGTGTATTATTATGTGACACCTTTTAAAAACTTTATTTTATTGAAGTAGGTTGATTTACAGTGTTGTGTTAATTTCTGCTGTACAGCAGAGTGAATATATATATATATATAATTTGTATTATGTATATATATATATACATACACACACATATATATATACACACACACACACATCCTTTTTCATATTCTTTTCCATGATGGTTTATCACAGGATATTGAATACAGTTCCCTGTGCTATAGGAAGGGTTAATTTACTTGAAACAACCCCCTCCCCATTCAAAGAACTAACAATTGTGAATAAAATATTGTTTAAAATCTTCTTAAAGGCAACCAAGAGATTACTAGATATTAATAAATTACAAGGCCAAAGTCTAAGATAATAGTGGGAAAAGGGAGATATTAGCTGAGCTCCAAAGCCATTTTTTATCCTTTAGGAATTTGCCAAGATAGGTGACAGTCTCAGGGTAACAGGTGTGGCAGCAGTTATTATCCAGGGCATGCCTAAGGTGAGGAGACTACTAGGTGACTTTTCCTATAAAAGTGAACCTCAAAGAACTATACTCTTGAGTAAGGGTAAATCAGAAGGAAATACCACCGATTCCACCTGCTGAGAAAAAGTGCATGAGAAGTTGCCTTGGCACTGAGCAAAATATGGGGATAAGAGGACTAGTCCCTAAGAAATTGTTAACACAAACTGGACCTCACATACATTTGTAGTCAACATTTATCACCTGGTTGGACAAACATCTTTAAGAAATGAATGTAATTAAGGTTATGCTTAACAGACAGGTCCCTAGGTGCTTGGCAGAAGCAAACACAAATACTCTTTGGAGGAAAGTACTTTCATCTTAACCCCCAAATAACGTCTACAAATGAAAACACAACATAACAAAACTTACGGGATGCAGCAAAAACACAGCATAACAAAACTTATGGGATGCAGTGGAAAATTTATAGCTGTAAAAACTTACATTAAAAAATATGTCAAATAAATAAACTAACTTCATGCCTCAAGGAATCAGAAAAAAAGAAGAGCAAACTAAATCCAAAGATAGCAGAAAGAAGGGAATAATAAAAAATAGAGCAGAGATTAAAAAAAAAAGAAAACAGGGCCTCCCTGGTGGCGCAGTGGTTGGGAGTCCGCCTGCCGATGCAGGGGATACGGGTTCGTGCCCCGGTCCGGGAGGATCCCATATGCCGCGGAGCGGCTGGGCCGTGAGCCATGGCTGCTGGGCCTGCGCGTCCGGAGCCTGTGCTCCGCAACGGGAGAGGCCACAACAGTGAGAGGCCCACTTACCGCAAAAAAAAAAAAAAAAAAAAAAAAAAAAAAAAAAATTAAAAAAAAAAAAAAGAAAACAATGAAATCAGTGAAGCCATAAATCGCTTGGAAAAGATCAACACAGTTAACAGACGTTTAAGTAGACAGAAAAACAGAGAAGATGGAGATAACTGAAATCAGAAATGCAAGTGGAGGCAATACTACTGACTTTAAAGAACTAAAAAGGATTATATAGAACACTGTAAACAGTTGTAACACCAACAAATTAGATAACCTAGATGATATGGGAAAATTCCTAGAAACACATCAACTACCAATTCTAACTCAAGAAAAAATATAAATTCTGAACAGACCTATAAAAAGTAGATTGAAAGAGTTATCAAAAATGTCCCCCAGAAGGAAAGTCCAGGAACAGATTGATTCACTGGTGAATATACCAAACATTTAAAGAAGAATTAACACCAATCCTTGTTAAAATCTTCTAAAAATATAAAGGGAGGGGGAAACACTTCAGTTTATTCTATGATACCAGCATTACTCTGCTACCAATGCCAAAGATATCACACACAAAAAAAATTACAGGCCAATACCCCTTATAAATATAGATGTAAAAATCCTCAGCAAAATAGTAGCAGACCAAATCTAACAGCATACTGAAAGGATTATTCACTGTGGTTAAGTGGAATTTATCCCAGGAATGCAAGGGTAGTTCAATCTAAGAAAATCAATGTAATGTACCACATTAATAGTATGAAGGGGGAAAAAACCACATGGTCATTTCAACTTATGCAGGAAAAGCATTTTTCAAAATCCAATACCCATTGATGATAAAAAAAAAAAACACTCAACAAAAAGTAGAAGGGAATTCCCTCAACATGATAAAAAATATTTATGAAAATCCAAAGTTGAGGGCTTCCCTGGTGGTGCAGTGGTTGAGAGTCTGCCTGCCGATGCAGGGGACATGGGTTCATGCCCCGGTCTGGGAAGATCCCACATGCTGTGGAGTGGCTGGGTCCGCGAGCCATGGCTGCTGAGCCTGCACGTTCTGAGCCTGTGCTCCGCAATGGGAGAGGCCACAACAGTGAGAGGCTTGCATACCGCAAAAAAAAAAAAAAAAAAAAAAAAAATCCAAAGTTGAAATTATACTCGGTGGTAAATGACTGTAAACTTTCTTCCTATGATCAAGAACAAGATAAGAATGGCTGCTTTCATTGCTTCTATTCTATTGTGATACATGTTCTAGACAGAGCAATTAGGCAAGACAAAAATAATAGGCATTCAAACTGGAAAGGAAGAAGTAAAACCATCCCTATTCAGATGACTTGATTGTATGTGTAAAAAATTCCAAAGAATCCATAAAAATTGCTAGAGCTAATAAAAAAATCAACAGTGTATATCTGTATACCAGCAATGAGCAATATGAAAGTAATTTAAGAAACCAATTTAAAATACCGACCAAACAATAGAATATGTAGGAATAAAATTTAACCAGGAAAGTGAAACACTTGTACACTAAAAACTATAAAATATTGCTTAGGAAATTTAAAAAGGCTTAAATAAATAGAAAGACATCACATGTTCATGGATTGGGAGACTTAATATTGTTAAAAATGTTAGTACAAACCAAAGCTGTCTACAGATTCAATGCAGTAAATATAAAAATTTTATTGGCCTTTTCTTTTTTCTTTCAGAAATAGAAAAGGTGATCATCAAGTTGTTAAGGAATAGCAAGGGGCCTTGATTAGCCTAAGCACTCTTGCATAGAAGAAAAGTATTGGAGAATTAACATTCCCAATTTCAAACCTTCTACAAATCTATAGTAATAAAAAATATGGCACTGGCCTAAGGACAAATACATAGGTAGGTATAATAGAATTGAGCATCCAGAAATAAATCTTTACATCTATGACAAATTAATTTTTGGCAAGAATGCCTAGGTCATCAGTGGGGAAAGAATACTCTCTTCAGCAAGAAGGGATGGGGTGTCTGGATACCCACATGCAAAGTTCTTAGAATAAAACTTAGGGGTAATTCTTCATGATCTTTCATTTGGCAATGATTTCTTAGAGGTGATACCAAAAGCATGGACAACAGAAAAATAGATAAATTGGACTTCATCAAAATTAAAGACTTTTGTGCACCAAAGAACATTATTAAGAAGAGGAAGAGATAATGTATATAATGGGAAAAATTTCTGTAAATCATGTCTAATAAGGGTCAAGAATTTATAAAGAACTCTTAACAACTCAACAACAAAATGACAATCCAATTAAAAAACATCATTAACCATTAGAGAATACATATCAAAACCATGAGATACCACTTCACAACCATTAGGATAATTATTTTTTTAAATGCAAAATAATTATTGGTGAGGATGTGCAGAAACTGGAACTCTTGTACATTGTTTGTGAGAATATAAACTGATTCAGCACTGTGGAAAACAATTTGGTATTTCCTCAAAAATTAAACAACCTCAATATATATATGTATTTGGGATCTCCAGGAGAAAGGAGGAGGGTCAAAAATATTCAAATACATAATGGCTGAAAGTTTCAAATTTGAAGAAAATTATACAAGAAGCTCAACAAAACCCAAGCACAAGAGACATGAAGAAAACTACAAGTATGGTAAGCAGTCTTCTGAAATATATGCCACAATGACTTCCACCTCCTGATATAAATGCCCTTGTATAATCTCAACCTCTTGAATGTAAGTTGGGCCAAATGAATAGAATATAAAAAAGTGATGGGGTGTCATTTCTGACATTCAGTTATGAATGACCATGATTTCTAACTTGGTGGTACTCTCTTGTTAACGTTGATGAACCCAGATGCAGTGTTGTAAACTGTCCTATAACGATACCCTCAGTTTCTTGCCATATGGGTATCTTCTGACCAACAACCAGTGAGGAACTGAATGAAGTCCTCAGCCTAACAATCCACAAGGATATGAATCCTGCCAAGAATTACTAAGTGATCTTGGAATCAGAACTTGGCCCACCTGAACCTTGATATGACTGTAGCCCCAGCCAACCACTTGATTGTAGTTTGGTGGGCAGTCTGAGACAGATGCAGACAAGCAACATCCAAATTCCTGGTGCACAGAAATCATGAGATAATAAACCATTTTTTTAGCCCCTGAGTTTGGGAGGTAATTTTTTAATGTAATAATAAGTAATACACAAAATATTACAATTAATTGTTTAAACCAGTGATAGTATAAAGAGAAAATCTTAAAAGTAGCAACAGAGAAAAAGAGACATTACACACAGAGAGCAAAGAACGGAAGACAAAGATTTCTTGTCAGAAAAAAATGCAAACAAGATAACAGTAGAACAACATCCTGAAAGTACTGAAAGAAAAAAAATGGATGAACTTGGAATCCTATAATGTACAAATATCGCATTAAATGTAAATTATCTGAACATCACAGTTAAAAGGGAGAGACTATCAGCGTGGGTAAAAAAGCAAGACCCAGCTATTTACTGCCTACAGGAAACTATTATAAAGATACACTTACTTTAAAGTAGAAGGCTGGAAAAAGATATGTGTTAGTACTATTCAAAAGAAAGTAGGACTGGCTATATTAATAACATACAAGTAGATTTCAGAGCAAATTATCAGGAAAGTCATTTCATAATGATAATGGTGTCAACTCATCAGGGGAACATAAACCTAAATGTCTATATACCTAATAAGAGAGTGTCATTGATTGAATGTTTGTGTCCCCCACCCCCATTCTTATGTTGAAATCCTAACCTCCAATATGATGGTATAAGGAGATGGGACATTTGAGAGGTGATCATGCCATGAGGGTGGAGCCCTCATGAGTGAAATTAATGCCTTTATAAGAGAGTCCTGGAGAGCTCTCTTGCTCTTTTCTACCATATGAGGACACAGCAAGAGGTTAGCTATCTGTGACCCAGAAAGTGGACCCTCATCAGACACTAAATCTGCTGAGAACTTGATCTTGAACCTCCCAGCTTCCAGAACTGTGAGAAATAAATGTTCAGTCATGATATTTTTGTTATAGCAGCCCAAATGGAATAAGATATAGAGGTTCAAAATATATGATGCAAAGATTGATAGACTGCAATCATAAATAAATAAATTCATGATTACAGTCAGATTCAACATTCCGCTCTCAGTATTTGATAGTGCATGTATATAGAACAATTGTAAGAATGTAGAATACTTGGACACTATCAACAACTTGATCTAATTGACCTGTTTAGACTATTCCATCTAAGAACATCAGTATACACATTCTTTTCAAGTACACATTGAACATTTACTGAGGTAGACCATATTCTGGGCCATAACAGATGTATATGTATGACTGATTCACTTTGTTGTAAAGCCGAGACTGATAAAAAAAAAAGAAAAAGAAAAAAAAATTCTCTATATATTAAAATAAAAGTCAAGTCATACAAAGCCTGTAATCTGACCATGATGGAATTGTATTAGACATCAATAACAGAATAATATTGAGAGAATCTCCAATTGTTGAGAAACAAAATACAATTTCAAGTGATCTATGGCCCAAAAGAGAAATTGAAAAAGGAAATTTGAAAGTATTTTGAATTTAGTGGAAAATAAAACATAAAATATCAAAACTTATAGAATGCAGCTAAAGCAATACTTAGAGGGAATGCCTAAATTAGAAAAGAAAAATGATCTTTAATCAGTGACCTCAGATTCTATCTTAAAAAAAATAGAAAAGAGCTAATTAAATCCAAAGTAAGCAGAAGAAACAAAATAATAAATATCAGAGCAGAAATCAATTAAGAAAATGGAAAACAATGGAGAAAATGAAACCAAAGGCTAGTCCTTTGAGAATATTAAAAGAATGTGATAAAATTCTATCCAGATTGGTGAAGGAAATAGAAAGAAGACAACATCAGTAAGGAGTTTCTACAGATATTAAAATGATAATACTGGAATATTAGTACAATTTATGCAAATAAATTCAACAACACAGATGAAGTGGATAAATTCCTTGAAAGACAAACTACCAAAGCTCGCTAAAAAAGACATAGAATGACTAGCCCTATACCTATTTAAATAGTATTTTTAGTTAAAAATATTCCTAGAAAGAAAATTACAGGGTCATCTGGTTTCACTGGCAAATTATACCAAACATTTAATGAAGAAATGAAACCAATCCTAAATAAACTCTTCCAGAAACTTCAAGAGGAACTGCTTCCCAGTTCATTCTGAGGCCAGCATTACCCTGATACCAAAACGAGACAGAGAGATCACAAAGAAATTATAGATAGATATTCTTCATGAAAATAGATGAAAAAATTCTGAACAAAATTTTAGTGAATTGTCTCCAAAATTATATAAAAAGAATAATAACCTGTGACAAAACAAATTCAAGACTGGGTACACATTATGTCTATCAATTTAATTCACCATATTGAGAGATTAAAAAAACAACAATATAATGATCATAATAAACACAGATAAAGCATTTGAAAACAATTCACTGCCCATTCCTGATAAAAATTCTCAGGAAACCAGGAACAGAAGGAAATTTTCTAAACCTGATACAGTTTACCAGCAAAAAAAATTAAAGCTAACATCATATGTAAAGGTGAAAGACTCAATGTTTTTGCCTTGAGATCATGAAAAATTCAAGTATGCCATCTTTTAACACTTATATTCTACAGTAGACTGACAGCTCTGTCCACCATTATATGGCAAGAAAAAGGAATCCAGGTAGAAAAAGAAGAACTAAAACTAAAACTACCATTATTTTAAGACTATATGATCTTTTATGTAGAAAATCTGATGGGATCTACGAAAGAGCTATTAGAAATAATAATGGGATTTAGCAGATATTCAGGATAGAATATTAACATACAAAAATCAGTTGTATTTTTATATATCAATACTAGAAACAATCAAACTGTAGTGGAGAAGCAATGCCATTAACAGTGGCATCAAATTATGTTAAATACTTAGGGATGAATCTGACAAAAGATGTGCAAGACTTATACAATGAAAGCTAAAAAGCATTGCTGAGAAAATTTAAAGGAGACCTAAATATTTAGAAAGGTATATTGTTCTCGTGAATCAGAAAGAAGCCTCAATATTATTAAGATACTAATTATCCACAATTTTTTACTGAAGTATAGTTGATTTACAATATTAGCTTTAGGTGTACAACATAGTGATTCAATGTTTTATAGACAATGCTTCATTTAAAGTTACTATAAAATATTGGCTATGTTCCCTGTGCTGTACAATATATCCTTGTAGCTTATTTATTTTATACATAGTAATTTGTACCTCTTAATTTCCTACCCATACTTGCCCCTCCCTCCTTTCCTCTCCCCACTGGTAGCCACCAATTTATTTGCTATACCTGTCAGTTTGTTTCTGTTTTGTTATATTCATTCATGTGTTTGTTCTTTATATTCCACATGTAAGTAATAACATACAATATATGTCTTTATCTGACTTATTTCACTAAGCATAATACCCTTCCTGTCCATCCATGTTGTTGCAAAAGGCAGACTTTCTTTCTTATGGCTGAGTAATACTCATTTATATATATACCCATCCTTTTTTATCCATTTATATCTTGCTGGACACTTAGGTTGCTTCCATATCTTGACTATTGTAAATAATGCTGCTATGAACACTGGGGTGCATGCATCTTTTCAAATTATCGTTTACATTTTCTTCCAGATATGTACCCAGGAGTGGAATTGCTGGATCATATGGTAGTTCTATTTTTAGTTTATTGGGAAACTTCCATACTGTTTTTCATAATAGCTGCACCAATATACATTCCCACCAACAGTGTACAAAGGTTCTCATTTCTCCACATCCTCATCAATGTTTATTAGTGGTCTTTGTGATGATAGCCATTCTGACAAGTGTGAGGTGATACTTCACTGAGGTTTTGATTTGCATTTCTCTGATGATTAGTGATGCTGAGCATCTTTTCATGTGCCTGTTGGCCATCTCTGTATGTATTCTTTGGAAAAATGTCTGTTCAGTTCTTCTGCTAATTTTTTAGTCGAGATGTTTGTTTTTTTGCTATTGAGTTTTATGAGCTCTTTCTATATTTTGGATATTAACCTCTTATTGATCATATCATTTGAAAATATTTTCTCCCATTCAATAGATTGTTTTTTCATTTTGTTGATGATTTTCTTTGCTGTGCAAAGGTGTTTTTTGTTTTGTTTTTTTGGGGGGTTCTTTTGCTTTTGCTTCCTTTGCCTTAGGAGACAGATTTAAAAGTATTTCTAAGAATTATGTCAAAGACTGTTCTGCCTCTTTTCTTCTAGGAGTTTTATAGTTTCTGGTCTTACATTTAGGTATTTAATCATTTTGAGTTTATTTTTATACATGGTTTGAGAAAACGTTTTAATTTCATTCTTTTATGTGTAGCTGTCTTGTATTCCCAGCACCACTTATTGAAGAAACTGTCTTTTCCCAATTTTATATTCTTGACTCCTTTGCTGTAGATTAATTGACCATATTTTGTGGGTTTATTTCTTGGCTCTCTATTTTGTTTTATTATCTATGTGTCTGTTTTTGTGCCAGTAGCATACTGTTTTGATTACTGTGGCTTTGTAGTATAGTCTGAAGTCAGGGAGCATGATATCTCCAGCTTCTTTTTTTTTCCTGAAGATTGCTTTGGTTATTCTCTGTCTGTTGTAGTTCTGTACACATTTTAGGATTATTTGTTCTAGTTCTGTGAAAATTGCCATGGTTATTCTGATAGGGATTGCATTAAGTCTGTAGATTGCTTAGGGTACTATGGACATCTTAACAATATTAACTCTTCTAATCCGTGAACATGAGATGTCTTTCTATTTCTTTGTATCATCTTACTTTACTTCATTAATGTCTTATAGTTTTTAGAGTATAGGTCTTTAATCTCCTTGGTTAAGTTTATTCCTAGGTATTTTGTTATTTATTTTAACTGAATTATAGTTGATTTACAACACTGTGTTAATTTCAGGTGTACAGCAAAGTGATTTGGAAATATATATATATGTATATATATATATATTTCAAAGAATATATATATTTATATGTTTATTTTTTCTTTTTTTGTTTCTTTTCCATTATACATTATTATAAGATATGGAATATAGTTACCTGTGTTATACAGTAAATCCTTGTTGTTTATCTATTTTATATATAGAAGTGTGTATCTGTTAATCCCATACTCCTAGTTTATCCATTCACCACCCTTCCCCTTTGATAATCATAAGTTTGTTTTCTGTGTCTGTTAGTCTGCTTCTGTTTTGTAAATAAGTTCATTTGTACTATTCTTTGGATTCCACATATAAGTGATATCATATGATATTTGTCTTTCTCTGTCTGACTTCATTTAGTATGATAATCTCTAGGTCCATCCATGTTGCTGCAAATGGAAAAAATTTATTCCTTTTTATGGCTGAGTAACAGTCTGTTGTATATATATATATACACCATCTTTCTCCATTCATCTGTTGATGGATACTTAGGTTGCTTTTATCTCTTGGCTATTGTAAACAGTGCTGCTATGAACATTGGGGTGCGTATATCTGTTTGAATGAAAGTTTTCATCTCTTCCAGATACATGCCCAGGAGTGGGATTGATGGATCATATTTTAACTCTATTCTAAATTTTTAAGAAAAACCTTCATAGTGTTTTCTATAGTGGCTGCACCAATTTATATTCCCACCAACAGCATAGGAGGGTTCCTTTTACTCCACACCCTCTCCAGCATTTATTATTTAAAGACTTTTTGATGATGGCCATTTTGACTTGTGTGAGGTGATACCTCATTGTAGTTTTGATTTTCATTTCTCTAATAATTAGCAATGTTGAGCATCTTTTCATGTGCCTATTGTCCATCTATATGTCTTCTTTGGAGAAATAATTATTTAGGTCTGCTGTCTATTTTATTCATGGGGTTGCTTATTTTTTTGATATTGAGTTGTATTTGTACACTTTGAAAATAAAGCCCTTATTGGTCTCATCATTTGCAAATTTTTTTTTTCCCAGTCCACAGGTTGTCTTTTCATTTTGTTTACGGTTTCCTTTGCTGTGCAAAAGCTTGTAAGTTTTATTAGGTACCATTTGTATATTTTTGCTTTTTTTTTTTGCCATGGGAGGCTGACCTAAGAAAACATTGCTATGATTTATGTCAGAGAATATTTTGTCTATGTTCTCTTCTAGGAGTTTTATGGTGTCATGTCTTATGCTTAAGTCTTTAAGCTGTTTTGAGTTTATTTTTGTGAATGGTATGAGGGAATGTCCTAACTTCATTGATTTACATGCAGATGCCCAGCTTTCCCAACACTGCTTGTTGAAGAGACTGTCTTTTCTCCATTGTACATTTTTGCCTCCTTTGTCAAAGATTAGTTGACCATAGGTGTGTGAGTTTATTTTTGGCTCTCTATTGTGTTCCATTGATCTATATGTCTGTTCTTATGCCAGTATCATGCTGTTTTGATTACTGTACCTTAGTAGTATTTTCTGAAGTCTGGAAGGGTTAGGCCTCCAGCTTTGTTCTTTTTCCTCAGGATCAGTTTTGCAATTCTGCATCTTTTGGGGTTCCATATAAATTTTAGGATTACTGGTTCTAGTTCTGTGAAAAGTGTCATAGGAAATTTGATAGGGATTGTATTAAATGTGTAGATTGCTTTGGTTAGTATTGCCATTTTACCTTTATTAATTCTTCCAATCAAAGAGCATGGGATATCTTTCCATTTCTTTCAGTCATCTTCTATTTACTTTATCAGTGTTTTAGAGTTCTCAGTATATATAGCTTTCATCTCCTTGATGAGGTTTACTCCTAGATAGTTTTTTAAAATTCGATTTAAAACTGGATTATTTACATTCTCTTTCTGATATTTCATTGTTAGTGTAAAATTTCTGTATATTAATCTTGTGTCCTGCTATTTTGCTGAATTCATTTATCAGTTCTAATAGCTTTTATGTGGAGTATTTACTGTTTTCTGTATAGAATATCATGTCATCTTCATATAGTAAAAATTTTACCTTTTCATTTCCAATTTGGAAACCTTTTATTTCTTTTTCTTGTCTGATTGCTGTGGCTAGTACTTCTAACACTAAGTTGAATAGAAGTGGTGAGAGTGGGCATCCTTGTCTTATTCCTGAATTTAGCGGGAAGGCTTTCAGCTTTTCACCTTTGAGTATCATGTTGGCTGTGGGTTTGTCATAAATGGCTTTTATTATGTTGAGATATGTTACCTCTATACCCACTTCAGTGAGAGTTTTTATCAAGAATGGATGTTTAATATTATCAAATGCTTTTTCTGCATCCATTGAGATGATCATGTAATTTCTGTCTTTTCTGGCATATGACATATGTTCATAGTATTATCTTATGATTTTTTTTGTATTTCTGTAGTATAGATTGTTATTTCTCCTCTTTTATTTTGTTTATTTGAGTCCTATCTCTTCTTCTTGGTGAGCATCGCCAGCCAGAGGTTTGTCAATTTTTTTTATCCTTTCAAAAATCTACTTCTTGGTTTTATTGATTTTTTCTATTTTTGAAAAATCTTTCTTTTATCTATTTTCTCTCTGATCTTTATTATTTCCTTTCTTTTGCTCACTTTAATTTTGGTTTGTTCTTCTTTTTCTACTCCTTTTAGGTGGTAAGTTAGGTTGTTTATTTGGGATTTTTCTTATTTTTTGAGGAAGGCCTGTATCACTATGTACTTCCCTCTTAGAGCTGTTTTTTAGCATTCCATAGATTTTAGAAAATTGTGCTTTTATTTTCATTTGTCTCGACCTATTTTCATTACCTTTTTTTTTAAGGGCTGGGAAGATGCTGAGATAATTTAATTAGAAACATGAAGAACTCAATCCATTTTCTGATTTCCACTTTGATTCATTCATTGACCCAACTGCGTTTTAGTAGGATGTTGTTCAGTCTCCATGTGTTTGCATTTTTTCCCATTTATCTGCTTCTGATTGATTTCTAGTCTCATACCATTGTGGTTGAAAAAAATGCCTTATAGAATTTTTGGCCTCTTAAATTTTTTGAGACTTGTTTTGTGGCCTAGCATGTGATCTATCCTGGAGAATGTTCATTTTACACTTAAGCAGGAGGTGCATTCTGCTGTATATGGATGAATTTCCTGTAAACATCTATTAAGTCCAACAGTTCTAATGTATCATTTAAGACCTATGTTTCCTTTTTGATTTTATGTCTGGATGATCTGTCCATATAGCTGATTCACTTTGTTATACAGCAGAAACTAACACAACATTGTAAAGCAATTATACTCCAATAAAGATGTTTAAAAAAAAGTGGACTGTTGAAGTCCCCTACTACTACTGTATTATTGTCAATTCCTCCCTTTATAACCATTAATAATTGCCTTATATATTTAGGTGCTCATATATTAAGTGCATACATATTAACAATGTTATATTCCCTTCTTGTATTGATCCCTTTATCATTATAAAATGCCCTTCTTTGTCTTTGGTTATAGACTTTGTTTTAAAGTCTACTTTGTCTGATATGAGGGTTGCTCTTCCATCTTTCTTTTCATTTCCATTTGCATGAAATACCTCTTTCCATCTCCTCACTTTCAGTCTGTGTGTGTCTTTAGCTCTCAAGTGTGTCTTTTAATCAGCATATTGATTTGTGTGTGTGTGTGTGTGTGGTATGCGGGCCTCTCACTATTGTGGCCTCTCCTGTTGCGGAGCACAGGCTCCAGATGCGCAGGCTCAGCAACCATGGCTCACAGGTCCAGCCGCTCCGCGGCATGTGGGATCTTCCTGGTCTGGGGCACGAACCCGTGTCCCCTGCATCGGCAGGTGGACTCTCAACCACTGTGCCACCAGGGAAGCCCTGTTTTTTTTTTAATCCAATCAGCCACCCTTTGTCTTTTATTCAGAGCATTTAGTCCATTGCCATTTACCGTGATTATTTATAGGTATGCAGTTATTGCCATTTTATTATTTGTTTTCTGGTAGTTTTTGTAGTTCTTCTCTGTTCTTTTCTTTTTTTCTCATCATTTGATGATTTTCTTTAGTGTTACAGTTGTGTTCCTTTCTCTCTAGTTTTTGCATATCTGTATTTTAGGTTTTTGATTAGTGGTTACCTGTGGGCTTCATATATGTTGACTTTTAACTATATCTACTTATTTTAAATGGATATTCATTTAAGTCAAAAACATTCTAAAAGATCTACATTTTTACTCCCCTCCCCCTCGTTTTGTGTTTTTGATGTCATATTTTACATCTTCATGTTTATCCCTTTACTATTTATTATAGTTATAGTTGATTCTACAATCTTTATCTTTTAATGTTTGTACTAGCTTATTTAAATGGGTAAACCACAGCCTTCATCATATATTTTTCTTTATGTATGGGATTTTTTCGTTTCCTGTAAGTTGTACATCTCTTTGTAGTCTTTGCTTTTCCAGTTTGAAAAGATCCTTTAACATTTTTTTAAAGATGTGATTTAGTATTGATGAACTCTTTTAGCTTTTGCTTTCCTGAGAAGTTTTTTTATGTCTCCTATAATTCTAAATGATAATCTGCCTAGGTAAAATATCCTAGGTTGAAGGTTTTCCACATTCAGCACTTTATATCATGCCACTCCCTTCTTGCTTGCAAATTTTCTGCAGAAAAATCAGTTGATAGCCTTTTGGGGTTCCCTTGTATCTGAGTTTTTGTTGTTTTCTTGCTGCCTTTAGAATTCTCTTTAACTTTTACTATTTCAATGGTGGTATATCTAGGTGTGGATCTCTTTGAGTTTATCTTTTTTGGGACTTTCTGACTCCTATACCTGAATATCTCTTTTCTTCTTTGATATGTTTTCAGCCATGATTTCATCAAGCTTATTTCTATCCCTTTATCTCTCTCTCTTCTCATTCTGAGACTTTTATAATGCAAATGTTGGTATGCTTGATGTTGGCTCCAAAGTACCTTAAACTACTCTCAATTTTTAAAAAAAATTCATTGTTCTTTTTGCTCTTCTGATTCATTGATTTCCATTTTTCTATCTTCCAGATCACTTATGCATTCTTCTATATCACCTAGTCTGATGTTAATTCCTACTAGTTTGTTTTTCATTTCAGTTATTGTATTTGTTAGCTCTGACTTGTTCATTTTTCTATTTTTAGTCCTTTGTTAAAATTTTCACTGTGTTCATTTATTCTTTTCCCAAGGTTAGCTACCATTCTTATTACTAATGCTTTGAACTTGTTATGTGGTAAGTTATTTATCTTTGTTTCATTAGTTGTTTTAACAGGGTTTTTTTTTTCTTGTTCTTTAGCTTGCAACAAATGCCTTTGTTTTCTCATTTTGCTTAACTTTCTCTTTCACTATGACATTAGGTGAAGCAATTACTTATCTCAGTCTTGAAGGGGTATTCTTGTGTGGGAGCATCTCTATTCAGTCTGTGTGTGTTTGTTGGCTTTTGTGGGAGAGCTAGATTTGAAGTGAGAGTGGTTCACATCTTCATCGGGATGTGCTGTTGTTTATCACCTTGGTGGGAGGTGGGTCTGGAGATGTAGGAACCAGAGCCAGGTGTGTGCTGGGGTTTCTCCTATGCTCAGTGGCTGTCTTTGACCTATCAGGGACAGGTTCAGGTCCCAAGATGCTGGAACAGAATCTTTGAGGGTCTGATTTGAGCTCATCCTGTTTCCTCTAACTGTACTCTCTCTCCTCTTCTAGCAACAGCATCTTTACCACAGAGGGGAGCAGCACTGGATCAAAATGGGGCCAGAGTAAGCATTTGGCATAGGCTGGGACATGTACTGGGGTGATCCCAGCACAGCAGTCAGAGTTCCAGATTGCACCCCATCTGTTGCCTCCGTGAACATTATTAATGGCTGCCTTCACCCCCTTTGGATGCCATACTGGGTTAGAGCTGACTCTGTTACCGCCCTCTCCCCACCAAGTGCACACTCCCCTCAGCAATGGTAGCCTTCCCACTTTGTGAAGCTGCTCCATAGCTAGAGATGCTGGATTGGGCACTGGGCATGGGTTGGACTATGTGCTGTGATGGTCATGGGAAACTGGCCAGAGTCCCAGGCAGTTCCATATGCTTCTTCCTCCTTGTTCCTGGGAGTTAGCAATATGTGTGTGCTCTTCACAAGTGGAGTCTAGGTTTCTTACAGCCATCCTATAAGTCCCACTGGTTTTTAAACCAGTTAAGGGGACTCGTCTTCCCAGTGTCAGACCCCAGGGCTGGGGTACCCAATATGTGGTTTGAACTGCTTACTACCTAGGGAGGATCTCTGAGCTTGTGTAATCCCCCTGCTCTTCTGTGTCCCTGCCTATGGGCATAGTTCTTGACCTGATCATTCTCTTCCCATCCTACCTGACTCTGTGTGTATCTTTCTTTACAGCCTTGGTTGTATAAGAGTCTTTCTGCCAGTCTCCAGTTTATTTTCTGTAGAATTGTTCCACATGTAGATGTATTTTTGATGTGTTCATTGGGGGAGTTGAGCTAAATGTCCTCCTACTCTGCCATCTTGATCTCTTCCCTCCACAATTCTATCTACAGATTCTACACAATCCCAAACAAAATGCTGGTATGATTTTTTTTTGGAAATTTACAACCTGATTCTCACATTTACATGGAAATATAAAGAACCTAGATCAGCCTAAACAACTTCAAAAAAGAACAAGGTTGGAGGACTTGCACTAGCTGATTTTCAAGTCTTATAATGCTACCGTGATCAGAACAGTGTGGTATTGGCATAAAGATAGATAACTAGATTGATTTTTGTCAGCATCCATGAAACTGGCAGGCCAAGTTGTCAGCTTGCAAGTAGGGTAAAATCTCAGACACTTCACAGTTCTTGACACAAGGGCTTTCAAAGCTATCTGTGATGATGTATTTGTTAAACTGGTTGTAAGTACATGGATGCTCTTTTAATGTTTGTCCTTTACATCTTACATATACATTATATATAATTTTTGTATGATATATTTAATAATAAAATTTAAAAATACTAAAATTATTTGGGAAAATTCAGTAAATCCATGTCACTAGAAATGTTGCTGTCAACCCAAACTGGGTTATTACAAGTATAAATACATGGGAATAAGATAATAAAATCTGCAAGGATTCTTATTTAATATACTTTATAATTGTTTGTTGGTTCTTAAACTCCATGTTAATGGGACTGAAACTAAAAATTACTGATGATTCTTATGGGTAAGTTTTATAAAAGTAAATGATAATGTAAGCCTTGGTACTATATCAAAATATTAGAAAATGAATATACATTTATGTTTTAAGTTAAAATAAGGTATACATGTAATTTTTAAATTGTTTTCTGCTTTGAAGGAGATTTTTAAATTAGTCAGCCATCTACCTGTTATTGCATTGGTTGGAAGGTTTTTTCCATATTTTTATTACTTAATGTAGCAAACAAGACCTTGGGTAAATATTGCTTGTATGTTTGGCTTTTCATTTATGTAGAAGCTCAAGAGCTTGGGGAGAACTTCAAATTTCCATGGCACTCAGGGTCTTGTTTGCAGCTCTGAGTACAACAGGAAATCTGACATTGATTTTGGCTGAGATTGAGCCATTCAAGGGGATAGGATATGTTTAGAGGTAATTGTGTATTTATATATGAGATTTATGGTGAAGATGCAGTAGTTCAGTAATGAGATTTGGTATTCCTTGAAATTTGACTTTAACAAATGCTTTTTATTTTCCATTGACTATTCATGTCTTAGAATCTTTCAAGTTTGTTCATGTTTCCCTGTTTTCTGACAAGTGGATAGCAGGGAAGACAGGTATAGAGTGAGATAAAGAGAGTGATTAAAGAGAGAAAGTAGAAAGAAATTGAAAAATAGAGGGGGAAGAAGGAGAGAAGGAAGCAGACAACCAGAAAAAAATAATAGGACAAAAAATATAAAATATAAATATAAAAAACATGAATATATAATATAAAAATAAAAATATAAATATTAAAAATAAATATATAAAATATAAAAAATATAACAGGACAGAGAGAAAAATAAGTAGAGGGAATTTTTTAAAAAACAGGAGTAAGAACACTGTGATTATGATGATAATAGTGAACTCTCATAAGAATTTCTAATATTTATTATGCTCTTTCTATTTACCAGGCACTTCACCTTGTATCATTTAATCCATACAACAATATTATGAAGTAGCTCCTATTATTCCCATTTTATAAATGAGGTAACAGAGGCTTAAAGAAGTTAGGTAACTTGCCCCAGAATGGTAGAGTCTGCATTTGAATCCAGGTCTGTTTGTCCCTAGAACCAATACTTGCCCCCACTGTATCTGGCTACCTCTGTATGAAACAGGTTAAAATGCAAAAGCTTGTATTCAACAGGTTATTTGTCATCATATAAACAGAACACACAGCACAAAATACCTAACATTTTTCTCTTCGTCACCTCTCCTCATGCTCCCTATAAGATTAGCAGGCAGATAAGCAGGCAGGCAGAAAAATAAAGCCCTAGACTCAGTTTTCACTTTTACTGGGGCTTTCAGGTCAAGCAGACAGCTTACCTCCCTCTGATCTCACAAATGGCCTAATGCCCAGTTCAGTCATAAAAACTTGGTCCAAACCAGAGTTTCCTAACCTGATGGGGGTTGTGAGCTCATTTGAGATTCTGAAGAAGGCTAGACTCACTCTCCAGAAATCTGCACATACCTGCAGAATTTTGCACAAAAATGGAAGAGTTTCATAGGGCCCTTTAAAGTTCTGAGGTTTGCATCTGAGATGAAAATATTAGGGTCTGGCACTGCAAAGAAAGTGACAGTGAATTCTGAGACACAGGGTGAGCACCAAGCCTAGCACCCTGGCTCTGGCAGAAATTTGATGAGTCTTTTTCAAATGTGAGGTTGCCTGTGGTTGTCTTCTCTTCCATATTAAGGCATATTCCTATAAAAAGTTTGATGCAAGAAGCTTAAGCTTAAATTCCTACCTGGCCTCCTACCTGATTTGCGCTAAGAAAGATAAGTTCCATCATAGCATTACATATTTTGTACACTCCACTGTCCACTGGTGGTCAAGGAAAAATCTTTTTTCTTGAGTATTTGGATATTGGAGATGGCTATTACTTCCTGGAGGAGGATAGCTCACTCTGAATTTCAGAATAGGGTCTTCTCTCTAGGCATTGTTTACTTTCAATTTTGATTTTTCAAAACTCATGTATTCCACTAAAATTTTGATGAAATATTTTTGGGGTTCATGGTGAAGCAGTGACGTACAGGAAAGAATACTAGACAAAGAGTCAGGACCTGCCATTAACTTGCTGTTATTGTTACTGAAGGTAAAGCACATTCCCTTTGTGTTCTCAGTAATTTCATCTGCAACATGAAGGGGTTGTACTGTTATCAGAACTTTTCAAACCTCTTAAGTTTTTTTATTAGTAGTGAAAACTTTTTGCACTGAAATCTTGTGCAGAATGTGTATATATAAACAAATAAAAGTAGAGCTGCTGTGATCAAAAAAGTGAGGATAGTGATGATGAGGGGTCAGACTTCCTCCCACCTTCTCACCCTCCCTCTACACCACCAACACATCCATGAAACATTTCCACAGAGTGTAGTTTGAAAACATTTGATCTAGAGAGCAACAGCATGTGATGGTCAAGAGCATGTGCTTTGGAGTCAAGCATCTATGGGTTCCAGTATAGGCTTCACCACTTAATAGCTCTGTGCCCTTGGACAAACCACTTAACCTCTCTATGCCCTAGTTTCCTTGTCTGACAAGTGAGGATGATAAATAGCTCTTACCCCATAGGGTGATTGTAAAGATTTAATGAGTTAATACATGTAAAGTGATTACTCCAGTGCCTGGCACACAGTAAGTGCTCAATAAATGTTTGCTTTTATTACTATTATTGATTTATATGATTTTAAAGAAAGGTATGGTTCATGAAAAATTAGGCCATCCAAATTTCCCATTCTGCTCTCTTGCTCAATAACTCCTTTCTTCCTATTCCATGCTAGAGCTGATGTAACGAGATTGGTAAAAAGGACTTCCCAATCTCTCTAATGTTTTAGCTACACTATAATAACTATAATAAATGGATGTAGTGAAAAATTAGTCACATAGTAGACTGAGCTATACCTGTAGACTTTCCATTTTTTTAAAGTTGTGAAGTGCTTTTATTTTTGTAAATGAAATATTACTCTGAAATTCAGTATATAGCAAATGAGTGGAGGTACTCTAATTGAAGCAGAATGGAAGAGGGACCATTACCTTCTATGTCTTCTCAACGCTGACAACACCACCCCCCTCATATATACATACACTCTGGAGAACTCAGAGGAACTCCAGTGTCCTGTGGAGTAATGTCTGAAAACCGCTGAACCACTAAGAGCCTTCCAAAACTTAGGTTCTCTGGAACTAATTTATTTTAGACTTGGATATACAATTTGAGGTTTTTCATATGTCCATCATTTCAAGGAAAGTACAGATTCTAGACAATACAGATCATTTTTACACCTATTGAATGAGAAAGTGAGGGCTCCCTGTCCTACTACTGTGATCTCTCTTGAGTCTATCTACTCTGAACTCCCATAATACTTCAAAAAATAACAGATTTTTGGATGTGTACATGGCATACAATAAACTGTACATATTAAAAGTGTACCATTTAATATGTTTTCACATATGTCTACACTTGTGAAACCATTACTGCCATAAAGATAGTGAACGTATCCATCATTGCCCAAAGTTTCAACAGGCCCCTTTGGTATACCCTCCCAGTCCTTGGAAACTTATTTTGGTCAATATACATTAGTTTACATTTCCTAAATTTTTATATAAATGGAATCATACAGTATGTACTCTTTATCTCTGTGAGGGGGGGGTCTGGATTCTTTAACTCGATTGTCATTATTTTGAGATACATCTAAATGTTGTTTAGTGTGTATCAACACTTTATTACCTTCCTGTAAAAATTTTTTTAAGTTTTATTTTATATTGGGGTACAGTTGATTTACAGTGTTGTTTTTTAGGTGTATATCAAAGTGGTTCAGTTATACATATACATATATCAATTATTTTTCAGATTCTTTTCCCATATAAGTTATTACAAAATATTGAGTAGAGTTCTCTGTGCTATAGAGTCAGTAGGTCCTTGTTTTTTTGTTTCTTGTTTTTGTTTTGAATTTTATTTTTATTCTTTTATGCAGCAGGTTCTTATTAGTTATCCATTTTATACATATTAGTGTATATATGTCAATCCCAGGCTTCCAGTTAATCACACCACCACCACCAACCCCCACCACATTCCCCCCTTGGTGTCCATATGTTTGTTGTCTACATCTGTGTCTCTATTTCTGCCCTGCAAACTGGTTCATCTGTACCATTTTTCTAGATTCCACATATATGCGTTAATATACGATATTTGTTTCTCCCTTTCTGACTTACCTCACTCTGTATGACAGTCTCTAGATCCATCCATGTCTCTAAAATGACCCAATTTTGTACCTTTTTATGGCTGAGTAATATTCCATTGTATATATGTACCACATCTTCTTTACCATTTGTCTGTCGATGGGCATTTAGGTTGCTTCCATGACCTGGCTATTGTAAATAGTGCTGCAATGAATATTGGGGTGCATGTGTCTTTTTGAATTATGGTTTTCTCAGGGTATATGCCCAGTAGTGGGATTGATGGGTCACATGGTAATTCTATTTTTAGTTTTTTAAGGAACCTCCATACTGTTCTCCATAGTTGCTGTATCAATTTACATTCCCTCCAACAGTGCAAGAGGGTCCCCTTTTCTCCACAGCCTCTCCAGCATGTGTTGTTTGTAGATTTTCTAATGATGCCCATTCTAACTGGTGTGAGGTGATACCTCATTGTAGTTTTGATTTGCATTTCTCTAATAATTAGTGATGTTGAGCAGCTTTTCATGTGCTTCTTGGCCATCTATATGTCTTCTTTGGAAAAATGTCTATTTAGGTCTTCTACTCATTTTTGGATTAGGTTATTTGTTTTTTTAATATTGAGCTGCATGAGCTGTTTATATATTTTGGAGATTAATCCTTTGTCTGTTCATTCATTTGCAAATATTTTCTCCCATTCTGAGGTTGTCTTTTCATCTTGTTTACAGTTTCCTTTGCTTTGCAAAAGCTTTTAAGTTTCATTATGTCCCATTTGTTTATTTTTGGTTTTATTTCCATTACTCTAGGAGGTGGATCAAAGAAGGTCTTGCTGTGATTTATGTCAAAGAGTGTTCTGCCAATGTTTTCCTCTAAGAGTTTTATGGTGTCTGGTCTTACATTTAGGTCTCGAATCCATTTTGAGTTTACTTTTGCGTATGGTGTTAGGGAGTGTTCTAATTTCATTCTTTTACATGTAGCTGTCCAGTTTTCCCAGCACCACTTATAGAAAAGACTGTCTTTTCTCCATTGTACATCATTGCCTCCTTTGTCATAGATTATTTGACCATATGTGCATGGGTTTATCTCTGAGATTTCTATGCTGTTCCATTGATCTATATTTCTGCTTTTGTGCCAGTACCATATTGTCTTGATTACTGTAGCTTTGTAGTATAGTCTGAAGTAAGGGAGTCTGATTCCCCCAGCTCGGTTCTTTTCCATGAAGACTGCTTTGGCTACTTGGGGTCTTTTCTGTCTCCATACAAATTTTAAGATTTTTTGTTCTAGTTCTGTAAGAAATGCCATTGGTAATTTGATAGGGATTGCATTGAATCTGTAGATTGCTTTGGGTAGTAGAGTCATTTTCACAATATTGATTCTTCCACCCAAGAACATGGTATATCTCTCCATCTGTTGGTATCATCTTTAATTTCTTTCATCAGTGTCTTATAGTTTTCTGCATACAGGTCTTCGGTCTCCCTAGGTAGGTTTATTGCTAGGTATTTTATTCTTTTTGTTGCTTTGGTAAATGGGAGTGTTTCCTTAATTTCTCTTTCATATTTTTCATCATTAGTATATAGGAACGCAAGAGATTTCTGTGCATTAATTTTGTATCCTTCAACTTTCCCAAATTCATTGATTAGCTCTAGTTGCTTTCTGGTGGCATCTTTAGGATTCTCTATGTATACTATCATGTCCTCTGCAAACAGTGACAGTTTTACTTCTTTTTCAATTTGTATTCTTTTTATTTCTTTTTCTTCTCTGATGGCCATGGCTAGGACTTCCAAAACTATGTTGAATAATAGTGGCAAGACTGGACCTCCTTGTCTTGTTCCTGTTCATAGAGGAAATGCTTTTAGTTTTTCACCATTGAGAATGATGTTTGCTGTGGGTTTGTCATATATGGCCTTTATTATGTTGAGGTAGGTACCCTCTCTGCCCAGTTTCTGGAGAGTTTTTATCATAAATGGGTGTTGAATATTGTCAAAAGCTTTTTCTGCATCTATTGAGATGATCATATGGTTTTGTTAATATGCTGTATCACATTGATTGATTTGCTTATATTGAAGAATCCTTGCATCCCTGGTATAAATCCCACTTGATCATGGTGTATGATCCTTTAAATGTGTTGTTGGATTCTGTTTGCTAGTATTTTGTTGAAGGTTTTTGCATTTATATTCAGCAGTGATATTGGTCTGTAAATTTCTTTTTTGTAGTGTCTTTGTCTGGTTTTGGTATCAGGGTGATGGTGGCCTCATAGAATGAGTTCGGCAGTGTTCCTTCCTCTGCAATTTTTTGGAAGAGTTTGAGAAGGATGGGTGTTAGCGCTTCTCTAAATGTTTGGTAGAATTCACTTGTGAAACCATCTGGTCCTGGACTTTTGTTTGTTGGAAGATTTCTAATCACAGTTTCAATTCCATTACTTGTGATTGGTCTGTTCATATTTTCTATTTCTTCCTGGTTCAGTCTTGGAAAGTTATACCTTTCTAAGAATTTGTCCATTTCTTCCAGGTTGTCCATTTTATTGGCATAGGGATGCTTGTAGTAGTCTCTTAGGTTGCTTTGTATTTCTGCAGTGTCTGTTGTAACTTCTCCGTTTCATTTCTAATTTTATTGACTTGAGTCCTCTCCCTCTTTTTCTTGATGAGTCTGGCTAATGGTTTTTCAATTTTGTTTATCTTCTCAAAGAAACAGCTTTTACTTTTATTGATCTTTGCTATTGTTTTCTTTGTTTCTATTTCATTTATTTCTGCTCTGATCTTTATGATTTCTTTCCTTCTACTAACTTTGGGTTTTGTTTGTTCTTCTTTCTCTAGTTCTTTTAGGTGTAAGGTTACATTGTTTATTTGAGATTTTTCTTGTTTCTGGAGGTAAGATTTTTTGCTATAAATTTCATTCTCAGAACTGCTTTTGCTGCATCCCATAGGTTTTGGATCATCGTGTTTTCATTGTCATTTGTCTGTAGGTACTTTTTGATTTCCTCTTTGATTTCTTCAGGCATCTCTTGGTTATTTAGTAACGTATTGTTTAGCCTCCATGTGTTTGTGTTTTTTTTATGTTTATTCCCTTGTAATTAGTTTCTAATCTCATAGTGTTGTGGTCAGAAAAGATGCTTGATATGATTTCAATTTTCTTCAGTTTACTGAGGCTTGATTTGTGACCCAGGATGTGATCTGTCCTGGAGAGTGTTCCATGTGCACTTGAGAAGAAAGTGTAATCTGCTGTTTTTGTTGGAATGTCCTATAGACATCAGTTAAATCTATGTGGTCTACTGTGTCATTTAAAGCTTGTGTTTCCTTTTTAATTTTCTGTTTGGATGATGTGTCCATTGGTGTTCGTGAGGTGTTAAAGTAGCCCACTATTATTGTGTTACTGTTGATTTCCTCTTTTAGTGCTGTTAGCAGTTGCCTTATGTATTCAGGTGCTCCTATGTTGGGTGCATATATATTTATAACTGTTATATATTCTTCTTGGATTGATCCCTTGATCATTATGTAGTGTCCTTCCTTGTCTCTTGTAACATTCCTTATTTTAAATTTTATTTTATCTGATATGAGTCTTGCTACTCCAGCTTTCTTTTGATTTCCATTTTCATGGAATATCTTGTTCCATCCCCTCACTTTCAGTCTGTATGTGTCCCTAGGTCTGAACTGTGTGTCTTGTAGACAGCATATATATGGGCCTTGTTTTTGTATTCATTCTGTGAGTCTGTATCTTTTGGTTCAAGCATTTAATCCATTCATGTTTAAAGTTATTATCGGCATGTTTGTTCCTATTACCATTTTCTTAATTGTTTTGGGTTTGTTTTTGTAGGTCCTTTTCTTCTCTTGTGTTTCCCACTTAGAGAAGTTCCTTTAGCATTTGTTGTAGAGCTGGTTTTTTTGGTGCTGAATTCTCTTAGCTTTTGCTGATCTGTAAAACTTTTTATTTCTCTGTCACATCTGAAGGAGATCCTTGCTGGGTAGAGTAATCTTGGTTGTAGGTTCTTCCCTTTCATCACTTTAAGTATATCATGCCACTCCCTTCTGGCTTGTAGAGTTTCTGCTGAGAAATCAGCTGTTAACCTTATGGAAGTTGTCTTGTATGTTATTTGTCATTTTTCCCTTGTTGCTTTCAATCATTTTTCTTTGTCTTTAATTGTTGCCCATTTGATTACTATGTGTCTTGGCATGTTTCTCCTTTGGTTTATCCTGCCTGGGACTCTGCACTTCCTGGAGTTGGGAGGCTAATTCCTTTCCCATGTTAGGGAAGTTTTTGACTATAATCTCTTCAAATATTTTCCCGGGCCCTTCCTCTCTCTCTTCTCTTTCTGACACCTCTATAATGAGAATGTTGGTGTGTTTAATGTTGTCCCAGAGGTCTCTTAGGCTGTCTTCATTTCTCTTCATTCTTTTCTCTTTATTCTGTTCTAGGCAGTGAATTCCACCATTCTGTCTTCCAGGTCACTTATCCATTCTTCTGCCTCAGTTATTCTGCTGTTGATTCCTTCTAGTGTGTTTTTCATTTAAGTTATTGTATTGTTCATCTCTGTTTGTTTGTTCTTTAATTCTTCTAGGTCTTTGTTAAATGCTTCTTGTATGTTCTTGATCTTTGCCTCCATTCTGTTTCCCTGGTCCTGTTTCATCTTCACTATCATTATTCTGAATTCTTTTTCTGGAAGGTTGCCTATATCCACTTCATTTACTTGTTTTTCTGGGGTATTATCTTGTTCCTTCATCTGGTACATAACCCTCTGCCTTTTCATCTTGTCTGTCTTTCTGTGAATGTGGTTTTTGCTCCACAGGCTGCAGGATTGTAGTTCTTCTTGCCTCAGCTGTCTGCCCTCTGGTGGATGAGGCTATCTAAGAGGCTTGTGTACTTTTTGTGATGGGAGAGACTGGTGGTGGGTACAGCTGGGTGTTGTTCTGGTGGGCAGAGCTCAGTAAAATTTTAATATACTTGTCTGCTGATGGGATGGGTAAGGCTGGGTTCCCTCCCTGTTGGCTCTTTGGCCTGAGGCGACCCAACACTGGAGTCTACCCGACTCTTTGGTGGAGCTAAATGTGGGCTCTGGGAGGGCTCACGCCAAGGAGTACTTTCCAGAACTTCTGCTGTCAGTGTCCTTGTCCTCACGGTGAGACACAGCCACCTTCCATCTCTGTGGAGACCTTCCAACACTAGCAGTTAGGTCTGGTTCAGTCTCATATGGGGTCACTGCTCTTTCCCCTGGGTCCCGATACACACTACTTTTTGTGTGTCCTCCAAGAGTGGTGTCTCTGTTTCCCCCAGTCCTGTCGAAGTCTTGCAATCAAATCCTGCTAGCCTTCAAAATCTGATTCTCTAGGAATTCCTCCTCCCATTGCCAGACCCCCAGGTTGGGAAGCCTGATGTGGGGCTCAGATCCTTCACTGTAGTGGGTGGACTTCTGTGGTATAAGTGTTCTCCAGTTTGTGAGTCACCCACCCAGAGTTATGGGATTTGTTTTTATTGTGATTGCACCCCTCCTACCATCTCATTGTGGCTTCTCCTTTGTCTTTGGATGTGGGGTATGTCTTTTGGTGATTTACAGTGTCTTCCTTTCAATGATTGTTCAGCAGTTAGTTGTGATTCTGGTGCCCTCTAAAGAGGGTGTGAGTGCACGTCCTTCTACTCTGCCATCTTGAACCAATCTTAGTCAACAATTTATTACTCTTATTTATGAGCAGTATTCCATTGTATGACTTTGCCAGTTTGTTAATCCACTCGCATGTGGATGGACAGTTGAGTCATTTCCACTATTTAACTATTACATATATAGTTGTTATGAGGATTTATATACAAGATTTTATATGGACACATGCTGTCATTTCTCTTGTATAGATACCTGGGAATAAAATGGCTAAATTGTATCATAGTTGTATATTTAAGTTTTAACATTTTAAGAAATTGCCAAAGTATCCTCAAAAGTATTCTTTTTTTTTTTTTTTTTTTTTGCGGTACGCGGGCCTCCCACCGCTGCGGCCTCTCCCGCTGCGGAGCACAGGCTCCGGACATGCAGGCTCAGTGGCCATGGCTCACAGGCCCAGCTGCTCCACAGCATGTGGGATCCTCCCAGACCAGGGCACGAACCCACGTCCCCTGAATCGGCAGGTGAACCCCCAACCACTGTGCCACCAGGGAAGCCCCTCAAAAGTATTCTTAACACTTTAAATTTCCAGCAACATTGTGTGAGAGTTCCAATTGTTTGAAATCCCCACCGACACTTAGTAAGGTCAACCTTTTTAATTTTAAGCATTCTAATATGTGTGTAATTGTATCTTATGATTTTAATCAGCATTTCCCTAGTGATTAATGTTGTTGAGCATCTTTTCATATGCTTATTGGTCATTTGTATATTTTCTTTGTTGAACTGCTGGTTCAATTTTTTGTCCATTTAAAAAATTGAGTCAATGTTTTCCTCATTATGGAGTTTTGAGGGTTATTTATCATATATGCTTTGCAACGATTTTCTGCCCGTTTATAGCTTGTCTTTTCATCCCCTTACCGGTATCTTTTTAAGAAGGAGGGTATAATTTTGATGAAATCTAATTTATCAGTTGTTTTGTGTGGACTGTCATTTTGGTATTGTATCCAAATCTTTGCCTAACCCATGGTCAAAAAATATATTCTCCTATGTTTTTTCTAGAAGTTTTAAAGTTTTTTACATTTAAGTCTGATCCATTTTGAGTTAATTTTTGTATACGGTATGGGATAAGGATGGATGTTCCTTTTTTGCATATGGATATTAAATTATATGAGGACTATTTACTGAAAACACTATCTTTCTCCATTGAATTGCTCTTGAACTTTTGTCAAAAATCATTGAACATATATGTGTGGGTCTATTTCTTGGTTTTATATTTTGCTCCATTGACCCATTTATGCATTCTTACATGAATATCACACTGTCTTGATTACTGTATAAAACATCTTACAGTTACACAGTGTTTATTCTCCAACTTAGTTCTTTTTTTCTAAAGTCTTTTTGTTATTCTAAGTTTTCATTTGCAAATTAACTTTAGAATCAGCTCTATCTACAATAAATATTGCAAGAATTTTCCAACTATTAAAAAAAATACTTCTAAACTTACTAAAAGAGTTGCAAAAATGGCTCATAATATGCCCATATATGCTTTGCCCAGGTTCTACTAGTATCTTACATAACCATGATACAATGGTCAAAACTAAGAAATTAACATGAGTACAATACTATTAACTATAGTCTTTATTTAGATTTATCCTGTTTTCTACTTATGTCCATTTATTGTTTCAGAATCCAAACCAGGATATCATATTGCATTTTGTTGTCTTTCCAGTCCATGGTAGCTCCTCAGTCTTTCTTGTCTCTTATGGCCTTCACACTTTTGAAGAGTACTTCTCAAATATTTTGCTGAATGTCCCCTCAGTTTGAGTTTGTATGATATTTTCACATTGTTAGACCAAGGTAATAGATTTGGGGAAAGAATACCACAGAGGTAAAGTGCTTTTCTCATCACCCAATATCAAGGGTAACATGATATCAAAATGACTTATCATTGGTAATGCTAACCTTGATCATTTTGGTAAGGTGGTGTCTGATAGATTTCTCCACTGAAAGGTACGTTTTTCTTCTGTTTCCATACTTTGTTCATTAAAAGAAAAACATTAATTCCAGCCAACACTCAAGGGGATAGGAATTAAGCTCCTTCCATCTCCAGGAGGGAGGAGTATCAAAAAATTATGGGCATATGTTAAAACCAACACAGTAATTAATAAATATTACTTGGAGGCTATGTAAATATCTTGTTTTTCCTTAACGTTTTACCCACTAATTAATCAGTGGATTTTGCCTGCAGAAGTTGTTACTGTTGTGTTATAATTGTTATTTTCTATTTCCCCCATCACTTCTACATTTTTAATTTAAATTATTCAGTAAGGAAGAGCCATTACTTCTCTTCCATTTACTTATTCAGTCATTTATTTCTTTTAGTCTGGACTCATAGATATTTATTGTATTCTTTGGGCTATAATCCAACACTATCATTACTTAGCTTGTTGCTCAAATTGTCCAAATTTTGGCTATTGAAAGCTCTTTCGTGTCATCTCCTGTGTCCTTTTGACATGGCCCTATCTTTTGTTTTTCTAAGCACTGTGTTACTTTTTTGGCACAATAAGATGGTCCAGGCACCTTTTATTTTCCCTGTCCCAGCCCTAAAATCAGACACTTCTCCAAGGAGCCCTGGTTCCTTTGACTGGAGAATATTAGAAATGAATATTGGGGTTCTAGGTGTGCTCATTGCTGATTGGGTGTCACTTCTTCTAGTTCCTCTGAGCAAACAGAGTTGGGAAATGTGTTCACTGTTTGTGATGTACAGTTCTATGAGGTTTGAGAAATGCATAGTTATATATTCACCCCCACAGTATGATACAGAACAGTCATAGCACAGTGTTGTGTCTTTGTAGTAAATTCCTTCTCCACATGTGCAATCTTATACTGGGGTTTTGATTGTGATTGCATGTACTCTATAGATCAATTTAGGGAGAATCAACATCTAAATATTGAATATTCTGACCCATATACAGAGTATATGTTTCTATTTATTTAGGTCTTTGTTTTCTCTCAGCAGTGTTTTGCAGTTTTCGGTGTATAGCTCTTACCCATACATTGTCAGATTTATCCCTAAGTATTTAATATGTTTTGATGCTTTTGCAAATGGTATTTCTACTTTTATTTCAATTTTTGAGTGTTAATTGTTAATATATGAAAAGACAATTTCTATATTGATATTTTATTTACAATCTTACTAAACCCACACGTTGGTTCTAGTTGCTTTTTTGTAGATTCCATCAAAATTTCTACATAGGTAATCAGGTCATTCACAAATAAAAGATGGTTTTGCATCTTTCTTTCCAATCTTGATAACTTTTATTGCATTTTTTCTAATTGTAGTTAATATAACCTCCAGTACACTGTTTAAAAGAAGCAGAGAGTATGAATATGCTTTTCTTATTGCTGATCTCAGGGAAAAAGCATCGGTCTTTCACCATTAAGTATGATGTTAGCTGTAAGTTTTACACTGATGTCCTTATCAGGTTGAGGAGTTGGATAAGTTTTCCTTTTATTCTGAACTTGTTGAGACTTTTCCTCAGTATAGATGTTGAAATTTTGTAAATTTTTTGCATTGATTAAGATGATCTTATGGTTTTACTTTTTTGGTTTGTCTTATATAATACAGCCACTCCAACTTTGATTATTGTTAGCAAGGTGTATCCATCATTGTACTTTTATCTTATTTGTGGGTTTTTTTTAATTTGAAGAGTTTTTCTTGAAGACAGCATACAGTTGGGTCTTGTTACTATATCCAATCTTATAATTGCAGCCTTTTAATTGGGATGTTTAGACAATCTACATTTAATGTGATTATTGATATGGCTAAGTTTAAACCTCTCCTCTTACTCTTTGTTTTTCATTTGTCATATGTATTCTTTGTTCCCTTTCCTGTTTTTTTGTTTGTTTGTTTTTTGGCTTTCTTTTGGATTACTTGAAATTTTAAAATTCAATTTAATCTTCTTTATTGGTTTACTTTAACTCTTTGTAATTTTATTCGTTTCTTTGGGGTTTATAGGATACATCTTTAACTAATCACAGTCCTTTCTTTTCCTTTTTTACAATTGAAGTATAGTTATTTACAATGTTTTGCTAGTTTCTGGTGTAAGGCAAAGTGATTCAGATATATATATGTGTGTATATATATATATATATTCTTTTTCATATTATTTTCCATTATGCTGTATTATAAGATATTGTATACAGTTCCCTGTGCTATACAGTAGGACCTTGTTGTTTATCTATTTTTAATTAATGAATGAATTAATTAATTTTTGGGGGGCTGCATTGAGTCTTTGTTGCTGTGCATGGGTTTTCTCTAGTTGCGGCGAGTGGGGGTTACTCTTTGTTGCAGTACGCAGGCTTCTCATTGCGGTGGCTTCTCTTGTTGCAGAGCAGGGCTCTAGTCATGTGGGCTTCAGTAGTTGTGGCACGCATGCTCAGCACTTGTGGCACACGGGCTTAGTTGCTCCGTGGCATGTGGGATCATGGACCAGGACAGGGCTCGAACTGGACCAGGGCTCAAACCCGTGTCCCCTGCGTTGGCAGGTGGATTCTTGTTTTGTTTTTTTTTGTTTGTTTGTTTTTTTTTGCGGTACATGGCCCCTCACCACTGTGGCCTCTCCCGTTGCGGAGCACAGGCTCCGGACGCACAGGCTCAGCGGCCATGGCTCATGGGACCAGCCATTCCGTGGCATGTGGGATCTTCCCGGACCGGGGCACGTACCCGTGTCCCCTGCATCGGCAGGACTCTCAACCACTGCGCCACCAGGGAAGCCCCGGCAGGTGGATTCTTAACCACTGCGCTACCAGGGAAGTCCCTGTTTATCTATTTTCTATATAGTAGTGTGTATCTGCTAATTCCAAACTTCTAACTTAACCCTCCTCCACTTTCCCCTTTGGTAACTACAAGTTTCTTTTTTATGTCTGTGGGTCTATTTCTGTTTTGTAAATAAGTTCATTTGTATCATTTTTTTAGATTCCACATATAAATGATATCATATGACATTTGTCTTTCTCTGTCTGACTTACTTCACTTAGTATGATAAGCTGTAGGTCCATCCATGTTGCTGCAAATAACATTATTTCATTCTTTTTATGGCTGAGTAATATTCCATTGTATTTATATACCGCATCTTCTTCTCCACTCATCTGTGGAGGAACATTTACGTTGCTTCCGTGTCTTGGCTATTGTAAATAGTGCTGCTATGAACGTTGGGGTGCATGTATCTTTTTGAATTAGAGTTTTCTTCAGATATATGCCCAGGAGTGGGATTGCTGTATCATATGGTAACTCTGTTTTTAGTTTTTTTTTTATGGAACCTCCATACTGTTCTCCATAGTTGCTGCACCAATTTACATTCCCACCAACAGTGTAGGAGGATTCCCTTTTATTCAAACCCTCTCCAGCATTTCTTACTTGTAGACTTTTTGATGATAGCCATTCTGACCAGTGTGGGGTGTGGTGCTCTTTATTTCTTTGTGTAGATCCAGATATCCATCTAGTATAGTTTTTCTTCTACCTGACAGACTTTCTTTAACATTACTTGTAGTGTGGGTCTTCTGGTGATGAGTTGTGTCAGCTTTTGTGTGCATGAAAACATCTTTGTTTTCCCCTCATTTTAAGCTTTTTTATTGTGATAAAACATACATAACATAAAGTTTACCATTTTAACCATTTTTAACTGTACAGTTCAGTGGCATTGAGTACATTCACACTGTTGTGCAACCGTCATCCCCATCCATATCCAGAACTTATTCATCTTTTTCAACTGAAACTCTGCAGCCATTAAACACTAAATTTCTACTCCCTCCATCTGCCCCTGGAAGCCACCATTCACCTTTCTGTCTCTATGAATTTGACTGCTTTAGGTACTTCATGTAAGTGGTATCATACAATTTTGTCTTTTTGTGAGTGACTTATTTCACTCAGCATAATGTCCTCAATGTTCATCGTGTTGTATAGTATGTATCAGAATTACCTTGTTTTTAAAGCTGAATAATATTCATATATATATATATATATATATATATAACATTTTGTTCATCCATTTACCTGTTGATGAACATTTGTGTTGTTTCCATCTTTTGACTATTGTGACTAATGTTGCTATGAACCTGGGTGTACAAAAATCTGTTCAGTTCTCTGCTTTTGTTTCTTTTGGGTACATACCTAGGAGCATATGGATTTGTTCCTTTTATTTTTGGAAGATATTTTCTTTTTTTGGATTTTAAAGATGACATTCCACTGTTTGGCTGTCATTGTTTTTTTTTGTTTCTCTACATAAGTTGTCTTTTTTCCCCTGACAGTTTGATTATGATGTATTTTGGTCTGGTTTTTTTTTTTTTTTTTTTTGGTTTGAGTTTCCCTGAGGTTCTTAGATATATGGTGTTATGTTTTCAACAAAGGTGGAAAGTTTTTGGTTGTTACCTTCAAATGTTTTCTCTACACTTCCTCTCTCTCCTCTACTCTTTACTCTTTGTGTTTTATTTTGGATACTTTATATTGCTGTGTATTCAGATTTACTAATCTTTATGTATTCAGTATCTAGTCTGCCATTAATTATATCTAGTAGAATATTCTGTGTAACACATTGTAGTTTTCATCTCTACAAATTTGATTTAGGTCTTTTTTATATCTTCCATATCTTTATTTAACTTTAATATATATAGAATACAGTTATTATAATTTTTTAAATGTCCTTTTCTGCTAATTCTAAGGTCTGTTTCAGTAGTGGGTCAGTTTTGGTGAGTTGATTTATTTTCTCGTTATTGGTCATCTTTCCCTGCTACTTTGCATACCTGGTAATTTTTTATTGGATGCCAGATTGTGAGTTTTACTTTGCGGGTGTTGGATACATACATACATATATATATTTGTGTTCTTATACATATTCTTCAGCTTTGATTTGGAATGTAGTTACATCACTTAGGAAGAAAATGATACTTGCAGGTCTTACTTTTAGGATTTGTTAGGCAGAACTGGAGTTATATTCAGTCTAGGACTAATTGTTTCCCACTACTAAAGATAGACCCTTCTGTCAGTAAAAGATCAGGGTCTGCGCAATTGCCTGGATTGGCCATGCCCAAGGCAGGGTTCTGAGGATACTAAACCATGGCGCTGGTGTAAGGCAATGAATGAGTTTTCTTTGTTCTAATCAGTTCAACCAGACCATGGAATAGGAGACTAAAAAGCTATTGGGGTTTGAAAGTCCTGTGATTAGTGTGTGTTTCTGTGTATGTGTGTATATAATTGGTGTGTAAGCACTATAACTTGTTTAAGCTGAATAGTAGATGACTTCATCTTCCATTTATGGCTTATGTTAACATACATGAAGGCATATTCTGGCAGTAGAGGAGAATGCTTTAGATGTGATTACCATTATTGAATATTTAGTGGTTATGATGGGATGTGTGGTATGGGGTTGATGCAGGATAAGTCAGTCAGAAAGCTATGAACTCTCTATGACTTTACATGCCAAGATTGGTGGTTAAAGACACCCCAAAATTATTCTGAGATAAACTTAGGAAATTTGTTTACAGATTTAAAACAAATCGGTCCCAAACAAGAATTAAGTAGAAAATATAAAATAGGCTGCAGTCAGCTTCCACATGTCTAACTTATAGGTCTTGCTTTTGCCATTATTGTTGTTACTCTGTAATTTTGTATGTGTGGATTCAGCACCCAAAAGGCTATTGTCTCCTGTCATCCTCAGAATGAACTAAAAAGGTAATTAAAAATGTAAACTTGCAGGCCTCACTCCATACCTACTAAATTAAAATCTCTGGGTGTGGGGCATAGGAATCTACATTTTTAACAAGCTGCCCAGAGGTTTCCATGGCACACTGATAATTTTTTTTAAAGTACTCCTACAGAACTAATATTCTTTAAAGGAAAGAATTTCCTAAGTACAAATCAGCACCTTTAGTGTTAATCCTTAAATGTTCCCAGATATAGAATCTTCTAACCTTGGATTTAATCTTATATTTGTATTTTGGTTCAGTGCTTGTGTTTAACTCACTAACATCTTCTCTTGGGGATGAGAGTCCTACAAAAACAGTATCAGCTTTAGTGCTTCTGTTCATTTGGGATTCAAAGTATATCTAGTTTGCTTCTTGCACCTCCTAATTAACTCTTTTATAGTCGGAGGGGGTATATTCACTTTTCTTAATATGTCACCTGGAGGGCTTGTTAAACCACACATCACTGGGCCTCACCCCCAGAGCTTCTGATTCCGTAGATCTGATTTGGAGACCCATAATTTGCATTTCTAACAGGTTCCTGGGTGATACTGTTGCTGCAGGTCTAGTGATCACACTTTGAGAACCAGAGTTTAAAAAAACCGACTTAGGATTTGGATCAGCTAAAAATGGCTCTGAAACCTCACTGCACATTGCAATCACATGGGAAGCTTAAACAACATACTAGTGCCTGGAACTTACTCCAGATTAATTAAATCAGAATTCTGGGAGTGATGCCTAGGTATATCTTAATATTCACAGTTGATTCTAACGTGAATCATTGTGCTACAAAGTACAGGCCAAATTCCCTTCTGTTCCTCCATTTCTTCTCTCCTGTGTAGCTGAACAATGAGTGGAAATAGTGAAAATCCCTTTCACTTATTACTTCCTCCATTGGACAACTTTTCTCATTGTACAGTGTTGCCCGGGGCCAATCCTGCTCTTTAACGCCTCCTTTGACCTATTTTCAGGGTTCCCCATGCTGACTTGGAGCGAGTTTGCACATCAGCATGCTCTTCCCCTTCTTTCCTGTGTCTCTGGTTCTACAAGTCAGTATCTTTCTGTAGCAATAAGCCATTCATAATCAGAACTATTATCCTGAAGGGCTCTGTGCAGGAGTTAGTTCTTCTCCTATACAATATTTGCAACAGGTGATGTTTTTAACCTCTTTATTTATAGCATCCTCCTTAACTGGGATGTGCCAATCAAGTGACACTAGTTGGAATATCTTAATTATTGTACATTCATCACAACCATAGTTAGGAACAGTAGTTTTGATCATGATGGATCCTTTCTCATTAAAGTATTGTAGACTGGAGAAACCACAGTTTTGCCCTTAAAATAAGACTTTCAGAGAGCTATATAGATGCTTAATTTACCTGTTAGGGTCAAGGTGGGGTGAAAAGCAGTTTCTTTACAGACTCCCTATGGCATTATCTAGGATGTGGACTTTATTTTGGAAGGAGACTTCCCAGAGACAGGCAGGGCATGTTGGGACCCAATCGAGTCTCTAGTGAGATTTCCATTTTCATTCATGTACTTAACAAATATTTGCTGAGGGCTTACTGTGACAGGTACTGTTTTAAGTGCTAGGGATAGAGCAGTGGCTAAGGTAAAGTTACTGCCTCATGGAAATGACATTCTACTGGCTAGTGTGCGTGTGTGTAAGACATTTAAAATTGTAAGCAAGTAAAAATATTATATATACGCACATACAGTTTCAAATAGTGAAAAGTGCTATGAAGGAAAGAAGTGGGATGGCGGGATAGAAAGTGCACTGGCAGGGCTATGCTGCTCTACCCAGGGATGTCCAATGAGAAGTCATTGCAGGAAGTTTTAATCAGAGGAATCACATTATCTGAATGATGATTTTAAAATGCTCACTCTGGCTGCTGCATAAAGAATGGTCTATAAGGCAGCAAGAGTGAATGCAGGGAGATCAGACTGGAGGTTTTTGTGGTAATTTAGGCCAAAGATAATGGTAGCGTAGCCTAGGCTTTTAGCAATGCAGGGTTGAGAAGTGGATGAATTTGTGAATATCATAAATGTCATGAATTTTAGAGGCATAGCCAACATGACTTGCTGATGGATTAGATATGGGATCGGAGGCAAAGAAAGGAGGTCCTGGGTTTTTGGTTTGAACAACTGGGAGGATGTTGGGGGCATTCAATGAAATGGAGAATAGTGGGAGTAAGAGCAAACCTGGAAAGAAAATCATGTACTTTGAGAAGTCTATATTGAAATGGAGATGCTGGATTGGTATCATGACTCTGGAGCCCAGGGGAGAGAGGTCTGAGCTGGCCATACGAATTTGTGAGTCACCAACAGACAGAGGGAATTTAAAGCCCTGGGCATGAATGAGATGCCCTAGGGAATGAGTGTAGAAGACAAAAGAGATCTGAAGCCTAAGTGCCATGGCAAGCTAAAGGTCAGGGAAATGAGGCGGCAGCAGAGGAGGCTTAGAAGGAGCAACTAGTGAAGTAAGAGGGCAAACCCAGTGAGGGAGCGCCTGTCCCAGAAACCCAAATGAAAAAAGTGAATCCAGGAGGGAGGAATGGCCAACTGTGTCAAGTCACACTGACCAGTGCCTGTCCTGAGCCAGTGTAATGCAGAGAACAGAATGCTGGTTTGCAAAGCAGGAAACTTGAGTTTTAAGATGTAACTGGAACTGACTGCATCATCATCATCATTATAATAGTAGTAGTCAATATTTTTCCTATATCTAGTATGTTTCAGGTACTGGCCTAAGTATATGAATGCATTAGCTCAATGAATCCTCAAAGCAACCATATAGATATATCCTATTATCATTCCCATTTCACAGATGGAGGAACTGAGGCTCATAGAGGTAAAATCATTTGCTTCACATCTCTTCTTTTCTCTCTTCTAAATTATTTGCTCAATGTGACACAGTGTCACCTGGGGTGAATTATTTTCCTTCTTTGCGCTTTAGTTTCCCTCATCTCTAAAATGAGTGAGTGGATCAGTTTAAATTCTTTTCAACAACAGGACTCTCATCTCAAACAAAAGCAGACACAGAAACTCAACATATAAAACAGAAGAGTTGCATTGTTTCAAGCTTGGGTGTAGAGTCTGTAACCCCATACGGTGGGCTTCAGCCCACCCCCTACTCTCTGCCCTGTGGTTTTGCAAACCACTCAACTGGATGGATCCTATATGTCCTTCGGCTTTTAAAACTCCAGAATTCAGATTCTCACTTGTCCCCCTTGTGACAAAGGGTTGGCATTACAGGTTTATTGGTCAGTGTTAGAAATTCTGTGTCTCTGGGCCACACATCATGAAGACATCAGTACACGTGGGATGAAGTCATGACCACTTGCACTTCAGTGAACTGGCCATGATGAAAGCTCCTCACTTACTTTACAGAAGTAAACATCTGAATGGTTAAGTCCTAACACCATACCTTGAAAAAAATTGTTGTTCAATATGTGGTTGATTTAAAAAGAATTGAGTGGTTCTTTGTAATGTCGTCAGGAAAACCTTTCTCTACATCCTCTAGTAAAAGTCAGATTTCCCCCTCTTTATGTGTCTCACGAACCCTCTTCCTACGCCCCATTATAGTCTTTGCCACATTGGATGGTCATTTATCATCTGATTACATATCTCTCTCACCTGCTAGATGGAATCACAATCACCTTTCTGTCCTTGGCACCTAGCACAGGGCCTGGTCACTGTGCTCATCTAACGTACATTGAATGCATAACAGACCCTCCTTTTTGGGAAAAGGTGGCTATAAGAAAGGGAAGAAAATTGTTTGGCAGGGAAACCTGGTGCCTTCCACTCATCTGGTGTTCAGTGGAATGTTTTGTCTCTGGGAACTTGCTCTGTACAGTGGCATAGGCTTGGAATTCCTTAGAGCCCATTAGCATGCCATAAACAAGGAGGACTGCATGTGTTCCACTTCTCCCAATGTGATCAGACTGCTATGTGACAATTACAGTGCAAAATTCTGGTTTTGGTCTTCTAGCTCTAGGTCTGCTAATGGAGATGAAATATAGTCAGGGGAATACAGGCAAATACAGTCAACAGCCTGCAAGGGAGAAGATTGATATTTGTTGTGATGTGCTGCAGGGGGCGGGACAGGGCAGCAATTTAATTCCTGTCAGTGCAGGGGCCTTTTGTAGCTGGGAATGGAAAGTACTGCAAATGCCAAGTAATTTCACATCTGAGGGTTTTGACCTGTTTGTCAGAATGAAAACTTTGGATGAGGGTACATTCCCTCCCCTCAGCTAGAGTAGTATGGTGGTACAGAAAGAGCAGAGTCTCTGCGTGCTATTGACCTGGTTTTGAAAACCAGTTCTGTGTATTTCTACTCATGTGACTTTTGGCACATTACTCAATTTCTCTAAGTCTTAGTCTCCTCTTCTATAAAATAGGGGTAATGATATGTACTTTGATGTGTTTGTGTGAGGATTTTAGGTGGTTATATAAAGGGCCTGGCACATAGTAAATTCTCAATACACAGTAGCTTAAAAAATTAAACTGTTGATAGTTTTACTTGTGCCAGAAATTGTTCTTGCATCTCATCCTATTGATGTGTCTTATCTGCTAAGCACTTCAGGTAGGGAGTGGGGGGTGGGGATGGCACGTCTGAGGGCAGGTAGGGAAGGCAGTCTCTCTGCCCTTAAGCATCTCAGTATCTCCTGCATCTGTCCGCAAATGGATGCATATGTATTTTCATGTTTAAGCCATTCAGTCATTTTTTAAAAAAATTTTTTTAAAATTTAGTTTTGGCTGCGTTGGGTCTTCATTGCTACATGTGGGCTTTCTCTAGTTGCAGCGAGTGTGGGGCTACTCTTCCTTGTGGTGCACAGGATTCTCATTGTGGTGACTTCTCTTGTTGCAGAGCACAGGCTCTAGGCACGCGGGCTTCAGTAGTTGTGCCACATGGGCTCAGTAGTTGTGGCTCGCAGGCTCTAGAGTGCAGGCTCAGTAGTTGTGGTGCACAGGCTTAGCTGCTTCATGGCAAGTGGGATCTTCCCAGACGAGGGCTCGAACCTGTGTCCCCTGCATTGGCAGGTGGATTCTTAACCACTGCCCAACCAGGGAAGCCCCATTCAGTCATTCTTTTCTCCTAGAAAGAAACAAAACAAAACAGAAAAAACCTCAACTGATGATTACTTTAGCACAGTTTACCCTATAAGATTAATCTTTTTCATTCATTCACTCACTTACTAGTTCTTTAACAGATATTTAAATATTTAACAAGTGTATGCTAGGAGTGAGGTGCTTCCTGGGCACTAGGGATACAGGACAGACAGAAATCCTCTATTTCATAGAGTTTACAATCTTTCTGAGGGAGACAGACAATAAAAAAAATAAGTAAAATATGTCACTGTATATTAGATAATGCTGAATACCAGGAAGAAAAATAAAGGAGGAGAAGTTGATAAGAAATATTAGAGGTATCCTAAGTGAGAGAGTTTCAGTTTGAGACAGAGAAATCAGGGAAAGGATCACTGAGAAGGTGACATTGCAGAAAAGGGCTGAAGAAACACAAATATCTGGGGAAAAGCATTCTAGGCAGAGGGTACAGGACAAGTGCCAAGGCCCTAGAGCAGGGGAATGGCTGATGTGGGCACAGGGTAGAAAAGGGGCCAGGGCGGCAGGAGTTGAGCAACCAAGAAAAACAGTAGTAGGAAATGAGCTGAGAGAGGTACCTGGGGTATTAGAGGGCAGATAGTGAGGACCTTGTGCTTTGCCTTTGGCTCAGTATGAGATGGAGAGCTACGGAGAAGTTTGAAGGATCTCTCTGGTTGCTGTGTGAGGATTAGACTTCTGTGAGGGAGCAAAAATCAGGCCAGGATATCAATTTGGGAGGTTATTGCCCATTTTACTCACTGTCATCAACAACGAAGGTGGTAGAAAGAAAAACGTTTTCTTGCTCTTGCAAGAGCACCAGAATCACAACTAACTGCTGAACAATCATCGACAGGAAGACACTGGAACTCACCAAAAACGATACCCCACATCCAAAGACAAGGGTGAAGCTGCAATGAGATGGTAGGAAGGGAACAATCACAATAAAATCAAATCCCATGACTGCTGGGTGGGTGACTCACAAACTGGAGAACGCTTACACCACAGAAGTCCACCAACTGGAGTGAAGGTTCTGAGCCCCATGTCAGGCTTCTGAACCTGGGGGTCTGGCAACAGGAGGAGGAATTCCTGGAGAATCAGACTTTGAAGGCTAGTGGGATTTGATTGCAGGACTTCAACAGGACTGGGGGAAACAGAGACTCCACTCTTGGAGGGCACACACAAAGTAGTGTGTGTATCGGGAACCAGGGGAGGGAGCAGTGACCCCATAGGAGACTGAACCAGACCTACCTGCTAGTGTTGGAAGGTCTCTGCAGAGGTGGGAGGTGGCTGTGTTTCACCATGAGGACAAAGACACTGTCAGCAGAAGTTCTGGGAAGTACTACTTGGTGTGAGCCCTCCCAGAGTCCACCATTAGACCCACCAAAGACCCCAAGTGGGCTCCAGTGTTGGGTTGCCCAAGGCCAAACAACCAACAGGGAGGGAACCCAGCCCCACCCATCAGCAGTCAAGCAGATTAAAGTTTTACTGAGCTCTGCCCACCAGAGCAACACCCAGCTCTACCAACCACCAGTCCCTCCCATCAGGAAAACTGCACAAGCCTCTTAGCCTCATCCACCAGAGGGCAAAAAGTAGAAGCAAGAAGAACTATAATCCTGCAGCCTGTGGAAGAAAAACCACATTTACAGAAAGATAGACAAGATGAAAAGGCAGAGTGTTATGTACCAGATGAAGGAACAAGATAAAACCCCTGAAAAACAACTAAATGAACTGGAGATAGGCAACCTTCCAGAAAAAGAATTCAGAATAATGATAGTGAAAATGATCCAGGACCTGGGAAAAAGAACAGAGGCAAAGATCAAGAAGATGCAAGAAATGTTTAATGAACACCTAGAAGAATTAAAGAACAAACAAACAGAAATGAACAATACAATAACTTAAATGAAAACTACACTATAAGGAATCAATAGCAGAATAACTGAGGCAGAAGAACGGATAAGTGACCTGGAAGACAGAATGGTGGAATTCACTGCTGTGCAACAGAATAAAGAAAAAAAGAATGCAAAGAAATGAAGACAGCCTAAGAGACCTCTGGGACAACATAAAACGCAACAATATTCACATTATAGGGGTCCCAGAAGGAGAAGAGAGAGAGAAAGGACTTGAGAAAATATTTGAAGAGATTATGGTCGAAAACTTCCCTAACGTGGGAAAGGAAATAGCCACCCAACTCCAGGAAGGGCAGAGAGTCCATACAGGATAAACCCAAGGAGAAACATGCTGAGACACATAGTAATCAAGTTGGCAAAAATCAAATACAAAGAAAAATGATTGAAAGCAGCAAGGGAAAAACAACAAATAACATACAAGGGAACTCCCATAAGGTTAACAGCTGATTTCTCAGCAGAAACTCTACAAGCCAGAAGGGAGTGGCATGATATACTTAAAGTGATGAAAGGGAAGAACCTACAACCAAGATTACTCTACCCAGCAAGAATCTCATTCAGATTCGATGGAGAAATCAAAAGCTTTACAGACAAGCAAAAACTAAGAGAAGACAGCACTACCAAACCAGCTCTACAACAAAATACTAAAGGAACTTCTCTAAGTGGGAAACACAAGAGAAGAAAAGGACCTACAAAAACAAACCCAAAACAATTAAGAAAGTGGTAATAGGAACATACATATCGATAATTACCTTAAATGTGAATGGATTAAATGCTCCAACCAAAAGACACAGGCTTGCTGAATGGATACAAAAACAAGGCCCATATATACATGCTGTCTACAAGAGACACACTTCAGACCTAGGGACACATACAGGCTGAAAGTGAGGGGATGGAACAAGATATTCCATGCAAATGGAAATCAAAAGAAAGCTGGAGTAGCAATACTCATATCAGATAAAATAGACTTTAAAGAATGTTACAAGAGACAAGGAAGGACACTACGTAATTATCAAGGGATCAATCCAAGAAGAAGATATAACAATTATAAATATATATGCACCCAACATAGGAGCACCTCAGTACATAAGGCAACTGCTAACAGCTCTAAAAGAGGAAATCAACAGTAACACAATAATAGTGGGGGACTTTAACACCTCACTTACACCAATGGACAGATCATCCAAAGTGAAAATAAATAAGGGAATAGAAGCTTTAAATGACACAATAGACCAGATAGATTTAATTGATATTTATAGTATAGTCCATCCAAAAAAAGGAGATTACACTTTCTTCTCAAGTGCCCATGGAACATTCTCCAGGGTAGATCACATCTTGGGTCACAAATCAAGCCTCAGTAGATTTAAGAAAATTGAAATCATATCAAGCATCTTTTCTGACTACAACACTATGAGATTAGAAACAAATTATAGGGAAAAATGTAAAAAACACAAACACATGGAGGCTAAACAATACATTACTAAATAACCAAGAGATCACTGAAGAAATCAAAGAGGAAATCAAAAAATACCTAGAGACAAATGACAATGAAAACACGACGATCCAAAACCTATGGGATGCAGCAGAAGCAGTTCTAAGAGGGAAGTTTATAGCTATACAAGCCTACCTCAAGAAAGAAGAAAAATCTCAAATAAACAATCTAACCTTACACCTAAAGGAACTTACACCTAAAGGAAAGAACAAACAAAACCCAAAGTTAGCAGAAGGAAAGAAATCATGAAGATTAGATCAGAAATAAATGAAACAGAAACAAAGGAAACAATAGCAAAGATTAATAAAACTAAAAGCTGGTTCTTTGAAAAGATAAACAAAATTGATAAACCATTAGCCAGACTCATCAAGAAAAAGAGGGAGAGGACTCAAGTCAATAAAATTAGAAATGAAACAGGAGAAGTTACAACAGACACTGCAGAAATACAAAGCATCCTAAGAGACTACTACAAGCAACTTTATGCCAATAAAATGGACAACTTGGAAGAAATGGACAAATTCTTAGAAAGGTATAACCTCCCAAGACTGAACCAGGAAGAAATAGAAAATATGAACAGACCAGTAATAAGTAATGGAATTGAAACTGTGATTAAAAATCTTCCAACATACAGAAGTCCAGGACCAGATGGCTTCACAGGTGAATTCTATCAAACATTTAGAGACGAGCTAACACTCATCCTTCTCAAACTCTTCCAAAAAATTGCAGCGTAAGGAACACTCCCAAACTCATTCTATGAGGCCACCATCACCCTGATACCAAAACCAGACAAAGATACTACAAAAAAAGAAATTTACAGACCAATATCACTGATGAATATAGATGCAAAAATCCTCAACAAAATACTAGCAAACAGAATCCAACAACACATTAAAAGGATCATACACCATGATCAAGTGGGATTTATCTCACGGATGCAAGGATTCTTCAGTATACGTAAATCAATCAATGTGATATACCGTATTAACAAATTGACGAAGAAAAACCATATGATCATCTCAATAGATGCAGAAAAAGCTTTTGACAAAATTCAACACCCATTTATGATAAAACCTCTCCAGAAAGTGGGCATAGAGGGAACCTACCTCAACATAATAAAGGCCATATACGACAGACCCACAGGAAACATTATTCTCAATGGTGAAAAACTGAAAGAATTTCCTCTAAGATCAGGAAGAAGAAAAGGATGTCCACTCTCACCACTACTATTCAATATAGTTTTGCAAGTCCTAGCCACGGCAATCAGAGAAGAAAACGAAATAAAAGGAATACAAAAAAACAAAAAAAGAAAAACTTTTTTTTGAGAGGAGGCCCCTGGCTGGTCGGTCAGTCTGAAACAATCACCGCTTGAGGATGTAGCTGAGGAGCATGAAAAAGGAAGGTGAAAATGTATCAAAGCCCCAACTGATTTAACAAGTGTTCTGTTATCTGGTTTTTCCTGGCCATGGTGTGTGGGGAGGTCTCAGCAACCTCAAGGCACTGCCTCAGCTCAGCTGTCATGGTCACTGTGACAACAGGCTCATCTTGGGTCTCACTCTGGCTCTGGAAAAAGGCCCAAAGTCACGGTGAAATGCCAAACTGCAATTGCCTCTTCCTTCGTATGTCTCTTTTTCATCATGGTTTCCCTCCCCCCCGCACCCGCCTCAGGTTTAATCTTATGCTTTTGCCAGGCACTCAGCACCAGTTTTCTTAGTATAAGCAACTGGGTGTCTGAGAGATCTGGGAAAGTGGTTACATATGTCATTTCCTCTTTGGATGAGGAAATCATGGGTGACATGCTCTCTAAGGTTCAAGGCTTTAATATTGTCAGTTTTCTTAAATTACATTTACTTTGAATATCTAGAAAAGTGAGCATGGGGCTATTTCTAAGTTACCTGTCATTCAAGAAGTGGTCTAGGTACTAATGGCAGAATGTCACATCCTGCCTGTTGCTAGTTGAACCCAGAGGCAGAGAACACATTTGGCAAATTTAGCAAATAAGTAAATACGCTCCAAGAAGGATGAAAGAGGGCGATGGTCTTAGCCATTAGGTGGCCATAATAAGGGAAAAGCTAAGGCCGAATGATGTGATTGTGGCAGAGCTAATCTGTTGATTTCCACTGCCTTAATGACGCACTGCCTGCCTCGCAGCACAGTGTTGAGTACAAAACTGCTGACTTGAATCAGGCTGTTCTACCACACAGTACCATGATGCTAGACTCATCATCTGCCTCCAGCTTTTCTGATACAATGTTACTAATATACTTAGCCCTTTCCAGGTTATTTTCATATATATCTTATTTCATCATTATGGGATGGGCAAGTCAGGGATTATTATACCTATTTTCAGATGAGGAAATTGAGATCCAGAAGAGGGGAAAGCTCTTGCCTGTAACCAAATAGCAGACCCATACCTTGAATCCAGTCTTTATTGCTCCTTCCTAAACATGAATCACAGTGCCTGTCACAGAATTAGTAACCAGACTTTATTAAGTGCCTGTTTACACTGGATGCTGAATTAGGCATGAAACAAAAACAAAAAATACATAAACTTGTTTTCTCTAAATCTTTGTTCTCATATGACAAATGAGAGCACAGGGATAAAAAAAATATCGAATTTGGTGATATCAAATTTGGGATGAAGTATGGATATTGTAGGGTAGAAAGAAGGATGAGTTTATAGATATGGTCTGAGTGACAACGAGGGTGATGAACCATCCTGGTTTACCTGGGATTGAGAGGGTTCCTGAGAGACAGAACTTTCAGTGCTAAAACCAGGAAAGACCTAGGCAAACCAGGACAAGTTTGTCACCCTGGACAGCCAATCTTTCCTGGGGGCAAAATATGGAAACAGAAGGATGTCATGGAAGGAGCACTGGACTTGAAGTTAAAAATCTAGGTTAAAATCCTGACTCTGTCATGTACCACCAGTGTAACCTGGGAAATGTCATTGCTTCTCTCTAGGTCATAGCTTACTCACATGGAAAATGGTGATATTAATAGTACCTATCTCTCAGTGTAGTAAGCATTAAATGAAATAATCCACATAGGTAAAAATGCTAAATTGTGGCTAGCTCTACAAATGTGAGGTTTTATTTGATGGTGGCTCCAAAGAAAACTCAGGAAAACAATGAGAGCAAGTTTTATGTTTGTTTTTATGCACCTGCTCTATATATGAAAATAAAGTTTCAGTGAGCCTTGAGTGATTTGAAGAGCCAAGTCATTCAGCAAAATTGTCAAATCCAAAACAAATTGGAGACGGTACTACATGTCTGCTGCTTTCATAGATCTGGAGACTAGAACATAAGCAATTTTAGATGGTACTTATCTTTTCTCCTGTACCAAGTCTAATATGAGAAAGCATCCTTCTCCCACTTCCTTCTGTTCACCAATTTTCTCAAAATCTGTGGTCAGACACCATGTGAATAGTGACCACACAGTGTCAAAAATGGAAAATAGAATATTCATGTTAACTGGGGTTTTACTTTCCTTTATGTCCCTATTTCTACTTCAAATCCTCAAATAGTGGTTTTGAGGGAGTTATTCATTTTTTAAACTGCATCCCTGGTGTTGGTATTGGGATAGTGTAGTTAAGAACAAAGAGGACTTAACTTCTATAAAGGTCTTCTCATTTGTTCATTTACTCATTCAACGTATTTATTGAGTCTATCAGGTCCCCATTAGTGCACTTGGGCACTAGCTACAAGTAGGCAACGAGGCCAGCCTGGTCCCAGACCCCTCATCAGCTTTCATCCTAATGGAAGGAAGCATATGTTAAACATCTTTTAAAAAATAAATGCATGATCATTACACATGTTAAATAGTGCTATGAAAGAAAAGGGCAGGGAGCTTTGATGAAGAAGAATAATGAACATTGTAATTTAGATTGAAGGGCTTGGCCATGAAACTTATACTTCAAAGGTCTCATCTGACTTTGGAATATAAATGAAATGCATGGTTAATATAGATTGTTTTCTCTTTACCTAAATTGCCAATGAGAAACTCAGTATGGGAGCTTTGATACTGAGCTCTCTGCTCATCATTCTCTGCTCATTGTTCACTCAACAGATATTTACTGAGTACCTACTCTGCATTAGACATTGTGCTAGGTGCTGGGATAAGGTGCAGGGAGCAAGGTAGGTGGAGTTCCTGCCTTCATGGAGCTTACAGTCTAGCGGAGGGGAGAAAATAAATATATCTCAGATGGTGAGATATACTAAGAAAAATAAAACAGAGTAAAGGGGAAAGAGAAAGATGAAGTGGGGGTTAGTCACTCTTTTAAATGAGGTGGTCAGGAAAGCAAGGGAGCCAGCTTTGGTGGTTTCTATAAGGAGATTGTTTCTAGATAGAGGGAACATCCAGTCCACAGGATATGAGGTTAGAGTGTGCTTGTGTGTCTGAGGAACAGTGAGGAGGCCGGTGTGGCTGGAGCAACATCAGAGAGGAGGAGAATGGCAGATGAGGTCAGTAAAGTAGTGAGATTGATGGCAGGGTGGATGGGGCTGGTGGATGCAATCATGTAAACCTTGTAGTCCATTGCTAAGAGTATGGTTTTTATTTATCTGCTTGAGAGAAATGATGGCGATCCTTTAACAAAATACTATATCTAAAACTTGGCAGGACCATTCTACTGTCCCTATGAAGCAAAGGGTATGTGCACTACCCAGGAAGCTAGAATGATGCTAGGCCAGAACTAAGTCATCCATGTTTTAGAAGTTGTCAGAATATAGGTTGGTAGCTTTTCTTAGAAATGGAAATTCCAGTTTGGGACATGAAAAAGAATATAAAGACCATGAAACGAGAAGAATTCCAAGTGTGGACAGTGTCTTGGTAAATGATTTAAAAAATCTTGAGGCCCAGGATGAGGTTCTTAGAAGAGATTATTTAATCAGGTAGCATTTTTCAAATTGGAGTTTGAGATTTCTTCACTTCCGGAAGGAGCAGTGGCATGGAGAAAGCAGGTATAATCTTGAAGAGATTAAAGGACATGGGAAGAGACCTAGGCAGTGGAGCTCCTTTTAGCTCTTCCAACCAATTTCTCCTGACTGAAATGATTTGTCCCCCACCACCTGCCCAGACATAGCCACTTTTCTTTTACCTCTCTCTTCCCTTTGAATCTGCTGAAATTCAAGGGGGCAGACGTACAGATGTTCAGTGGCGGCAACATCGAAAACAGTGATGTTTAACCTTTTAAGAGTAAAAGGTCCGATGAGAGTCTGATAAAAGCTATGAAATATCTTTTTAAAAAGTTCTATGGACACATGAATGTGAAATTTTGCATATTTCCATAGGCTCCTGGGCTCCCTGATAACCATCCGTGGATGCTCTAGGGGAACGTGAGTTCAGGTTAAATAGCTCTGTGCTAAGAGATCAACCAGGGCTTTTGTTTTGATAAAGGCAAATGTGGGACGTGGAGGATTATGAGAGGAAAGAGTGGAGAACCATTACTCTGATAGCATTAATTGAGGTTATTTTCCCACCTAGTCATTTTCTCTGGACTCTGAAAAGCACCCTTTGTTTCTGCCCTTCTCAGTGCTAACCATCTGCTTGACATAAGGGATTCAGAGGGACATCAGGCAGGGACTTCTGAGTATCCCTCTGCTTTCTCACCCTCCCATGGGAAAGGGTTCTGGCCACTATGTTTGAAATAAAGTCAGAAAAAAGAGGAGCAGTCAGGGTACATTAAGTGTTCCAAATCTCCTTTCATTTTTAATTCTTCCAAAAGGAAGAATGTTCTTTTCAACCAGGTTTAGGCTGGCTGTGAATGCTGATGTCAGTGCGTGGTCTCACAGAGATTTGTCCCATTGGGGATATTTTTCTTTGTCTGGAAGCTTCCTTTTTTTGTTCATAATTTTTAAGCCTCTCAGCAGATATTCAATGGAAAAAGCTCAGGGCTGAGCCAAAGGCAATTATGAAGCACTTATAGAGTTGGAGACTGACAAGTGGTAATTATTTGGAGATGCTTGCTTTCTTTTCTTCTTCACCACTGTCTCCAACCCCACCCCACAACCTGGTGTGGACTGTCTTTTCAGTTTATCTTGGCTTATTACCAAGGTTTGCCTTTATCACTTCTATATTATGTAGAGAAATATCAGTAATGAAGCCATTTATGCTACTTCTCCAGCACTGAAGTTAGAAGTCTGATGATTTCATGTCAATGCTGAATGTCTTTTCACTATTTCCTTTTATTAGCTGCTGGGAAAAGGAAGAAACAGATTTGATGGTGTATGCCCTATACTGTCCCCTGGAAGCAAATTATTTTAATTCATTTCTACAGTCTCACCTTTTGTCCTCCTCAGCAAGGCAGGTGTTCATGCTGCTTTAATCTATTCAGAGCAATGACTAATCAAACCATTTTGCAGCAATTCTGTTCTAAGCCCTGACCCTATAGCTCCTCTGATCACAAAATCTCCATGTTAACAGCCATGCAGGTTTATAAATGGAATGCTGGAGGGAAACAAAGGAGAAGGAAGTAGACCCTGTGGGTCAACACAGTTTTTAATGTGCTTGTTGAGCATTTGACTAAATCCATAAAACAAAACACCATTTCGGAGGGGGTTGTTCTTCCTGTCAGACTTCTAGGCTTCCAAGGACCAGTTAGAAACAAGGAGATAAGGTTATAGTAGCAGTATATTTTTTATACTATATAAAAATATAGTGTATATATATATATATATATATTTTTTTTTAAATTTTATTAGGGTAGAGTTGATTTACAATGTTGTGTTAGTTTCAGGTGTACAGCAAAATGAATCTGTTATACCAGGGGTCCCCAACCCCCAGGCCACGGACCAGACTGGTCCATGGCCTGTTAGGAACCAGGCCGCACAGCAGGAGGTGAGCCGCAGGCAAGTGAGTGAAGCTTCATCTTATTTACAACTGCTCCCCATCGCTCACATTACCGCCTGAGCTCTGCCTCCTGTCTGATCAGTGGCAGCATTAGATTCTCATAGGAGCGTGAACCTTATTGTGAACTGCACATGCGAGGGATCTAGGTTGCGTGCTCCTTATGAGAATCTAATGCCTGATGATCTGAGGTGCAGCTGAGGTGGTGATGCTAGCGCTGGGGAGTGGCTGCAAATACAGATTATCATTAGCAGAGAGATTTGCACAGAGACCATAATAAATCAATTGCTTGCAGACTCATATCAAAACCCTATCAGTGAGTGGCAAGGGAAAACAAGCTCAGGGCTCCCACTGATTCTGCATTATGGTGAGTTGTATAATTATTTCATTGTATATTACAGTGTAATAATAATAGAAATAAAGGGCACAATAAATGTAATGCGCTTGAATCATCCTCCCGCTCCTGCCCCCGGTCCATGGAAAAATTGTCTCCCATGAAACCAAAAAGGTTGGGGACCGCTGTGTTATACATATACATATATCCACTCTTTTTTAGATTCTTTTCCCATATGGGCCATTACAGAGTATTGAGTAGAGTTCCCTGTGCTATACAGTAGGTTCTTATTAGTTATCTATTATATATATAGTATTTTGTATGTGTCAGTTCCAATCTTGCAATTTATCCCTCTCCCCTTATCCCCCAGTAACCATGTTTATTTTCTACATCTGTAACTCTATTTCTGTTTCGTAGATAAGTTCATTTGTAGCCATTTTTTACATTACAAATAAAAGCGATATTATACAATATTTATCTTTCTATCTTGCTCAGGGTATTTCCTTTTTTGTTTGGAATGAGAATGCTATCTTCAGACTGGGCCTAAGAAGAACAAACACAGCAGGAAAGGCCATAGTTGCCCCTAACAGCTTTGCAGGAGATAGTTCTGTGGCCTTTAGGACTGAAAATTGGGCCTGGGTAGGGGTAGAGAATTCTAATTTTTGCCCAATGTTCTGAAATTTGGAATATGCTGAAAAAAATTATTCTTTGGAGTGGATTTTAAAAGACACTTAAGAACTCTTATTGGAAGTTTGTATAATTAGGAACTTGGACAAGAAAAATTATTCCTCACCTGACTGTAACCACTGTAAGGGTGGGACCTGTGTCAATTTATGTTCACTATTATATCTCCAGGGCCTATTACTGTGCCTGGTCCATGATCGCTTTCTATTATATATTTGTTGAATGAATGAATGACATACTGCTCTGGTAGCAACTTGACCTTATCTCCTCTCCTGCACAGCCATACAGGCATTTAGGAAAGAAAGCTACTGCTCTGTAGATTAACCCAGCTAGGTAGCAGGCTTGTGAAAGAAGTTTGGAAGAAGTAGCCTCTGACCCCTTCCATGTCCTGTAAACTTTCTGAAGTCTTTTCTCAACAGGTTTATACTACTCGTATCTCCACTAGAGAGTTAGCGTAAATGAAAAAAAGACTTTGGCTCTTTAATGTATTTTTCTTCAGTCAAGTTCATAGTCCTTTCAAACTGTTTGAGGCAGTTTCTTCTGTTACATCAAAGTCTTACTGGCTTTAAGAAAGATACCTTAGAAAGTTGGATTAACTTATTCATGTCCTTAGAGATCCTTAAAGATCCTAGGAAAAAGCCTACTAAACATTGCCCCAGTCTTCCAAAAGAATTCAATAGCTTCCAGAGTACTTAATTTACAGTCAGGTGCAAAAATTGTTTATGTATCTGAAGGCCAGACTATGGAAAAGATCAAATAAACAGATTTCTTTGGCATTTTCGGCCCACTATCTGATGAGAAAGAGTAAGAAAACCAACATAAGGAATTGACTTTTTTTTAAAGCAGCATACAAGGACTGGTTAAGACTTGGTGTGTATTCAGCCCAAGTTTTCCAAAACCAGTTATATCTCTAGTACTGGATGATGAGATATCATATTCTCCATGGGGACATTAAAGTTGTAAACAAGGTTCAATCACTGAAGAAAAAATGGTTATTCTCACTAGAGTAGATTTTCTGTTTTTCATGTTATTATGTCCTCATTATTTGAAAAATGACAATTTATGTAAAGTAGAAAGGGCTGACAACTTTTAGTTGCCCAGAGTGATCAATTAAGAAATATGCCATTTCCCCAATCAAACTGAATAAATGAAAGTTGATTGTTGAGATATTTCTGTAATGGTTTCTATATTTTGATTTATTTAATCAAGGTTTTTTTTTTCCTCTGAGATAATTTGCTTGCAAGTATTTTGATTATGGATCCTAGATCCAAACAATCAGGCTTTCTGTAAGCTAATATAATAAAAAAATAGTACAATTTCCCATACAATATTCATTTCCATAAAAATGAAGATCTAATTCATGTGTTTGGCTGTTTGAATATAGGGTGACATAGATAGTCCTAAAGCATACATTTTAAAATAAAAAATAGACAACTAAGTACCATACTTTCAAGATTTTCTTTTTTTCATTGACTTTCAAACAGCTTGATTATGATGTGTTGTCACAAATCCAGAAATATCAAAATTAAAATCACCAAATCAATAAGTAGTATTTAGTAAGTATTTATTGTGTCTATAAGAACAGTTCACAAACTAGGAGCTTTTAAATTCAAAAACTGATACGAAGGTCAGAGGCATGATGTTACAGGATGGCTTATAAAGTGAAAATGATGAAGTTGTTTAAACTTTATAATGATTGGTTATTACAGTGGGGGTTTCCAGATGGCAAGGGCTTGATTAAAATTGATAATCTTATACTATTTTTAGGAAGATGACTTAATTTTCTTTCATGATTATCAGAGGCATCTACAACAAGTGGCCCAAGTTAAGTTTCACCTACGTGGCTTAAGTGGTTTTGTCTGCTCAGGGAATTTTCAAGTTCGGTCTCCATTTTTTATTTAATTTTAACAGTGTCTAGTTATGGATCTCTTTAACTTTATCCTACCTAGAATTTATTGAGCTTTTTGTATCTGTAGATTAAGGTTTTTTATAGAATTGGCAAAGTTTTAGCCATTACTTCTTCAAATATTCTTTCTGCCCCTTTTTCTTTCTCCTCTCCTAGAACTCCTATTAGGTATATTTTGGTATATTTAATAATGTCCACAAGTCTCTGAGGGCTCTGTTCACTTTTCTTTCTTCTCTCTCTGTTCCTCAGACTGGATAATTTCAATTGACCTACCTATCAGGTTGCTGATTCTTTCTGCCTTCTCAGAAAGAGTCATTCTAGTGAATGTCTCATTTCAATTATTGTACTTTTATTAAATTCCAGAATTTCTACTTGGTTATTTTTATAATCTCTAATTCTTTATTGATGTTCTTTCTATTGATGGCATCATTCTCATACTTTCCTTTAGTTCTCTGGACATGGTTTTCTTTAGTTATTTTTTAAAAACATATTTAAAATAGCTGATTTAATGTTTTTGTCTAATAAATCCAACACCTGAGCTTCCTCAGGGATACTTTTTACCAACTGCTTCTTATCCTATGAATAGGTGATAATTTCTTGTTTCTTTGCATATACTGGTAAATTTTTGTTGAAAACTGCACATTTAAAATAATATGTCAAATTTGGATATCAGATTCCCACTGGCCCAGGGTTTACTGTTGCCATTTGTTTTTGTTGTGGCCATGTAGTTTTTGTTTGCTTATTTAATGACTTTCCTGGATTAACTCTGTAAAGTCTGTAATCGTTGTCATGTATGGTCGCTGCAGTCTCTGCTTGGTTATCTTAGTGGTCAACTAATTATTGGACAAAGACTTCCTTAAATGAATTGAAGCAAAAAGTCTTTCACCTTTTGCAGAGGGTCTCTGTGTGATCGTTGGGGCATGCCTTCAGCCCTCCAGCAGTTTATAACTCTGCCTTACCCTTTACCTCCTATTTGCAAATGCAGAGCCTCAAGGTCATCTAGAGGTGCGAGATTATAACCTTAAGTCTTTCCTGGGCAAGCACACAGTCCTACCCATTTGCATGACTTTTTTTTTAACATCTTTATTGGAGTATAATTGATTTACAATGGTGTGTTAGTTTCTGCTTTATAACAAAGTGAATCAGTTATACATATACATATGTTCCCATATCTCTTCCCTCTTGCATCTCCCTCCCTCCCACCCTCCCTATCCCACCCCTCTAGGTGGTCACAAAGCACCGAGCTGATCTCCCTATGCTATGCGGCTGCTTCCCACTAACTATGTATTTTACATTTGGTAGTGTATATATGTCCATGCCACTTTCTCACTTTGTCACAGCTTACCCTTCCCCCTCCCCATATCCTCAATGCATGACTTTTTAAATCCCTAGAAATGTGTTGGAGCTTTTCAACCCCCTCTATGTGCATCTCATTCCCTAGTTTTTCCTTGTAAGTTTTTAGGTTACCTTCTTATTTGCCCCAAGTTTTATTGCTGTCTTAGGCAGATATGATATTAAATGATTGCCACTGATTGTTTTCAAAACTCCAGGAAAAGGCTGTTCACACTGAGAAACGTCTGAGTTAGGTCAAATAAAGACAAGCACTGTGAATTGAGGTTTCAGTGGAACTGCAAGACAGGTCAAATAATGACAGTGTTGCAAATAGTAGTTTTGGGAAGCTTCAAAACCTTTCTGCCCTGACGAATGGCTACTAGACTGCTGGTTTTCACCATGATTGTGAGGCTGTTGGTTGTTAAGGTTACTGTGGGGATGGGAGATGGGGGTTATGAACAGGGCAAGTACAGTACCACAAAGTTCACTGTTCTTTCCAAGATTCAACCATTTTTCTTGAGTAAATGTTGGTCAGGTTGTTGCAAACCTGTGATTAATTTAAAGAGTTCTGAAAAAGTTGATTTTGCCTTTTTTTGCCATTGTTCTCATTGGTTTTATGGAGGAGTAGCTTTTTGTAAGTCCTTACTCCGCATTCTCACTGATGTCATTCCCCTAGGGACCATAATTACTAATCCTGTTATGAATATCTGGTTAACATATCTAGAGTTTTAAGTTCAAACTTCAGAAAAATGCATCTTTTAATTTATTCTGGGTGGCTCTGGGAGTTTTAGGCCAAATTTCCAGCAGTTCAGCATTTCATTTTGCTTATAAGATTTCGTGGCTATTGGTCATTGGGTTGGCTACTATGTTTCAGTCCAAGAAATCTGGATATTGTCCTCATTTAAAGGCTATTCTGAAATAATTTCTCAGTGGTTTAAGCTGCCTTGTTTTCAGGTTTTCTTTTTAATCTGTTTAACTTTTCCTGAAAAGAGAGGCAGCAATGTCACCCTCTCTGGAAAAAACTCCAAACGAATTTTTTTCTTTGAGTTATTTGATATATCACCTGTGACTTGCAAGTCAAAGAGCTAAATTATTTTAAAATCAAGTAACATAAATAAAAAGTAAATGAAAGACGCGTGAAGAGTCATTCAATCAAAATGGCATGGGTAGTTCATGCTTAGAGAATCCTTCCTTTCCTAACACACAGCAATGACAGATAAAATATAGATAGAGGAAATGTAGAATACACAGCTATACTCAAAATAATATAAACATATTCACGGATGGGAAAATGGACAGAAACACAAAAAACAGAAAACAATTTTAGTATCATGTGTCTGTTGCATTCCTGGTTTAGGAGTAGGCAGAGGTGGATGGGTGTTCAACTGTTTTGGAATAGTAAAGACTAAAAGTGCTTCACTGGAGGATGAAGAACTAGAACTATGTTCGCTACTCAGAATCAGGGTCTGGTATTAATCTTTTCTGCATTGAGGGTGTGGTGGTGGTTAGATTTTTCTGCATTTGAAAGAGCATTTCAGGGAATTCCCTGGTGGTCCAGTGGTTAGAACTCAGCACTTTCACTGCTGAGAGCCCTGGTTCAATCCCTGGTCAGGGAACTGAGATCCCACAAGCTGTGCAGGGTGGCCAAAAAAAAAAAAAAAAAAAGAAAAGAAAAGAAAAGGAAGATTGCAAAACAGCTTCAGGTTATGACTTGTGTATACCAAGGAAGTGGGAGGAAGTAGACACATTCTAGCATCTAGGACTTGAGTGAAATCCATAGCTAGCTCAACAATTATATCTGCATTATCACCAATATCATATCAGGATGGGGATTTACGCCACCTGGTTCTGAACTGCAGGGCAAAAGTGGGTGGTTTTGTGAGCAGAGGCAACTAAAAATGTACTAGACAGAGACGGTTGATAAAAGAGAAAGCTTGACCTCATTCAAGTTGATCCTGCAAACTAATATTCCAAAACTAAAGAAAAATAAGTGTAAGGAAGGTAACTAATAAAAATCAGGAAATGAATTGAATGCAGACCAAATGAAAATAACAGTAATCAGAAAATGATATTAAAATGTTTTTTAATGCTCTGTCTATTTGATATATCCATTAAAAAAAAACAACAAAAACTAGACCAGGTATAAACTAAACAGAAACATACATAATTAGAAATCTTGGAAATAAAAACAAAACACAGAAGTTAAAATAAAAAAGCTAAATAAATGGAATAAATTCTAGGCTGCAGATAGTAGCAGAAGGCAGATTTCCACTCAAATGGCTGAAGAAAGTACCAATCTAGAGTTCTATAACCTGATAAACTATCATTCATGAGTGAGGGACAAATAAAGATGTCAAAAGACTAAGAGAATGTGATGTCAAAAGACTAAGAGAATTGACCACTTACAAAACCTCTTTAAACTACTTAATCACAAACCATACAAGCATGAGTGGAGTAAAATATTTAAACTCTTGAAGAAAATAAACCCCAACAACCTAGAATTCTGTATTCTGTGAAATTATCCATCAAAAGTAAAGACATATTTTCTCTGACCTACAAAAATTGAAGAAGTTTGTAGCCAGTAGCTTTATCTTGCAGGAAATGTTAAAAGAAGTTCTTTCAAGAGAAGAAAATAATATAGGTCAGACAGAAATAAAGACGCAGACATAGAGTATGGACTTGAGGGCATGGGGAGGGGGAAGGGGAAGCTGGGACAAAGTGAAGGAGTGGCATGGACATATATACACTACCAAATGTAAAATAGGTAGCTAGTGGGGAGCAGCTGCATGGCACAGGGAGATCAGCTCAGTGCTTTGTGACCATCTAGAGGGGTGGGATAGGGAGGGTGGGAGGGAGGTGCAAGAGGGAGGAGATATGGGGATATATGTATATGTATAGTTGATTCACTTTGTTATAAAGCAGAAACTAACACACCATTGTAAAGCAATTATACTCCAATAAAGATGATAAAAAAATATAGGTCAGAAACTCAGATCTACATATAGAAATGAAAAATATTGAAGAAGGAATAAGAGAGGGTAAAATAAAAGCCTTTTATTTTTCTCATTCTTAATTGATCTAACAAAAAAGATAGTTCAAAATAATAAAAGCAACAAAGTATATGATTATGTATGCTTAAGGATATATCTGTATATGTATGTATATATAAGCTTATGTATGCTTATATATAAGTGAAATGAATGACAGCAATGATACAAGGGAAGTGAGAGAGAAATTAGGATTATTTTGTTATTATAAAGTACTCACCAGTGAAGTGTTACAGAGTTATTTAAAAGTGGACTTGGATTAGTTGTAATTGTATATGGCAGACTCTAGAGTAAACACTAGAAAAAAAAAGAAGTATAACTGGTACATTAAGGAAGGAGACAGAATGGAATCATACAAAATGTTCAGTTGAAACCTCAAAAGACAAAACAGAGCAGAAGACAAAAACAAGAACAGAGGCAACAAATAGAAAACTATAGTATAAATATGACAGAAATTGAACTATCTCAATAATTGTTTTGAATGCCAATGGTTTAAATTCATTAATCAAAAGACAAAGATTGTCAGAGTGGGTAAAAACACACCCATCTATATGTTGTCCACAAAAACTTTAAGGACATATAGATTACAAGTAAATGGATGGAAAAAGATATACCATGTTAATACTAATCAAAAGAAATCAGGAGTAGCTATATTAATTTCAGCACAGGCTTCAAAGTGAGGAAAATTATCAGGGATAAAGAGGGTCAATTCTCCAGAAAGACATAATAAACCTTAGAGTGTATGCACCTAACAAAAGAACATCAAAATATGTGACACAAAAACTGTTAGAGTTGCAAGAAATAGATTAGTCCACTATATACTTGGTGACTTCAATACCCTTCTGTCAGAAATGGACAGAGCCAGCAGGAAGAAAATCATTAAGAACAGTTGAATTCAACCACACCATTAATCAATTCAATATAATGCACATCTATAGACTACTTCATCCGATAACAGCAGAATACACATTCTTCTCAAGCTCACATTGGAACATTCAGCGAGATAGGCCATACTCTGGGCCATAAAATACTCCTGCACAAATGTAAAAGAATAGGAATCATATAATGTCTGCTCTCAGACTACAGTACAATCAAACAAGAAATAAACAACAGAAAGATACTTGGAAAATCCCCCAATACATGGAGATTAAACAACTCACTTTTAAATAACACATGGGTCAAAGAAGTAATCTCAAAAGAAATTAAGAAATAACTTTAACTAAATAAAATTGAAAACACAACTTAATTTGTGGGATGCAGTGAAAACAATGCCTAGAGGGAAATTTAGAGCATCAAATGCATATTTTAGAAAAGGAGAAAGAGCTAAAATCAAACATATAAGCTTCCTCCTCAGGAAATTAGAGAAAGAAAAGCAAACTAAATCCAAAGTAAGCAGAAGAAAAGAAATAATAAAAATTTGAGCAGAAATCAATGAAATTAAAAAAATCAATAGAGAAAATCAGTAAAACCAAAACTGGTTCTTTGAACATATCAGTAAAATCAAAAAGCCTCTAGGCAGACTAACTAGGGAAAAAAGAGAGATGATAAAAATTACTAATATCAGAAATGAAAGAGAGGGCATTTCATTTCTGAGATCTAATTTGCATTAAAAGGATAAAAAAAGATACACTATGAATATCTCTATACCCATAAATTTGATAACCTAGATGACATGGGCCTATTCCTTGAAAGGCACAATCTGCCAAAACACACAAAAGAAGAAATAGATAATCAACATAGGTCTATATCTATTAAAGAAGTTGAATCGGGCCTCCCTGGTGGCGCAGTGGTTGAGAGTCCGCCTGCCGATGCAGGGGATACGGGTTCGTGCCCCGGTCTGGGAGGATCCCATATGCCGCGGAGCGGCTGGGCCCGTGAGCCATGGCCGCTGGGCCTGCGCATCCGGAGCCTGTGCTCCGCAACGGGAGAGGCCACAACAGTGAGAGGCCCGCATACCGCAAAAAAAAAAAAAAAAAAAAAAAGAAGTTGAATCAATAATTATCATCTTCCAAAACAGAAAGTACCAGGTCCAGATGTGTTTACTGGTGAATTCTATGAAACATTTAAGGACAAATTTTGCCAGTTTTCTACAATCTCTTTCACAAGGTAGAAGCAGAGGGAATACTTTGTAACTATTTCTATGAGGCCAGCATTACCCTAATACTAAAATCAGACAAAGACATTTTAAGAAAAGAAGACTACAGACCAATATCTCTCAGAAACATACATACAAATATTCTCAACAAGATATTGTCATATGAAAAGAGGCTCCACATCATACGTCATCAGGGAAATGCAAATTAAAACAATGAGATATCACTACTCACTGAATAGAATGGCCAAAATCCAGAGTACTGACAGCACAAAATGCTGGTGAGGATGTGGAGCAACAGGAACTCTCATTCACTGCCTGTGGAAATGCAAAATGGTATAGCCACTTTGGTAGACAGTTTGGTGGTTTCTTGTAAAACAAAGCATACTCTTACCACATGATCCAGTAATTGCACTCCTTGGTATTTATCCAAACAAGTTGAAAACTTATAACCACACATAAACCTGCACACAAATGTTTATAGCAGCTTTATTCATAATTGCCAAGAACTTGGAAACAACCAAGATGTCCTTCAGTAGGTGAATGGATAAATAAACTATGATATATCCAGACAGTGGAATATTATTTAGCACTACAAAGAAGTGAGTTATCAAGCTATGAAAAGACATGGAGAAAACTTAAATGCATATTACTAATTGAAAGAAGCCAATCTGAAAAGTTTGCACTTATGTGATTGCAAGTATATGACATTCTGGAAAAAGCAAAACTATGGAAACAGTAAAAAGATTAGTGGTTGGTAAGAGTTAGAGGGAAGAGAGGCATAGGCAGAACACAGAGGATATTTAGGACAGTGAAAATGTTATGTATTATATTTAATACACACATGATTCTAGTTAATCATGATACATATCATTATATATTTGTCCAAACCCATAGAATGTACACCACCAAGAGTGAACCCTAATGTAAACTATGGACTTTGTGTCAATCATTGTAGGTTCATCAGTTGTAATAAATGTACCACTCTTGTGGGGGATGTTGATAATGGAGGAGGCTATGCGTGTGTGGGGAGCACAGGGGAATATGGGGAAATCTCTGTACCTTCCTCTCAATTTTTCTCTGAACCAAGATGTTCTAAAAAAATAAAGTCTTAAAATACACACACATTCGCTGTACAGCCGAAGCTAGCACAACATTGTGAAGCAACTATATCCCAATTAATAAAAAAGGTAAATTAGATCAGCCTCTTATAAATTGTGGAAAAAAAATACACACACAAACAAGAACTACTTAAGGTTGTATTTTAACAAAAAGGAAGTGAACCCAGAAGGAAGGAGTGGGGTACAAGAAATTATGGTAAGGACAGAAACAATAAAACATTATGAATATTTAATTAACTATAAACTTTATAAAATAATTGTATTTATGCATTTATAACAGAAGATATAACTAAAATTCTAGAAAGCAATCACAGGAAATATGTAGATATTCAGTATTAATAAAGATAATAAGGTCTTTGCCTTGTTTGAGAGGAGGACAGGAGCCCCAGATAACTTCAGACTCTGTTAGAGAAGTATGTAGTTAATATTGATTAAAAATTTAAAGTTACTCACCAAATAATAAATAAATGAAACATAATTCCAACCAGCAGGGGGAAAATGGAATAAAGGAAACTTTGTCAACTCAACAAAAATGTAGGAATAGACAAAAACAAAAGCCAAATAAAAAAAGTTCTGTTAAAAAAAAAAGGATGGCAGAAGGAAGTGAAAAGAAATCACAAATGATGTAAATTAAACAAACTTTTTCTGAGACAGGACCCATCAGATTGGATTAAAAATTAAAAAATACAGCTGTATACACATTATGAGACACATCTAAAAGAAAAATAGAGAAAATGAAAATAAAGGAATAAAGACAAATGAATGAGACAAATACTAGGAAAAGAAAAGCTGGTGTGACAAAATTAATATCAGACAAAAATAGAATTTAAGCCAAATAGCATCAAACAGGATAAAAAGGATACCACCTAGTAATATAAGGAACAATATGTTTTACAGATGAATTATTATTACTAACAAGAGAATTCAGCAAGTTAATCTAGATATAAGATAAATATTTTAAAAATTGAAGGCGTACTTCTACAACAGTAATTAAATTTAGAAAAATATAATGGGAAAAATCCACTCATAAAAGTAGCAGAAACTATAAGATCATAAAACATTTAATGAAGGAAATAAAAGTAATCCTAAAGAAAAAGACATGATATACTATTTTTGTAACCAGAAGACTTGGCAGCATATAAAGACCTAAATAGAAAGAGCAAAACTACAATTTTTGTATAGGTGAATATATAATCTCAGAGCAGGGAAGGATTTCAAAAACATGACAGTGCAAGAAGAAACCATAAAGGAAACTACTGATAAATGCATTAAAATGAAATCTTCTGTGCATCAAAAGACAATTCTCAGAATCAGATGTTTGTAGTTCATTCAGGTAGCAAATGATCCAGAATATATTAGGAACATATACACACATATAAGAAAAAGGCTAACAGCCCAATTAGAAAAATTGGAAATGTATATGCAGGCAATTCACAGAATAGAAACCTGAATGGTCAGAAAACGTGCCCATCTTCACTAGTTAGAAGGGAAATGCAAATTAAAACAATCAAGTACCACTCACCTATCACATTGGCATGTTTTAACAAATCTGACTATTACAAATGTTGTGAATGTGGGGAAAATGATACTAAGGAGGTGCAGATTGGCACAGACATTTTTGGTGAGCAGTTTGCCAGTATCAGTCAAATTGAAGATATTTATTATCATAATGTGTTGCTGATAGTGAGAGCTGCTTCTTTTCTCACTTCTGACATTTCCTTCCACACTGAAGGAGTCCCATTGATGTAGCACTTTTGGCCTCTCTCTTCCCCTTCATTCACTCCTTCCCAGGGGACAGAAATCATTTATTTTTATTGGTGAGTTTGGAAGGAGAAACTGAGTCTGTGGAGGCCAGCCCTTCCATCTTTCCTTCCTCTTGGGGGGCTAAGGTGAGGCTGAGCACCTGTTCTCCTATACTCCTCTGTGTTTTAAGTTTTGCCGTCCAATGATGCTTGTGACTTGAGTGGGAGTAAATTTGGTTCTAGAATTAAAAAGTATACCTGGCTACAGATATAAACGCACTGTCTAACGTTAGCTTTATTTGTTAATAATAATCTACTTTCCTCTTAAAATGAATTAAAGAAAAAACCAAACTCCTCAATTGATAACCTGAGTGAGGAAGGGAGATGCTATCTATTGGAATCTTCTCAAAACCCAACACTCATCATTCTAGTTTTATGTATATACACTAGAGAAACAATCACATGTGTACACGAGGGGATATTTACAAGAATATTTATGGCAGTTTTGTTTGTAAGAGTGAAATGAGCAACCACCGAAATTTCTCTCCACAGAAGAAAGGATAAATACAATGAAGTCGGCCTACATGTATCAAAATGTCACAAAACATGTGTAGTGAAAACAATAAGTTTACATAAGGATGATATGTACTGTGTGAGACCATTTACAAAAATGTTTAGAACATATAAAATGATACCATATACTGTACATAGGATGATGAAAAGTATAAAGACGTCTTTTTGAGTGATCATACCAACTTAAGAGCACTGTCACCTCTTGTGGGGTCATGTAGGAATGAAGTGAGATTGGGGAAGCATGCAAAGAAAATTTCAACTGTCTACGTAAAGCTGTGTTTCTTAAAAAGATCTAGAGCAGCAAAGCTGGCAGGGTATTAACATTTGTTAGATCTGGATAGTGGGTATATGACTGTCTGTTATATTGTTTTCTGTAATTTTCTCTGTGCTTTAATAATAAAAAAGATATCCCGGAATATTAGCTTAATATACTGACCTCAATTTCTCACTGAAAATATTTTTAAAATGTCTTTTAACCCTGAATGCAGAGCATGGGGCTATTGAATGCGCTTGATTACTTTCTCCCTGTTTTGTTTTTAAAGTGAAGCCTAAAGCATATTCCTTCCTTTTCCTTGGGCCTGAATTTCCTCATTTATAAATCAAAAGAGGTTGGGCTAAATGATCCCTAAGTATGGTTCTCCATAGTGTCTTGCTCTGATGTTCTGTGAGATTGGGATGTTTTCCACAAGGCAGATACTGAAAGAAAGGGCAAAGTTATATAGCAGCAGCCTAAGGCCTGTGATTTTTGGGAGAACCTATAATGTCCCTGCACTCCACCCTAGGCTTTTCAGCTGTTCTGCTCTTTATTCTTCTTTTCTCTCCACCCTCTTTGTGATCAGTGCCTTAGCTGGTCTAGTACAGGTGGGTAATTGTAGACAGGTGCCATGCATTTGCCTATGCAGCGATGACCTTCCATGCATATACAGCAAGTGCTGCAGTCCTTAAACAAGCAGGTTGCATGTATGGCAATCTTTTTCTGCGTGTGCAGGGAGGGCTGCTCAAATTCAACACAGAAAGCCTCAACGCTCATGCCCTCCTGTGCTGCTTCCTGAGCTGCTGTCCTGTTCTCTCTGACTAGTTCCTGTTCTTCAGTTATTCCTTTTTGACGGATTTGAAGCTTTGGCCCTGGTCCTCCTATAAAAGGCAGACCCTGCTTCCACCCATGCACTTCAGCCCAATCTGGCACTGTAAAAACTGACCTTTTCCAGGTTCACTTGCTGAGGTCTTGCCTTTAGCCTGTTCCCTCTGGATCCATGGGACCCTATTGACAGCCACGGACCCTGCCCTTGCCTCCCTGGGACCCTACTCTTCTTGAGATCTCTCGTGCCTTTACCACACTGGCCCCAGCTGCCCTGACCCATTGTTTCCTAGGTGGCTGCCTTGAAAGGCAATTTGAATATCATTTGACTCCAGCCTTCAACACTGAAAGGAAACTGCCTGCCTGCCTGTGATAAAACAAGGCGTCATAGCAACCTCAGCCTAGACCAGAAACCCTTCTAAGCAAGTGAATATCTTTTAAAGAATAAGCTATTTTTAATAAATTATTGATAGTAGACACCTAAAGTGATTTTTTAAATTATCTTTTTAAAATATAAAAGTAATGCTTATTATGTAAAATATGGAATAAATACAAACAAAAAGAAGAAAATAAAGTACTTGCAATTACAGCGATGAGAGGTGACAACTAACATGGTACATATCCTTTTTGATTGTCTCTCCCTCTTCATGTATATATGAGAACCATTATTTACATGTGTATGTATATATATGCACACATATATGTATAACCACACATATGTGTATACACACATACTACACACATGCATACATATACATAGACACACAGGATTCGAACTCTTTTTACAAAACATGATTAGATTGTATATGATGTTTTCCTTTTAATGATATCATATTATTTTTAATGGCTGCATAATATCTATTATGGATGTACTAAGATATAATTTAACCATTCTTTAACTGTTATACATATAAATTGTTTGCAGTTATTTTTGCTATTATAAGTAATATGTAATTAATCTCTCTGTGGCTAAGTCTTTATGTCATTATCTTATAATTTCCTGAGGATCAATCCCTAGAAATGAAAACACTGGATCAAAGAGAATGCATATTTTGAAGGCCTTTGAAATGTATAGCCTGGCTGGCTTTCAAAAAGTTTGCACAAATATATACTCTAACCAGCATATAAGAGAAAGTCTGTTTCTGGAAATCTTGTCAAACTGGATATTACCTATCTTTTCTATCTTTAACCATTTGTTAGGAAAAAATTACTATTTCATTCTTACTTTAACTCGCATTCTTTGATTACCACTGAGATTTTTATTTGACCATATGCTTCTTGGCCACTTGTATTTCTTTTTTATGAATTGCCTTTTTGTGTCCTCTGCTCATGTTTCTGTTAGTGTGTTTGTCTTTGTCACATTGATTTGTAACATCTTCTAATGACATTATTTTAAAGCAGAGATGTGAAGTGGCTTCACTGCAACCTTCCTAGGCAATTGTAGTTACAGGCAGGAATAGAATCTTTTGCTCATTTATTATTTCAGCATCATTGTATGTCAGGACTGGAGCCCAGGGGCAGGATAGACATGTTTGGGAGCATGAAAGTAAGTCCTACAGAGGTTCAGTGGCTTACCCAGCATCTGGGATGTGATGCCCAACTTCCTAAATACTGTCATGTTAAGTTACTAATCTCACGTTCCAAAGAGATCCAGAGGGGAAATAGTGAAAATACCTCTCTTGATGCCAATGTCTTTAGGTTCAAATAAATCCAGAAGCTCAGTTTTACGTGGACTATTTAATAATTGACTGGGCAAGGTAAGGCAAACATTTTATCACTACATTAATCTTATCACCTTATTCCTTATCACATAAACCTCCGGTGGCTCTCCATTGTTTCCAGGCACGTCCAGACTCCCCAGCTTGGCATCTAAGACCCTTGGTAATCTGCTTCTACACAGCTCCATGCCCTTCTCTCTCCCCAAATACAGTCCATTCAGATTGGCCTCCTCGGTGATGTCACATGTGACATTCTCTGTAGCAATCCCTGTGATACTGCTGTTCACCACATCTGCACTGCTCTTCTTCCTTCCCTTTCTTGTACCTATGTAAACACATCCTGTCCTCTGGAGTCCAGATAGAGAACAACTTCCATGGAGCCTTCCCATCTCAGCTTTTATTTTTTTTATTTTTTATTTTTTTGCGGTACGCGGGCCTCTCACTGTTGTGGCCTCTCCCGTTGCGGAGCACAGGCTCCGGACATGCGGGCCCAGCAGCCATGGCTCACGGGCCTAGCCGCTCCAGGGCATGTGGGATCTTTCCAGACAGGGACACGAACCCGTGTCCCCTGCATTGGCAGGTAGACTCTCAACCACTGCGCCACCAGGGAAGCCCTCAGCTTTTATATATATGTATGTAGGTTTCCTTCTCACAATTTTTTTTGGCTGTGCCATGCAGCTTGTGGGATCTTAGTTACCCAACCAGGGATTGAACCCGGGTCCTCAGCAGTGAGAGCGTGAGGTCCTAACCACTGGACCACCAGGGAATTCCCTCCTTCTCACATATCTTAAAGCCTGACCACATACAGTTGATTTACTGTAGTCTTTCTTGTACTGTCCTATCTCTTAAAGCTGCATGTGGTTTTGTCTCATGTCCCCCAAATGGAAGAACGTATCTGGGGGGGATTATGTGGGACAGAACCTGAATACATCTTGCCTATCATTATGTATATAATCTGGAATAATCTGGAACAGAGGCTTATAAATTGATAGGTGCCAATTGGTATTTGTGGAGTTGACCTTTTCATTGAAACCTATATTAAGCACTTATTGTGTGCCTCTACTTGGCTAAGTGCTGAAAGGTGTGTGCTTTTGAGGAAGTCACAGTCCGCTGGGGAAGGTAGACCTAGGTTCTAAATCTGTCTCTGCCAGCAACTTAATAGTTTACCTTGGGAATGTCACATAATCATCTCATCTATTCATTCCACAGGCATTTCCCTGTGTGTCAGGCAGTGTGCTTGGTGCTTAGAAATACAGAGTTGAACGAGGTCAATCTCTGCCTCCAAAAGCATCTGTGTTCCCAGTTCCTTATAACACAGTGTGAGAAGTGCTGTAGTTAAAGTATGTACAAAGTGCTATGGGAACTGGAACAGGAGGGAAAGTCACACTTACAGGCTTGCTAGGTGGCAAGTACAATCTATGTAAATGCTCTAAGCTTAGGTAGGGGTGGGGCACAGAGGCAGGGAGTATAAGGGAAGGCTTTGAAGAACTGGACATTTGAACTGGATAAGTTTGTTACTGACTTTTCGAAGGTAGAGGGAGAGAGAGAGAGCAGGACTGTTCAGAATATGTTATAGGAACTAAGGGGTGTATGTCTATGTGTGTCTTGTGATGTGTGTTGGGAGGTGGTGAGAGAGGGGAAGAAGAGCTCGGAGAGTTAGGTTAGGAATGGGTTACAAAGGGCTTTGAATGCCATGCTAAAGAATTTGAGGAACGAGACAAAGTTTTGCCATGTTCACTGTGTGGAAGGAGAAAAGAAATGATAAATAGGAGTGAATAAGAATGCATGTTCTCTTTAAGAAATTTCAGTATAAGTGGAACTGCCATATCACATGGTGCCTCTGTGGTCTGTGTATGTAAAGGAGCTTGGTAAACTGTAAAGGCTTAAGTAGTATTGTCCTTGTTGTATAATTTTATTTATTTATTTATTTATTTAAATGTTTTTATTGGAGTATAATTGCTTTACAATGGTGTGTTGGTTTCTGCTTTATAACAAAGTGAATCAGCTATACATATACATATATCCCCATATCTCCTCCCTCTTTCGTCTCCCTCCCACCCTCCCTATCCCACCCTTATAGCTGGTCACAAAGCACCGAGTTGATCTCCCTGTGCTATGCGGCTGCTTCCCACTAGCTATCTATTTTACATTTGGTAGTGTATATATCTCCATGCCATTCTCTCACTTTGTCACAGCTTACCCTTCCCCCACCCCATGTCCTCAAGCCCATTCTCTAGTAGGTCTGCATCTTTTTTCCCGTCTTGCCCCTGCGTTCTTCATGACCACTTTTTTTTTAGATTCCATATATATGTGTTAGCATATGGTATTTGTTTTTCTCTTTCTGACTTACTTCACTCTCTGTGACAGACTCTAGGTCCATCCACCTCACTACAAATAACTCAATTTTGTTTCTTTTTATGGCTGAGTAATATTCCATTGTATATATGTGCCACATCTTCTTTATCCATTCATCTGTTAATGGACACTTAGGTTGCTTCCATGTCCTGGCTACTGTAAATAGAGCTACAATGAACATTGTGGTACATTACTGTATTTGAATTATGGTTTTCTCAGGGTATATGCCCTGTAGTGGAATTGCTGGGTCATATGGTAGCTCTATTTTTAGTTTTTTAAGGAACCTCCATACCGTTCTCCATAGTGGCTGTATCAATTTACATTCCCACCAACAGTGCAAGAGGGTTCCCTTTTCTCCACACCCTCTCCAGCATTTATTGTTTGTAGATTTTTTGATGATGGCCATTCTGACCGGTGTGAGATGATATCGCATTGTAGTTTTGATTTGCATTTCTCTAATGAAGGATGATGCTGAGCATCATTTCATGTTTTTGTTGGCAATCTGTACCTCTTCTATGGAGAAATGTCTATTTAGGACTTCTGCCCGTTTTTGCATTGGGTTGTTTGTTTTTTTGATATTGAGCTGCATGAGCTGCTTGTATATTTTGGAGATTAATCCTTTGTCAGTTGCTTCGCTTGCAAATATTTTCTCCCATTCTGAGGGTTGTCTTTTCATCTTGTTTATGGTTTCCTTTGCTATGCAAAAGTTTTAAGTTTAATGAAGTCCCATGTGTTTATTTTTGTGTTTATTTCCATTTCTCTAGGAGGTGGGTCAAAAAGGATCTTGCTGTGATTTATGTCAAAGAGTGTTGTGCCTATGTTTTCCTCTAAGAGTTTTATAGTGTCTGGCCTTACACTTAGGTCTTTAATCCAGTTTTAATTTATTTTTGAGTATGGTGTTACGGAGTGTTCTAATTTCATTGTTTTACATGTAGCTGTCCAGTTTTCCCAGGACCACTTATTGAAGAGGCTGTCTTTTCTCCATTGTATATTCTTGCCTCCTTTATCAAAGATAAGGTGAACATATGTGCGTGCGTTTATATCTGGGTTTCTATGCTGTTCCATTGATCTATCTTTCTGTTTTTGTGCCAGTACCATACTGTGTTGATTACTGTAGCTTTGTAGTATAGTCTGAAGTCAGAGAGCCTGATTCCTCCAGCTCCATTTTTCTTTCCCAAGACTGCTTTGGCTATTTGAAGTCTTTTTTGTTTCCATACACATTGTGAAATTTTTTCTTCTAGTTCTGTGAAAATTGCCATTGGTAGTTTGATAGGGATTCCATTGAATCTGTAGATTACTTTGGGTAGTAGAGTCATTTTCACTATATTGATTCTTCCAATCCAAGAACATGGAATATCTCTCCATCTGCTTGTGTCATCTTTAATTTCTTTCATCAGTGTCTTATAGTTTTCTGCATACAGGTCTTTTGTCTCCTTAGGTAGGTTTATTCCTAGGTATTTTATTCTTTTTGTTGCAAAGGTAAATGGGAATGTTTCCTGAATTTCTCTTTCAGATGTTTCATCCTTAGTGTATAGAAATGGAACAGATTTCTGTGCATTAATTTTGTATCCTGCTACTTTACCAAATTCACTGATTAGTTCTAGTAGTTTTCTGGTAGCACCTTTAGGATTCTCTATGTATAGCATCATGCCATCTGCAAACAGTGACAGTTTTATGTCTCTTTTCCTATTTGGATTCCTTTTATTTCTTTTTCTTCTCTTATTGCTGTGGCTAAAACTTCCAAAACTATGTTGAATAATAGCAGTGAGAGTGGGCAACCTTGTGTTCTTCCTGATCTTAGAGGAAATGCTTTCAGTTTTTCACCATTGAGAACGATGTTGGCTGTGGGTTTGTTATATATGGCCCTATTATATTGAGGTAGGTTCCCTCTGTGCTTAACTTCTGGGGAGTTTTTATCATAAATGGGTGTTGATTTTTGTCAGAAGCTTCTTCTGCATCTGTTGAGATTATCAGATGGTTTTTATCATTCAGTTTGTTAATATGGTGTATCACATTGATTGATTTGCATATATTGAAGAATCCTTGCATTCCTGAGGTAAACCCCACTTGATCATGGCGTATGATCCTTTTAATGTGCTGTTGGATTCTGTTTGCTTGTATTTTGTTCAGGAGTTTTGCATCTGTGTTCATCAGTGATATTGGCCTGTAGTTTTGTTCCTCTGTGACATCTTTGTCTGGTTTTGGTATCAGGGTGATGGTGGCCTCGTAGAATGAGTTTGGGAGCGTTCCTCCCTCTGCTATATTTTGGAAGAGTTTGAGAAGGATAGGTGTTGACTCTTGTATAAATGTTTGATAGAATTCACCTGTGAAGCCATCTGGTCCTGGGCTTTTGTTTGTTGGAAGATTTTTAATCACAGTTTCAATTTCAGTGCTTGTGATTGGTCTGTTTATACTTTCTATTTCTTCCTGGTGCAGTCTCGGAAGGTTGTGCTTTTCTATGAATTTGTCCATTTCTTCCAGGTGGTCCATTTTATTGGCATATAGTTGTTTGTAGTAATCTCTCATGGTCCTTTGTATTTCTGCAGTGTCAGTTGTTACTTCTCCTTTTTCATTTCTAATTCTATTGATTTGAGTCTTCTCCCTTTTATTTCTTGATGAGTCTGGCTAACGGTTTATCAATTTTGTTTATCTTCTGAAAGCACCAGCTTTTAGTTTTATTGATCTTTGCTATTGTTTCATCATTTCTTTTTTAAATTTAATTAATTAATTAATTTATTTTTGGCCGTGTTGGGTCTTCGTTGCTGTGCACGGGCTTTCTCTTGTTGTGGCGAGTGCGAGCTACTCTTCGCTGTGGTGTGTGGGCTTGTCATTGCAGTGGCTTCTCTCATTGTGGAGCATGGGCTCTAGGCACGTGGGCTTCAGTAGTTGTGGCACGCGGGCTCAGTAGTTGTGGCTCATGGGCTCTAGAGCGCAGGCTCAGTAGTTGTGGCACAGAAGCTTAGTTGCTCCGCGGCATGTGGGATCTTCCCAGACCAGGGATTGAACCTGTGTCCCCTGCATTGACAGGAGGATTCTCAACCACTGCACCACCGGGGAAGCCCCTTTTTCATTTATTTCTGATCTGGACTTTATGATTTCTTTCCTTCTGCTAACCTTCGTTGTTGTTTTTTTTCTTCTTTCTCTAATTGCTTTAGGTGTAAGGTTAGGTTTTTTATTTGAGATTTTTCTTATTTCTTGAGGTAGGATTGTATTGTTATAAACTTCCCTCTTAGAACTTCTTTTGTTGCGTCCCATAAGTTTTGGGTCGTCGTGTTTCCATTGTCATTTGTTTCTAGGTATTTTTTGATTTCCTCTTTGATTTCTTCAGTGATCTCTTGGTTATTCAGTAGTGCATTGTTTAGTTTCCATGTGTTTGTATTTTTTCCAGATTTTTTTCCTGTAGTTGTTATCTAGTCTCATAGCATTGTGGTTGGAAGAGATACTTGATATGATTTCAATTTTCTTAAATTTACCAAGGCTTGATTTTTGACCCAAGATATGATCTATTCTGGACAATGTTCCATGAGCACTTGAGAAGAAAGTGTATTCTGTTGTTTTTGGATGGAGTCCTATAAATATCAATTAAGTCCACCTTGTCTAATGTATCATTTAAAGCTTGTGTTTCCTTATTTATGTTCATTTTGGATGATCTGTCCATTGGCGAAAGTGGGGTGTTAAAGTCCCCTACTATTATTGTGTTACTGTCGATTTCCCCTTTATGGCTGTTACCCTTTGCCTTATGTATTGAGGTGCTCCTATGTTGGGTGCATAAATATTTACAATTGTTATATCTTCTTCTTGGATTGATACCTTGATCATTATGTAGTGTCCTTTGTTTCTTGTAATAGTCCTTATTTTAAAGTCTATTTTGTCTGATATGAGAATTGCTACTCCAGCTTTCTTTTGATTTCTATTTGCATGGAATATCTTTTTCCATCCCCTCACTCTTAGTCTGTATGTGCCCCTAGGTCTGAAGTGGGCCTCTTGTAGACAGCATATATATGGTTCTTGTTTTTTTATCCATTCAGTCAGTCTGTGTCTTTTGTTTGGAGCATTTAATCCATTTTCATATTTTTTAATAAATTTATTTATTTTTATTTTTGGCTGTGTTGGGTTTTTGTTGCTGTGCGCAGGCTTTCTCTGGTTGCGATGAGCAGGGGTTACTCTTCATTGTGGTGTGCAGGCTTCTCATTGCAGTGGCTTCTCTTGTCACAGAGCATGGGCTCTAGGATTGTGGGCTTCAGTAGTTGTGGCATGCAGGCTCAGTAGTTGTGGCATGTGGGCTCAGTAGCTGTGGCACACGATCTCTAGAGTGCTGGCTCAGTAGTTGTGGTGCACGGGCTTAGTTGCTCCATGGCATGTGGTTCCTTCCCAGGCCGGGGCTCAAACTCATGTCACCAGCATTGGCAGTCAGATTTTTAACCACTGTGCCACCAGGGAAGCCCTTAATCCATTTACATTTAAGGTAATTTTCGATATGTATTTTCCTGTTATCATTTTCTTAACTGTTTTAGGTGTGTTCTTGCCAGCCTTAAGGTAATAGATTAAAGCGTAAGAGTGGGAGAGCATTGTTGACACCCACCCTACTCCCTTGTTTCCCAAAGGAACTACCATTTAGCGAGCCTAGCATCTGCTAGGTACTTGGCAGACTTCATCCCATTCAAACCTCCTAGCAACGCTATGAAAGTATGTACTACTGTTCATCTCCACTTTACAGTTGAAGAAATAGAGGCTCAGAGATGTTATGCATATTTTCCAGGATCACAGAGTTAGTAACTGAATGGGTCTGACTCCAAAGTTCAAATACACACTTTCTACTCTACATGGGACCAGTGCTTGAAGCAGACCTCTGATTGTGTAATGAAAGTTTTTATCCTCAAGTAAAAGAAGTGTAGGCCTCAAGGGTTCCATGGTAGATGTATTGGGAGGTACTTCATGAAGCACTGAGGTTGCTGCCCACTATAGCTATGGTAAGGGCTGTCCTTGGCCCTCAGCACGCAGAGACACACCATGTTTTGCAGAACTCTACCCCAAGCAATAACACATTGGAACCTCACATCAACCCTCTAAGTAATACAGGACAGCTATTATTACTCCCATTTTAGAGTTAAGGACAGTGAATCTCAGGAAAGTTAAGTAATTTGCCCAAAGTCACCAAGCTGGGAGCTTCACAGAGCTAGCATTCAAATGCAGGATTCCTGGCTGGATTCTACACACTTATGTTTTTCCTACAATTCCGTGCTGTGCTTTGTACAGTTCCCCATGTGGTATGGATGCTCAGCAAATAATCAGTGACATCTACTGCTTGGCTCCCAACCCAGAGTAGAACACAGTGAAAATGTGCTCTATGCATCTTTAAGCACCGGAATATGAAGAACAGATAAATGAAGAGAAGCACAAATTGTGTGCCAGGTGCTTAGTATTCATCATTTAGCATCAGCAGCAGGCGTCAACGCTGAGGCAATTCTATTTTCAGATGCTGCTAAATAAATTCATCTCCTTTCCCTGGTATGACAATAATAGTAATAAATTCTCCTGACTTTTCTTTTTTTTTCTTTTTTTATTAGTTTCTGCTTTATAACAAAGTGAATCAGTCATACATATACATCTGTTCCCACATCCCTTCCCTCATGCATCTCCCTCCCTCCCACCCTCCCCATCCCACCCCTCCAGGCGGTCACAAAGCACCATCTCCTGACTTTTCAAGATGAAACTTTATCTCCTTAGGATCCTCCAGAGCAGAAAATACTGAGCAAAATTGCAGAAAACAAGTCAGCAGTAGGAATTCCTGAATAAACTACATCTAGGGGAGGTTTGTCTGCTTTAGAAGACAAAGGAGATGAAGTGAACCCATGAATTTCTAAGATGGGGTCAATGATAATTAACTGTAGTAAAGGTCTTCTAGTGGTTTAGTGCTAAGGTCACTTTTTGCCCTGAGGTTTGCAATCTCCCATATAATTTTGTCTGAAGAACTATTTCAGAGCTGGGCCAGGTCTGCTTGGAAATATGGTGTTAGTGTAATATACCATGGTCAGGGGTTCTAAACCAAATTCTATCACTAATGATGTCAGGCAAATCCTTTCTCTTTTCCTTAATGGAAATATGTGAAAGGCCAATATCTTCTCAACTGAAAAAGGATATCTAACAGTTTTTGTTAGTGTTATAACCAATCATGCAAACATTGCCCTACAACATCCATACCAAACACCAATCTACCAATGAGAAGATTGAGAAAAAATGGAAAGGAGAGTTTTCCTATGTATTACAAGAAAATGTGTCTCCTTGGAGGCCAGTTTTTGACTGAAAAAGGTTTTCTTCAGTCAGGACTGACTCCAAGTGAAACAAATGTTTCATGCAGTTTTATTGTTGTTTTTTGTCATTGTTATTGTTAAACCAGGTTGATTTGGTTAACCATGGACTATATACCGATACTCCCTGTGATACAACTGTCTAAAATTTCTTTCCAAAACCCTCTTTTGTAAAGAGCAAATGTAATTATGTTTAATTAGAATAAATACAAGTTATCTCTAAAAATCTATCCTGTTGAAGCCAGTTATAAAATTTGCTGTTTATAAGGGTATGACTTTGGCAAGTCATGGTTTGCATGTGGAAAAAAGGTAGTATTGATCAGAAAGGAGAGGGACATTAAATAGATTTTTCCTTAAAATAAAAAAGGGAGAAGAGTAAACTGAATGAGTAGTCCTGGCAAGAACAATGTCTGATGGTGATCTGAGCCACACCAACCAGACTCTCCATTACTCTGCCTTCCTCCCCCCATAAGGAGAGAGAAGAAAGGTGAAATGTACAGGGAATACGTTTGATAACAAACTGTGTGATGGATGATTCCTTAAGCTGAAGTACTCTAGTTGGCAACTGTAAAACTCTAAAATGGTTTTTGAAACTCAACTGTTATAAGTTCCCAGCACGGAAGTTCCAAACAATCCTTCATGTGAATTAACATGAAGATAGAACTCAGAATAGGTTCTAAATTGAATCAGTGGCTGGGGCAAATTTCAGGGTAGATTAAACTGGAACTAAGTATGGTGAAGTATGGTGGAGTTGTCACAGTATTTGAGTTTCAAGGTCAGGTTTAGAGAGTTGGATAACCTTTTTAATATTAAAAATTTCAAGCTTTAGTTGAAAACAGAAATGCTACACTCACAATTTGTATTTACTCTCTAAATTTGAAGTGTACAAATCAGTTGAACTGGGGGACCTTCAAGATGGTGGAGGAGTAAGATGCGGAGATCACCTTCCTCCCCACAAATACATCAAAAATACATCTACATGTGGAACAACTCCTACAGGACACCTACTGAACACTGGCAGAAGACCTCAGACTTCCCAAAAGGCAAGAAACTCCCCACGTACCTGGGTAGGGCAAAAGAAAAAGAAAAAACAGAGACAAAAGAATAGGGATGGGACCTGCAGCAGTGGGAGGGAGCTGTGAAGGAGGAAAAGTCTCCACACACTAGGAAACCCCTTCACTGGCGCAGATGGGGGTGTGGGCGGGTGGGTGGAAGCTTTGGAGCCACAGAGGAGAGCAAAGCAACAAGAGTGCAGAGGGCAAAGTGGAGAGATTCCTACACAGAGGATCGGTGCTGACCAGCACTCACCAGCCTGAGAGGCTTGTCTGCTCACTTACCAGGGCTGGTGGGAGCTGGGAAGTGAGACTCGGGCTTCAGAGGTCAGACCCCAGGGAGAGGACTGGGGCTGGCTGCATGAAGACAGCCTGAGGGGGCTAGTGTGCCCCAGCTAGCTGGGAGGGAGTCTAGGAAAAGTCTGGACCTGCTGAAGAGGCAAGAGACCATTGTTTCGGGGTGTACGAAGAGAGGGGATTCCTTCCCCTCATGCCCACACAAGGCAGATCACTGCCTAAGCAAGCTCCAGAGACAGGCACGAGTGACAGCTATCATCTAAGACTCCAGAGACTGGCATGAAACGCTAATGCTGATGCTGCCACCAAGAATCCTGTGTGCAAGCACAGGTCACTATCCACACACACACACACCTCCCCAGGAACCTGTGCAGCTTGTCACTGCCAGGGTCCCGTGATCTAGGGACAACATCCCCAGGCAAACCCATGGCGCACCTCAGGGTGTTGCAATGTCATGTCAGTCTCTGCCACTGCAGGCTGACCCAGCATTCCAATTATAACTACCATACCCCTCCCTCCCGAGGGCCAGAGTGAGCAAGAGCATCCTAATCAGCTGCTGCTTTAATTCCTTAACTGTCTGGGTGGGGAACAGACGCCTGAGGGTGACCTACAAGCAGAGGTGGGCCAAAACCAAAGCTGAACCTTAGGAGCTGTGCAAACAAAGAAGAGAAAGGAAAATTTCTCCATGCAGCCTCAGGAACAACAGATTAAATCCCCACAGCCAACTTGATGTACCCTGCATCTGTGGAATACCTGAAGAGACAAAGAATCATCCCAAAATTGAGGTGGTAGATTTTGGGAGCAACTGTAGACTTCGGGCTTGCTGTCTGTGACTGATTTGTTTCTGATTTTTATGTTTATCTTAGTATAGGTTTTAGCACTTGTTACCATTGGTGGATTTGTTTATTGGTTTGGTTGCTCTCTTCTTTTTCTTTTCATTTTAATAATTTTTATTTTATTTATTTATTATTTAATTTTAAAAATTTTTCTTTCTTTTTTTTCTCCCTTTTCTTCTGAGCTGTGTGGCCGATAGGGTCTTGCTGCTCCGGCCTGGTGTCAGGCCTGAGCCTCTGGGGTGGGAGAGGCAAGTTCAGGACATTGGACCACCAGAGACCTCCTGACCCCACATAATATCAATCAGCGAGAGCTCTCCCAGAGATCTCCATCTCAATGCTAAGACCTAGCTCCACCCAATGGCCAGCAAGCCCTAGTGCTGGACGCCCCATGCCAAACAACTAGGAAGATAGGAACACAACCCCACCCATTAGCAGAGAGGCTGCCTAAAATCATACTAAGTTCACAGACAGCCCAAAACACACCACCAGACACAGCCTTCCCCCCAGAAAGACAAGATCCAGACCCACCCACCAGAACACATGCACCAGTCCCCTCCACGAGGAACCCTAAACAAGCCACTGAACCTACATCATCCACTGGGGGCAGACACCAAAAACAAAGGCAACTATGAACCTGCAGCCTGTGAAAAGGAGACCCCAAACACAGTAAGTTAAACAACATTAGAAGACAGAGAAACATGCGGCAGATGAAGGAGCAAAGTAAAAACCCACCAGAGCAAACAAATTAAGAGGAAATAGGCAGTCTACCTGAAAAAGAATTCAGAGTAATGATGGTAAAATGATCCAAACTCCTGGAAATAGAATGGAGAAAATACAAGAAACATTTAAAAAGCACCTAGAAGAACTAAAGAGCAGACAAACAATGATGAACAACACAATAAGTGAAATTAAAAATTGTCTAGAAGGAATCAACAGCAGAATAACTGAGGCAGAATAAGGGATAGGTGACCTGAAAGATAAAATAGTGGAAATAACTACTGCAGAGCAGAATAAAGAAAAAAGAATGAAAAGAATTGAGGACAGTCTCAGAGACCTCTGGGACAACAGTAAATGCACCAACATTCAAATTATAGGGGTCCCAGAAGAAGAAAAGAAAAAGAAAGGCTCTGGGGAAGTATTTGAAGAGATTATAGTCAAAAATTCCCTAACATGGGAAAGGAAGTAGTCAATCAAGTCCAGGAAGCAAAGAGAGTCCCATACAGGATGAATCCAAGGAGAAACACCCCAAGACAAATATTAATCAAACTATCAAAAAATAAAGACAGAGAAAAAATATTAAAAGCAGCAAGGGAAAAGCAACAAATAACATACAAGGGAATCCCCATAAGGTTAACAGCTGATCTTTCAGCAGAAACTCTTCAAGCCAGAAGTGAGTGGCAGGACATATATAAAGTGATGAAAGGGAAAAACCTACAACCAAGATTACTCTACCCAGCAAAGGATCTCATTCAGATTTGACAGAGAAAATCAAATCCTTACAGATGAGCAAAACTTAAGAGAATTCAGCACCACCAAACCAGCTCTACAACAAATGCTAAAGGAACTTCTCTAGGCAGGAAACACAAGAGAAGGAAAAGACCTACAAAAGCAAACCCAAAACAGTGAGGAAAATGGTAACAATGAGGAAAATGGTAAGAGGAACATACATATCTATAATTACCTTAAATGTAAATGGGTTAAATGCTCCAACTGAAAGACATAGACTGGCTGAATGGATACAAAAACAAGACCCATATATATGCTGTCTACAAGAGACCCACTTCAGACCTAGGGACACATGCAGACGGAAAGTGAGGGGATGGAAAAAGATATTCCATGCAAATGGAAATCAAAGGAAAACTGGAGTAGCAATTCTCATATCAGACAAAATAGACTTTAAAATAAAGACTATTACAGAAAACAAAGAAGGACACAATGATCAAGGGACCAATCCAAGAAGAAGATATAACAATAGTAAATATTTATGCACCTACCATAGGAGCACCTCCGTACGTAAGGAAAATGCTAACAGCCATGGAAGGGGAAATTGACAGTAACAAAATAGTAGTATGGGACTTTAACACCCGACTTTTACCAATGAACAGATCATGCAAAATGAGAATAAATAAGTAAACACAAGCTTTAAATGACACATTAGACAAGATGGACTTACCTGATATTTTAGGACTCCATTCAAAAACAACAGAATACCCTTTGCTCTCAAGCACTCATGGAATATTCTCCAGGATAGATCATGTCTTGGGTCACAAATCAAGGCTTGGTAAATTTAAGAAAATTGAAGTTGTATCTAGTGTCTTCTCCAACCACAGTGCTATGACGGTAGATATCAATTACAGGAAAAAAAACTTAAAAATACAAACACATAGAGGCTAAACAATATGCTACAAAATAACCAAGGGATCACTGAAGAGATCAAAATGGAAATCAAAGAATACCTAAAAGAAATGACAATGAAAACATGATGACCAAAAACCTATGGGATGCAGCAAAAGCAGTTCTAAGAGGGAAGTTTATAGCAATACAATCCTACTTCAAGAAACAAGAAACCTCTCAAATAAACAATCTAACCTTACACCTAAAGCAATTACAGAAAGAAAAACAAAAAAAGAAACCCCAAAGTTAGCAGAAGGAAAGAAATCATAAAGATCAGATCAGAAAGAAATGAAAAAGAAATGAAGGAAACAATAGCAAAGATCAATAAAACTAAAAGCTTTGTCTTTGAGAGTAAACAAAATTGATAAAAGGTTAGCTAGACTCATCAAGAAAAAAAGGGAGAAGACTCAAATAAACAGAATTAGAAATGAAAAAGGAGAAGTAACAACTGATACTGCAGAAATACAAAGGATCATGAGAGATTGCTAAAGGCAACTCTATGCCAGTAAAATGGACAACCTGGAAGAAATAGACAAATTCTTAGAAAAGCACAGTGTTCCGAGACTGAACCAGGAAGAAATAGAAAATGTAAGCAGACCAATCACAAGCAGTGAAATTGAGACTGTGATTAAAAAAACTTCCAACAAACAAAAGCCCAGGACCAGATGGCTTCACAGGCGAATTCTATCAAACATTTAGAGAAGAGCTAACACCTATCCTACTCAAACTCTTCCAAAATATGGCAGAGGGAGGAACACTCCCAAACTCATTCTACGAGGCCACCATCACCCTGATACCAAAACCAGACAAAGATGTCACAAAGAAAGAAAACTACAAGCCAATATCACTGATGAACATAGATGCAAAAACCCTCAACACAGTCCTAGCAAACCAAATCCAAGAGCACATTAAAAAGATCATACACCAGGATCAAGTGGGTTTTTTTCCCAGGAATGCAAGGATTCTTCAATATATGCAAATCAATCAATGTGATTACCATATTAACAAACTGAAGAATCAGAACCACATGATCATCTCAATAGATGCAGAAAAAGCTTTTGACAATATTCAACACCTATTTATGATAACAACTCTCCAGAAAGTAGGCATAGAGGGAAGCTACCTCAACATAATAAGGGCCATATATGAGAACTCCACAGCCAACATCGTTCTCAATGGTGAAAAACTAAAACCATTTCCTCTAAGATCAGGAACAAGACAAGGATGTCCACTCTCACCACTATTATTCAACATAGTTTTGGAAGTTTTAGCCACAGCAAACAGAGAAGAAAAGGTAATTAAGGGAATCCAAATCGGAAAAGAAGATGTGAAACTGTCACTGTTTGCAGATGACATGATTCTGTACATAGAGAATCCTAAAGATGCTACCAGAAAACTACTAGAGCTAATCAATGAATTTGGAAAGTAGCAGGATTCAAAATTAATGCACAGAAATCTCTTGCACTTCTATACCCTAATGATGAAAAATCTGAATGAGAAATTCAGTAAACACTCCCATTTAGCATTGCAACAAAAAGAATAAAATACCTAGGAATAAACCTACCTAAGGAGACAGAATACCTGTATGCAGAAAACTATAAGACACTGATGAAAGAAATAAAGATGATACAGACAGATGGAGAGATATACCATGTTCTTGGATTGGAGGAATCAACACTGCAAAAATGACTATACTACCCAAGGTAATCTACAGATTCAATGCAATCCCTATCAAACTACCAATGGCAATTTTCACAGAACTAGAACAAAAAATTTCACAGTTTGTATAGGAACACCAAAGACCCCGAATAGCCAAAGCAGTCTTGGGAAAGAAAAATGGAGCTGGAGGAATCAGGATCCCTGACTTCAGACTATACTACAAAGCTACAGTCATCAACACAGTATGGTACTGGCACAAAAATGGAAATATAGATCAATGGAACAGCATAGAAAGACCAGAGATAAAAACATGCACATACGATCAGTTTGTCTTTGATAAAGGAGGCAAGAATATACAATGGAGACAAGACAGCCCTTCAGTAAGTGGTCCTGAGAAAACTGGACAGCTACATGTAAAAGAATGAAATTAGAACACTCCCTAACACCATACTGAAAAATAAAGTAAAAATGGATCAAAGACCTAAATATAAGGCCAGACACTATAAAACTCTTAGAGGAAAACATAGGCAGAACACACTATGACATATATCACAGCAGGAGCTTTTCAGACCCACCTCCTAGAGAAATGGAAATAAAAACAAAAATAAACAAATGGGACCTAATGAAACTTCAAAGCTTTTACACAGCAAAGGAAACCATAAACAAGATGGAAAGACAACCCTCAGAATGGGAGAAAATATTTGCAAATGAAGCAACTGACAAAGGATTAATCTCCAAAACATACAGGCAACTCATGCAGCTCAATATCAAAAAAACAAACAACCGAATCCAAAAATGGGCAGAAGACCTAAATAGACATTTCTCCAAAGAATATATACAGGTTGCCAATAAACACATGAAAGGATGCTCAACATCACTAATCATTAGAGAAATGCAAATCAAAAGTACAATGAGGTATCACCTCACCCCAGCCAGAATGGCCATCATCAAAAAATCTACAAACAGTAAATGCTGGAGAGGGTGTGGAGAAAAGGGAACCCTCTTGCACTGTTGGTGGGAATGTAAGTTGATACAGCCACTATGGAGAACATTATGGAGGTTCTTTACAAAACTAAAAGTAGAGCTACCATATGACACAGCAATCTCAGTACTGGGAATATACCCTGAGAAAACCATAATTCAAAAACAGTTATGGGGGTGGGGGCTTCCCTGGTGGCACAGTGGATAAGAATCTGCCTGCCAATGCAGGGGACACGGGTTCAAGCCCTGGTCCGGGAAGATCCCACATGCCTCGGAGCAACTAAGCCCATGCGCCACAACTACCGAGCCTGCACAATAGAGCCTGCAAGCCACAACTACTGGGCCCACATGCCACAACTACTGAAGCCTGTGCACCTAGAGCCCATGCTCCACAACAAAGAGAAGCCACCGCAATGAGAAGCCCACGCATCGCAACGAAGCGTAGCCCCCGCTCGCTGCAACTAGAGAAAGCCTGCGCACAGCAGCAAAGACCCAACACAACCAAAACTAACTAAATAAATAAATTTATAAATTAAAAAAAAATAGCTATTGGGATTTCCTGGTGGCGCAGTGGTTGAGAGTCTGCCTGCCAATGCAGGGGACACGGGTTCGTGCCCTGGTCCGGGAAGATCCCACGTGCCATGGAGCAACTGGGCCCGTGAGCCATGGCTGCTGAGCCTGCGCATCCGGAGCCTGTACTCCACAACAGAAGAGGCCACAGCAGTGAGAGGCCTGTGTACCGCAAAAAAAAAAAAAAAAATTTATGTACCCCAATGTTCATTGCAGCTCTATTTGCAATAGCCAGGATATAGAAGCAACCTAAGTGCCCATCGACAGATGAATGGATAAAGAAGATGTGGTACAGATATACAATTGAATAGTACTCAGCCATAATAAGAAACGAAATTGAGTTATTTGTAATGAGGTGGATGGACCTAGAGTCTGTCATACAGAGTGAAGTAAGTCAGAAAGAGAAAAACAAATACCATATGTTAACACATATATTTGGTGCCTAAAGAAAAAAAAAAGGTTCTGAAGAACCTAGGGGCAGGACAGGCATAAAGACAGACGTCGAGAATGTACTTGAGGACACCGGAAGGGGGAAGGGTAAACTGGGATGAAGTGAGAGCATGTCATTGACATATGTACACTACGAAATGTAAAATAGATAGCTATTGGGAAGCAATTGCATAGCATAGGGAGATCAGCTCGGTTCTTTGTGACCACCTAGAGAGGTGGGATAGAGAGGGTGGGAGGGAGATTCATGAGGGAGGGGGTATGGTGATATATGTATACATATAGCTGTTTCACTTTGTTATGTAGCAGAAACAAACACAACATTGTAAAGCAATTATGCTCAAATAAAGATGTTAAAAAAAGTTAAACAATGAAGCACTACATGATATGTACACAGCAGCTGTAAAACATGTTTCATTTTCAGAACCTTTAAAATTCCAAAGGAATCACATGGGTCTTAGCCTTGAGAAACTATGGCACATGTACCATCTTATCCTACACTTGCTTATAGATTCAGTGAACTGTTCTCTGTCTCCTGTCAATGTGTCTTGTCTCCCAAATTAAGTGGTCCATCCATTGGAGGGAAGGACTTCTTATTTCTTCTTATTTTTTAATCCTCCCTTCAGATCAACCCTCACTCTTCCCTCCTGTCTTTGTTTTGGGCACAAGGCTAGGCACACAGTAGGTTCTCAGCAAATCCGTGGAGAAGTGGATTGAGTAAATCCAAACACCTTGAATCATGTGTCTCCTGCTGGGCCAAGACCAGTATGAAATCGTATTCCCTGCAGACAGAGGTCACTGGCTTAAATCTGTTCTCTGTTATTTTTAATATTGTTGACTCTAGTTTATTTTCTGCACTTTGCATTACTTTGGCTTTCTGTTCATATCACTCCTCCTCCAGTCAGGTAACAACCAAGAAAGGCCCTTCAGAGAGGACTGTGAATGAGCTGCCACAATCACTATTTCCTTTCTTGACCTTTAGGTGCCCTTCCAGCCCCAAGATGGCAGGGTCCTGCAGGTGTATTATCAGGGACCTTCTAAGGTTTCCTTTCTGGTCAGTATTGTAGCATTTTGGTTTCCACTCAAATGCCATTAATGGAGAACATGTTCTTTAGAAATGGAAAATATCTTCGTTAAAATCAATTCGTATAGAAAAATACAGTACTCTTCACAAAGAAGGAAATTAAGCATATTTGCAACCTGAGGAATAAGTGACTTGTTGAAATCACCTCCTTCCAAAGGATCAGCCATTTCTTAAAAGCTCTAGAGGGTAATTAATACTGTGTTCTTGACAAAGTGCTGAGTAGTAATGGCTTACAGATCCATATTATTCAGCAGTGTCTTTCAGAGGCTCTGTCCAACGAAAACATTCCCAGTGCCAGTGTAGCTGCTGTGTCCACTAATTGCGAACATGAAGATAGGGTTCAGTACATTCTTTGGGTATTTAATTCTTTCAGCTCCCTTTCACATTTCCTATAAAAGACCATGTTCTTGAATGACCTGAATTGGCAGGAGGTGGGAGAGTAGTTAAGTGTGCAGTAGACGATCATTTTTTGTACATTGGCAACTACCAATGGGACAAGAGCCAGTGAGCTCAGATGAATGACAAGGCAGGGAAGAGGTAAGTAGTTAATTTTCAGGACCTGCTGAAACAATGTCCTGCTGAAATACCTTTTTGAAGATCTTAATTGTCAATAAGTGTGGGTGACAATGACTGCAGGCTAGAGGAGGTGAGTAAATAGGGATAAATATGGATGTTTGAAAAGAAAAACTCCCTGGAGAAATAGAGAAGGAACACTTAGGGGGTTTATCTTTTACTCAGGTTAATTGCAGCCCGTGCTTGAAAGTGCTTTGTTTCCTAGAGGGATAACATGGCACTGGGTTTACAAGCAGAGACCCGGGAGTCGGGCTGGTTCTACCACTTACTAGCCGGGTTACATGAGTGAGTCTGTGCCTCAGTTTCTTTATCTGTAAAATGGGATAGTAAAAGTACCTACCTCATGAGGTTGTGTGAAAATTAAATGAGTTGATATATGTGAAGTGTTAAGAACAGGGCCGGATGCACAGTATTACATAATTAATTTTGAATATGTGTTTTGGTTTAGGATGATTTTTTGAGTCTAATCTCCTTCTGCTACGGCTGCCCATCTTCTGCTTTAAGCTTGGCAGGCAGTCCCTACTCTGTTCTCTTACTTGATTTCTTCTCTTTAAACGTAAACATACTGAAAGCCTCTATCTATGTGTACTTGACAGAAAGTAATGAGATGAGACAAAAGCTTCCTTAGAGCAAAAAAATATACCACAGACCACAAGTTTGTAGGTGCAGTAGGTCAGATTGGCTTGAGCCGAGTCATGTGTCCATTTAGAAAATCTCAGGTCATTATGGTCAGTGACAGAAGGGGCAGATTTCCATCCATGAGTTAGATTTACGTCTAACAAGATGTGTCTTCCAGCGACATGCTTGGGGACCCTGTTAGGTTTATTAAGACTTTCATATCACTAGGGAAAGGAAAAATAGAGGAGTTAAAGCAAGGGAGGAGTGAACAGTGGGACAGCAAAGTGTGTTAGTAGATTTTGGGTAAGTTTCTTCCTTGGCAATAAGGCTCCTCATTCTACTTAACTTGCTTCATGTGTTGCTTTTTCCTGACCTCTAGAGGCACAAAAGCTAAGCAGTCTGACCCTGAATTCAAAGTCTTCTGTTGTTTTCATTTTTTGCAGAATTAACCTCATATTTATATCACTGACATCCTCCTTTCAGAAAGCTTGTTTGTTTTTTAAAGAAATATGCATTGAGTTCCTGCTACATGTCTGCTAATTTTTCTGTTGAGCATTGTAACAACCTGTAACACACTGGTATTATCTTTGTTTTATAGGGGAACTGAGTTTAAGTGAGGTTTGGATGTATCCAAGGTCATGTAGTACTTTGTAGTAGTGGCATTTTCCAAAATGGTAATAGCTTTATTGCTATTATTTTTTATGGTAGGAAAAATGCATACACAATGTTGAAATAAATGAGAATATACAGAAAGGCCTAACAAAATGAGAAAAAAAAAAACCACTATCAACATTTTGGTATATAGCCTTCCAAGACTGTTTCCCTTTATCTACATATCTATTTCTTTTTTTTTCTTTTCTATTATGGTTTATTATAAAATATTGAATGTAGTTTCCTGTGCTATACAGTAGGACCTTGTTGTTTGTCTATTTTATATATAGTAGCTTGTATCTGCTAATCCCAAACTCCTGATTTATTCCTCCCTGCCCCTATCCCCTTTGGTAACCATGAGTTTGTTTGCTTTGTCTGTGAGTCTATTTCTGTTGTATAAATAAGTTCATTTGTGTCATATTTTAGATTCCACATATAATTGTACATATCTATTTCTCTATCACTTCATTTGTATTTGGGGAATTGCCAAGATATCAGTTCATATCTAACCAGGGCTGATCTGACTGACACAAGTATTGCAGAAAGGTTCACCTGTTTGTCAATAGGCCATTTCTGCTGTGCATCTATCTTGCATGCTAAGCAAAAGATTTATCAGGAGAGTTGGAATTGTTCTAAAAGGCCAGACACCACTTCACCTTGAATGCCATGAGTTCCCCTCACTCTGGGTGGACTCTGCTTCTCTTCCACACTTCCTCTCATACCCTACTCTCCCAAGCCCTCTGAAAGGCACCCTGAATCTCTGACATCATAGCAGACCAGGAGGAAAGAAGAGGTTCCACATGAGGTATAAGGCATGAAATCTTTGGTGGCCAGAATGTCAATTTTCATCATCTTCAAGGTCTGTGTTTTCCAAACCCCTGCACTGCAACTGTGACATAAGTAGAAAACATTTCTATGGAACTCTGGTGTAAAAAGGTGAGACTTGTAGCTCCCAGAGGTGATCAGCGCTGGGACCGTGAGACTGAGTGGGTCAATATATCATCAATGCGTAGACAGATCTGTAACTCGCAGCACACCAGAGTGCTGGGGCAGACTGACTAGGAAGCACAGCTAGTTAACAGCATTCTCTCCACCTCTCCTCACATAGTTTTCCTGATTATATCTCTTTCAAACTCTCCTGGTTCTAACTTCCTCATGCCTTCTGGCAGATGTTCTATCAGATAAGAATTGGCCTACAGACTATTAGTTTGCTGGTGACAATGTTTTGGCTCCAAGAAAGAAGAGTGGGTGGGTAACAGGTGCTGCAAGAACGTAAAGTGAGCCTGTGAAATCCCTACTGCCCCTACAGAAACATCAGACAACACATCAGGTACTCTAGGAAAGTACCTGATCCAAAAATAATGTTTAAAAGTCTATTGTTTTTCTGATGTTTCACTTTCAGCAACAAGTGATGATGGAGGATTATAGAGGATATGAAATGCTGTCTAGTATGGTAAAGAGCATGGTGCTCCAATCATTTCAAACTGGGTTCCGATCCCAGCTCTGCCACTTACTGTCTGTGTGACCTCGGGCAAGTTACTTGGCCTGTTTTCTCATCTCTAAAATGAAGACAACAAAAGCAGTATGGTTGTATGATTTCTGAAGTGTAGGGGAATGAGCAGCCTGCTCTTGAGAGAGCTTGAGTGGAAGCAGGGGACTTGTGGTAGAGCCAGATTTCAGTTAAGGAAACAAGTGTTATGTGAAGAAGTTGGGCATATTGGAGAATTTGTTTATCTCGAAATGCTTATTCCAGAGAGCACAGGTGGAAAAGGTTGGAAGGAGGATATAGGGAAAGGAAGTGCAGAGCAGTCCTAGAAGTGAAAGGGGATTGGGACTAAATGAAGGCATTTCGACATTTTGATCCTTTCTGTATTGTACTTTTATTAGAAATGGTTGGGTGCATGTCTTTTCTCCCTCACTAAAATCATAGGAGGATAACTCCTCTTTGTAATCCCGTAGTCCATGCACTAAGTATTCAATAAAGACTTCAGTGATAAAAATACTCTTTCATCTGATGGTAATCTAATGTTTTAGTCATCCTGAAGATACAACCTTGTGAAAGGAAAACATTAAAATATTTAAATAGATTCTACCCAAGGATTTCCCTTATCCCTGTTTCTCAATATCACTGTACTCATGTCATGCAAAGCTCTCCCAGAGCATAGGTCAGGATTGATTTCCCCCTTCCCACTACCATGCCATTCCAGCCTTTCTAGGGTTGTGACCTATACTTAATTCGAGATTCCAGCAGCTGGGGCCTGGAGTAGAAGACAGGCTCAGCAGTCCAGTATTCCCAGAGTCTCCAGGGAAGCCTCACTCATGGCTGAATATGACCCTGGCCATGCACTAGACCTCTGATGTAGGTTGTGCATTCTGACTAATAGCTGCACACTAATAGCTTCCACTTGGTAAAGACCATTTAGCCTCTTATTTCTCTACCTGTTGATTCAATCTAGATCACTTTCCATAAAGGGCCAGCTAGTAAATCTTTTAGGCTTTTGGGGCCTGTTGCAACTAATCAACTCTCTCTTTGTAGTGCAAAAGCAGCCACAGACCATACTTAAACAAATGGAGGTAGCTAAGTGTTCCAATAAAACTTTATTGACAAAAACAGGTAGCAGATTTGGCCCACAGGACTGTAGTTTGCAGCATCTAGAACGTTCCATGTGTTTGGCACACTTTGATTTAGTAACCCTAACATGGCTACTTGATCATACCAGTTTGCCATTCTTAATAGAGTTGGAGGCAGGGAACTCATTCAGTGTATCAGCCTGAATGCCTGACCATAATGCCTTTTTACCCCTGAGCACGCTTCTGCCACTGTGGTCGTCATGGAGTCCTACTGAGTTCTTGGTGGCTTCTTCTCCTTGCTGAATTTTCAGAAACTCTGATTAGTGACTTTGAAGCCTCTGGGAGAATGGCCATCAAATTCCTTTTTGTCTGCCTAATCTCTACTTGGCACCTGAGGTTGTTTTCTTTCTTTTCCTTCATGCTTTTCCATTATCTGAAAGATGTCCTTCTCCTTGCAACATCCTTTTTTGATTTTTCTGTTTAGCCAAACTCCCCTTGACTGTACCATGCAGTGCGGGCTAACCAGGATTCGTAGTCAGAAAAAGAGAGGCCCGAGGGAGCAGCTTTCCCTTAATGAGCTTGGCCTAGGCTTGGCCTTTTGATTAGATCTTCTCACATTGTAACAAAAAGCCATCTGTTAAATGAAATGTGGAATCCTAGATTGGACCCTGAAACAGTAAAAGGACATTAGTGGAAAAACTGATGAAATCCAATAGTTTAGTTAATAGGAGTACATCAATATTAATTTCTTACTTTTGACAAAATGTATTATAGTTACACAAGATGTCGACATCAGGGGAAACTGAGTGAAGAGTATAAAATAGACAACTGATGGGAACATACTGTATAGCACAGGGAACTCTGCCTAATTCACTGTGGTAACCTAAATGGAAGAGAAGTCCAAAAGGGAGGAGATATCTGTATGTGTATGGCTGGTTCATTTTGTTGTGCAGTGGAGGCTAACATAGCATTGTAAAGCAACCCTACTCCAATAAAAATTAATTTAAAAATAAGAGTATATGAGAGCTCACTGTATTAGCTCTGCAACTTTTCTGTGAATCTAAAATTATTACAAAAGACATAGTTTATTTTTTAAAAAAACTGCCTGCTTAATTGATTTCTTACCCTCACCCCTCTTACTTCATTGCTAGGTATTATGACAATCTCATCCGTGACAGCAGGTGCAAAGTGCAACTCCCCAAACCCAATCCCCACATTGATTCCCTGGGATAACATAACATACACCAAGGACACTTCTGGAGTAGTTGGGAATGCGCTTCTGTCATATTTCTCTCCTCTGGCTATGTACTTCTTTGAAAATAGATCCTTAATACACAGTGAGAGCAAAGAGAATGTGAAGAGTCTCTTGAATTGTCAGTAGAAAAAAGAATCCTTTTGGGTTCTTGGTCTAGAGGACATAAGCTATAACAGTTGGCAAAGAAAAAAGTGGTTGGTTGGATTGATTCCCTCCTTAGGGAACAGATTCCCAGTATTCAGTGTTTTCTAAATTCTTTTTCAAGGATTGCCTGTCCCATGTGCTGGTGGAAGAGGGGGCCAGATAGAATGACTTGACAGGAGGCTAAAAAGGTCCCCAGTTTCTGTTGCCCCCTAATTAATGTGGCCCAGAGTTCTTCACTCCTATGAGCTAGGCCTAGGGCTTTAAAGTGTTCCCTATTAAAATGCAAATGTTGCCTAGGAGGGGTATGAGGACCTGCAGGGGAGCTATGGTGTGTAGTTATGTTTCTGCTTCATATGTTTTGGTCAAAACTATTTTAAGTACTCACATGTACAGGAACATAAAAATAGCCTTAAGGAAAAATGAATAAATGAATAGTTTTGTGGTTGGGCCCTTTTATATGCAAAAATGCTTGATTTAGCTATTTTCTTCCCTGGGTTAGATGTGAGTCCAGTTCACCATCTGTATATCAGGTAGGGCAAGCAAAGGACTGATGCCCTAGGAACAGGAAAATTAGGTTGATTCAGAAGATCTAAGACATGGAGATTGAGGCCCAAAGAGTGAGCTATGGCAAAAAGGAACAGGCAAGTATCACTCACTCATTAGTTAATTAAACACACTTTTTGGAGCGCTCAACTATGAATCAGGTACTATTCTAGGCACTGAGGGAACAAACAGACACAGTTCACTGTCTTCTTAGGGCTTGTAAACAAACAAATATATAATATGTTAGGAGGTAGTAAGTGCTATGAAATTTTAAAAAATCAGGATAAGGGAATAGTGATGATGAGAGGTCGGGGTGCTGTCCCAGAACTAGGTGAGCATGATATAGAGGCTGAAAAATCCAGTGTAGCAGCAAGCCAGCACTAGTGAACAAGAGATGCTAAAGACAAATGCTAATGTTTGGGCAGAGCTGTTTGTTCTCTACTTTGGTTTTTCCTTTGTTGGAGGTGGCAGACTTCAGTCCACAGGTATTGATCAGAATCCTAAAGGAGTCTAAAGAACAGGGGCATATCTTGCCTCTGACTGAGGGTGGAGTAGAGTTTTATATATCACCATTAAAATGTCTTGACATTTGGAAACATTGCTTTATACGCCAACTGTGGCTTGCACTTATGCTATCTTGCATGCCACACCCACTTTCCAGATAGCCTACAGCTTGGATTAAAGGGGTGGGTCGGAGTAAAATGAGAAAGGGAAGAAATTCCAAAGAAAGGTGGAAAATCTTTAAAATTGGCATTAAAATCTTGGCCTTGGAGGCTTAACATCTAAACAGTTCTTAAAAGTCAAAAAATATGACAATGTCTAATACAGTACTTGATGTAAAATCTATGCTTAGTAGATATTTGAATGTATGAATGAATGAATTGAACAAATGCCACAACAAAAGGAAAAACGAAGCAAAAGGATAAAAAATGGCTTCTTGTGATGGGAGATAGACTTTTTCTCCAAATATAGATTCCTCTGTGGATTTTTATCTTTTGAAATAGGGCCATTTATAAGCAGTTAATGAAACCTTTTTTTTTCCTTTAAAAACCACTCCATGCTAGTTAAATGAGGTCAGTTCATTTCTCTTATTTAAAGAACTAGTTAATGTACCTTATGGACTTATAGCTCAGAACACTGTGATCTCATTGCATCCACATAATTTCAGGACCTTTATATTCATGGACCTAAGAGCAATCTCTTAATCACCTCATTATCTTTAAAGATAGAAGGAAGATCCCCCCTGCCTGCCAGTTTTTCACTTATCCTATTCAGATGCCTCAGAATATGATGTTAAATCTGTAGTTGTTATCTTTCTCTCTTTCTTCCTTTAATAGATGGCTGCTTAAATTATAATCTTAGCCATAGTACTTGAACTGCTCATTTACTTAAAAATGCTATCATTTTAAAATTTAATCAGAAAAACGTATTCTGTTCAAATTGCAGAACAACAAACATATTGAACAGGAGAAGTATTTTCTCTCTCTTAACTCCCACATATCAAGAAAATACAAAGATTTGAATCTAGACTCTTCAAAATGGAATTTCTAATGCCCTCACTCCCACTTTCTCCCAAGAGAAGAGAACAAATCAATTCTAGTTCATGTTTTCCTTCCTGGCCAAGGCAGAAAGTATTCATCATTCTCTGGGCAGAAGGTCATGTGGTTTCCTTGAGTCATGCTTTGCTTTCACATTCAACTATTTGATAAAAGTTTCCCTGGAGACTTTTTGGATGAAGAGATCACCTCTCCAGAATGAATGTGTTCATCTTATTTTTTGTTGCAACACAAGAATTCATTTGAGATCTTGGTGAGAGAAATGGCTTATAGACTATGGCCAGGGACTGCAAGACTGGTTTGTGACCAGGTAAGCTGGCCCAGCCATCCCTTCTTTCGCTTCAGGAGCTCCAACAAAACTACCTAAATGTTAACTATCTTGTTTTCGATTAAGAGCCTGCAAATAATCACCCAGGAATCCCAAGCTCATTACCCAAGTGCTTTCTTAACTGTGCTGAAAACCTGGACAGACTCTAATTAAATAGGCTAATGGTTATAGAATCCTAGAACTAGAAGGAATCTTAGAGATTATAAAGTCCAAACTTACCATCCTTAGAAAGGGGAAACTGAGGCTCAGAGAAGGGAATTTGCACAGAGTTATACAACAGTCAGTGGTAAAGCTAGGATTATAAGGCAATTTTTCTTGATTCCCAATCTAGTGCACGTTAAACTATCCTCTCATCAGTTCAGCACTGTAAACATCTTCTGCATGGTTATGCTCCTGGTAGGCTGCTTTCTCTGTAGTGCATTCGACAGCCACTGTATCCCAATGGTGATGTTAGGAGAAGGGACGTGCCCCTGCCTTTTCTTCACCTTTGCCCAAAGTTTAGTCACCTTCCCTCCTGCATCAGCTATTTTGTTGGACACATATTTTTCTCAGTAGATAGACTGCTCAGATTGATAAGTAAACAGAGAGATAGATGCATAATCTCATTCAGGCTCCTTTGTTAAGTGCTGTCATAGAATTGTGTTCTTTTTATCACAGTACTTATTTACCTCTGTGTGCATAATTTCAGACTGAGGTTTGAGAGGAAGATAGCATGGTGGTTAATCGCATACATACTCTTAAGCCAAACTGCTTGGGTTCAAAACTTGGCTCTCCCCATTTGTGAACTGTTTGACTTTGGGCAAGATGCTTAATGTCTTCATGCTTTAGTATCATCTTTAAAACAGGGATAACAATAGTACCCACCTCAGTGTCAATAAAGGTTCAATCAGAGAAGCGGAACCACTAGAGGTGACAGAGAATAAGGGATTTTATTATAAGGGTTAGACATGATGTAATTGTGAGATCTAATTAGTTTCCTTAAGACTCATTTCAGCATTTAATATTGAGCCTAAAGTCATCAGGGGAAGTGGGAGAACAAATTGGAACCTAATAGGACATAATCAGTCCTGCAAGGACAGTCTAGAACCTGTGCCTATCTTGTAATGCCTCCAGCCTTGGTGATGTGGAGCTATACATGTACCTGGTCCAGAATTCAGAGGAGCTGAAGGAGGACATCCTGCAGGAGCTTGGGGAGCTGCAGGTCTGCTTCCTGTTCCATGCCAATGAGATGGGCCCCACAGTGCCATTCAGAGTGTTAAAAATGTCTGCTCCTTCACTTTCACCTTTTAAAATTTACGTGCAAATTCCTCTTATGGCCAACCCTAAATTGGAACCATACAGGAAAGTAATTCTGGGAAGCATAGCTCTAGATTATAACTAATTCGACATAATATAAAGCCACCAGGCAGCGCCTGGCATATTATAAGCACTTACTAGACATTGGCTGTTATACTTGCTAGTGTGGTTCTTTGATGGGTGTTTTTCTCTTCTACGAGATTGCAAGTGCCATGAGAGGAGAGAATGTGTATGTTTTTGTGTACTGTTGTATCCTACTGCATAGCATAGTGGCTGATACAGGGTGGGAACTCATAAAATATTTGTTGAATGAATAGAAAGTCAGGCAGAAAGAAAACAATTTGGAGAAAATGTAACAGTTGCAAAACAATCTATCAGGAAGTATTGTGATGTTATGGGGAATGCAAATATATGTATAAGGTCTGGTCTCTATCATAACTTGCAGTTGAAGAGTGGAAAATTGGACAGTGGGGTTGCTGGAACCTCAGTAGCATAAGGAAGTTTGAGTAAGGCAGGGCTAGTGATAGCAGAAACTGGTCCACCTGTTAGTGTAGTCCATCTATGCAGAATATTCTCCATTTTTTCCTACAGTCCTTATCCTCTGCACTCTGTTCTTTACTCGAGGAGGCTGACCTTTATGGATATATTCACTAGGTTATTTTGCCTTTTGACTTCTCAGTTGGGTACAGCCAGTGAAAGACAGCAGCAGAAGATGGGAAGAGATGGAGATCAGGATATTTAGTCCCCGAGGTTGATACTGGTGTCAGTGGCTGAATACTTCCCTCAAAGGCCACAATTTGTTGGGGGAGGGGGAGCTTCAATCTCCTAGTCACAGCTGTGGGTCTCTCTCTAGGTTCTAGTAACTGCTCCCTCTACTTGTTCCTTTAGGTGTAAAGGTGGAAAAGGCTCCATTGCCATTGTTAACTTTAGGGTCCCCCATCATCCTTTGTTGGTTTCTCTTAACCTTTCCCACACCATTTATATAGCCCCTTCATTAAACTCTTCTCAGTTACCCTTCTGAATGTGCCTTATGTTTCCTTCTATAACCCTTATGGAAACATCATCAGTCCAATATAGTACTCGAAGGAATGTACTGAGGTTTGTGAGGCATGGGAACAACAGGGTCTAGGTGACAGACAACACTCAAAGTCTGGTGTGGGGCGGCATCCTGGTTCTCAAATATGGTAGTAAGAATCTCACTATAGCTGAGCATGCCATGATACAGAACCAGCTTCCTGAGAAAGAACTGGTTAGATCTAGGCAGACAGACAAGATAACCTTTACTCTCACCAGGAAACTAAGGCCGAAGATCAGTCATCAACACTGAATCACCATGGAATAAGGAGCAGACGTGTCACAGGAACGTGAGTCCAGGAGTCACTCCGGGCTCATTGGATACCATGAGTGGGGCAGAACAACTAAGGTCAACCCTGCCCACTGGAGGAGATAAAGCTCCCAATACACTCCCAGCCATGGTTAGGATTTGTAGGGTAATCAAGCAGACCTGGAGTTGCAAGTAAATAGTCTCAAAGACCAATGAAGTAGGAGAGGCTAAATAGTGAATTAGATGAGGCCAAATTGTGAAGGGCCTTAGTGCCAAACAAAGGAGTTTGGATTTGGAACTGTAGGAGATAATGAGATTGATAGCTTTTTAGCATTTAATGTCAATGACCTTTGAAAAATGATGTGTTATGTTAATGATTTAGGGATGTCTTTACTGACAGTATGAGAGAAATTGATGATAATGATAGCATTTGTCATTTATTGAGCACATACTAGGTGTCAGGCACATGCCCCCCACTTTATAGACAATGTCTTATTTAATCTTTGAAATAATTCTTGTATAGTCAATATTATTATTATCCTTATTTTACATATGAAGTAACTGAGGCTCAAAAAATGTTAAACATTTTGCTTAGAGTACTAGAGCTAGAGTTGAGCCTAGGACTGAATGGCTCCACACCCTGTGCTTATAATCTCTAAAATAGACCATCTCAGTTTCCCATTCTGTTGTCTTCTCCTTATCTCCAGTCCACCTATGGCCTTTTAATCTTGAAGTTGGCACTGTCCCCTCAGCAGTATTACAAAGGATACTAATTTACCAGCTTTATTCATGAGCACCAAATACTGCCTTCATTCTCAGGCAGATATTGGGCTCTCTGCCAAAGTAATGGCCCTGATAGAAATCTTCGTCCAATCCTCCTACATTTGGATAGCAGATGATGAGAAAGGAGAGTCTGGAAACTTTAAAGCTGACTTTGGAATTGCCCTCTACAGATGCCCTGAGGAGGTCTTAGAATGAGTCACCAACTTTCCTGACTGCATTTACTGATCTTTGGAGAGGAAATATTATCTAGCTCTGGCAAGGGACATTTATGAACCCTAGCTTCCAGTGACCCCAAAGCTTTGGGAAGATACCCTGAGCCTTTGGAATAGAAAAGAAACTCATCTTCAGAAAAACTAAACCCTCATTAGCATCGGATGTTCAATTATCTTCTCCCCACTTTCATATACTCACTTGTTATTTCTTATTTATTTATTTATTTATTGACCACTCCACGCAGTTTGCGGGATCTTAGTTCCTTGACCAGGGATTGAACCTGGGCCCTCAAAAGTGAAAGCGTGGAGGCCTAACCACTGGACCACCAGGGAATTCCCCTCACTTGTTATTTTTAAGTAAATGTTTGAGTTAGAAAGGCCCTTGAGGATCTAGTCCAACCTCTTCAGCTTACACATGGGAAAACTGAGGCCCATAGAGCAGAAAGGACTTGCCCATGGTCATATAGTATGTTAATGTTAGAGCCAAGACTAGAGCCCGTGTCTCCTGGCCTCTTGGTCAGTCACCCCTTTCTGATCTTTTTTAGTATCTATTCATGGTTTATTTTTTACAGCTAGTATGTAAGCTCTTGAAGAAAGTAATCCATTCTATATTTCTTTTGTATGCTTATGAAATGCTTAAAGGTACCTGGAATACAGTGGGTTCTCTGTGAATGTTTGTTAATTAAACTTTTTTTTCTTCTGTTGACCATAGTTGGAGCAAAACAGATCTCTCACAGGTTTGGGGCATTGGGCCAGTTTGAAATCATCTTTACCAATTTAATTTCATCTTGGTCCAATAGAAAGGCCAGTTCAATCTTTTCACTGGACAAAAGACCTATCAAACAGGCCAAGCTCCCCAAGGGACATTATCTAATCCTAATCCTTAGAAAAACTCCTCAGGAAACAAACTTTCTAACAAAGCTTGATTTCAGTTTTTTCTTTTAGGCCTAAAGAGTTGATAAAGTCTCACTGGAGAATCATTCTCATAAATTATATACCATAGGAGCCTCTCCTTATTTTTCCTTTCATGTGGGAAATTCATGAATGCTAACACTTTACAGCTCAACTTCTCTGGCTTTTCTCATCAGGATCCATGATTAGATATGATATCAGTGTGTTTATCTTTTCCTGGGGCTAGAAAGTCTAAGAGTGGTTTAGAAGCACTGCCAGAGTCATTGGAAATGAAATAGCTGCATCTCATGGGAGGACCTCTCTTGCCTTTTTGAGATCAACTTTCTCTATGTGGTTAGTCCCTCTGATATGGTCGTTGATAATGGATAACTCAGTGCTATGGCTGTAGTGTCCATGCATTGATTTTCGGGCAAGGTTCCTAAGCTAGAGGGTCACAACTCACCTTCTACCAAAGTAGAGGAATCCCTTTCTCCACACTCTAAGAATGTGCTGGTAAGACCACCTGGAGCAGCCTAAGCAAAATGCCATAATGCCCAGTCCCTCGATTGGCAGGGGGTGCCTTGAAAGGTAGGGGTGGTACATGATGGTGAACTATTAGGTAGAAATATTGCAAGAAAAAAAAATAAGTGAAATGTGGACTTCATGGTCTACTGACTGCTGTTTCTGCCTCCTTGCAACCTCTATTTAATCTCCAAGTGCCCTATCTTGTACTGTTCTATTGGAAAATTGCATGTGTCCTTTCCTAACACTTCTTTCCCATCAAAATAGTCTTGGTCTCTGACACATTCACATTAGAAGGCATATGAATGCTGTGGAAAGAGCAATGGACTTGGATTCAGCATATCTAGATTCTTCATTAACTTTAAAGCCTGGTAAATTATATGGCTACTAGAAACCCTTTTCTTTCCTTCCACCCTCTCCCTTTCCTCTCACCATTTTGGTATCTGTGGCTTTCCTAGAATTCTAGGGTATCATAGAGAAAAGCCTAGACCAGTTTTGATTGGAAGAATTTTAGAAACATTGTAGATTTAATGCATTGCTGTAACCATGGGATTAGGCATTAATGTATCTTAAGCACAAATGAAAGTAGAACTCTTTGGCTGCATTTTATAAAGTTAATCTTCCTTTCATTACCACTGTTTAAGATTTTCAGGATCTCCTTCTAATTCAGCTCTTTTCTCCTGTCAACAAAGAAAAGGGGTATAGGCAATTTGAAAGACCAATGGAAGGGGTAAACCTGCAAATGTGACCTTCACCTCCAATTCAGACATGCTATCATCAGTGATCTCATCAAGTGATTACTGAACGGTTTTTAGCATCTTGTGGCATAGAGCTGCCTCTCATTGCCTTCTCTTCTCGTGGAAAAAGAGAGAGAAGGTGCTGAGTGCTCCATAGATTTTGGTACTAGGGATATTATTTAGCTTCATGTGTGTCTTCCCAAATATTCAGCATAAATTGATAAGAAGAACTCAAAATGGTGCTAATCTTACCAATAAAATGGGGGAAGAAAAAAGAAAGCAGGTTGTTGGTGAGCAGCCACATCCATGGATAAGAAAATGCAGTGTGTTAGAAAATTAGAAACATATGCTTCAGGGAGAACAAAAAGAGAGGAAATACTCATCAAGGTAGGCTAAATGCAGATTGCAACATCTTAAACTTGGGGGGTGGGGAGTATAACTTATCCTCACTCTACTAGCAAACAATAATAATTATTATTATGATAATAGTAATAACACAATGGATGATCACTATAAATCAGGCACTATGTTAGGGGAATTAGATTTTTTTTCTCATTTATTCCTAAAAACAGCCTTATGAGGTATCCACTACAACTATCACTATTTTTTTTTTTTTTTGGCTTCACTGCGAGGCATGGAGGATCTTAGTTCCTTGACCAGGGGTCAAACCCGTGACCCCTGCAGTGGAAGCACAGAGTCCTAACCACTGGACCACCAGGGAATTCCCTACTATCCCTATTTTATACTTGAGGAAACAAACTAGACACAGAAATAGTATAAATAATTTGTCAAAGATCATAAAGACACGAAATGAGGCAATTTGGATTCTTTTGTTTTAATTCACATATAATTTACATACAATAGATGTCACCATTTTAAGGTGTACAAATCAGAGCCTTTCAGTACATTCACAATGTTGTGCGATCATTACCACTATCTAATTCCAGAATATATTAATCGAGCCCAAAAGAAATCCCATACCCATTAAGCAGTCATTACCCATTTTCCTTTGCCCCCCAGCCCCTAGCAATCCATAGTCTGCTTATTTATTTATTTATTTTATTTTATTTATTATTATTATTATTTTTTTTTTGTGGTATGCGGGCCTCTCACTGTTGTGGCCTCTCCTGTTGTGGAGCACATGCTCCGGACACACAAACTCAGCGGCCATGGCTCATGGGCCTAGCCGCTCCGTGGCATGTGGGATCTTCCTGGACCGGGGCACGAACCCGTGTCCCCTCCATTGGCAGGTGGACTCTCAACCACTGCGCCACCAGGGAAGCCCCATAATCTGCTTTTTAAAACAAATTATTGAAGTATAGCTGATTTACAATATTGTGTTAATTTCAGGTATACAGCATACTGATTCAGTTATTTTTTTCTGATTATATTCTATTATAGGTTATTATAGAATATTGAATATATTTCCCTGTGCTATACAGTAAATCATTGTTGCTTATCTATTTTATACATAAGTAGTTTATATTTGTTAATCACATACACCTAATTTGTCCCTCCACCCTCCCTCTCCCATTTGGTAACCATAAGTTTGTTTTCTATGTCTGTGAGTCTGTTTCTGCTTTGTATATAGATTCATTTGTATTATTTGTTTAGATTCCACATATAAGTGATATTATATAGTATTTTTCTTTCTCTGACATACTTCACTAAGTATAATATTCCTAGGTCCATTCATGTTGCTGCAAGTGACAATATTTCATTCTTTTTCATGGCTGAGTAATATTCCAGTGTGTGTGTGTGTGTGTGTGTGTGTGTGTGTGTGGTGTGTGTATGATTGTATGTGTGTATGTGTATACCCCACGTCTTCTTAAACCAATCATCTGTTGATGGGCACTTGAGTTGTTTCCATGTCTTGGCTATCATAAATGGTGCTGCTGTGAACATTGGAGTGTGTGTACCTTTTTGAATTAGAGTTTTCATTTTTTCTGGATATATAACCAGGAGTGGAATTGCTGAATCACATGGTAACTCTATTTTTAGTTTTTAAAGGAACCTCCATGCTGTTTTCTACAGAGGCTGTACCAATTTACATTCCCACCAACAGTGCATGAAGGTTCCCTTTTTTGCACAGCCTATCCAGCATTTATTATTTGTACACTTTTTGATGATAGCCATTCTGACTGTTGTGAGGTGATACCACATTGTGGTTTTGATTTGCATTTCTCTAATACTTAGCGATTTTGAGCATTTTTTCATGTGCTTCTTGGCCATCTGTATGTCTTCTTTGGAAAAATGTTGATTTAGATCTTCTGCCCATTTTTTGATTGGGTTGTTTGGTTTTTTGAAATTGAATTGTATGAGCTGTTTGTATATTTTGGATCTTAATCCCTTGTTGTTTGCATCATTTGCCAATATTTTGTCCCATTCTCTAGGTTGACTTTTCGTTTTGCTGATGATTTCCTTTGCCTGCAAAAACTTTTAAGTTTGATAAGGTTCCATGGGTTTATTTTTGCTTTTATTTCTTTTGCCTTGGGAGAGCAATCTAAGAAAATATTGATATGATTTATATCAGAGAGTGTTTTGCCTATGTTATCTTCTAGGAGTTTTATGGTATCAAGGCTTATGTTTAAGCCTTTAAACAACTTTGGGTTTATTTTTGTATGTGGTATGAGGGGGTGTTCTAATTACATTGATTTACATGTAGCTGTCCAGCTTTCCCAACACTACTTGTAGAGGAGACTGACTTTTCTCCATTGTATATTCTTGCCTCCTTTGTTGTAGATTAATTGACTGTAGGAGCATAGGTTTATTTCTGGACTCTGTTCTGTTACATTGATCTATATGTCTGTTTTTGTGCCAGTACCATGATGTTTTGATTACTAAAGCTTTGTAGTATAGTCTGAAGTCTGGAAGGCTTATATCTCCAGCTTTGTTCTTTTTCCTCAGGATTGCTTTGAGAATTATGGATCTTTTGTGGTTCCATACAAACTTTAGGATTATTTGTTTTAGTTCTGTGAAAAATGTCATGGGTAATTTGATAGGAATTGCATTAAATCTATACATTGCTTTGGGTAGTATGGACTTTTTAACAACATTAACAATATTAATTCTTCCAATCCAAGAGCACAGGATATCTATTTCTTTTAATCATCTTCAGTTTTCTTTATCAATGTCTTATAGTTTTCAGCATATAGGTCTTTCACTTCCTTGGTTAAGTTTATTCCGAGGTATTTTCTTTTTTTAGGCAAGTTTAAATGGGATTGTTTTTTGACTTTCTCTTTGTGGTATTTCACTGTTAATATAAAGACATGCAACAGATTTCTGTATTCTAATTAGTTCTAATAGTTTTTGCATGGAGACTTTAGGATTCTCTGTATAGAGTAGCATATCATCTGCAGACAGTGACAGTTTTACATCTTCCTTTCCAATTTGGATAACCTTTGTTTCTTTTTCTTTTCTGATTGCTGTGTCTAGGACTTCCAATACTATGTTGAATAGGAGTGGTGAGAGTTGGAAGGGTTTTGGCTTTTGCCCAGTAAGTATTATGTTTGCTGTGGGTTTGTCAAAACTGACCTTTATTATGTTGAGATATGTTCCCCTTATACCCACATTGGTGAGAGTTTTTATCATGAATGGATGTTGAATTTTGTCAAATGCTTTTTCTGCATCTATGAAGATGATCCTGTGGTTTTTGTCTTTCCTTTTTTAATGTGGTATATCACATTGTTTGATTTGTGTATGTTGAACCATCCTTGTGACACTGGGATGAATCCAACTTGATCATGGTGTATGATCCTTTTTATGTGTTGTTGGATTCTGTTTGCTAATATTTTGTTGAGGATTTTTGCATCTATATTCATAAAATGTATCGGCCTGTAATTTTCTTTTTTTGTAGTGTATTTTTTCTGCTTTTTGTATCAGGGTGATGGTGACCTCAAGAATGAATATGGGAGTGTCCCCTCCTCTTCAGTCTTTTGGAAGAGTTTGAGAGGATGAGTGTAAGTTTTTTTTTGTGTGTGTGTGTGTATGTTTGGTAGAATTCCCCAGTGAAGCTGTCTGGTCCTGGACTTTTGTTTGCAGCGATTTTTAAAATTACAGATTCTAATTCACTTTTGATCATCAGTCTGTTCAAATTATCTGTTTCTTCTTGATTCAGTTTTGGCATGCTGTATGTTTCTAGAAACTTGTCCATTTCTTCTAAGTTGTCTATTTTGTTGGCATATAACTTTTTATAGTATTCTCTTATGACGTTTTTGTACTTCTGTGGTATCAGTTGTTATTTCTACTCTTTCATTTCTTATATTGTTTATTTGAGTCCTCTCTTTTCTTCTTGGTGAGCCTGGCTAGAGGTTTGTTGATTTTGTCTATCTTTTCAAAAAAAACAGCTCTTGATTTTATTGATCTTTTCTATTGTTTTTATCACTATTTTATTTATGGATTACCTCTTGATCTTTATTATTTCCTTCCTTCTGCTAACTTTGGTTTTTTTTTTCCTTCTTCTTTTTCCAATTCCTTTAGGTGGTAGGTTAGGTTGTTTGAGATTTTACTTGTTTCTTGAGGAAGGTCTGTATCACTATGAACTTCCCTCTTAGAACTGCTTTTGCTGTATCCCATAGATTGTGTGAGGTTGTGTTTTCATTTTCATTTCTTCTGAGGTATTTTCTGATTTCTTCTTTGATTTCATCATTGACCCATTAGTTTTTTAGTAGCATGAAGTTTAATCTCCATGTGTTCATTCTTTTTTTTTAACATCTTTATTGGAGTATAATTGCTTTACAATGGTGTGTTAGTTTCTGCTTTATAACAAAGTGAATCAGTTATACATATGTTCCCATATCTCTTCCCTCTTGCGTCTCCCTCCCTCCCACCCTCCCTATCCCACCCCTCTAGGTGGTCACAAAGCACCAAGCTGATCTCCCTGTGCTATGCGGCTGCTTCCCACTAGCTATCTATTTTACGTTTGGTAGTGTGTATATGTCCATGCCACTCTCTCACTTCGTCCCAGCTTACCCTTCCCCCTCCCCATATCCTCAAGTCCATTCTCTAGTAGGTCTTTTCCCATTTTTCTTTTTTGTGGTTGATTTCTAGTTTCATACCAATGTTGTCAGCAAAATGCTTGAAACAATTTCTATCTTCTTAAATTTGGTAAGGATTGTTTTCTGACCTAATATGTGGTCTATCCTAGAGAACATTCCATTTGCACTTGAAAAAATATGTATTCTGGTTTTCTTTTTAGTTTTGTTTTTTGTTTTTGCATGTAGTGTCTTACAGATGTCAATTAACTCCAACTGGTCTAATGTGTCATTTAGGACCTGTGTTGCCTTATTGATTTTCTGTCTGAATGATCTGTCCTTTGATATCACTGGTTATTAAAGCTCCTACTGTTATTGTATTCCTGTCAGTTTCTCCCTTTATGCCTGTTAGTATTTGTTTTATATGTAGGTACTCCTATATTGGGTGCATATTGGTTGAATGTAATATCTTCTTCTTCTATTGATCCCTTTATCTTTATATAATGCCCTTCTTTGTCTTTCTTTATGGCATTTGTTTCAAAGTCTATTTTGTCTGATATGAGTATTGCTACCCACTCTTTCTTGTCATTGCCATTTGCATGAAATATATTTTTCCAACCCCTCATTTTTAGTCTGTGTGTGTCTTTGACCCTGAAGTAAGTCTCGTGTAGGCAGCATATTGCTTTTTTTTAATCCAATCTGCCTGTGTCTTTTGATCAGAGCATTTGTCCATTGACATTTGAAGTAATTATTGATAGGTAGATAGGTATGTACTTATTGCCATTTTGCAGTTCCTTTGTGTGTGTGTGTTTCTTCTTTGTTAATTTCTTCTTCTTTCTGTTTTTTCTTTTGTGGTTTGATGATTTTCTTTTGTATTATGCTTGAGTTCCTTTCTTTTCAGTTTTTGTGACTCTATTGTATGTTTTTGATTTGTGGTTACCATGGAGTTCAAGTATGTTGACCCATGAATACATCTACTTCCCTTAAACTAGTAGATGAGAGGCATACAAATTCAAACACATTTTAAAAGATCTAAATTTGTATACTCCCTCTCCCACAATTTGTGATTTTAATGTCCAATTTTACGTCTTTGTACTTATCTTTTTACTGTTTGTTATAGTTATAATCACTTTTACATTATTTTTTATTGTTTTTAAATCTACATACTGGCTTATTTAAGTGATCTTAATCCTTTTATATATTTACTTTTCTTATTGTGATTTTCCCTTTCCTATAGAGTCTTGCTTCTTTTTTATTTAGAGAAGACCCTTCAATATAGAGAGGAAGTGTAGGTTTAGTATTGCTGAATTCTCTTAGTTTTTGTTTGTCTGAGAAATTCTTTATCTCTCCTTCTATTCTAAATGATAATCTTGCTGGGTAGAATATCCTCAGTTTCAGGTTTTTCCCTTTCAAGGCTTTGAATTTATCATGCCACTCCCTTTTGGCCTACAAAGTTTCTGCAGAGAAATCAGCTAATAGCCTTATGGGTGTTCCCTTGTAACTGACTCTTTTTTTTTTCTCTTGTTGCCTTTAGAATCCTCTCTTTAACTTTTGCTGTTTGAATTATGATATGTCTTTGTATGGGTCTGTTTTGGTTTATTTTGTTTGGGACCCTCTGTTCTTCCTGAACCTGAATAGCTGTTTGCTTCTTTAGATTTGGGAAGTTTTTAGCCATAATTTCTTCAAATACATTTTTGATCCCCTTCTCTCTCTTCTCCTTCCGAAACCCCTATTATGGATAGGCTGGCACATTTTATATTATTCCATAGCTCTCATATGTTGCTTTCATTTTCTTCATTTATCTTTCTGTCTGCTGTTCAGATTGGGTCATTTCCATTATTCTGCATTCCAGATCACTTATTCATTATTCTGTCATTTAGTCAGCTGTTCATTGCTTCTAGATTGGTTTTTATGTCAGCAGTTGAATCATCTATTTTTGATTGGTTCATCTTTACAGTTTCTAGTTCTTGTTACAGTGATTTGCACTTCTATCAATAATCTTTCTTAGTTTAGTTAGCATTTTTATTACCTCCTTTTTAAACTTGGGTTCTAGTAGACAGGTAAGCTCTGTTTTATTATTTGTTCTTTCAGCAGATTTCTCTTGTTCTTTTAATTGAGAATGGTTCCTCTGCCTTTTCATTTTACTTAATTTTCTCTGTCTCTATGAATTTAGGAGGAACAGTTATCTACTGTGGTCTTGAAGGGGTGTTTTTATGTGGGAGCATCCCTGTGTAGACTGTGTGTGTCCTGTGTTTTTGGTGTGAGGGCTGGGCTGGTTTTGGTATCGAGATACCAGCCACGTCTTTTCTCAGGGTGTTCTGGCCATTATCTCCTTGATATGGGGTGTGGTTGGTGTTGGGGGATTTAAAGCCCGTGTAGGGTGTGAGGTGGGGCTTCCTCTCTATGGCTGTCACCACCCAGTCAGGGGTGGGGTCTGCTCCCCAGTTGTTGGAGTAGAAGCCCCGAGGGTCAGTTTGATCAGGCTCCATTGCCCTTGAGCGAGTGCCCTGCCCCAAAGGAGGTGATTGCTAAAGCAAATGAGGCCCATGTGGTCACAGAGGACCTATGTACTGCCTGTGTAGGTATCTGCAATTCTACTCAGCAGTGGCCCAAGGTCACATCCCTTTTTCCATTGTGTTCGTCCTAGATCTAGTGCAAGGCTGTGGTGTGGAGTAGGCTGGGGCTGAGAGTCGGGGTGTTGTGGCTACAGGAATTGAGGTGGCTGTGCTGCTGCCTGGATCCTGGCCTCCCTCTGTGGCAGATTTCTCCCAGGACCTGTCTGCCCCAGATCTAGCACGAAGCTGTGGTGTGGAGTGGGTGGAGCCGGGGTGCTTTTGCTGGGAGATGTACTGCTGTGTACTCCTGAGCATGCTGATAATGGCAACTATAGCCCAACTTGCTGCCCTATGTGCTTGCTGACCATGGCTGCCGCAGACCCACTAGGACCACACCTCAGGCCCTTTGGACTCTCTCTACGTAGCTAAATCAAGCCCTCTCCCAGTGCCTTGCTGCCTGAGATTCAGGTCTTAGCAGAGGCGTGCTTTTGTGTTACTGCCTCACATGCATGCTGACATTGACTGCTGTGGCTCCACCCACCACCCTGTTTGTGTGCTGACAATGGTGATCACAGCTCCACCTGGCTCATACTCTGGATGCCCCAATTTGTCTCTATATAGCTAGACTGAGTCTTTTCCCAGGGCTCAGTTGGCCCAGATCTCATGCCAGGCTGTGGTGTGGAGTGAGCAGGGTTAGGGTGTTCGCCCCTTTAGATTTGAAATTACAGTGAAGTGGCAGCCACCAGTACATGACTCTTTCCACCTTGATTGTTGGCAAGCCAGAACATGCACACTCCTTGTGAGTATTCTAGGCTTCTTCAGCCCTGCTCTCTGTCTCAGCAGATTTCCCAGCAAGCAAGAGGGCTTGTTTCCTCTGCATAGGACCCCAGGACTGGGATTCCCAGATTGTGTCTCACCCTGCTCCCTCTCCAGTGCAAAGGTTTACCTATGCAGATATTCTTTTCCTTACATATCCCTTCCTGGGGTGCAAGTCCCAACCCAATGCCTTTTTTTTTCCCCCATTTTACCTGGTTACATGGAGATCTTTCTTGCAGCTTTGGTTGTATAGGAGTTCTTCTGCCACTTTCCAGTTAGTTTTCCATGAGAACTGTTCCACATTTAGATGTATTTTTGATATGTTTGTGGAGGAAGGTGAGCTCCATGTCATCCTACTTCACCATCTTGATCCCAGCCCACAGTCTCCTTTTTATGGATTTATCTATTCTGGATGTTTCATATAAATGGAATCATACAATATGAGTCTTTTTGTGTCTGGCTTCTTTCACTTAGCATAACATTTTCAAGGTTCATGCATGTTGTGGCTTGCATCACTACTTCATTTATTTTTATGGCCAAATAATATTCTGTTGTATAGATATACCACATTTTGTTTATCTGTCCACCATTTGATAGACATTTGGGTTTCTGTCTTTTGGCTATTGTGATTAGTCCTGCTATGAACATTGACATTCCTGTATTTATTTGAATACCTATATCCACTTCTTTTCAGTATATACTTAGGAGTGAAATTGTTGAGTCTTATTCTATGTTTAACTTTTTGAGGAACAACCAAATTGTTTTCCATAGTAGTTGTAATATTTTACATTCCTACCAACAGTGTACCCCAGGGTTCTGATTTCTCCACATCCTCACCAAGACTTGTTATTGTCTGTCTTTTTTATTATAGTGTGCGTGGTGGTTATTGCAGTGGAATTTCATTGTGGTTTGATTTGCATTTCCCTAATGACTAATAATGTAAAGCATCTTTTCATGTTTGTCTTGGCCATTTGTGTATCTTATTAAGGGAAATAGCTATTGAAATCCTTTGTCCATTTTTAAAATTAGATTGTCTTTTTATTTTTTTTCAATTAATACATTTTAATTTTATATTGGACTATAGTTGATTTACAATATTGTGTTAGTTTCAGGTGTAATATTGAGTTGCAAGAGTACTTTATATACTTTGGATACTAGGCCCTTATCGGATATATGAATTGCAAATACCTTCTCCCATTCCTTGCATTTTTTTAACCTTCTTTATAACGTTCTTTGGAGCACAAAAGTTTTAAATCTATATGAAGTACAGTTTATCTGTTTTCCCTTTGATTACTTGTGCCTTTGATGTCATACCTAAGAAACCATAGCTAACGCAAAGTCACAAAGATTTACAACTATGTTTTCAATTATTTTATAGTTTTGACTCTTATATTTAGGTCACTGATCCACTTTGAGTTAATTTTCATAAATAATGTGAGGTAGAAGTCCAACATTATGTTTTTTTGTATGTGGATATTCATTAGTCCCAGCAACATTTGTTAAAAAGACTATCCACCCACAAATTGTTCTGGCATCATTTACATTTAATGTAATTGCCGATAAGGTAGATTTATGTCTGATATTTCGCTCTTTGTTTTCTATGTGCTTCATGTCTATTTTATTCCTCAGTTCCTCCAGTACTGCCTTCTTCTGTGTTTAGTAGATATTTTCTGGTGTACCATTTTCATTCTTTGTAGTTTCTATTGCTGCTTATTTTTGTGTTATTTTCTTAGTGGTTGAGTTGGGAACAGCCATTATCACTTTAACTGTAACAATCTATTTCAGAATAATACTAAGTTAATCTCAATAGCATATAAAATTTTGTTTCTCCATAGCTTTGTTCCCCCCTCCATTATGCCAGTATTTTCACAACTTACATCTTTAAACATTGTGTCCTCATCAACATAGATTTATAATTACTTTATGTGCTTAATTGCCATATGTATATCCTCTTCAGTGAAATATCTCTTCCCGTCATTTTTCCATGTTCTAATGGTCTTATTTGTTTATTTTTATTGTTGAATTTTGGGATTTCTTTATATAGTCCAGATACTAGCCCTTTGCCAAATATTTTATGTCCATTTCTAACCTGTCGTTTCGTTCTCTTAACAGTGTCTTTAACAGAGCAGAAGTTTTTAGTTTTGATGAGTTCAAATTAATTGATAATTCCTTTTATGGATTTTGCCTTTAGTATCAAGTCTAAGAACTCTTTGCCCACTCCTAAATTCTGAAGTGTCCATCTTCTTTTAAATATCATTTTAGGTTTTACATATAAATCAGTGATCCATTTTGAGATTTTTTTTTGGGGGGTGTAAGTTGTGCAGGAGATTTAGATCAAGGCTTTTTTGATTGTTTTTGTTTGGTTGTTTTTTGTCTATCACTGTCAAAGTGCTCCACTACCATTTGTTGAAAAAGCTGTCTTTCCTCCACTGAATTCTTTTGCACCTTTGTCAAAATAAAATAATTTGGGCATATTTGGGATCTATTTCTGGATTCCGTATTATGTTCCATTGATTTATGTGTATCTCTCTGCTAATACAATTCTGTCTTGATTATTATAGCTACGTAGTAATTCTTGAAACCAGGTAGACTATTTCTTACCACTTTTCTCTGATTCTTATTACTTTGCTTTTTTTTTCAAAATTGTTTTAGCTACTCTAGTTCCTTTGCCTTTCCATAAAATTTTAGAATAATCTTGTCTGTATCTATAAGACATCTTGATGACATTTTGATAAGAAGTTGATAGGAATTAAACCCCTATGTCAATCTGGGAAGAACTGCCATCTTTTTACTATGCCAAATTATTGTTCTTCCAATCCATGAACATGGTATATCTCTCCATTTATTTTGATCTTCTTTGACTTCCTTCATCAGTTATGTATTTTTCAGCATACAAGTCTTGTATATGTTTGTTAGATTAAATTTAAGTAGTTCATATTTTGCACAAATTGTATTTTTAATTTATCATCCATATTTTCATCACTAGTGTAAAGAAATACAATTTAAAAAAATGTTTATCTTGTATCTTGCAATCTTGCTGAACTCACTTATTAGTTCTAGACAATCCTTTACAGATTTTTTAGATTCCTTGGAATTTTCTCCATAGACAATCTTCTCATACGTAAATAAGGATAGTTCTGTTTCTTTCTGTGCTATATGTATGCCTTTTATTTACTTTTCTTGTTATTTTTGCACTGGCTAGAACTTCCCAGAACTGTGTTGAATAAAAGTAGTGCGAGCATAAATCCTTGGCTTGTTCCCAGTCTTGGGAATAAAAACATTCAGTCGTCCACTATTAATGATAACATTAGCTGTAGGTGTTTTGAAGATTCTCTTTATCAAGTTGAGGAAGTTCCTGTCTATCCCTATTTTTCTGAGAGATTTTGTCATGAAGGAGTGTTACATTTTTTCAAATGCTTTTCCTGCATCATTGATATGATTATCTGATTTCTCTTCATTATTCTGTTAATGTGGTGGATTATATTGAATGATTTTTGAATATTGAACCAGTCTTGAATCCCTGGAATAAACCTTACTGGGTCATCATTTATAATTTATTTCATGTATTGCTGAATTCTAAATGCTAATATGTTGTGAAGGATTATTGTGTCTGTGTTCATGAGGAATATTGGTCTGAAATTTTCTCTTTTTTGTGCTGTCTTTGCCTGGTTTTGGTATCAGGTTAATACTAGCTTAATAACATGAATTAAGAAGTATTCCTTCCTCTTCTGTTTCCTGGAAGAGAGTGTGTAGAATTGGTGTTAATGTTTTAAATGTTTGGGGAGAATTCTTCAGTGAAAGCATCTGGGCTTGGAGATTTCTTTTTTGGCAGTTTTAAACGTACAATGTCAATTTCCATAATAGTTCTATACTTGTTCATATTATCTGTTTCATATTGGTTAAATTATAGTAGATTTTGTGTCTTCAGGAACTGTTCCATTTCATCTAAGTTCTCAAATTTGTGTGTGTAGGATTTTTCATAGTATTCCCTTGTTATCCTTATGAGGTCTGCAGGGTCTGTAGTGATAAACTTTCTTTTTGTCGCCTGTGGTAATTTGTGACTTCTCTCTCTTTTTCCTCCTCAGTTTTTTTAGAGGGTGGTCAATTTCATTGATCTTTTCAAAGAATTAGCTCTTTTATTCCATTGATTTTTCTCTATTGTTTTTCTGTTTTCAATTTCATTGGTTTCTGTTCTTATCTTTATGACTTCCTTCCTTCTGCTTACTTTGGATTTGTTTTGCTCTTTTATTTTCCTGGCTCTTAAAGTGAATGCTTATATTATTATTTTGAGGTTTCCTCTTTCCTAATGGGTGCATTATCTCTATAAAATTTCCTCCTAGTACACTTTGGCTGTTTCCCACAAATTTTGATATGTTGTATTTTCCTTTTCATTCATTTCCATGTACTTTTTTTTTTGTGGTTCACGGGCCTCTCATTGTTGTGGCCTCTCCCATTGCGGAGCCCAGGCTCTGGACGCACAGTCTCAGCAGCCATGGCTCACGGGCCCAGCCACTCCACGGCATGTGGGATCTTCCTGGACCGGGGCACGAACCCGAGTCCCCTGCATTGGCAGGCAGACTCTCAACCACTGCGCCACCAGGGAAGCCCTCCATGTACTTTTTAAAAATCCTTTGAGACTTTTTCTTTCAGCTATGGATTATTTAGAAGGTTGTTATTTAGTTACCAAGATGTTCAGATATTTTCCTTTCATCTGCCTGTTATTCATTTCTAGTTTGATTACATTGTGATCTGAGTACACATTACGTGTGATTTCGAGGTCTGTTTTATAACTCAGGATATGGTCTATCTTCCCATATGTACATGGGTACTTGGAAAGAATGTTTTCTGCAGTTGTTAGTTGGAGTGTGGACAGGGATGGACCCCTGCTAATGCTGGGTAGTGGTGGAAATCCAGGTTCTCCACCAGGCCTCCACTGACACTGTGGAGGTGTAAGCTCATTCTTGGTTATACAGTGATGAAAGTATCAGCTTCTTGCTTAGCCTTATCTGGTCCTACCCCAGCACGGAGGTTTGGCTGCCTCATTACAACATTGTGAGTGTGGAAGTCTAAGCTGTCCACTCTGGCCTTACTCTTGGGGGTGAGGTCACATTTTTTTCTGTGGGGTATAGGTGGAGTACAGCAGTAATGCCTTATTGTATTGCAGTATTGTTTTAAAGTTTTCTTTCTTGTTAGGCTTCTTCTTTTCTGATCCTCTGGCTAGAGAGAGTAGGCTTTGTTGGGGCTTTTTTTGTCTGCACCTATTGGCACTACCAGGTTATCAGCTTATTCAGCTACAAGTATGAGTTATAGGAGGCAAAATAAAAACACAGGAACCTCATGTTCACATTGTTCCCTGGGTCCTGAGGTCTCTAGCTGGTGTGCTTTTTTTCCTCTTCACCCTTCAGAATCTTCTTATGCTTGTTTTTTAATGTAATTTTCATGAGTTTAGTTGTCCTTAGTGGGAGAAATAGGGAGAAGTATGTCTGTCACATATTCCTGGAAGCAGAAGTCCCAAATTAGTTTCTGTAAATGTCAATTTTATGACCGTTTCTCTCCACAGCCTCATAAATAGCTAATCCCTAACTGCTTTTCCATGGTACAGAGAAGCAGAAGAAGAGAATTTCAGAGCAGAAGGCCTTATCTGAGGGTCTGATGCTGAGCACATGGTGGGGGATTAGGACTCAGTGAAAAATGTGGCTTGCCAGAAAATGTTAGATCTAGTGTTGTGATGGTTCACAGGGAGGGGAGCATGCTCTGAAGAAGATATGTGCATGTGTGGAAAAATGGGGCAGAAGGAAAGAACCTTGGATATGCTACTTTCTTTTTTTAAAAATTCTTAAAGAATAGAAGATGAATAAAAAATGAGCTCAGTGTGTGTTCAAGGAACAGATATGGATATGCTACTTTCTAACATAATTTACTTACTAACCTTATTTATTGTCTCTCTCTCCCCACTAGTATATAAGCTCCAAGAGGGTAGGAATTTTTATCTGATTTGTTTACTAACATATCCACAGAGCCTGGAGTGGCATCTGGCATGTATTGGCTCTCAATAGATATGTGTTGAATATTCATTCAAGAAATTCAACAATATCTTGGAGTTGGGAGACCTAGATTCTTGTCCTGACTTTGCCCTAACTAGAGATCTTAACCAGGCCACATTCCTCTTTCTGGGCTCAGTTTCTAAATTTATGAAAGATGAAAATTGCACTAAAAGTTCATTCAGGTTCTTTTGTCCTCTATTATTCAGTAGTTCTGTAAATATTTCTATTTTTTCTGTAACATATCTATGATGTCTATTCATCCATTTTCTCATCCATTCATTCATTCATCCATCCCCGTTCCATTCTTCCATCCATCCATCCAACCATCCAACATTTCTTGAATAATGACTGTGTGATGAGGACTTCAGGATATACAAGGATTTGTGCCAGGGGTAAAGAGGCAGTTAAAGTTGTGCAGTGTGTTACCATGGATAACTGTGGAGTACCATGGAGTGTATAACTGTGTATAACCTCTAAGCTAAGGGGCTAGGTGGGGCTCTGTGATGAAACTAGGTGAGAGCATGGGTTGCAGAAGTGGGTATAGCATTACCAGCAGAAGGAGAAATAGATTCAAAGGCCCTGAGGCAGAAAAGAGCTTTACCTGTGTCAGGGGAAGAAAGAACTGTTCATGGAGTTTAGTGACCTAAGGGCATGGTGGGTGCAAGATAAAATTCAAGAAGTAAACATGTACATGTGAGTCCTTAAAAGAGTGCTCAGAGACCATCTATGTGTATATCTTGTCTCCTTTCAGCTCCTTGAGGAAGAATGGATGGGTAGTGGATAGGGGAGGCTCCATTAACCTCCTCTCAGCTCCCCTCTCTGCATTTATATTTCTTTCTTGGAGACTTTTTATAGAGTGAAAGAGTAATAAATAACATTGTTAGGTTATAATCAAAAAAGGAATATCTAGTTAAAATTATTATACTTGCCACGAGACTGACTACTATGTAGGTCATTTCTCATAAAGCCATTTGGATGAATCTAACTTCACAGAAGAGCCCTTAGGCTCATCAAACTCTACCAAAAATTTGCTCAAACATTTAAAAATAAATGCTGTATACTTCCCAGAAAGGGCTGTTAATCACATTGCACAGAAAAGTTCTATTTCAGATCATCTTTCCTCAGATTTTTTTTAAAAAAAATTCCTTTCTTAATTATAAGAAGAGTAGTGTAGTAGTAGTAGTGGTAATAGTTAAAATTTATGGAGCATTTACTAGTGGCAAGCACATAAGTAATGACTTTCCATGCATTATTTCATTTATTATGTGCCAGGCACTATTCTAGTACTTTACATAACTCATTGAATCCTCACCACAACCTAGAAGTAAGAAACATTATTATACCCATTTTACAGATGAAACTAAAATCTAGAGGAGTCAGTTTGTGATTCAAGGTCCCCCAGATAGCAAGTAGGAAGTTAATAATTTAAATTTAGGCAGTCTAACTCCAGGGATTGGGCATTCAACTATCTTGCTGTGTAATGAGTTAAGCCAGCATGAGCTGCCAGTGCCAAGATACAAAGGGATCAAAAATGGCAGAAGCCAACAGATAGACACGAGAATCCAGTTAGTGAATTAGGAATTGGAAAGAAAGATAAGCTCAGATATTGGGTTCAGTTACCCACCACATACAAACCTGAGTGGGATTAATTTGAGCACCAAAGTTGGTGGGGTGATCCTGAGTCAAAAGCCAACAGGAGCAAACCAGAAATTAGGGAGGGAACATCATTTATGAGTCTGCAGTCATTCTGATTGGTTCTGGTGGGTGGAACATATGCTCCCTTTGAAAGCCTGGTGTCTCTTCCCCTCAACAAACTGCCCAACTTAAAGGTAGGCTTTTGCATTTTTCAGGGATAGCATGGAGACTCAAGAGTGATAGAATAGAGAGAGTATTCAAAGGAAGAGAAGTGAAAGGCTTAATGAAGAAGGATCTCTTCCATTATCATTATTGTTTTTTATTTTTGAATTTTATTTATTTATTTTTGGCTGTGTTGGGTCTTTGTTGCTGTGTGCAGGCTTTCTCTAGTTGCAGCGAGCAGGAGCTACTCTTCACTGCGGTGCGTGGGCTTCTCATTGCAGTGGCTTCTCTTGTTGCAGAGCACGGGTTCTAGGCACGTGGGCTCAGTAGTTGTGGCTCATGGGCGCTAGAGTGCAGGCTTGGTAGTTGTGGCACATGGGCTTTGTTGCTCCGTGGCTTGTGGGATCTTCCCAGAACAGGGATTGAACCCATGTCCCCTGTATTGGCAGGCAGATTCTTAATCACTGCACCATGAGGGAAGTCCCAATTATCATTATTTGCATCTCACCATCTCCTTGTGGTACCATTATAATATGTCTACTTTGTTGTAAAAATCATTTGCATGCACTCCCAGTTTCCTCAAAAGGAATTCTCCACTCACCTGCATCCCACAGGCATCTTTAAGAGAGTAAGTGCCTTTCATCAGTGGTTATAATGCACTCGAAACACGTCAAGGACCAGAGAAATACAAGTAATACACAGATAGAAGGAGAGGAGACTGAAAATCACCTAACCTATTGGGAGCACAGTTGAGATGCAGGCAATAAGGAGGAAAAGAGCCTCTGAAAAATCAAATTAGGTTGAAACAAGAGGCTGCAGTAGAGCCGCCTTCTGTGTGAGAAATGCATTCATTTCAGGACATTGATTTTGCATTACCTGTTTACTTTTTAAAATGTGCATTGACTTTTATTTTAACATCTTTCTTGGAGTACAATTGCTTTACAATGGTGAGTTAGTTTCTGCTTTATAACAAAGTGAATCAGCTATACGTATACATATATCCCCATATCTCTTCCCTCTTGCGTCTCCCTCTGACTCTCCCTATCCCACCCCTCTAGGTGGTCACAAAGCACCAAGCTGATCTCCCTGTGCTATGCAGCTGCTTCCCACTAGCTAGCTATTTTACATTTGTAGTGTATATATGTCAATGCCAATCTCTCACTTGGTCTCAGCTTACTGTTCCCCTCCCCGTGTCCTCAAGTCCATTCTCTACGTCTGCATCTTAATTCCTGTCCTGCCTCTAGGTTCGTCAGAAACACTTTTTTTTTTTTAGATTCCATATATATGTGTTAGCACATATATTTGTTTTTCTCTTTCTGACTTACTTCACTCTGTATGACAGACTCTAGGTCCATACACCTCACTACAAATAACTCCACTTCATTTCTTTTAATGGCTGAGTAATATTCCATTGTATATATGTGCCACATCTTCTTTATCCATTCGTCTGTTGATGGACATTTAGGTTGCTTCCATGTCCTGGCTATTGTAAATAGAGCTGCAATGAACATTGTGGTACATGACTCTTTTTGAATTATGGTTTTCTGATGGTATACGCCCACTAGTGGGAATGCTAGGTCGTATGGTAGTTCTATTTTCAGTTTTCTAAGGAACCTCCATACTGTTCCCCATAGTAGCTGTATCAATTTACATTCCCACCAACAGTGCAAGAGGGTTCCCTTTTCTCCACATCCTCTCCAGCATTTATTGTTTGTAGATTTTCTGATGATGGCCATTCTGACTGGTGTGAGGTGATACCTCATTGTAGTTTTGATTTGCATTTCTCTAATGATTAATGATGTTGAGCATCCTTTCATATGTTTGTTGGCAATCTGTATATCTTCTTTGGAGAAATGTCTATTTAGGTCTTCTGCCTATTTTTGGATTGGGTTTTTTGTTTTTTTTGATATTGAGCTGCATGAGCTGCTTGTAAAATTTGGAGATTAATCCTTTGTCAGCTTCTTCATCTGCAAATATTTTCTCCAATTCTGAGGGTTGTCTTTTCATCTTGTTTATGGTTCCCTTTGCCGTGAAAAAGCTTTTAAGTTTCATTAGGTCCCATTTGTTAATTTTTGTTTTTATTTCCCTTTCTCTAAGAGGTGGGTCAAAAAGGAACTTGCTGTGATTTGTCATAGAGTGTTCTGCCTATGTTTTCCTCTAAGAGTTTGATAGTGTCTGGCCTTACATTTATGTCTTTAACCCATTTTCAGTTTATTTTTGTATATGGTGTTAGGGAGTGTTCTAATTTCATTCTTTAAATGTAGCTGCCCTGTTTTCCCAGCACCACTTATTGAAGAGGCTGTCTTTTCTCCAGTGTATATTCTTGACTCCTTTATCAAATATAAGGTGACTATATGTGCATGAATTTATCTCTGGGCTTTCTATGCTGTTCCATTGATCTTTATTTCTGTTTTTGTGCCAGTACCGTATTGTCTTGATTACTGTAGCTTTGTAGCATAGTCTGAAGTCCAGGAGCCTGATTCCTCCAGCTGCGATTTTCTTTCTCAGGATTGCTCTGGCTATTTGGGGTCTTTTGTGATTCCATACAAATTATGAAATTTTTTGTTCTAGTTCTTTAAAAAATACCATTGGTAGTTTAATAAGGATTGCACTGAATCTGTAGATTGCTTTGGGTAGTATAGTCATTTTCACAATGTTGATTCTTCCAATCCAAAAACATGGTATATCTCTCCATCTCTTTGTATCACCTTTAATTTCTTTCATCCGTGTCTTATAATTTTCTGCATACAGGTCTTTTGTCTCCTTAGGTAGGCTTATTCCTAGGTATTTTATTCTTTTGGTTGCAGTGGTGAATGGGAGTGTTTCATTAATTTCTCTTTCAGATTTTTCATCATTAGTGTATAGGAATGTAAGAGATTTCTGTGCATTAATTTTGTATCCTGCTACTTTACCAAATTCGTTGATTAGCTCTAGTAGTTTTCTGGTAGCATCTTAGCATTTTCTATGTATAGTATTATGTCATCTGCAAACAATGGCAGCTTTACTTCTTCTTTTCCGATTTGGATTCCTCTTATTTCTTTTTCTTCTCTGATTGCCGGGGCTAAAGCTTCTAAAACTATGTTGAATAATAGTGATGAGAGTGGACAACCTTGTCTTGTTCCTGATCTTAGTGGAAATGGTTTCAGATTTTCAACACTGAAAAAGATGTTGCCTGTTGGTTTGTCATATATGGCCTTTACTATGTTGTGGTAAGTTCTCTCTGTGCCTACATTCTGGAGTGCTTTTTATCATAAATGGGTGTTGAATTTTGTCGAAAGATTTTTCTGCATCTATTGAGTGGATCATATGGTTTTTCTCCTTCAATTTGTTAATACGGTGTATCACATTGATTGGTTTGCATATATTGAAGAATCCTTGCATTCCTGGGATAAACCCCACTTGATCATGGTGTATGATCCTTTTAATGTGCTGTTGGACTCTGTTTGCTAGTATTTTGTTGAGGATTTTTGCATCTATGTTCATCAGTGATATTGGCCTGTAGTTTTCTTTCTTTGTGACATCTGTCTGGTTTTGGTATCAGGGTGATGGTGGCCTCGTAGAATGAGTTTGGGAGTGTTCCACCCTCTGCTATATTTTGGAAGAATTTGAGAAAGGTAGGTGTTAGCTTTTCTCTAAATGTTTGATAGACTTCATCTGTGAAGCCATCAGGTCCTGGACCTTTGTTTGTTGGAAGATTTTTAATCACAGTTTCAATTTCAGTGCTTGTGATTGGTCTATTCATATTTTCTATTTCTTCCTGGTTCAGTCTAGGAAAGTTGTGCTTTTCTAAGAATTTGTCCATTTCTTCCAGGTTGTCCATTTTATTGGCATAGAGTTGCTTGTAGTAATCTCTCATGATTCTTTGTATTTCTTCAGTGTCAGTTGTTACTTCTGCATTTTCATTTCTAATTCTATTGGTATGAGTCTTCTTCCTTTTTTTGTTGATGAGTCTGGTTAATGGTTTATCAATTTTGTTTATGTTCTCAAAGAACCAGCTTTTAGTTTTATTGATCTGTGCTATTGTTTCCTTCATTTCTTTCTCCTTTATTTCTGATCTGATCTTTATGATTTCTTTCCTTCTGCTAACTTTTTGGGGTTTTTTGTTCTTCTTTCTCTAATTGCTTTAGGGGTAAGGTTAGGTTGTTTACTTGAGATGTTTGTTGTTTCTTGAGGTAGGATTGTATTGCTTTATACTTCCCTCTTCCAACTGCTTTTGCTGCATCCCATAGATTTTGGGTTGTTGTGTTTTCATTGTCATTTGTTTCTAGGTTTTTTTTTTATTTCCCCTTTGATTTCTTCAGTGATCTCTTGGTTATTAAGTAGCATATTGTTTAGCCTCCATGTGTTTATATTTTTTACAGATTTTTTTTCTGTAATTTATATCTAGTCTCATAGCGTTGTGGTTGGAAAAGATGCGTGATGCAATTTCAGTTGTCTTAAATTTACCAAGGCTTGATTTGTGACCCAAGATGTGATCTGTCTTGGAGAATGTTCCATGAGCACTTGAGGAGAAAGTGTATTCTGTTGTTTTTGGATGGAATGTCCTATAGATATCAATTAAGTACATCTTGTTTAATGTATCATTTAAAGCTTGTGTTTTCTTATTTATTTTCATTTTGGATGATGTGTCCATTGGTGAAAGTGGGGTATTAACGTCCCCTACTGCGATTGTGTTACTGTCGATTTCCCCTTTACGGCTGTTAGCATTTTCCTTATGTATTGAGGTGCTCCTATGTTGGGTACATAAATATTTACAATTGTTATATCCTCTCCTTGGATTGATCCATTGATCATTATGTAGTGTCCTTTTTGTCTCTTGTAATAGTCTTTATTTTATTTTTTATTTTTTATTTATTTATTTTTTTGTGGTACACAGGCCTCTCACTGTTGTGGCCTCTCCCACTGCAGAGCACAGGCTCCAGACATGCAGGCTCAGCAGCCATGGCTCATGGGCCCAGCCACTCCGTGGCATGTGGGATCCTCCCGGACCGGGGCACGAACCCATGTCCCCTGCATTGGCGGGCAGACCCTCAACCACTGCGCCACCAGGGAAGCCCTAGTCTTTATTTTAAAGTCTATTTTTTCTGATATGGGAATTGCTACTCCAGCTTTCTTTTGATTTCCATTTGCATGGAATATCTTTTTCCATCCCCTCACTTTCAGTCTGTATGTGTGCCTAGGTCTGAAGTGGGTCCCCTGTAGACAGGATATATATGGGTCTTGTTTTTGTATCCATTCGGCCAGTCTCTGTCTTTTGGTTGGAGCATTCAATCCATTTACATTTAAGGTAATTATTGATATGTAAGTTCCTATTTCCAGTTTTCTTAATTGTTTTGGCTTTGTTATTGTAGTTCTTTTTCTTCTCTTTTGTTTCCTGCCTAGAGAAGTTCCTTTAGCGTTTGTTGTAAAGCTGGTTTGGTGGTTCTGAGTTCTCTTAGCTCTTGCTTGTATATAAAGATTTTAATTTCTCCATCCAATCTAATGAGACCCTTGCTTGGTAGAGTAATCTTGGTTGTAGTTTTTTTTCCTTTCATCACCTTAAATATGTCCTGCTGCTCCCTTCTGGCTTGCAGAGTTTCTGCTGGAAGGTCAGCTGTTAACCTTATGTTAACCTTATGTATGTTATTTATTGTTTTTCTCTTGCTGCTTTTAATATATATATATTTTTTGTATTTAACCTTTGATAGCTTGATTAATATGTGTCTTGGCCTGTTTCTCCTTGGATTTATCCTGTGTGGGACTCTCTGCACTTCCTGAACTTGATTAAATATTTCCTTTCACATATTAGGGAAGTTTTCAACTATAATCTCTTCAAATATTTTCTCAGTCTGTTTCTTTTCCTCTTTTTCTTCTCGACCTCTATAATTCCAATGTTGGTGCACTTAATGTTGTCCCAGAGGTCTCTAAGAATGTCCTCTATTCTTTTTATTTATTTTTTCTTTATTCTGCTTTGTGGTGGTTTTTTCTACTCTTTTGTCTTCCAGGTCACTTATCTGTCCTTCTACCTCAGTTTTTCTACTATTGATTCCTTCTAGAGAATTTTTAATTTCATTTATTGTGTTGTTCATCATTGGTTGTTTGCTCTTTTGTTCTTCTAGGTGCTTGTTAAACGTTTCTTGTATTTTCTCAGTTCTATTTCGAAGATTTTGGATCATCTTTACCATCATTACTCTGATTTCTTTTTCAGGCATACTGCCTATTTCTTCTTCATTTGTTTGCTCTGGTAGACTTTTACCTTGTTCCTTCATCTGCTGTGTGTTTCTCTGTCTTCTCATTTTGCTTAACTTACTGTGTTGGGGATCTCCTTTTCACAGGCTGCAGGTTCGTAATTCCCATTGTTTTTCATGTCTGCCCCCAGTGGCTAAAGTTGATTCAGTATGTTCTGTAGGCTTCCTGGTGGGGGGTACTTGTGCCTGTGTTCTGGTGGATGAGTCTGGATATTGTGTTTCTGGTGGGCAGGCCCACATCCAGTGGTGTGTTTTGCGGTGTCTGTGACCTTATTATGATTTTAGGCAGCCTCTCTGCTAATGGGTGGGGTTGTATTACTGTTTTACTAGTTTTTTGGCATAGGATGTCCAGCACTGTAGCTTGCTGATCGTTGAATGGAGCTGAGTCTTAGTGTTGAGATGGAGATATCTCTGAAAACCTTCGTCATTTGATATTATGTGGAGCCGGGAGGTCTCTGGTTGACCAGTGTGCTGAACTTGGCTCTCCCACCTCAGAGGCACAGTCCTGACACCCGGTCGGAGCACCAAGACTGTGTCAGCAGCGTGGCTCATAAGAAAAGGGAAAAAGAAAGAAAGGAGGAAAGAAAAAAATAAAATACAGTTATTAAAAATTAAAAATAATTATTAAAAATTAAAAAAATAATAAAAATAATAAAGCAAAGAAGGGAAGAAAGAAGAGAGCAACCAAACCAAAAAAACAAATGCACCAATGATAACAAGTGCTAAAAACTAAAATAAAAATAAAAAAGAACCCTAGAACAAATGGTAAAATTAAAGCTATAGAGACAGAATCACACCAAGTAGCATACACATACACATTCACAAAAAGATATAAAGAAAAAAATATGTATATATATAAAAAAAGGAGGAAGAGACCAACCAAATCAATAAACAAATCTACCAATGATAATAAACTCTAAATACTAAACTAATATAACCATAAAACCAGAAACAAATTAGATGCAGAAAGCAAACTCCAAGTATCCTGTTGGTACTAAAATCCACCACCTCAATTTTGGCCTGATTCGTTATCTATTCAGGTATTTCACAGATGCAGTGTACATCAAGTTGATCGTGGAGATTTAATCCGCTGCTCCTGAAGCTGCTGGGAGAAATTTCCCTTTCTCTTCTTTGTTCGCACAGCTCCTGGGGTTCAGCTTTGGATTTGGCCCCGCCTCTGCATTTAGGTCACTGGAGGGCATCTGTTGTTCGCTCAGACAGGATGGGGTTAAAGGAGCAGGTGAATAGGGGGCCCTGGCTCACTCAGGCCGTGGGGAGGGAGTGGTATAGAATGTGAGGTGAGCCTGCTGTGGCAGAGGCCAGCGTGACCTTGCGACAGCCTGAGGCACACTGTGTGTTCTCCTGGGGAAGTTGTCCCTGGATCACGGGACCCTGGCAGTGGCAAGATGCACAGCCTCCTGGGAGGGGAGGTGTGGATAGTGACCTGTGCTTGCACATTGGCTTCTTGGTGGCTGCAGCAGCAGCTTTAGCATTTCATGCCTGTCTCTGATGCCCGCACTGGTAGCCGCGGCTTGCGCCCGTCTCTGGTGCCCGCACTGGTAGCCGCGGCTTGCGCCCGTCTCTGGAGCTTGTTTAGGCAGTCCTCTGAATCCCCTCTCCTCGCGCACCAGGAAACAATGATCTCTTGCCTCTTATTTAGGTCCAGACTTTTTCCCAGACTCCCTCCCGGCTAGCTGTGGCGCACTAGCCCCCTTCAGGCTGTGTTCACGCCGCCAACCCCAGTCCTCTCTCTGGGATCTGACCTCCGAAGCCCGAGCCTCAGCTCCCTGCCCCAACCCGTCCCAGCGGGTGAGCATTCAACCCTCTCGGGCTGGTGAGTGCTGGTCGGCACTGATCCTCTGTTCAGGAATCTCTCTGCTTTGCCCTCCGCACCCCTGTTGCTGCGCTCTCCTCCCTGGCTCCGAACCTTCCCCCCGCCACCCCCTGTCTCTGCCAGTAAAGGGGCTTCCTAGTGTGTGGAAACCTTTCCTCCTTCACAGCTCCCTCCCAGAGTTGCAGGTCCCGTCCCTATTCTTTTGTCTCTTTTTTCTTTTCCCCTACCCAGGTACGTGGGGAGTTTCTTGCCTTTTGGGAAGTCTGAGGTCTTCTGCCAGCATTCAGTAGGTGTTCTGTAGGAGTTGTTCCACATGTAGATGTATTTCTGATGTATTTGTGGGGAGGAAGGTAATCTCCATGTCTTACTCCTCCGCCATCTTAAAGGTCTCCCTGCACTGACTTTTAAAATATTTTATTTTGAGGTAATTTTGCTACATTCAGTTGTATGAAATATCACAGAGATATCCTAAGTATGCTCTACCTAGGTTATCCCAGTGATGACAGCTATATATGACTATGGAGCACATCACACCAAGAAATTAATATTGTTACAAACCTATTATCCTATTCAGATTGCCCCAGTTTCACTGGTTGTATTTGTGTATGTGTGTTGTCATGTGCGCAGATTTGTGTGACCACCACCACAGACAAGATACATAACCGTTCAGCAACCACAGGGGTCCTCTGTGTTGCCCTTTATAAGCAAACTCACCTCCCTACAGAACCCCCCAACCTGACCTTAACCCCTGGCAATCACAAATCTATTCATTTCTGTAACTTTATCATTTTTAAAAGTTATATAAATGGAATCATGCAGTATGTTAAACTTTAGTGATTGGCTTTTTTTTCCCACTCAGCATAATTTTCTAGAGATTTATCCAAGCCATTGCTTCTACCAATGGTCTTTTCCTTTTACTGTTGAGTAGTTTTCCATGGTATGGATGTAACATGGTTTGTTTAATCATTTAATCATTTACTGCTCAAGGACCTCTGGGTTAAATCCAGTTTTTGACAAGTGAATAAAACTGCTATTGATATCTCTGTACATGTTTTTGTGTACATAGAAATTTTAGTTCTCTGGGATAAATGCTTAGATGTGCAACTGCTGGGGTCATATGGTAGTTGCAATGTTTAGTTTTATAAAAAACTGCCAAACTTTTTTCCAGAGTGGCTGTACCATTTAAATTCCCAATGACAATATATGATCTTATTCCTCTGCATACTCTCCAGCATTTGGTGTTGTCTCTATTTTTTATTTTAGCATTTCTTATAGGTGTGTCATAATATATCATTGTGGTTTTAAGTTTCATCTCTCTGATGGTAAATGATGCTAAATATATGTATATCTCAGAGGTACTGCAGGTTCTGTTCCAGACCACCACAATAAAGCAAAAATTAAAATAAAGTGAGTCACATGATTTTTTGGTTTCCCAGTGCATATAAAAGTTATGTTTACACTGTACTGTAGTCTACTGAGTATGTAATAGCATTATGTCTGAAAAAACAATGTACATACCCAAAAAGATTTTATTGCTAAAAAATGCTAACAATTATCTGAGACTTCAATAGCCATAATCTATTTTCTGGTGGAAGGTCTTGCCTCTATGTTGATGGATGCTGACTGATCAGGTTGGTGGTTGCTCAAGGTTGGGGTGGCTCTGGCAATTTCTTAAAATAAGACAACAATGAAGTTTGCCACATTGATTGACTCTTCCTTTCATGAATGAGTTCTCTGTAGTATGCAGTACTATTTACTAGCATTTTACCCACATAGAACTTCTTTCAAAATTATAGTCAATCCTCTCAAACCCTGCTGCTGCTTTACCAACTAAGTTTATGTAATACTCTAAATCCTTTGTTGTCATTTCAACAATCTTCAAAACGTCTTCACTAGGAGTAGATTCCATCTCAAGAAACCACTTTTCTCATCCATAAAAAGGAACTCCTCATCCATTGAAGTTTTATCATAAAGTTACAGACATTCAGTCACATCTTCAGGCTCCCCTTCCAATGCTAGTTCTCTTGTTATTTCCACCACATCTGCAGTGACTTCCTCCACTGATGTCTTGAACTCCTCAAAGTCATCCATGAAGGTTGGAATCAACTTATTCCAAACTCTTGTTAATGTTGATATTTTGCCCTCTTCCCATGAATCACCAAAGTTCTTAATGGCTTCTGGAATGGTGAATCCTTTTCAGAAAGTTTCAATTTACTTTGCCCAGATCCATCAGAGGAATCACTATCTATGGCAGCTATCACCTTATGAAATGCCTTTCTTAAATAATAAGACTTGAAAGTTGAAATGACTCCTCGATCCATGGGGTGCAGTATGGATATTGTATTAGCAGGCAGGAAAACAACATTAATCTCATTGCAGATTTCCATCAGAGCTCTTGGGTAACCTGGTGCATTGTCAATAGCAGTAATATTCTGAAAGGAAACTTTTTTTTCTGAGCAGTATCTCTCAACAGTGGACTTAAAATATTTGATAAACTACGTTGTAAACAGATGTGCTTTCATCCAGGCTTTGTTGTTCCATTTATAGAGCACAGGCAGAGTAGATTTAGCATATTTTTAAGGGCCCTAGGATTTTCAGAATGGTAAATGAGCATTGGCTTTTCAAGTTTAAGTCCCCAGCTGCATTAACCCCTAACAAGAGAGTCAACCCATCCTTTGAAGCTTTGAAGCCAGGCATTGACTTCTTCTCTCTAGCTATGAAAGTCCTAGATGGTATCTTCTTCCAATATTAGACTGTTTCACCTACATCAAAAATCTGTTGTTTAGTGTAGCTGTCTTCATAAATTTTCTTAGCTAGATCTTCTGGATAACTTGCTGTATCTTCTACATCAGCACTTGCTGCTTCACTTTGCACTTTTATGTTATGGAAACACCTTCTTTCCTCAGACCTCATGAACCAACCTCTGCTAGGTTCGAACTTTTCTTCTGCAGCTTCCTCACCTCCCTCAGCCTTCATAGAATTGAAGAGAGTTAAGGCCATTAAAGGACCTAAAGTTTGGCCTTGCTCTGGATTGGGCTTTGGCTTAAGGGAATGTTGTGGTAGGTTTAATCTATATAGACCACTAAAGCTTTATATCAACAATGAGGCTGTTTCACTTTCTTATCATTCATGTGTTCACTGGAGTAGCACTTTTAACATCTTTCAACAACTTTTCCTTTGCATCCACAACTTAGCTAACTAGCACAAGAGGCCTAGCTTTGGGCTATCTCCGCTTTCAACATGCCTTCCTCACTAAGCTTAATCATTTCTAGCTTTTGAATTAAGGTGAGAGGTGTGACTTTTCCTTTCACTTGAAAACTTAGAGGCCACTGTAGTGTTATTAATTAGCCTAATTTTAATATTGTTATAGGGAGGAATAGGGAGACCTGAGAAGAAGGAGAGTAATGGGGGAATGGCCTGTCAGTGTAGTGGTCAGAACACACACAACGATTGTCAGTTAAGTTCACCTACTTATATGAGTGTGGTTCGTGGCATCCCAAAACAACTACAGTAGTAACATCAAATATCACTGATCACAGATCAGCATAATAAGTATAATAATAATAATAAAAGGTTGAAATAAATTTTGGGAATTACCAAAATGTGACACAGAGTCACAAAATGAGCAAATGCTGTTGGAAAATGGTGTCTATAGACTTGTTTGATGCAGGGTTGCCACAAACCTTCGATTTGTAAAAATCACAGCATCTGTGAAGTGCATTAAAATGAAGTATGTCTGTGTCTTTTTCTGTGCCTATTTGACATCCTTATATCCCCTTTATGGAAATATCTCTTCATGTTTTTTGCCTATTTTGTACTTGGATTTTTTTTCTAATGAGTTGTGAGAGTACTTTACACATTCTAGATATTAACCCTTTGTCAGATATATGTGTTGCAAATATTTTCTCCTTTTCTATAACTTACCTTTTTCATTCTCTTAACAGAGTCTTTCATGGAGCAAATGTTTTAAATTTTAGACAAGTCTAATTATTCAGTTTTCCTTTTCTGGATCATGTTTTTAGTATCAAGGCCAAGAAATTTTTGCCTATCCTTAGAACCCAAAAATTTTCTCCTATTTTTTCTTAAAAAAGTAGCTTTAGTTTCATGTTTAAGTCCATCATTCATTTTGAGAAATCTTCTGTATGAGGTGTGAGGTTTAGGTCAAGGTTCTTTTTTTTTTTTTTTTTTTTTTTTTTGCGGTATGTGGGCCTCTCACTGTTGTGGCCTCTCCCGTTGCGGAGCACAGGCTCCGGACGCACAGGCCCAGCGGCCATGGCTCACGGGCCCAGCCGCTCCGCGGCATGTGGGATCTTCCCAGACCGGGGCACGAACCCGTTTCCTCTGCATCGGCAGGTGGACTCTCAACCACTGCGCCACCAGGGAAGCCCGGTCAAGGTTCATTTTTATGGCTACAAGTGTCCAAGTACTTTAGTACCATTTGTTAAAAAGGCTACTCTTCCTCCCTTGAATTGCTTTTGTATCTATGTCAAAAATCGTTTGGGCATATTTGTGTGGGTGTATTTTTGGCTTCTATGTTATGGTCCATTGATTAATATGTCTATCCCTCCACCAATACAACACCATCTTGATTACTTTAGCTATATAGTAAGCCTTAATATCAGGTAGGATGATTTCTCTCACTTTATTCTTCTTTGTCAAGGTTGTTTTAGCTATTCTAGGATTTGTGCCTTTCCATATAAATTTTAGAATAACCTTGTCTATGTCTCAGATAATCTTGCTATGATTTTGATTGGAGTTGCTTAAACCCAACTTAATGTGGGGAAAATCTTTACTATGTTGAGCCTTTCAATCCATGAACATGGTATGTCTCTCCATTTAGTAGGTTTTCTTAGATTTTTCATCATTTTGTAAATTTTAGTATGCATATCATGTACATATTTTTTTAAGTGTATACCTTAGTATCTCATTTTCACTGGGGCAATGGTAAGTGGCATTGTTTTTAATTTTAGTTTCTATGTGTTCATTGTTAGTATAAAAAATGTGATGGATTTTTCTGTATTGCTCTTGTATCCTACAACCTTGCAGATATTTATTTACTTTTATTTTTCTCATAGTTCTAACAACTTCCTGAACCTGGTTTCCAAGATTGTTACTAATTAAGAGGGAGAGGGATTTCCTCAGGCAGATGCACTTACAGCAGTACAATATGAAAGTTGACATGACGGGAGGAGGGATACAATTTAATTAGGTGGACATAACTCCCAAAGCACAGGGCTCTAGGGGCCCTTTTGCAAAGTGGCATACAAATTATACTCCCTCAAAACATCCTTGTATAATTGAGGTCCTTGATGACCTAAGAGGTCATTAAGAAGCCATGTCTGACCTAAGAGGTCATGAAATGACATTCTTAATATACTTAAGGAAAAAAATGTTGAAACTATACAAATGTATTTTACTTAAAAAAAAAGAACATGATAATTTTCAAAAAATATTTTTACAAAATAAAGTTTAAATCACATTCTAGGTCCTTTAATGGAGGCAAATACAACTGAATTGATCATCCTGAATAACTCATTTCTTAAATATACCATGTGCTTAGATTCATAGATGCACATGTACGTGCATACACACACATACAAACACTCACACACAAAACCCCTTCACACTGAAAAGAGTGAATTGACCTGCATTAACTTTAACATGAGGGACTTAGATCAACAGTTATAGAAGGACCATTTATTTTTAAACTAGCTAGTATTGAATGTCCAGTGGTAATATAAGTCTATTTCACCAGTTTGGATCACAAGCCCTATCTCTACCATGTGTTAAAAGATATATACTGGTGAAACAACCACGTCAATGGAGAAAGAGCTGGTTAAACATGGGCCAGCAAGATAGGCAGTGCATCAGAGGAGGGTGTGATGATTATATGTTGCAATATTCATTAGGGACTGGGGCTTGTAGGATTTCTTCTTTAAATTTAGATAGTGGTTTTAAATTCCCTACACATCTTTCTGCTGAAATGATTTAAATGTTTTTTTCACAGGGTTAATATTGGCAGTTCCCTCTGCACATTTTGAATCTCTCTTTATTGACTCTTGGTCTTCTCCTGGGGTGGTAGAGGAAGTACATCTTTCTCTAGGCACATCTGTGGTCATGTTTTTGCCTTTATCCCCCACCACTGCCAAAACAAAGACTTGATCTGTTAAATTTTACTGGGCCAGATCTCATTCCCAGCAACAGTTTTAAGCAGCAGTTGGCAAGAAGATGTTTGTTTGCAATGGTTTCTCTTGATAACTTCCTCTCTAGTTCTTTTATGTGGTCTTCTTTGGCCTGTGGCTGTTCTTATACCTCTACAAAGTAGGCGACTAGCCAAGTGACAGTATTTCAGAAAGAGTGGGAAGACTGTAATGACTTGCTCCTCCCTAAATCTTTCTATTTATTGGCCAAAGACTGAAATTCCACCATCAGTTCTCTGTCTTTATCTTACTCTATTCCTCAGAAACTTTTGACACAGGCGACCAAACCCTGCTTTCAGAAACACTCTTTTCTCCAGACTTTTATGATACCACACTCTCCTGGTTTTTCTCCTACCTGACAGAGTGTTTTTTCTGTTATTTTCTTAGCTCCCTTTTTCTCTGTCTTCTAAAATTCAGGGTTCCCCAGCATTTAATTGTGTCATGCCTTCTCTTTTCTATCTATATTCATTAAGTAGGTAATCTCATTTAGTTTTATGGCTTTTATATCGTCTCTGTGCTGATGAATCCCAAAGTTATATCTCCCTAGTAGTTCAGACACCCATCTCCAACTGGCTTCTTGATACCTCTTGGATGTCTAATAGGTATAGCAAACATAGTACACTCAAAAAATTATTCAATTGATTCTGTCCCCTAGTCCCCTCCTCTGCCCTGGTCAAACATATGTGTTCATTGCATAGTATTTTTCATCTCACTTAATGGTACTACAATTCATGCAAACCTAAAACACAAGAATCATTCTTGATTTCTCTTTTTCGTTCATAACTCACATTCAATTCAACATCAAATGCCCTCAACTTTACCTCTAAAAGTATATCCCACATATATCTGTTTCTGTCTTCCCTATTACCACTCTAGTTAGTAATCATCATCGCTCAACTGAACTATTATAATAGTCTCCTTAATACTTTTCCCTATTTCTCTCTTGCCCTCCTCTACAACCAGCCCCAGGACTAATCTTCTGCAATTTTTTTAAACATCTTTCTAGGAGTATAATTGCTTTACAATTGTGTGTTAGTTTCTGCTTTATAACAAAGTGAATCACCTATACATATACATATATCACCATATCTCTTCCCTCTTGTGTCTCCCTCCCTTGCACCCTCCCTATCCCACCACTCTAGGTGGTCACAAAGCACTGAGCTGATCTGTACTATGTGGCTGCTTCCCACTAGCTATCTATTTTATATTTGGTAGTATATATAAGTCCATGAAACTCTCTCACTTCGTCCCAGCTTACCCTTCCCACTCCCCACGTCCTCAAGTCCATTCTCTAGCAGGTATGTGTCTTTATTCCCATCCTGCCCCTAGGTTCTTCATAACCATTTTTTTTTAGATTCCATATATATGTGTTAGCATACGGTATTTGTTTTTCTCCTTCTGACTTACTTCACTCTGTATGACAGACTCTAGTTCCATCCACCTCATTACAAATAACTCATTTTCGTTTCTTTTTATGGCTGAGTAATATTGCATTGTATATATGTGCCACATCTTCTTTATCCATTCATCTCTCGATGGACACTTAGGTTGCTTCCATGTCCTGGCTATTGTAAATAGAGATGCAATGAACACTTTAGTACATTACTGTTTTTCAATTATGGTTTTCTCAGGATAAATGCCCAGTAGTGGGATTGCTGGGTCGTATGGTAGTTATATTTTCAGTATTTTAAGGAACCCCCATACTGTTCTCCATAGTGGCTGTATCAATTTACATTCTCACCAACAGTGCAAGAGGGTTCCCTTTTCTCCACACCCTCTCCAGCATTTATTGTTTGTAGATTTTCTGATGATGGCCATTCTGACTGGTGTGAGGTGATACCTCATTGTAGTTTTGATTTGCATTTCTCTAATAATTATAATGTTGAGCAGCTTTCCATGTGCTTCTTGGCAATCTATATGTTTTCTTTGGAGAAATGTCTATTTAGGTCTTCTGCCCATTTTTGGATTGGATTGTTTGTCTTTTTAATATTGAGCTGCATGAGCTGTGTATATAATTTGGAGATTAATCCTTTGTCCATTGATTTGTTTGCAAATATTTTCTCCCATTCTGAGGGTTGTCTTTTCATCTTGTTTGTAGTTTCCTTTGTTATGCAAAAGCTTTTAAGTTTCATTCGGTCCCATTTGTTTATTTTTGTTTTTATTTTCATTTCTTTAGGAGGTGGGTGAAAAAAGATCTTACTGTGATTTATGTCAAAGAGTTTTCTTCCTATGTTTTCCTCTGAGAGTTTTATAGTGTCTGCTCTTATATTTAGGTCTCTAATCCATTTTGAGTTTATTTTTGTGTATGGTGTTAGGGAGTGTTCTAATTTCATTCTTTTACATGTAGCTGTCCAGTTTTCCCAGCACCACTTAGTGAAGAGACTCTCTTTTCTCCATTGTATATCCTTCCCTCCTTTGTCATAGATTAGTTGACCATAGGTACGTGGGTTTATCTCTGGGCTTTCTATCCTGTTCCATTGATCTATATTTCTGTTTTTGTGCCAGTACTGTATTGTCTTGATTACTGTAGCTTTGTAGTATAGTCTGAAATCAGGGAGTTTGATTCCTCCAGCTCTGTTTTTTCCCTCAACACTGCTTTGGCTATTCGGGGTCTTCTGTGTCTCCATACAAATTTTAAGATTTTTTGTTCTGTTCTGTAAAAAATGCCATTGGTAATTTGATAGGGATTGAATTAAATATGTAGATTGCTTTGGGTAGTATAGTCATTTTCACAATAGTGAATCTTCCAATCCAAGGATGTGGCATATCTCTCCATCTATTTGTATCATCTTTAATTTCCTCCATCAGTGTGTTATAGTTTTCTGCATACAGGTCTTTTGTCTCCCTATGTAGTTTTATTCCTAGGTCTTTTATTCTTTTTGTTGCAGTGATAAAATGGGAGTGTTTCCTTAATTTCTCTTTCAGATTTTTCATCATTAGTGTATAGGAATGCAAGAGATTTCTGTGCATTAATTTTGTATCCTGCAACTTTACCAAATTCATTGATTAGCTCTAGTAGTTTTCTGGTAGCATCTTTAGGATTCTCTATGTATAGTATCATGTTCTCTGCAAACAGTGACAGCTTTACTTCTTTTCTAATTTGGATTCCTTTTATTTCTTTTTCTTCTCTGATTAGTGGCTAGGACTTCCAAAACTATGTTAAATAATAGTGGTGAGAGTGGATATCCTGTCTTGTTCCTGATCTTAGAGGAAATGCTTTCAGTTTTTCACCATTGAGAATGATGTTTGCTGTTGGTTTGTCATATATGGCCTTTATTATGTTGAGGTAGATTCCTTGTATGCCCAGTTTCTGGAGAGTTTTTATCATGAATGGGTGTTTAATTTTGTCAGTAGCTTTTTCTGCGTCTATTGAGATGATCATATGGTTTTTATTTTTCAGTTTGTTAATATGGTGTATCACATTGATTGATTTGCATATATTGAAGAATCCTTGCATCCCTTGGATAAATCCCACTTGATCATGGTGTATGATCCTTTTAATGTGCTGTTGGATTCTGTTTGCTAGTATTTGGTTGATGATTTTTGTATCTATATTCATCAGTGATATTGGTCTGTAATTTTCTTTTTTTTTTTTAGTATTTTTGTCTGGTTTTGGTATCAGGGTGATGGTGGCCTCATAGAATGAGTTTGGGAGTGTTCCTTCCTCTGCAATTTTTTTGGAAGAGTTTGAGATGGATGAGCATTAGCTCTTCTCTAAATGTTTCATAGAATTCACCTGTGAAGCCATCTGGTCCTGGACTTCTGTTTGTTGGAAGATTTTTAATCACAGTTTCAATATCATTACTTGTGATTGGTCTGTTCATATTTTCTATTTCTTCCTGGTTCAGTCTTGGAAGGTTCTAACTTTCTAAGAATTTGTCCATTTCTTCCAGGTTGTCCATTTTATTGGCATAGCGTTGCTTATAGTAGTCTCTTAGGATGCTTTGTATTTCTGTGGTGTCTGTTGTAACTTCTCCTGTTTCATTTCTAATTTTATTAATTTGAGTCCTCTCCCTCTTTTTCTTGATGAGTCTGGCTAAAGGTTTATCAATTTTGTTTATCTTCTCAAAGAATCAGCTTTTAGTTTTATTGATCTTTGCTATTGTTTTGTTTCTATTTCATTTATTTCTGCTCTGATCTTTATGATTTCTTTCCTTCTGCTAACTTTGGGTTTCGTTTGTTCTTCTATCTCTAGTTCCTTTAGGTGTAAGGTTAGATTGTTTATTTGAGCTTTTTCTTGTTTCTTGAGTTAGGATTGTATTGCTATAAACTTCCCTCTTAGAACTGCTTTTGCTGCATCCCATAGGCTTTGGATCGTCATGTTTTCATTGTCATTTGTCTCTTGGTGTTTTTTGATTTCCTCTTTGATTTCTTCAGTGATCTCTTGGTTATTTAGTAGTGTAGTTTATCCTACATGTGTTTGTGTTTTTTTTCGCTTTTTTCCTGTAATTGATTTCTAATCTCATAGCGTTGTGGTCAGAAAACATGCTTGATATGATTTCAATTTTCTTAAATTTACTGAGGCTTGATTTGTGACCCACGATGTGAATTATACTGGATAATGTTCCATGCGCACTTGAGAAGAAAGTGTAATCTGCTGTTTTTGGATTAAATGCCCTATAAATATCAATTAAATCTGTCTGGTCTATTGTGTCATTTAAAGCTTGTGTTTCCTTATTAATATTCCATTTGGATGATCTGCCCGTTGGTGTAAGTAAGGTGTTAATTTCCCCCACTATTTTTGTATTACTGTCAATTTCTTTGTTTATAGCTGTTAGCAGTTGCCTTATGTATTGAGGTGTCCTATGTTGGGTGCATATATATTTATAATTGTTATATCTTCTTCTTGGATTTATCCCTTGATCATTACGTAGTGTCCTTCTTTGTCTCTTGTAACATTCTTTATCTTAAAATGTATTTTATCTGATAAGAGTAGTACTCCTGCAGCTTTCTTTTGATTTCCATTTGCATGGAATATCTTTTCCATCCCCTCAATTTCAGTCTGTATGTGATCCTAGGTCTGAAGTAGGTCTCTTGTATACAGCATATATATGGGTCTTCTTTTTGTATCCATTCAGTGAGCTTGTGTCTTTTGGTTGTAGCATTTAATTCATTCACATTTAAAGTAATTGTCAGTATGTATGTTTCTATTACCATTTTCTTTATTGTTTCTGGTATGTTTTTGTAGGTCCTTTTCTTCTCTTATTTTTCCCACTTAGAGAAGTTCCTTTAGCATTTGTTGTAGAGCCTGTTTGGTGGTGCTGAATTCTCTTAGCTTTAGCTTGTCTGTAAAGCTTTTGACTTCTCCATTGAATCTGAATGAGATCCTTGCTGGGTAGAGTAATGTTGGTTGTAGGTTCTTTCCTTTCATCACTTTAAATATGTCATGCTACTCTCTTCTAGCCTGTAGACTTCTGCTGAGAACTCAGCTGTTAACCTTATGGAAGTTCCTTTGTATTTTATTTGTCATTTTTCCATTGCTGCTTTCAATAATTTTTCTTTGTCTTTAATTTTTGTCAGTTAGATTACTATGTGTCATAGCATGTTTCTCCTTGAGTTTATTCTGTCTGGGACTCTCTGCACTTCCTGGACTTGGGTCACCATTTCCTTTCCCATGTTAGGAAACTTTTCGCATGTAATCTCTTCAAATATTTTCTCTCTCTCTTTTCCTTCTGGAACCCCTATAATGTGAATGTTGTTACATTTAATGTTGTCCCAGAAGTCCCTTTTGTTGTCTTCATTTCTTTTCATTCTTTTTTTTTCTTTATTCTGTTCTGTAGCAGTGAATTCCACCATTCTGTCTTCTAGGTCACTTATCTGTTCTTCTGCCTCAGTTATTCTGCTATTCATTCATTCTAGTGTATTTTTTATTTCAGTTATTGTATTGTTCACCTCTGTTTGTTTGTTCTTTAATTCTTCTAGGTCTTTTTTAAACATTTCTTGCATCTTCTCAGTCTTTGCCTCCATTCTTTTTCCAAGGTCCTGGATCATCTTCACTATCTTTATTCTGAATTATTTTTCTGGAAGTTTGCCTAACTCCACATCATTTAGTTGTTTTTCCAGGTTTTTTTCTTGTTCCTTCATCTGGTACATAATCCTCTGCCTTTTCATGTTGTCTGTCTTTCTATGAATGTGTTTTTTGTTCCACAGGCTGCAGCATTGTGGTCCTTCTTGCTTCTGCTGTCTGCCCTCTGGTGGATGAGGCTATCTAATAAGCTTGTGCAATTTTCCTGATGGGAGGGACTGGTGGTTGGTAGAGCTGGCTGTTTCTCTGGTGGGTAGAGCTCAGTAAAACTTTAATCCACTCATCTGCTGATGTGTGGGGCTGGGTTCCCTCCCTGTTGGTTGTTTGACCTGAGGCGACCCAACACTGGAGCCTACCTGGGCTCTTTGGTGGGTCTAATGGAGGACTCTGGGAGGGCTCATGCCAAGGATTACTTCCCAGAACTTCTGCTGCCAGTGTCCTTGTCCTCACAGTGAGACACAGCCACCCCCCGCTTCTGCATGGGACCCTCCAACACTAGCAGGTAGGTCTGGTTCAGTCTCCTATGGTGTTACTGCTCCTTCCTCTGGGTCCCGATGAGCACACTACTGTGTGTGTGCCCTGCAAGTGTGGAACCTCTGTTTCCCCCAGTCCTGTCAAAGTCCTTCAGTCAAATCTAGCTAGGCTTCAGAGCCTGATTCTCTAACATTTCCTCCCCATTGCCAGACCCCCAGGTTGGGAAGCCTAATGTGGGGCTCAGATCCTTCATTGTAGTGGGTGGACTTCTGTGGTATAAGTGTTCTCCAGTTGGTGAGTCACCCACCCAGCAGTTATGAGATTTGATTTTATTTTGGTTTCAACCCTCCTACCGTCTCATTGTGGCTTCTCCGTTGTCTTTGGATGTGGGGTATCTTTTCTGGTGAGCTCTAGTTTGTTCCTGTTGATGATTGTTCAGCAGTTAGTTGTGATTCCCGTGCTCTTGCAAGAGGGAGTGAGAGCACGTCCTTCTACTCTGCCATCTTAAACCAATCTCCAGAATAAGTAGATTCTTAGAGTTTGTTTTACTGTTGAAACAGCCCGATCATTATCATTTCATGCTATTTTTTTTCACCTGCCCTCTTAAACCCTACTCCATGTCTTATCTGAGAGGTATTATAGGATAGTGGCTACGAGAGTGATATTTGGAGAAAGACAGACCTGTGTTGTAATCTCAGCTCTGTCAGTTGTGAGCTCTGTGATCATGGAGCGTGTTAGTTACTTCTCTGTACCTCAGCTTCCCCATGTACAAAATGAGAATAATAGTAGTACCTGTGTTGTATAGTTGTTGTGACGATCGAATAATAGAAAAAATGAAAACAAAAGGCATAGTGCCTGACATATATTAAGTGCTTTTTAAAGGTAGTTTTTATTATATCTAAGCTATAGTATATGAAGTAACTCTGATTGTGTTACAGACATGCAGTCATGACAGATTCTGTATGAGTTAGTTCAGCGATAACAAGAACATTGAAGATATTGACATACAGAGCTAATATTTTAGTTTCTTGTACATTACTACGTTTTCATTATATCTTATCCAAAATTCACGTTGGTAACTTTCCTAAAGATCTAAAATCCCTGTGTCTTTTCTTCCCAGATTCACCTGAGGTCTCCTAAGCCAGTGGGGATTTCACAAAGAGAGCAACACAAACCACTGACCTAGTCAGTTGATTTGCATTTGCTAAAGTTTCAATTGACATTTTTAGATCGGTTTCAGGGTATCACATCCAAGAAGGAAAAAGCCTCTTGGTAGCAGGTCTTCAATTTTTCAGCTCCTGGGAGAACTTGAGAAAAAAAATTTGCATTTTAGCTTGGATTTCACCAAGTCCTAGAGAACATCAAGTTTTCCCTGAAGGAGAGTTATTTTTCCTTGAGAATTGTCTTCACTATGTCATGGGATATACATTCACTTTTCACCATTAGAAACCAGTAATAGGAATGGCAAGGACATAAGGGAGCTATTTCTTCAAAACAGTTGGTTTATATATTCTAAAACTCTGTAAAAAAAGAATAGGAAGGCCTTGGAGACGAGACTTCACCCCCTTCAGAAAATGACACCACATGGAATGCTGAATACATCTTTCTCTCTGCATGAGATGATATTAGTGGCCTAGAAATAGAACTTGGTAAAATGAATCTCACAGTCATAAATAGACAGCTGAAGGTTTGGAAGTGCAGGGAGGGGATTTAATCATGAAAACGTTCTTTTAATTTTAACAGTTTTTCATAGCAAAGCCACTGAGGAGCTTAGAAAGAGGACTAATTAAAACAGGGGGACAGAGGGTGAAATAGATGTTCTTGTACTGAGGCTGCTGCAGTGTGGGAAAAGTGCATTGGCATATTTTTCTTCTCAAGAAAATTGTGGAGCTGCTCATGTGAGCCACAACCTGGGTCAGCCCTACATGGTAGGACGATTTGTTAGAATGTGTATTGCAGTTAGAACAGTGCTGCCTAGAATTGGACCATGGGGGTGGCAAACAGAGTAAGACAGCATTTAATAGACTGTCTGATGAGCTGTGCCTGCTGTTGATTTGGCTGCTTTGATACAGCACATGGATCTGGGTTTATTGTGAACTTTGCAGATGACTGAACCAGAGTATTGGCCAAAATTTGGTGCTGGCAGCCTACAACAATTCAGCAGTGTCATTTAGTAGTTAAGAGCATAGGCTCTGGAGTTAAATCTGCCTGGGTTTTAGTTTCTCCCTTCTTCTTTGCTTCCCTCCCTCCCGTAAGTGTTTATTGAGTGCTAAGTAATATATAGGCACCATGCTAGGCTGTGGAGATGTAATGTGGAACAGTACTGGATATGGTTCTTGTCCCTTTAAAGTTTAGCATCTAGTGAGGGAATGGACAACAACAAACTACAAATTGTAGGAATTACTGTGAAAGAAACAAACAAGTTTTGGTGATAGTGATGAACAGGGAGTGTATAATCAGGTAGTGTGGTAAACTTTACTACCTACTCACTGTGTTAACTTACCCCCTCTTAACCTAAAATTATCTCACCTGTAAACTAAGGATAACAATAGTACCTTCTTTATGGAGTTTTTGTGAAGATTAAATGAAATGATGTGTAGGCAGAGCTTATTAGATCAGTTCTTGGCATTGAATACAACCATTGCTACTGCTCTTCTATTAGAAACAAGGCTTAGTGTCACTAAACGTTCTCTTCTCCAAACTAACGTCCCAGGTCCTTTGGGCGTTCTTCACCTAAAACACTTCCCTGATCTCTTGATGTTTTGGTTCTTCTTTCCAGACACTGATGCTGGGGTTTTGAGTAATCTCTCCATAATCTCATAAACTAGCACTGGGAGAGGACTCAGCTGAAGTTCTGAGAGTTGGTTGCTAGTGGCAAAGTTGAAGTGCAAACAAATTGGCAAGGGGTGAGGGGGCTGAGGCAGAATAGCTAGTGAGATATTCAATGTTCAGTACTTTCACTAGTCACCTTTCAGTGTCCCTCATTTGATCAGTGGATGTTTTCCTTTCCAAGTTCAACCAAGATTCTCTCTCCCTACTGAAATCTACTTACATAGGAGCTGCTACATTTAATTACAGTGATGCATAAATGAACAAATTGGCCTACAATGTGGGTTTAAACCGGCTGACCACACCCCAACCCCTATCCCAATGTTGGCTTTAGGTGCCAAATGACCCTGGAGTGGGGATATATTAGCTATGTGAGTAGCAATATTTGCTGGCTTCAGTAAGTTTGTCCTATAGGAAAACCTGATAAGCTCACTTCTATGTCTTTATTCTAAGTTGGGAGAAAAAGCCAGTAAAAGAGAAAACAGAATAGTCATGGCAATGGGGGAAAACTGACTATGCATAAGTACATGGAAAGGAAAAACATATCTGGAAGTTTGTAGTGGACCACAATCTTACTATGTATTGAGTGTTTTAGAAGCCACATAATGCTGTTGGCAGGCTTCAGTTTCTTCCTCAATAAAATAAGGCTAATAAAAATCACTTCACAGGATTGTTGGGAGGATTAAATGAGTTAATAAATGAATGGTGCTTGGAGCAATTCCTTTCATAGTGTAACACTAAGAAAGTGTTATCGTCTTAGTATGAGAATAAGTCTGTTCTTATTAAAATCCCTGATCTAGATCAAGAGAGGTGATAAAATCTATTATACTTGGTGCTGGCTAGGCCTCAGTTAGACACCTGGGTCCAGTTCTGGTGCCATGTAGACATGTTTTACTTGTACCATTGAGTATTTTTTACTATTAAGCTTCATATTTGTTCAGATTTCACCATTTTTTAAAGTGGTAAATCTATATTACATAAAATTTACCATTTTAACCATTTTTAAGTGTACACTTCAGTACCATAAAGGATATTCACATTGTTGGGCAACCATCACTACCATCCATCTCCAGAACTTTCTCATCTTCGAAAAGTAAAACTCTGTACCCATTAAAAAATAGCTCCCCATTCCCCGCTCCCTACAGCCCCTGGCAACTACCGTTCTGCTTTCTGTATCTATGAATTTGATTACTCTAGGTACCTCATATAAGTGATATAATAAAATATTTGTCCTGTTGTCTCTGGTATATTTCTCTTACCTTAATGTTTTCAAAGTTCATTCGTGTTGTAGCATGTGTTAGAATTTCCTTCCTTATTGAGGCTGATTAATATTCTATTGTATGGATATACCACATTTTGTTCATCCACTCATCTGTTGATGAACATTTGGGTTATTTCCACCTTTTGGCTATTGTGAATAATGCTCCTATGAACATGGGTGTACAAATATATCTTTGAATCCCTACTTTAAATTCTTTCGGGTATACACCCAGAGGTGGAATTGCTGGATCATATGGTAATTCTATGCTAAATTTTTTTTGAGGAACTGCTATACAGTTTTCCACAGTAGATGTACCATTTTACACCCTTACCAGTAATGCATAGGGTTCCAATTTCTCTCCACTGAGTAGTTTGGAGACTTTCAAATTAGTTGCCAACACTTAAAAATTAGGAGATTTCACCTCTTTCAACACTATTTTCCTTTATGTAAAAGGCTAGGGAGAGGGGGTATTATTTGCTTTAATTTCAGATTGAGGGTCTAGGGGACTGCACCAATGCTAAGGAGTAGAGCTCCTAGAGAGGTCAATCTGGACTCAATTTGAAATACCTGTGGCAAAGTGGGCTGCCTTGGAAAGTAAAGAGTTCCCAGTCACCTCTTGGAACCCTGTCTGTCAGGGACGTTGTAGAGGAGATTGGTGAGCTGAGTGAAAGATTGAAATAGAAGGCCTCTTTGGACTTATCCACATCAAATATTCCACCATATTAAACACTACAGTTAAGCAACAAGAGTGATTTCCATGAACGCCTTAGAACATCATGACTTTATAATCACCATACTCCTAACCATAGGATATTTGTATTTTAATAGCTGCTGTAGCCTTAAATAAACCCCCCAATAATGAACCTATCTCTAAAGGAAGAGCTTTTTGATATTAGTATCAGGGCCTCAGAGGAATATTTTGTCTGCCTTAGCCCATTACTTATTTTGGCTATAAGTTTTGGTTGCAGGAGCTTATATGAAACCTATCTGAAAATTCCAGGTTAAATTTGGAATCTGTGTTCTCCACTTCCTCTGCTTCCTTTGCTTCTCCATGAATAGCTTTCCTACAGTGATGGATGGCCCCTATTTTTAATGGACTTGTAAAGATGGGAAGTATGATTGGCTGAGAGGGATTTGAGATGGAATTTCTTGAGTATGTTTATATTAGTACAAAGGGGATAAGAAATCCTCTCCAGCATCTGTAGGATGATAAATTGGTCCATTTCCCCCAGTGGCAATGGAACAGCCCATTAACATCCATCCATAAATTGAGGGCATCTTGTTGCTTATTCCAAAGTCTTTGACCTCTGCATACTTAATGAGAAATTTAATCTAGCAGTCCTTCACTAGATATGTGAAGAGTTAATGATCCATTCTTGACAACAGGGATCCTCCAGGACTTTATGAGCCTTGGAATCAATAGCTCTCATAACATTAGAAAAAGTGACATTATTTGGCCAGAGGTTAACACTGGTCATTGCTACCATGCATGAAAGGAGATTAGAGAATGAGATGGGGAGAGAGAGGAGAATAGATACAAAATTCTCATTGCTTGTGATCTCAGGGGAGCTGAGCAATGTATGCACTAACTCTGCAGATCCATCCTGCCCTTCTGCCCTTCTGCAAGGGTCTGGAACAATGGCAATAGGAAGTGTCCTGAGTATTCTTAGAAAGTAACGTGTAGGGTGCCCTCAGTCCATGGGGCACATGAATACAGGAGATAGTGACCAGAGAAAGCATAATACTTCATGAACCCATTATAAGTGGTTTGAGGTCTTTTCCATTATAAGTGGTTTGAGGTCAACCACACTCACAACTCTTTTTCATTTCTACTTCCCAATAGGCAGTAGAAAGTAGTTTTAAGAATACCAACTCCAGAGACAACTTGAGTTTCAGTATCAGCTCTGCCAATTACTATCTGTATGCTCTCATCTAATTCCTTAACCTTTTCAGATTTTGATTTACTCATCTATTAATGGGGGAAGTCATAACAGCACAGGCCACATATGATTGTTTTGAGTATTAAATGTGATAATGCACATAACAAACAACCAGATGTTGGATAAGGAGAAAAGAATATGCCAATAATATTTCCCGCCAATAGTATATATACAATAAATATCTAACTGCTCTGCTTAACACAGAGTTGGCCTTAAAGGAGCCTAGGCAGTATGATTAAAAATTATTGGCTAGTCCCTTACATGAAATATTTCCTTCATTCCCTTTCATGGCATCTGAAATTTCATTTAAGATTTAATTTACTTGTCTATGGAAGAGTTTCTAGTCTTCAGGAGTGTCTTGCAAAAATGGAAAGCAAAAAAGGGGAGGAAAGAACCTCTGTGAAAAGGAATACTGTAAGCCATTACTAGACAATTCGGCAATTAATAGACAATCCTTATTGAGAGTTCATTGACAGCCAACTGGCACTAGCTTTTTGAGGACAACATCTAGGTTAAGTGTAGGATGAATCAGGAGTACCAGGAAAGGGGCAAGGGAAACTAAAAGAGAAGTGAGGGGGGTTACTAAAAACCAATATTGCCAGTGGTATAATTTGCCCAGTAGTTCATCAGGAGTTCAGGATACTTAGCAAAGGTGGTAATTTTGGTAGGGATCAAACTAAAAAACAAACTGTATATAAGCAAGGGATACAACTTCCAACCCTGTGTCTATTTCTTGGCTGAGATAAACTAACCTCTCAGTGTCTGTTTCCCTGTCTCTGTGATGCTGGTCTGCATTAGGCCATCTACCAAGCTGCCAACTTGTGTTGCTAGCTGGTGCCGAAAATAGTGTCTTTTCATGTTTCTCCATCTGGGCAAAGAAGGAGGTAGTTGTCCCAGGACCACATTGCAAAGCCCAAGACTCAGTCTATAATTAGGCTGCCTGAGGGCTTCACCTCATAGGGTGTCTTTCTGTGAACATTGTCCTTTACTTCTTCCCCAGTTTTCCATTGTCTGCCTACTGGCAGTTGGCATTCCAAGTCCCTCTGCACCCAATTCAGTTCCCTTCAGATGAAGATCAAGTAGTTTAAGCCATTTAAGTCCTCAGCAAAATTTTCCTACTAGTTTCTGTTCCCTCACCACACTCTCATACACAACTCTGGGTGTGGTGTGATTAGCACTTTCTAGTTCTTGGTTGGTAATAGGGCCGGTACTTCCCTGGAGTTCCAGTGGTTAAGACTCCGTGCTTCTACTGCAGCGGGCGTGGGTTTGATCCCTGGTCAGGGAACTAAGATCCCCCATGCTACACGGTGCGGCCAAAAAAAAAAAAAAAAAAGTCCACAGGGCTATTGGTTTCTGATCATATATTCTACTGGCAATTTAAGTAGCCACAACTGTATAGACATTAGTGCTGCTTGGCTGTCAGCTATGGTATGAAGACCTAAGTGCTTGGAAATTGCCATAGTCAGGCTTGATGATGACTGACAGCATCTGAAATTTATTTTGCTTCTACTAGCATTTATATTATAAGTCCTTTATCAACAAATAAGAAAAGAAAATCAGTTTTTAAAATTCATTTTAAGAGTCACAAAGACTAAAGGGTGATTTTGGTTCTGTAATGCTGGCATGGTAACTCCTGATACTACATAAGATCCATCCAGTAGATAATAAATGAAACATGACTTAGGTCTTTTATGATGGCACATGTCTATGTGTTGTGCTGAAGAGGATTCTAGAGTGGTAGTCTCCAAAATGGCATGCTGGAAGAAAATATTAGAAATTCTAGTGTTATCTTAACTTTCATTATATGAAAGAAATTAGGATGTGTTTACATTTGATATTCAGATTGACATTTGTACCCTTATTTAGTATATATGTTAGAGGGTTTCATTCCACCTGATTCACAAGCTATCCTGAGGGAAGGGTAAGAATTTCACAATCAGAAACTCATTGATCTGCCTTCAGAACATTGCAATACATTGCAGTTTATGTGTTCCAGATCAGTGGATATAGGAATTATATTATCTGATTTTAATTAAATAAACTCACAAAACGAACACTTAGCTTAAGAAATATTTCTTCGAAGCAACTGTGGATTGAAGATCATACTCGTCATGTAAGCACAGATGAACAACAATAAAATGGCAGAGCTGTCACCTCTCCTGTTTTGTGGTATGAGCTATTCATCAGCTATTGAATGATCAGGTAAACACAATGGTGATCTAATTAATTTAGAAAAGCAGTGTTCCAAGCAAAACAAAACAAAATTATTGAGAAGACAATTTAAAAAAAACCTCTTTATGTCCATTATTATTATTGATTATATCTCATCCTAAGTGTATATTTTGCCTTGAGATGTTAGTGAATTATAATGGATTATGTACACAATTTAGAGATAAGTAAATTTACATATATTTAGACATTTTCTCCAAAATTGTTTTGTAATGTGGTACATGATCTCTGCCCTTATGCTAGGTATAGCTCTGGTTAGATTATTGAGGGCTTAATCCTAAGGATAACTTAGGATAGAGAAATTCTTATTTCTCCACACCTTCTCTCCTTCTATTCCTTAGCGTTCACTCTACCTCTTCCCTCTCTGATTGTTTCCCCAGTTCCTAAAATCCAAATCATTCCAATATTCCTATCCCTACCTCCACCTGTACTGTCAAATCAGTAATTCCCTCTCTATATAATCAGTTATGTTTACTCATTGAAAACCCTCATAGCAGATTTATAGCCTGGCTCTTGACACTAATATTTCTCTTCAAAGAGACACTGCCCCTCTTTCCTAGAACATAATCAGATTTTTAAATAATCCTATAAAATAGTGACTTCTTAAACTAAGAATTAGGTCAAGTTGTTTTGCTAGTCTAGATTGTATTTGCTGAATAGAAAGACTGTATATATATTTTTAAAGGAGTCTAGTCAAATTCAAGCAATGGCACAATCGTGGGAATAGTGACACTGTTAACAGTAAAGGCAGTAATCATGCAATTAATTAGATTCCAAAGGACTCCAAAGTGCTCTCCAAATAACAGATATCATAGTTTGGTTGTACATGAATTAGGACTTTTTTAGTTGTGTGTAAGAAAGGAAATAACTCAAAGTGGTTTTGGAAGAAAAATTGACTCATGTAAGTAAACAATCCAGAGAGGTATTTAGCATCAGGCATGGCTGGATCAAAGTATTACAGCCAGGTCATTAGGAATCTGTTTCTATCACTTGGTTCTGCTTTTCTCTAATTCGGTGTTATTCTCAGCCAAGATGGATACCAACAGCTCTAGATTTACATCCTATTAGCTTAGCAGTCCTAGTAGGAAAACTCTCTTTTCCAATAATTTCAGTTAATATCTTGAGATTTACTCTTATTCACCAGGACTGAGTCACCTGCTTTTCTGTGAAGTCAGGGGGATGGGGTCAGCCACATGAACTGAGAGTGGTGAAGGAGTTGTTTTCCAAAGGAGATTTAGGGTATTATCAAAGGAAGGCTCAGTGGCCTACCAAAAGCAAAGATTTAACTTTCTTATTATGGCGTCTCTTGGGCTGAATGTAACTCCTTTGGGGTTGGTCAATGGCTTTCATTATTCAGATGGTCCTGTTTCCTGTGAGATTCTGAGCTTTTGTTGAAAATAGAGCCGTGCTCTTCTTGCTTCCATTGTGTCCTAGACAAAAAAAACAATGAGTGTGAAACAATAAAACATCTTGAGCTTGTCTTGCATTCATTCTGTACTCCTCATTCTCTTACTCTTTACAAGATAAATATTAAAGGAAAGAGCTTATTTGTCAGAATGGAGGGTGAGTTCTAAGATTATCACTGTGGCAACTGTATAGTATCCTAAGGAGTCAAGGACTTAATTTTTTTTCTTGAATATATAGAGGCTCATCAGACCCATGAGATCTGTAGTCATGACCGGAAAAAAAAAATATGGGAAGACAATACTCTCCTATGTTGCCTTGGAGACAAAAAATATTATTTTTACCATCTCTCCAGAAATTCCCCATCTCTCCTCCCACCCCACACATTACAGTAGGTCCTCTTACAACTAGGGACAGGAAATACATTCTAAAGTCTAGAAGATCAGCTAGCACTGCAGAAATAGGCCCAGCTTTAATAGCCCAGTCAGTGGGTTTTTTTAATCAGCTTTAATAGTAAAGATTTTCCTGTCATTCAGTAGGATCCAGTCAAAGAAATGCTGAATGGGGTTGATGCCATGTAATTGACAAGAAGGTCCCCTTGCCCTGGTATACTAGTGACAACTGTCTTGGGCTTTCCAACTAGTCACCAGTAAAAGAAGTGAACACTGGGGGAGGGAAATCATTACCAAGGTTTTCACCCTCATCTAGTCCAGATTGAACACATTATGATACAAGTGTTAAGGTATCATGAAAACAGAATTATTGACAATTCTCAGCAGTGACTGAAGTGTGCACAGGATGCTGAACACTGCTCCTTTGGCTGATGTTTTGCAAATAGCCTGAGCTGGGTGCAGGAAAGAGGAAGAAAGGTCAGGAGATGAGATTATCATCACAAGGATTTTTTTCTTCCTGTTCAAGCTGTCACCTGTTAATTGTATTCAGTTCTCGTCACTGTTGGTAAAGGAGGGTGACTAGAATTATGAATATGAAACCTTCCAGCTTTTAATTCATTTGTAACCAATGACTGATTGACTAGCACAACTGGGTTTGCATTTTAAATAGCTTTTTGGCATCCTTCCACCACCTGATACAATACAGATAATTCCCTGACAGCGTGCCAGAGATAATGCAATTACCATTGAGTTTCCTTAGACATGTTTTATATTATCTACTTAAAAGAATCCTATTTCCTTGCTGTAATCTAATCTAACTTGGACCTGACTATCTTAAATGAGACTGATAGTTTAAAGACAAAAGGATAAACTGGGGATGGGCTAAGGTGCTTGCTTCCTTTGCCTCCCCTGTGAGACCACATCTTCTGTGTAATCTGAGTCAAAAAAGAGGCCACAGCCCTCAGCTCGGCATCCTCATATCCCTAGAGACATCGGTGGTAGCTTCAGGATATTCCCATGGATGCTTCCAGTTACATACTCATAGGAAGAGATCTTGAGGCAACATATAGTTCATTTCCATCCCTCTAGGAGGAACTACATTGGGACTATTCCAGGAGACCCTGTTAAAAACTGCTTGAAATAAGAACCTTCTGTATAAAAAAAATAAAATAAAATTCAAATATTCAAAAAAAAAGATCCTGCTGTATAAAAAATAAATAAATTAAATTAAACAAAGGGAAGAAAAAGAAAACAGCTTGAGCCAGGTCCTTCGGCCTTTCTCTGCCCTACACAATAATCCACAGCAGTGCCTATTACCCTTTTCTCTCAGGAAGTTCTCCTTTATATCTGGTCTAAGTTACTGAAAGTGTAACTTCGTGCTCATTTTTCTTTAATGGAGATTTACGATACCATCTTCCTCTTCATGTAGTGATGACTTACAGTTCCTAGAAACCAGTCAAATCACTCTTTGGTCTTCCCTGATAAAATTGTTCCATTTCCTTTATTTTTTTTCTTTTAGGCCTCAGTTTTGAATATCTGTTAATTAGCTATCTGCTCTCCTTGGCCGCCACTTAGGTGTCCACATGTGCTAAATTTGTGGAGCCCAGACCTGGTCCCTATTTTTTTTTTTTTCTATGCAAGAGGTTCTTTTTTTTTTTTACATCTTTATTGGAGTATAATTGCTTAACAATGATGTGTTAGTTTCTGCTTTATAACAAAATGAATCAGTTATACATATACATATGTTCCCATATCCCCTCCCTCTTGCGTCTCCCTCCCACCCTCCCTATCCCACCCCTCCAGGCGGTCACAAAGCACCAAGCTGATCTCCCTGTGCTATGCGGCTGCTTCCCACTACCTATCTACCTTACGTTTGGTAGTGTATATGTGTCCATGCCTCTCTTTCGCTTTGTCACAGCTTACCCTTCCCCCTCCCCATATCCTCAAGTCCATTCTCTAGTAGGTCTGTGTCTTTATTCCTGTCTTACCCCTATGTTCTTCATGACATTTTTTTTTCTTAAATTCCATATATATGTGTCAGCATACAGTATTTGTCTTTCTCTTTCTCACTTACTTCACTCTGTATGACAGACTCTAGGTCTATCCACCTCATTACAAATAGCTCAATTTCGTTTCTTTTTATGGCTGAGTAATATTCCATTGTATATATGTGCCACATCTTCTTTATCCATTCATCCAATGACGGACACGTAGGGTGATTCCATCTCCAAGCTATTGTAAATAAGGCTGCTATGAACATTGTGGTACATGTCTCTTTTTGAATTATGGTTTTCTCAGGGTATATGCCCAGTAGTGGGATTGCTGGGTCATATGGTAGTTCTATTTGTAGTTTTTTAAGGAACCTCCATAATGTTCTCCATAGTGACTGGACCAGTTGACATTCCCACCAGCAGTGCAAGAGTGTTCCCTTTTTTCCACACCCTCTCCAGCATTTATTGTTTCTAGGTTTTTTGATGATGGCCATTCTGACTGGTGTGAGATGATATCTCACTGTAGTTTCGATTTGCACTTCTCTAATGAGTAAACATGTTGAGCATCCTTTCATGTGTTTGTTGGCAGTCTATATATTCTTTGGAGAAATGTCTATTTAGGTCTTCTGCCCATTTTTGAATTGGGTTGTTTGTTTTTTTGCTATTGAGCTACATGAGCTGCTTATAAATTTTGGAGATGAATCCTTTGTCAGTTGCTTCATTTGCAAATATTTTCTCCCATTCTAAGCATTGCCTTTTGGTATTGTTTATGGTTTCCTTTGCTGTGCAAAAGCTTTTAAGTTTCATTAGGTCCCATGTGTTTATTTTTGTCTTTATTTCCATTTCTCTAGGAGGTGCGTCCAAAAGGATCTTGCTGTGATTTATGTCATAGAGTGTTCTGCCTATGTTTTCCTCTAAGAGTTTGATAGTGTCTGGCCTTACATTTAGGTCTTTAATCCATTTTGAGCTTCTTTTTGTGTATGGTGTTAGGGAGTGATCTAATCTCCTACTTTTACATATCCCTGTCCAGTTTTCCCAGCACCACTTATTGAAGAGACTGTCCTTTCTCCATTGTACATTCCTTACTCCTTTATCAAAGATAAGTTGACCATATGTGCATGGGTTTATCTCTGGGCTTTCTATCCTGTTCCATTGATCTATCTTTCTGTTTTTGTGCCAGTACCATACTGTCTTGATCACTGTAGCTTTGTAGTATAGTCTGAAGTCAGGGAGCCTGATTCCTCCAGCTCCATTTTTCGTTCTCAAGATTGCTTTGGCTATTCGGGGTCTTTTGTGTTTCCATACAAATTGTGAAATTTTTTGTTCTAGTTCTGTGAAAAATGCCAGTGGTAGTTTGATAGGGATTGCATTGAATCTGTAGATTGCTTTGGGTAGTAGAGCCATTTTCACAATGTTGATTCTTCCAATCCAAGAACATGGTATATCTCTCCATCTATTTGTATCATCTTTAATTTCTTTCATCAGTGTCTTATAATTTTCTGCATACATGTCTTTTGTCTCCTTAGGTAGGTTTATTCCTAGATATTTTATTCTTTTTGTTGCAATGGTAAATGAGAGTGTTTTCTTGATTTCACTTTCCGATTTTTCATCATTAGTATATAGGAATGCCAGAGATTTCTGTGCCTTAATTTTGTATCCTGCTACTTTACCAAATGCATTGATTAGCTCTAGTAGTTTTCTGGTAGCATCTTTAGGATTCTCTATGTATAGTATCATGTCATCTGCAAACAGTGACAGCTTTACTTCTTCTTTTCCAATTTGGATTCCTTTTATTTCCTTTTCTTCTCTGATTGCTGTGGCTAAAACTTCCACAACTATGTTGAATAAGAGTGGTGAGAGTGGGCAGCCTTGTCTTGTTCCTGATCTTAGAGGAAATGCTTTCAGTTTTTCACCATTGAGGATGATGTTAGCTGTGGGTTTGTCATATATGGCCTTTATTATGTTGAGGAAAGTTCCCTCTATGCCTACTTTCTGCATGGTTTTTATCATAAATGGGTGGTGAATTTTGTTGAAAGCTTTCTCTGCATCTATTGAGAGGATCATATGGTTTTTCTCCTTCAATTTGTTAATATGGTTTATCACGTTGATTGATTTGCATATATTGAAGAATCCTTGCATTCCTGGAATAAACCCCACTTGATCATGGTGTATGATCCTTTTAATGTGCTGTTGGATTCTGTTTGCTAGTATTTTGTTGAGGATTTTTGCATCTACATTCATCAGTGATATTGGCCTGTAGTTTTCTTTCTTTGTGACATCCTTGTCTGGTTTTGGTATCAAGGTGATGGTGGCCTCGTAGAATGAGTTTGGGAGTGCTCCTCCCTCTGCTATATTTTGGAAGAGTTTGAGAAGGATAGGTGTTAGCTCTTCTCTAAATGTTTGATAGAATTCGCCTGTGAAGCCATCTGGTCCTGGGCTTTTTTTGTTGGAAGGTTTTATTATCACAGTTTCAATTTCAGTGCTTGTGATTGGTCTATTCATATTTTCTATTTCTTACTGAGTCAGTTTTGGCAGGTTGTGCATTTCTAAGAATTTGTCCATTTCTTCCAGGTTGTCCATTTTATGGGCATAGAGTTGCTTGTAGTAATCTCTCATGATCTTTTGTATTTCTGCAGTGTCAGTTGTTACTTCTCCTTTTTCATTTCTAATTCTATTGATTTGAGTCTTCTCCCTTTTTTTTTTCTTGATGAGTCTGTCTAATGCTTTATCAATTTTGTTTATCATCTCAAAGAACCAGCTTTTAGTTTTATTGATCTTTGCTATCGTTTCCTTCATTTCTTTTTCATTTATTTCTGATCTGATCTTTATGATTTCTTTCCTTCTGCTAACTTTGGGGGTTTTTTGTTCTTCTTTCTCTAATTGCTTTAGGTGCAGGGTCAGGTTGTTTACTGGAGATGTTTCCTGTTTCTTAAGGTGGGATTGTATTGCTATAAACTTCCCCCTTAGAACTGCTTTTGCTGCGTCCCATAGGTTTTGGGTCGTCGTGTCGCCATTGTCATTTGTTTCTAGGTATTTTAAAATTTCCTCTTTGATTTCTTCAGTGATCACTTCATTATTAAGTAGTGTATTGTTTAGCCTCCATGTGTTTGTCTTTTTTACAGATCTTTTCCTGTAATTGATGTCTAGTCTCATAGCATTGTGGTCGGAAAAGATACTTGATACAATTTCAGTTTTCTCAAATATGCGAAGGCTTGATTTGTGACCCAAGATATGATCTATCCTGGAGAATGTTCCATGGGCACTTGAGAAAAATGCGTATTCTGTTGTTTTTGGATGGAATGTCCTATAAATATCGATTAAGTCCGTCTTGTTTAATGTATCATTTAAAGCTTGTGTTTCCTTATTTATTTTCATTTTGGATGATCTGTCCATTGGTGAAAGTGGGGTGTTAAAGTGCCCTACTATGAGTGTGTTACTGTCGATTTCCCCTTTTATGGCTGTTAGTATTTGCCTTATGTATTGAGGTGCTCCTATGTTGGGTGCATAAATATTTACAATTGTTATATCTTCTTCTTGGATTGATCCCTTGATCATTATGTAGTGTCCTTCTTTGTCTCTTCTAGTAGTCTTTATTTTAAAGTCTATTTTGTCTGATATGAGAATTGCTACTCCAGCTTTCTTTTGGTTTCCATTTGCATGGAATATCTTGTTCCATCCCCTTACTTTCAGTCTGTATGTGTCTCTAGGTCTGAAGTGGGTCTCTTGTAGACAGCATATATATGGGTCTTGTTTTTGTATCCATTCAGCCAATCTGTGTCTTTTGGTGGGATCATTTAGTCCATTTACATTTAAGGTAATTATCAATATGTATATTCCTATTCCCATTTCCTTAATTGTTTTGGGTTCGTTATTGTAAGTATTTTCCTTCTGTTGTGTTTCTTGCCTAGGGAACTTCCTTTAGCATTTGTTGTAAAGCTGGTTTGGTGGTGCTGAACTCTCTCAGCTTTTGCTTGTCTGTAAACGTTTTAATTTCTCCATCAAATCTGAATGAGGTCCCTGCTGGGTAGAGTAACCTTGGTTGCAGGTTTTTCTCCTTCATCACTTTAAATATGTCCTGCCACTTCCTTCTAGCTTGTAGAGTTTCTGCTGAGAGCTCAGCTGTTAACCTGATGGGGATTCCCTTGTGTGTTATTTGTTGTTTTTCCCTTGCTGCTTTTAATATGATTTCTTTGTGTTTAATTTTTGACAGTTTGATTAATATGTGTCTTGGCGTATTTCTCCTTGGATTTATTCTGTATGGGACTCTCTGTGCCTCCTGGACTTGATTAACTATTTCCTTTCCCATATTAGGGAAGTTTTCAACTATAATCTCTTCAAATATTTTCTCAGTCCCTTTGTTTTTCTCTTCTTCTTCTGGAACCCCTATAATTCGAATGTTGGTGTGTTTAATGTTGTCTCAGAGGTCTCTGAGACTGTCCTCTGTTCTTTTCATTCTTTTTTCTTTATTCTGCTCTGCAGCAGTTATTTCCACTATTTTATCTTCCACGTCACTTATCCATTCTTCTGCCTCAGTTATTCTGCTATTGATCCCATCTAGAGTATTTTTCATTTCATCTATTGTGTTTATAATCGATGCTTGATTCATCTTTAGTTCTTCTAGGTCCTTGTTAACTGTTTCTTGCATTTTGTCTATTCTATTTCCAAGAGTTTGGATCTTGGAAATAGAATCTTGGATCATCTTTACTATCATTATTCTGAATTCTTTTTCAGGTAGACTGCCTATTACCTCTTCATTTGTTAGGTCTGGTGGGTTTTTATCTTGCTCCTTCTCCTGCTGTGTGTTTTTTTGTCTTCTCATTTTGCTTATGTTACTGTGTTTGGGGTCTCCTTTTTGCAGGCTGCAGATTCGTAGTTCCCGTTGTTTTTGGTGTCTGTCCCCAGTGGCTAAGGTTGTCTCAGTAGGTTGTGTAGGCTTCCTGGTGTGGGGGACTACTGCCTGTGTTCTGGTGGTTGAGGCTTGATCTTGTCTTTCTAGTGGACAGGTCCACGTCTGGTGGTGTGTTTTGGGGTGCCTGTGGCCTCATCATGTTTTTAGGCAGCCTCTCTGCTAATGGGTGGGGTTGTGTTCCTGTCTTGCTAGTTGCTTGGCATAGGGTGACCAGCACTGTAACTTGCTGGTCGTTGACTGCAGCTGGGTGCTAGTGTTGAGATGGAGGTCTTTGGGAGATTTTCGCCACTTGATATTATGTGGAGCTGGGAGGTCTCTTGTGGACCCGTGTCGTGAAGTTGGCTCTCCCACTTCAGAGGCACAGCAGTGACTCCTGGCTGCAGCAACAAGAGCCTTTCATCTACCCGGCTTTTGCCAACTTCTGCTACTTTTCTCAGGATCCAGTTTTCGGGCGCTGGAGTGAGTGGGGCGTGCTAGCAGTTCTCATCCTGGTCATTGAGGCCTCACCTTGGGCCCAGTCCAGTTTAAGCGGAACCCAGTCAGCTCCCAGACCTGGTTCAACTTCTCGAGAGACATCTTTATTGGAGGCATGCTCTTTCAGCAGACCCATCCTGATTAAACAGAGCAACATGGTGCAGGAAAGCAATGTGGCATAGTGACAAGAGCATGGCGTTTGGGAGCTAGACATAGATGAATTCAAACCCCAGCTCCAATATTAGTCACCCCTCTAAGCCTCGGTTTACATAGATGTAAAATGGGAATAAGCGTGACCCTGCAGGATCATTATAAATATCAGTAATAGTTTATGGGAAGCACTTACAAATTGTGGCTATTATTATTCATGTATTTGCCCTATACCAACAAATGCTACTACTGACTTTGCATCATCAATTATTTGATACCAGAGACACAGACTACAGTGTAGCTTTCCCTTTATCAACTGTGAATACCACTCTCCAACACACCCAACAAAAAGAATAGTATTTGAGATTGTCTTTGGTGACTCTCAACCTCGCCCTGAGCTGTGGTCAGGGCTGCCAATCCGTGCAAAAGCTATGTCCTTTGTTGCCCTGCACCTGTAAATGGCTGGCTTGCCTGATACCCATCTCTCCCCTCCTGCCTCATCTTCTTTATGGCTTTCAGGGCTATGAGTGAGTCAGGAGGGATAAAGTTGGGGTTGCGATGGAGCCCATGTACTACAGTACCAGTGTATCAAAACTCACTCTCCATGCACTGCTTGAGTGGCAGCCAGGCTCAGTGGGCTGATGAAGTGATGAAGCGGTTGTCGAAGAAACAGCTGATACCAATCCATCAAGTCAGCCTTTGGCCTACAGACAGGAGAGAGCCAAATGTGTCTGGAGTTCACAAGCCTAGGCCTGGATCCTACAGGATGATTGCCGCCAGGCTGGCATGCTGGAGAATATCCAACTCTACACAACTCTGTGGTGTCTAAAGACTTTCTGGAATGTTCTTTTTTAAACTAAAGGCATTATTGAAGGCTGCTTTCAAAGTGTAATAATTGTGAGTGGGACCACTATCTGATATGGACACCTGTGCAGAAATCAGTTTATCAGTTTAGTCAGTCATTCAGTAATGCTGAGTGAGATTCAGGCAAGTGAGGTTTACAGTTTGGCCAGGATGGGCTGATTCACTATCAGAACTGGGCAGGGGTTAACAGAGCACTTTCATAGTGGAGTGTGAGAGGAGGGGGAATATTGGAGTAGTTTTGAAAGTAAACTTAGCCATTCAGAAATGGGAGTTTTGTGGCTTAGGAACAAATTTGCCAGACTTTGCCATCTTGCTCAGGCTGATTCTGGGTCCCAGACTTAGAGCAGCTCCCTGAATAGCCAAGCAGCAAATGACTTCACTCACTGTTATGCTGCACTGAGAAACAGTAGATAGTGCAGTGACGATACCTGTACATACTTGCATGCACTTGCTGACAGCCCAGGGACTCCAGTTGCAGAGCTATATTTCAACAGCCTTTTTCACTGCTCACTCTCCCTACCTGTGGATGCAGGGATCCTGGGGAATCTCAATCTGTCAGAAGTAAGGATTTGAATAACAATGAGGGAAGCCAGTGCTGATTGCATTTCTTGGAAGAGTCCTAGTTGAGGAGAGGGGTAGCCAGTGAGGACAAGGGCCCAGGATCACGATTGGCTTTGGTCTGACTTCTTCCCGGCCATACCCAGACGTTCAAAGGCACCGTTTTTATTTTAATTGTAACACAGTGAATTCTGTGAGGGATGTGGGATTTTTTTCCATATAATTATAATTTTGTCTCAATATCTGGTTAGCTGGGAATTATCTCAGAAGAAAATTTCAAATCAATTTACTAAAGCCAGGCAACCACACTCAGTCTTTCCTCACTGACTTCCGAATAAAGACAAAACACCAGACACCCAAACCCTCTATGAGATGAGTGATGCTTGACATCTATGCCAAAGAAGGTGTCCCCTCTAGGGGAAAAAGTACCTCCACAAGGATTCAACATCATTAATCCTCATTCAGCCCACTAATTATCTTGTCCACTCTTATCCAGTCTCTCGAGGGATGATGTTTTGTTTCTTTTGTCCCTCCTGTTGCAAATGGTAGGCTGTTTATTTCCACTCCATAAATATTTACTGAGTGTCTATTATGTATCAGGCACCCTGCCAGGCATTGAGGCTGAAAATATAAATAATTACAATAGTTACCACTTGCTGAGTACTGAATATGTACCAGATACTTTAGATGGGTTTTCTCTTAAATCCTCCCAGTTACTCTAGTAGATAGGTACTATTATTGTTCCCATTTTACAGATGAGCAAACTGATACACAGAGTGGTTAAGCAACTTGTTCATGGTCACAAGTGGTAGAAGTAAAACTTTAAACCTAGTTTTCTCTGGTTCAACAGTGAAAGCTTTTATTCGATCATGTATATTACTGTGATAAGTTCTTTACCTTATCTCATGTGATACTCATAAAAAACCTGTAAGCTAAGTATTATTATTCCCAGTTTACAGATGAGGGGACTGAGACTGAGAGGGATTATTTAACTTGCCTGAGTTCATATGAGGAATAAGTGGTGGGGACAAGATTTAAGCCTTTGTAGTCAGACTCCAGAGCACATGTACTTAACTGCTATGTTCTACTGCCTCCTTGAAAGCAATCTTTGATTATTACATGAAGACAAAGAGGTCAAGAAGACATATCAGTGGCAATAAGACAGGGAAAACGAGAACTAGAAGCCCAGGAGATAACTTGGAATTGGCAGGTATTTTAATTCAGGTGGACCAATGGAATACCAGCAAGATTACAAGGAGCAAGAAAACAGGTAACTTAGGTTCAGGTACAGGAGATGAAGCCTAGAAATGTCAGCTAAGGCAGGTAGTAGCACAAATGCATTCAGCAAAGGGGTCATATCTGTTTTTTTCACAGAAGTCTGGAGATTTGCACCCTAATCTGAGCCTTACTATCACCTCCCTGGGTGATAGTGGGCAAGTTAGGTCTCTTTGAGCTTCAGTCTTTTCATCAGTAAAATCCAAATTAGAGTCCCTACTCTGTCTATCTTACAGGGATAGTGTGAGGATAAAAGAAAATAATAGACACAAAGACTGTTCAAATGTTTTCATTTCTATTAAATTCATTTTTGGAGTAATTAGGTCCATTTTTCTATGTCTTTGCATCATGTAGGCACCACCTGAATTTGACTCTTGGTGATTAACTGATTCCAAACAAACCTTCCAATTGCCTTTATTTTATTTTATTTTATTTTTGGCTGCGTCAGGTCTTAGTTGCGGCACGCGGGATCTTCACTGTGGTGTGTGGGCTTCTCTCTAGCTGTGGCGTGCAGGTTTTCTCTTTAGTTGTGGCATGCAGGCTCCAGGGTGCATGGGCTCTGTAGTTGTGGTGCGTGGGCTCTGTAGTTTGCCACATGCAGGCTCTAGCTGAGGCACACAAGCTCAGTAGTTGTGGCACGTGGGCTTAGTTGCCCCACGGCACATAGGATCTTAGTTCCCTGAACAGGGATCGAACCCACGTCCCCTGCATTGTAAGGTGGACTCTTTACCACTCAACCACCAGGCAAGTCCCCCCAGTTGCTTTTAGACATATTTAAAAATGAGAGTCAACTGTTATTCCACAGGTGTTTCCCTGGGATCTCACACTGAGAGATCTGGGCATGGGCCCAAGCTGATTTCCAGTCACTTTTACTATCGACTTTTTAGTTTTGCAACTTGCTCATTTGGTTAAGGCAGAGGACACTGGAGTGGGCTTCCTTGAATTTGACAGAAAATCCCCCACCCTTTCTTTGTTTCTTGAGCCATTAGCTGGGATTTTCCTGCATCCTCCTCCAGTTTACGAATTTTAGGAGACTAGGAAATTTCCCTATGTCTTAATCCCCTACCCTCTTCCCCACCTTCCTTACTCCTTGAGGGGAACTAAGCTAAGGCCTAAAATCCTTTCCCTATTTTGAACCTGATTCTCAGGAAAGGGGGTTGTGGTATTGAAACCGTGCATCTCAGATTGGTACTTAAACCCACGGGCCGGGACTAGAACCCAGCCAAAACCCAGATAGGGACTTGAACCCATGGTCTTTTAACTGAGACCACACACATGGTCTCAGGACTTAATGAAGCTCAGGTTCTTGATGTTTCATCGCAGAAAGGATTCAGTGAGAGACAAAGTGATAGGTAAGAAGTGGATTTATTTAGAGAGAAACACACTCCACAGATAGAGTGTGGGCAATCTCAGAAGGCCAGTGTGGCCCCAGGGTATGGGGTTGTCAGTTTTTATAAGGGTGCGTAATTTCATAGGCTAATGAGTGGGGGGAGTATTCCAGCTATTTTGGGGAAGGGGTGGGGATTTCTAGGAATTGGACCACTACCCACTTTTTGACCTTTATGGTCAGCCTTGGAACTGTCATGGCGCCTGTGGGTGTGTCATTTAGCTTGTTAATGTGTTACAATGAGCATATACTGAGGATCAATGACTAGTGGAAGTGACTCGTCTGCCATTTTGGACCTATTTGGTTCTAATCAGTTTATGTCATGTCCTCGGGCTATGTCATTCTTTTAAAGGTTATGCCCTGACTCCTTCCCTCCAGTTTCAGTATTACAGCCATCGTTACCACTATTCATAGGACAGCAGGAAGGATGGTCAGCCAGTCATATGGTCCTCAGCTTCTTTGGGACCAAGAAGTAGTAACAGTAGTGGGATTGAATCACCCATTTTGACTCAGAAGAACATTAATGCATCTTGGTGGGCACAGAGGGGAGAAATAGGCTTTACCCTTTCTTCTCACTGGTCATCTCAGTCACTCACCAACCGTGTACCTGTCAACAGAGTGTGAACTCACAGGAAGGTCACAGTGGGCATAGGGGAACATGTAGCAGAAAGGAAGCTCAAGAAACAGCCAACAGCATCCATCTCCTTCAAATTGGTTAGTTGATTTATCCTGTGGTTATAACTGAGTTGAACCTGTGTTTGGGGCTGTGCTTTTTTCATGCTGGGGAGAGCTCAGAAGAAGCTAAAACACGTGGTTGTGGCCCAGAGTCAACTGATTTTGGAGCCGAGTTCTATTATAGCCCTTGAGGCAAAGAGGTCTCAGTCTGGGCATGACTGAGGTCTTAGACACCTCATATGGAGTCAGTTGTTTGTTACTGAAGGAGTAGCAGCAAAAAGAATGTCGTTGGACTTTCTGAATCTTTCTATTGTCACTGTAGAACTTTGATTTTATTTATTGGAAGATTTTTCTCAAAAGTCATGATGAACCATTGATTTTGACTTTGGAGTCAGATTAAACCCTTACTGGCTGTGTGACCTTGGGCAATTCACCTAATCTTTCTGAACTGTAGTGTCATTTTTGCCCTGTCCACAGGGCTAGTGATGCTCTCCTCACAGATAGGCAATGAGGATTAAGTGGAATACCATAGGTAAAGCAGCCAGCATAGCACCCTGTCACATAGTAGACATGTAACAAGTACCAATTCTATGGCCCTCATTGTTTTGGCACTATTTGGCAAGGAGACATGGGTACTGATTTGCCTTAAAAAAAACCTTTCTGCCACAAATAGTAAGTGGTTGGTTTGTTAACCAATAAATTCTTTATCTTCCAGAACTTAAGGGCCAGAGTGTCGCCTTATATATACTTACCCCTTGGTTCCTTCTGTTGGGTCATCAGCCCTGTACAAGTAGGACATAGCCATGTAAAAGAGAAACCAGTAAGTCTGAAACCCTAACCTGGGTTGATGTAAGGGTTGGTTTGCCTGGGGCCCTCCACTGCAGTGATACCATCATTCACACCATATATTCTAGGGACTGGGAACCCCTGGGTCTTTGATCTAAATATAGGAGTGCTGTCTCCATGGTTACAGTCAGCTGTAGAACTAGTGTTCAACTTGCTAAAGTTTGTGATTTCCACAGGCTGCAGTTGGGACAAAGGCTGCAAGCCATGAGTCATCCTTGAATCCCACCCACCCACCTGTACTCACTCCTTTTCCTCTCCCACTCTCAGAGCAAATGAGTGGCTGGAGAGAAGCCAGATTGATGACCTCCTTTTTGTACTCCAGAAAAATCTGATTTTGAATCTCTACTTCAGGCAAGTGGGGTCAACATCACTGCCTCCTGTAAATATAAACATGGATGGCCTGATTTATCTCTCTCAAACAATTTCATTACGGTCACTTTATACTTAATGGAGCAAAAAGGTGGGGGGTAGTACTCAGTAGAGCTTTATGATTCTGGCCTGGTGGCTGATTATATTCACCCTGGCCTTGAGTTTGGCTAGTATTTATCAAGTGGGAGGGTAGGCTTGGCTTCTTAGATGTGTTTGGTTCTTCTGCTTTTGGAGTTTATGATTCAGACTTGCCTTTTTCAGGATTCAGGTAACTTTCCTTCCCTTTTTCTACTCCAAGTTGTTTCTGGCAGCAAAACTGAGAAATATTATCAAGGTCTGCTTATAGAATTATTTGCCACAGATGGTATCAAACTTGAATAAATATGTGTTCAGTTTGGGCTTCTTTAAAACCTACCACTTATCCCCACAGCCATCTTATATTAGTGGACTCAGTCAAGGACAAATGACAAATAGCTACCCTAGGTTAGAATATGGTCTTCTTAGCAGCAAGTGACATGACCACAGCCCAAATGTGAGTCAAACCTGGGCCTGCAGCTTACTTGATAAAGGAAAGTGGACTTCAGTATCTAGGTCTGAAGTTCTAGGATACCTCTGCTAAGTCCCCAGAATGATTTAATTCTTCACAACAGCTATGTTTCTTTGCTTCTGGCCCAAAGCAATCCCTGTAATTGACATCACTGCCAGGACCGTTGTTTGCCTTAGAGGCAGATTGTCTGCCTGACTGTGTCTTTTGTGAAGGCAGGATTTGGCCACACAGCCTGTCATAGAATTGAGTCCCAGAGCTCTAAAACATTTCTTCTCTAATTATTGGGTAATATCGTTTTAGTTGTTGTGACTTAAGTAAAAGTATAAATATTAGTTGTATTCAATAAAAATGCCAAACCAATTCAGAACTCTGTAAGGTCTAGCCAAGGTCTCACTGAAAAGTTGGGCCTGGCATCCTTCCCAGAAGGTCAACAGACTGGCTTTATTGAGGCATCATGGAAGAAGTCATTCCCAAGGCAAGGAATCTGACTTGCTCCCACCCTGTCCTTGGCTGTTTAAATCTGAGAAACATTATCAGGAGCATATTGGGAAACCTCAGCTCCCAAGAGTCAACTCATGAGTAAGGCTGAGGAAATGATCCCTTTTAAGGCTGTAAATGTTTGTGGAAATAGCTCCTTACAAGTACTCATACAGAGTCACGCATCCCAGGCTGTACCAAATGTTTCTGGCAGTGGAGGAAGCTATTGCTTTGGAGGCGGGGTGGAAAGAGATAAAGAGAGGAAGGAAAGTGTGAAACAGTTTAGACTGCAAAGTTGGCTCAAGTGCCATGGAAGGGAAGAGAATGGTTTGAATGAACCTAGTAGCTCACCTATCAGGTTATTTTTGCCTAATTTTGATGAATTGGTTCAGGGAACCCAGTGTCACAACAGCATTCTCTCATCTATGGTTTGCCACTTCCTATCTGTGTGATCTAAGTAGGTGATGTAACCCCTTTGAGCCTATTTCCTCACTTACATATGGGGAAAATAGTATCTACCTTATAAGTTCATTGTAAGGATTAAATGTCCTTCCTTTCCCCTCTCTGTGGTATAATGCCTACTCCTCATTCTCCCAGGTACTCGCTTATATATATTATCCTTTCAGAGTAACCAAAAGATAGGGAAATTCACACTGTCCAGACTCATACCAGGGTCAACACCAGAAATCAGTAGACACCAGTGACAAACTTTGGATCAGGAGTCCAGACCACGAGGTGAGATAAAGAAGCAAAGCAGAATATGCCCCACCTCAGCCAAATGTATCTACATCCTAATCCCTGGAATCCATAAATATGTTACTTTACATGGCAAAAAGGGTTTTATGCATGTGATTAAATTAAGGATTTTGAGATGGGGAGATTATCCTGGATTACCTGGGTTGGGCCAATATAATTACAAGTGTTCTTATAAGCAAGATCCAGAGGATCAAAGGCAGAAGAAGGCAATATGATGACAGAAGCAGAGGTTAGAGGGATGTCACTGCTGGCTTTGAAATGGATGGGGATGATGATCTGAGACAAGTGTACATCCCCTAGAAGGTGGAAAAGTCAAGGAAAGAGATTCTCCCTTAGAGCCTCCAGAAAGGAACCAAAGAGCCCCAGAATTAAGTGGTCTCTATTAAATAATCCTAGATTTCAGAACAGTCTCCTCTTCTTTTGATCAAGACTAACATTCTGTAGTGTGAGGTCAGCTGCCAAGATGGTTTTATGTCAGGGGCATCTAAAAGGGCTGCCTTGCTCATTAGAATTCACATTAGAATCATGGAGGGAAGACTTGTGTGGTTTATTGAGGAAGTAGGACAATTAGATAGCAACCTATGGGAGTAGAATGGTTTGCCACACAGCAACTCCACTCATAAAATTCACAGGGGCTAGACCTTTGCCTTGGAAATTCCCTGAGGATCAAGGTAGTGACCACCATCTTGATCTCCTTTGAAGTGGCCTCCAAAGGGCAAGTTCACAAATGAATAATTGCAGCTAGCAGCAGGACAGATGGCTACAGTTTACTAACTGGCACATTCTCTAGGGATTAGGTCCTACATTATGCTAGTTTAAGTATAACATAAGGAAAGGAAACATTTTTCCTCCTTCCAAGTCTTTAAAGCTCAATTACTATATCTTACTGAACTCTAAGGGAAAATTAGTCTGAACATTTCTATAATGGAGGTATATACTCTGTATACATTTCTATTATAGCTCTTGTATAATATATTTTGTTTCTAAACACTGCCTTTGTATTATTCACCAGTGTATGCTCAGTACTTAGCATAGAGGGGAGCACTTACTACATTGTTTGAATGAATGCGGAGCAGTTTGTTCAGAAAGTCAAATGAGGCTGAGTCGGTCTCAATAAGTTTGGGACATGAGAAAGACTAAATGTAATTATCTATTAAAGGAGTATGTCGTGCTTTTCTAGAGTAAGGAAGGTGGACTCACTACAGACTGCATAATAACCACTTCAGAGGAAGTTCTATTTCCCTAACATGGCTCCTACAACAAAGCAAATGTGTCCTTTGCCTTCTATTGAGACATATTAAAATACAGACAAGTGCAAAGAAAAATAACACCCATATCCCCCAGCCCAGTCCTATAATTAACTATTAGCATTTTATCTTATTTCCTTCTATTTTCTTCCTTATTTCACTCTCACTTCTATTGCAAAGGGCATTGGAATGTCTTTCTTTTTTCAGACAAGATGGAGCAGCCTCATTCCTCCCACTTTCTCCCTCTTACAAATAAAAAAACATCATCTTAACACATCAAACAAACAAGAAATATCCAAAAGGATGAAATAAGAAGGCAGACTGCTTTAGAAACCTCAGAACTTGAGTAACAACACAGCAATAATTCTGCTGGGCTTTCTTTTTTACCTCTCATCTATCCCAGACAGGGTACTGTATTAGCCTCCAAACTGGAACCAACAGGTACAGCCAAAAAAAGCCTATTACAAAAAAAAGAAGAAGAAGAAGAAGAAGAAGCCTGTTACTCCTATTCAAAGCACTGGGAAAAGGGTGACCTAACAACAAAAAATCTTTTTGGCAATACCTGCCCTACTCCAGCTAAACACCAATGGAAAAACTGTACAATTTTCACACCTCCCCCCACGCATCTTACAGAAATAGGTGATTATATTCCAATTCCCCCACTGGGAAGCAGATCTTCCAACCTGTCTCCACCTACTGAAAGCAGATGGTGGTACTCTGAGTACCTCATCCAGGTGGTATTGATAGGCAGAGTAGGGAGCTGAACTTCAACTCTCCTACTCCTTCTCTCTGTTACCTCTTGCTCCATGGAAGTAGGTGATATTCTGATTCCCTTCCTGGGATGGTGTTGGCAGGGCTAAGCAATAGGGAACTTATTTTACATCCCCCCACCTGACAGGAGCAGGTAATACTCAAAGTCCTTACTTTGAGAGTCAGTGGGGCTCAGTGAGGAGGTAGGCTTCTACTCCTGCCCAACATCAACAAGGTGGGATGAGGAGGAGCAAGATGGGTCTAGTAAGGTAGGCACTGCCCCCCCGCCCCCACCCCTGTCAGCCTAGTAGGGGGACCAGCGGAGAGCTGAGTTTCCATCCCCAGGCAGCAAAAATGATACTGAATGACAGGGCATAAGGCAGGATAAATAAACACTGTGCTTTTCCCCTTGTTGGTGTCAGCTAGGCCCAGAGGGGAGCTGAGAGCTGAACTTCCACTCACACATGGCAGCAACTAGGCAGAACATGGCTGTGCAAGGTGGTAAGAGTTGGCCCTCTGTTTCTTCCCCCATCCTTGGTGTCAGTACAGCCCAGAGAGGTGCTGAGCTTACACACCCACTTGGTGTGAGTTGGTACCCCACATTCACTGAGACAGTGGCAAGAAGAAGGGAACTGAACTTCCACTCCACCATCTACAACGGGACAGTGTGATTTAGCATCCACTTTTCCCAAGGTGGTATTAACAGGCCAAGACAGAAGCTAAACATCCACTTCCACCCATGCCCACAAATTATGATTAAACATGGTGACTGCCTGCAATAAAGAGATTAACAAGGATCCAGAGACTCACAACATGATACCCAAATTTTCCGGAATACAATTAAAATTCACTTGTTATATACCAAGAATCAGGAAAACCATAACTTGAATAAGAAAAGATAATTAACAGACATCAACAATGAGATGACTCAGATTTTGGAATTATCTGACATTTTAAAACAGCAATAACAAACACTCTTAAAACAAATGAAAATTAAATATCTTGGTAAGGAAATAGAAAACATAAAGAATCAAAGGAATATTATAGAACTGAAAAATATAATAACTGAAATTAAAAATAAAAACTTCCTCTGCAGGCTCAGTAGTAGATCAGAGATGCCAGAGGAAATAATCAGTGAACTTGACGACAGATCAATGGAAATTACCCACTGTGAACAACAGAGAGAAAGTAGGCTGACAAAATAATGAGCAGAGCCTTGGGGACAATGGACAATAACAAAAAAATTAACACTTGTGTTATCAGAGTCTGGGAAAGGGAGAAAAAATAGTGAGGACTGAAAAATTATTTGAAGAAACAGTGGCCAAAAACTTCACATATTTGGCAAGAGACATAAACCTACAGATTTAAGAAGCTAAGTGAATCACAAACAGGATAAACCCAAAGAAACGCATGCCAAGATTTCATGATAATCAAAAGTCTGAAAACTGAAGACAATAAAAAATACTGAAAGAGGCTAAGAGAGACAACACACTATCAATACCTATAGGGGACCAATGATAAAAATATCGGTGAATTTATCATCTGAAGCCATGGAAGCCAGAAGTAAGTGGCACTAAAGTAACTGTCAACACCAAATTCTATATGCAGCAAAAATACCCTTCTGGAATAAAGGGGAAAGTAAACCAGTCTCAAATTAAGAAAAACTAAGAATTTGTTAACAGCATACCTACCCTGAAAGAATGGCTAAGGGAAGTTTTCTAAAAAGAAATAAAATGATAACAAAAGAAGGCTGTGACTCCAGAAAGGAATAAAACAAGAAATGGGTAAAAATAGGAGTAAATATAGATTTGTTTCCTTCTCATCAGGTTTTTAATTGTTTGATGGTTGAAGCAAAAATTATAACATTATCTGATTGTGGTGCCCAATGTATGTAGAGGAAATACTTCAGATATTTATATTTTAAAAGTGGTGAGAGTAAAGGGACTTACATGGATGTAAAGCTTCTTCACTTAAAGTGGTAAAACATTGTTACAAGTAGACTCCGATATATTCAGCATAGGTATTGTAATACCTAGAGCAACCACTATAAAACCTATACAAATACACTATAAATTATAAAATTCAAATACATTAAGTATAAATCAAAATGGAGTTCTGTTAAATGTTCAAGTGACCCAAAAGAAGGCCTGGAAAAGGAAACAGAGGAATAAGAAATAGAACAAATAGAAAATGCATAATACAATAGCAGACTTAAGCCCTACATATGAATAATTACTTTAGATGTAAATGGTCCAAATATAGCATTTAAAAGACTGAGATTTTCATCACCTCAAAAAGAAACCTGTACCCATTAACAGTCATTCCCTATTTCCCCCCTCCCCATCCCCAGCCCTAGGTAAACACCAGTCGACTTTTTGTCTCTATAGATTTGCCTATTCTGGACGTTTCCTATAAATAGAATCATATAACATCTGATCTTTTGTTACTGGCTTCTTCCATTTAGCATTATGTTTTCAAGGTTCATCCATGTTGTAGCATGCCCCCCTCGTTTTTTAAGTTATCATTTATTGGACACGTAACACGGTGCCAGGCTCAATGAGTGCTTTATTTTGTTTGATCTTCAAAACAATCCTTTGAAGATAAATAAGATTATTTCTATTATAGATGAGAAATGTGAAATTCAGAAAAGTTTAATGATTTGCTCAATGTCCCACAGCTAGTAAATGGCTGAACCAGAAATTAAACCAGGTCTGATGCCAAAGCCCATGTCCTTTACACTATGCCATGTCATTTCACTGTTCAAGAAAAGGTGGATCTGTATCAGAAGACAACTTGGAATATGCTCAATGACCAGTGATTATTATGGCTTGGCCATAACAATAATATTTAAGGATTCTATTGGCCTTGACTTGAGTTGGTGCCTTTGAGAACAGGACAGACTTGTTCCCTCCAGCCGTAAAACCTGGTCTTGAAGAACTGGTCCTCCCACATCTTTCATTTGTGACCAATTCCACTGTATGTAAACAGATTTGGCCAGTATTATTCCCCATTTATAACAAAGGGTTAAGCATCTTTAAACCTTTGAGGTTTTAGATGAAAGAATATATATTTATTTTATACTATAGTGAGCACTGATTTATCTAGGTTATCATGCTTAATCAATATAAGTGGAAGACATTGTTTGCTACAGATAGCTATAATTATTTCCAAGAGAAACTTGCAAGTTTCAGGGAAGTTTGGTATTTCATTCTCTAGATCCTTTCTATAGTCACTTTAAAAAATATCTATTTTTCTTTAGTGGTGAAAAGAGCATTTTGAAATTTCCTCTCAGAGACTTGCAAGAAGAAAATTTGTTGAGCAAATAATGTGCAGTTGGGAAAAGCCGCTTAGGTAGCCAGATTTTTCAGTGGCTAATTTGATATTCTTAGATTGTCAGATACTGTAAGCCATCCAGGTAATTTGCTGCTTTGAACCAAAACACAATTTCCTCCCCAAGCCCCCACAACTTATTTTTGTTGTTTGAAATGTTGCCTAACAATGGCTTTCTCCCTTCAACTCACCATTCTGCACCATCTGTTAGGAGAGTGCCTATTTTGAACACAGTATCTCCCTATCATTCTTATAGCTCCTGGAGGAGCCAGGCTGTTTGGAGAAGGAATCCTGACATTGGGAAAGGGAAGAAGGAAAGAAGGTAGAACTAGAGACTTCAATATATTTCTATGAAGTTTCTCTGTTGTAGCGGGATAACTGTCCCATGGCAGTCCATTCCTTGAATATGTGGAGTGATGTTAAAAATGGATTAAGGTGTAGTCAAAGCCAGACCCAAATCAAGTAGAGAGTTTAAAGGGCCAAGCACCAATGAGTGCTTATTGGGTGCTTTATTTTATTTGCTCTTCAAAGCAATGATTTGCAGATCAGGAGGGTATTTTAGCTGTGTAGAGTTAATATCGGAGGTGCAGTCATGAATAAGAACCTAGGTTATCTATAAAGGTAGCAATAGAATGGTAGTGGAAAATCAGATAAAGCCCGTCTAACTTTATCCTGCCTGATAGCCTATTGCTGGCACAGGCTTATTTTTAAAGTCCTGGGAGCATCCCTTCTATGCTGAACTGCTGTTTGTCTTTAAGGCATTAACCAGAGCCCAGCATTACCAAGTGGCTAGGAAGAGAAACAAAGTTGGGATACTCAGCAGTTTTCAATGCAGCCAGTCAGAGTGAGGTTAGTGAGTGGGTTAAGGAAACAGTCTTATCTTCTAACCCTCCTAACCTTAAATAATCTATTTATGGGCACTTGCTGGGGGAAACAGAAAGTGCTGATAGTCGGCAAGCCTTGTGTTATACTGATGTCAATGGATAAAGATTTGGAGAGATGGGAAATGGAGGTCAGTGTGTGAGCATGTGAGCAGCTTACTCTTTCATCTGACCATTTGGATCAACCTTAGATCCTGTGATGGTTAATTTTATGTGTCAACTTGACTGGGCCATGTGGTGCCTAGATATCTGATTAAATTTTATTTCTGGTTGTGTCTATGAGGGTGTTTTGGATGAGATTAACATTTGAATCAGTAGACTGAGTAAAGCAGATTGCCCTTCCCAATGTGGGTGGGTTGAGTAAGAAAGAATACTTTCTCTCTGCCTCATTGTCTTCAAGCTGAACTTTGGTCTTCTCCTGTCTTTAGACTTGGCTTTCCCAGGTCTGGATGTCTCAGCTTCCATAATGGTGTGAGCTAATTTCTTATAATCAATCAATCAATCAGTCTCTCTCTCTGTCTCTCTCTCTCTCTGTCTCTCTCTCTCTCTCTCTCTCTGTCTCTCTCTCTCTGTCTCTCTCTACATACACACACACACACACACACACACACACACACACACCCTATTGGTTCTGTTTCTCTGGAGAACCTTAATATAATAACAAATTCCCATTGCTTGCCCTGGGCTTCACATATGATCAGTCCAATTTTCCCACAGGAACCTTCTTGGGATAACAGAGAGGAATGTTCTTTCACTGTTTCTATAAGAGGAAGAAATAATTCTCTCCTGCCTAAACCCACAATCATCTTCTTCCATATAATTACAAAGATGCATGTGTAGACCTAAAATTTGAGATCTGAGATAAAGTTGTGTGGTTGTTGGTTTATTTAGTCCTGTGCTTGCTTGATTGTCTATAGCTATAACTGTATGGGATCAGCTCGTCTGGCTGAATTGACTGGCCAAGTGGAAATGTTAAGTAGACCCAAGACTGTACATTACTTATGTCTGGGGATTTTACTTACTGTTAAAATATAAAAGATTGTATTGTTTTCTTTTAAAAATCAATGTGTTAGATCTCTGCTTCTTGGTGCTTTGACCAACATCAAGCTCTTTCTGTCTTTTATGTCCTTGCCTCCTCCCCTCTGCCCATTCCTTCTTTCCTTTCATCCTCCGCTTCCTTCCTTCATTCCTTCCTTCCTTCCTTGGCCATCTATAGAAAGAAAAAAGACATTCTTTATTTGTTGGGCCCTGTTTATATCCTGCAAAACGTAACACTGCACATCAGGCCATCTGAAAATTTCTGGATTACTAAGGGAATTTTTCGATGTCCACAATGTTCCGAGTAAATAAGTCTTGATCAACCAAGTTATATATCAGATTAGTTTTGACTATCTTTGACTATTTTTCACACTTACGTAGACAATATATAATGTGTGTGTGGGTGTGTATGTGTTCGAATTGAGGATGAAAGATTAGAAATGACTCTATATTGAACTTGCAGGCTGGCACTCCACTTACAAAGCTTTTCAGCCATAGCTCCTAGTCTCTAGCCCTCAAATACCTAGTGATGTTAAGCCAGGATGAAATGGCTTTTCATTTTAAAGCAGATACACAGCTTCATTTATTTATTTTTTAAAATGTCCCATGCCTAAGAGAAAAACAGGTGCACTTCGACTTCAAAGGATTTACTTGGTAAAGTTGTAAGCATTTTAATAAAAAAATGTCTTTGAACCTTATGAAAATGAGATACACTGAAGCATGGAAAGTGGATATAAACCAAAGTGCACACAGAAAGAAAGATCAATCTCTGAGCTTTCTGCCATCTGAGGTCTGGGAGATGATTTAAGTGGAACTTTTTCCATACTGTCAGCTGCTGCCCTGTTTGTCCTAAAAGATAAACAAAGAGCATCTCTAGGTGCAATGAAATGTACCTAAAATGAACTGAGTCTAAAGTAAACTGGTTCATAACTTCTTACCTGGCCCAAATTGTTTCAGGTGTCTTATTAGGAGTCACATTATTAAATAAAATGAGGCAATTAAAAAAAACACCCTTCTCCTAAGTTATGAGCTCATTTTTGCTCTGAGCTCAATCTCCTAACAAGTACTGCTATGATAACATCAGCGTGGGAAATATTTGTTTTATAACCTCCAATGCCAGGTTGGTTACTAAAATAAAGGTAGAATTGATTGTGAACTATTGTATTTGGAGAGACAGAGTATGTGTGTGAGAAAGAGAGTGACAGAGAGAGAGAGTGTGTGTGTATACATGGGTCTGTGTGTGAATATGGAGGATTGGGCCTGAGCACTAAGAAATTATGAAGTAAGTACATTTTGTGATTTAGTAAACTCTATACCCCAACAACTGTGGGTGCCCCAGTTTTCCTGCTGGCTCTGTCCCATAACTGTCTAAGTCCCCTGGCTCTTGTGCGCATACCAGACTTGGCCCCATGCAGTGCCTCCTGCCCTGTATATTTCTCTCTCCCTGTTCTATCACAATTTGCCTATTCTGAACCTTGCTAATTAGGTAGCATTTACTAGCTGATAATGAGTACCCTTCTGGGCTGAAGAAATATAGAAGCATAGAAAATCAGAGCTGGATGAGACTTGGTCTAAACCCCTCATTTTTACCTTGGTGATCCTGGAGCCCAGAGATGGAAATTACCTCAACCAAAGTCACACAGCTGGTTATTGAGAGCTAACAGGTTACCCGTTCCATGTCTTATTTTAACTGTCAGCTTCTGGAGTTAATGCTTCAGCTCAAAGGTTTGACTCTAATGGTGAAATTACTCCATGGTTGGTGTGGAACAATAAGATAAGAAAAGGTTTTGAGCCATTCTGAGGCTTTCAGTGAGAAGTCTTTCCCTCTTTTCTGCTACTGATTTGGCTCCTATCTCCTAAGGTGCAAAGCATGGGCCCCGGTGCTAGGTGAGCATGTCATCCTAGCTGGTTGCTTCTATGCTGTTTGCCATAGGAACTGCCTCTGGTACCTTCTCTGATGGATGTCAAAGAAGTGGCTCCTGGGGAAGATATGAGTCCATTGCAAACTGCTTTCACCATTTCGTTGAGTTCATTTCCATCCTCTCTCTTTTTCAAATCGCTGATATGACTTACCCACATAAATAGAAAGAAGCAGCTCCAATTAAACATGCATGGGGCTGTTTCCTAAGAATTTCACAGTGGGAAGCCAACCAGGAACACTCTAGAAAACACAGCCATCTTTATGCTTTGCTTCCTAGATTCTACTTGGAACTGAATATGCCAAAAACAAAAAGGTCAAGTGGGCTGGTATCAGGGGCCTGTGGGTGACGCACAGAGGTAGAGCTCTTTTTGTCCTAGGCTCCCTTTCTCTTGAAGTGTTCACAGATTTATGATGTAGGTCTTGGCTCTAATATATTACATCTCAATGACCATAGAGTTGGAAAAAACCATAGAGACTATCTATTACAACCTACCTCTTGACAAAGACTGTCTCCTTGACCAGTCTTTAGTCGGAATACTCTGAGACCTCTCCTCAACTAGACCTTGATCTTGGCCCCTGCCCTCTCTTTGGCCTGCCCAGCCCACTCTTAGCAAAACATCCTGCTAAGTAATTCCCTCCCCCCACCCCGATATCTGATCATCCTTGATATATGATCAATTTCCTCATCCCCCATCTTTGATGTCTAAGCCCTTGGCCGGCTTTTAGCAAGAATCTTATTAGGCCAGTTTAGTAAGAATGCCTCCTACTGTTGATATTTCCTCTTAGTAATTTTCCATCCATTGACCCCCTCACCCTGCACATTGACTATAAATCCCCAGCTGTCTTTGCTGTATTCGGAGATGAGCCCAATCTCTCTTCCCTATTTCAATACCTCTACTGCAGCAGTTTTTGGGTAAAATTTGCCTTACTGTTTAAGCAAGTATCAAAATATTTTTTTCTTTAACATTCCCAGTGTCAGAATCCCACCTTACTGCATCCTTAATGGGATGATAACTCAGGCTCTACTTGAATACTTCCAGTGACATGGAGTTCGTTACTCTGAGGTAGACCATTCTCCTGTTTAGATAACGTGAAAGATGTAAAAGGCAGCAACTTATCGGAAAGAGCATAGGCTTTGGTATCAGACAGGCCTGATTTGATTAGTTGGTTTCTTCCTTGTAACCTTCCTTTTACCTTCATTCAACAAACATTTTATGAGCCTTTTGCTGGCAACAGGGGAAGATGGGGTAAGGAATCTGTTCTAGATAGAAGGAATAGGCTATGTGAAGGCCAAGAGGGAAGAAATAGGCAAGAAAGAAGAGAGCATGGCATAGGTTAAAAAGTAAATTTCAGAAAGAGGTAAAATCATGATGCTTACACATGTATAAAAATGAATATGTGTTAAAGAATTTATTTTACTCATAAGATATAAGTGAACCAGGCAGATGTTATAACTGGTTCAAAACCTGCCTCCTCCTGGTCAGCCTGGAAGATGCCATGTCAAGGCAGCTTCCTCTTGCCTGCCGATACCCTGCAGGACTGGGCACCATGGGCCAAAATTTTGTGTCCAAGGAAGAGGCAAGAAGTGCCACCTATGTTTCACTTTGTGGTCAGGCTGTGTCTTCATGCTGTGACAGCATTGCCTTTATGGAGTGTAGACGTTGGCATTTATGTACAATTTTGTTTGTGTCCTATTTTATTTTACTTTCGAAAGAAAAACACTATCAAAAACCAAGGAAGTCTGTGGTGTTCTCCACAAGTGGTTGACATTTGACTACTTTTTTGAATTATGTATGGAAAGTCATTGGCAGTGTGGGTTGTTCCAGGGGTTGGCTTGTTTTGTGTTTTTATTTTTGAGTCTGAGTCATTGCATCCTCTACCAGCTGTTAATCCATCACTTTGTGTGTGTGGGGGGAAATGTTGCATTGCTGTTTGTAAGCTTTTTTATTTTTTTTAAATTATAATTACTAAAGGCCTGACTTTCTCCTCTCATCACTGTGAGATTACAGATCTATCTGAATGAAATGTAACATTGAAAAGACTTGTTTGTTGCTTTCTGTGCAGTTGCATTATTGGGGTGGGGGGGCTGGGGGGGTTGGGAATTGAAAATGGAGGGGCTGCTGAGGTCCTGTGAATGTTTCAGTCATTGCGCTTTCTGCTAGAAGCCTGCAGAAAATGGAAGCATCTTCTTTATTGTCCTGGCATGTTCATCTCTATTGTCACTAAGTTGCAACTGGAGTTTCATTTGGATCTAGTTAAAAAATTTCTTCTGTGCAATAGGTGGGTTCGAGGATGTAGCTGCCCTGGTGTCTTGATCATATCCTGATAAGAATGCCCACGCTGAGGAGTCAGGTGCTGTATTGCAGGAGTGATGCAGGACAGGGCACGAGCCTGGCCGTGTTCCTGGGAAATCAGGGAAGAGGATAGAGACCCTTTCCTGCTGTTACCATGTATATTCCCTTTGGGGAAGTCAGAGGTTAGGGAGGGAGCTTTGTTCCCATGTAGGGCTCCTTGCTTCTCCCTAGTTCCTCTCTTCAGTCAGTCCAGCTCTCACTTCCACGCCTCAGAGCCCTGTGGGGAAGGCGTTAGCAAGAATGAAGCAGGCAGGGGCTGCAGCACCAGTGAGGCTCCCCACTTCTTTCTGAACATTGTTCTGTACGGAGCAGGGGACAGGAACAGGGACAGCGGCCTCCCCCGTCCACATGCCATCCCAGCAGCTCAGCTAAGCCCCTGATTTGAAGAGGGCAGCAGGAGGTCTCTGAGGTGTACTGAGAGGCTGGCCACACAAGAAGCCTTTGCCTTTGCAGGAGGTTCTGGTGTGCTTTTTCTTAAAAAGGTAAGGAGCTGAGATTTTTTTTTTTTAATATTAAGAATCTATTAAGAAAAAATACAGGACTGACCCTCAGGCATCTCCCCCTACTCCCCAACAAATCCCCAGAAGAGACTGGAAGGCAGTGCAGAAGGCAGTTCGAGCTTTGGCTCTGCAGCCAAGAAGAGGTCAGCTGCTGAGAACACCAGTGGGCGCTCGGACCCCGCCTGCCTCGGGGCCTGTGCTCTGCCCTGGCCACACAGGCGCCCCACTTGCCTTTGTACCTTGCTTATTTCCCCTTTTTAGATCTTATCACACATTTGCTTTTCTAGAAGATGAACTCCATTTCTTAACTGGGGGCAATGAAAAGTGCAATGCTGGAACTCCCGCAGCCCCGCTAGCTGGTCACGGAGGATAGTGCCAGGCAGGATTCTGGAAACCCAGTGCACTTAAACTGATCCTGAAAAGAGCACTCAGAGCGCTCTGGACACCAGGAGGGCTAGATTCGCCAGAAACTGTCTTACTTTTTGCCCAAAGAAACATGCTCTGTATTTGGGGCATTCCCTCCCATGAACCCTGGTACTTCTGTTACCTCAGGGCCTTAGTACCTGGATACTGTCACAGAACTGGGGTGGGAGAGGGACCTATTTTTAAATAACTGTTCAAAGTTGGGGGATTTTTTAAAATTAAGGAAAAGGAAAGCTATTCTGTATTGCACCTTTTCACAGTTTAATACATTTTCCTGTGATTTTTGAAATTAAACCATTGTGTGTCTTGTAATGTCCTAGCTGAGGTGCTGACCAGCAGCTTCCTTCAGAAAGCTTTGGAGCAAATGTGTCTGTTGCTTTGTCGCCTGCTGGAAGGGGACCTGGAGGGCTGCTGGGGACCAGTTTCTGTACACACTTGTTTGGCCTTTTCTGTAGTTGATGCTGTAAACTCTATGGCTTTTTAAAAAACAATTTCATGTTTTTATTTAGTATTGGAAATCCAATACACTTTTTTAATCCAAAAAAATAAGAAAAGTCAAAACAGCACAGATTTATATGGAGTAAAGGAATATTGAGATGAATTGCAAATAAAGACAAAACTCGTTTTTCACAAGGGTGGGGAGGAATCAACTAAATTACTACTGGGTAGGACATAACTTATGTGTCTCTCAGTTATCTACAACTTACAAAGAATTGTAAAATGGCTCAATGACAATGAAGAAATAGAATCTGATAACGTAGGAAAGTGGGCTATAGAGGATGCATAGTTTTCCATTGAAACACAATTTTCTTCTATGTATATTTGAGTAATTCAAAGATATTCAATGTGGCCATAGTATAGTTCCAAGTGGTGAGTGGTTATAGAGAAGTAAGCTATGGCCAGATCATGAAGGGCTTCATAAAAAATTTAAGTAGAGAAGTAACATGATCAGATTTATGTTTTAAAAAGAGCATTCTGGCTACATTGGTATTGGAGGGACAGGATTGGATGTATGGAAACCAATTTAGGAGCTTGTTGTAAGCTTGGATTCAAATCCTTGCTCTGCTTCTACTAGCTGTAGAGACTTAGGTGAAGCTACTCAACCATTCTGAGACTCCACTTTCTCCTCTGGAAAATGAAGAATGATATCTTCCTTGTAGGATTGCTGTGAGGTATGCAATGGGTTTGGCATGTTGTAGACAGTAAACATTAATTTCCTTTTACTCTGCTCCTGCTCTGAAACCAAATTGTTAGAACATTTTTATAATGAGCCCAAACTTGTTTCCCTTAACCCTTGTGATTGCGGAGGTCCGAGCTGTGCTATTTGAAAGAATATAAATTAAGCATAACCCCTCTTGCCTTCACATATTTGAAGATAGATTTCTTATTTCCCTTAAGTCTTCCTTTTTGAAACTAATCTTTCTCAGCTACTTCATAGTTCTTTCTCTCTCTCCCTGATATTCTCCCCTACATGAAATATCCCTTCTAACTTATGACATGCAGAAATGAAATTAACATAATACTCCAGGTATGCTTGAGATAGTATATAGTAAAGTGGAACAATCAGTTCTCTTGGTCTGGATAATAAAACTCTGTTATATTGCCTAAAATTGCATTAGCCTTTTTAAGCAACCATGTCATATGATTGGTTCATTTTTAGCCTATGGATAACTAAAATGCCCAGGTATTTTTATTTTTCATATGAACAGTTGTTTAAGTGAATTTTCCTTTATTTAGAATATATTCAATGGCATTTTTAACTTACAGATAGGGTTTTGTTTCATCCACTAAATTTCATTTTTGTTAATCTTGAACTAGCCTTCTAGCATATATATACATATATATATATATACATACACATAGCATATACACATTCAAATATCACAGAACTGTATACCAATGAGCAATATGTTTTCTTCCATTGATATACTGTCTCTTATTCTCCTTCCCCTGAAGCAACCATGGTTGCCATTTTCTTGTAAATCCTTTCAAAAATCTATTTCTATACAAGTAAATGTACAACTAAAAATACTAAAGACAGCATACTATACACAGTAGTCTGCACTTTTTCCTTTACATTAATAATTCCAATAGAATGTAAGCTCTAGGGAGGCAGGATTTTGTTTGTTTTTAGCATCTAGAAAAATATTTGACATGTACTAGAGGCTTCATAAATATTTGTTGAATGCTGAGCAATATTTGGAGATTTTCCATATCAGCATATACCAGGGATCAGCAAACTTTTTCTATGAAGGACTAGATAGTAAATATTTTAAACTTTGCAGGCCATATGGTATCTGTCACAATTACTCAAGCAGCCACAGATAATACATAAACAAATAGGTGTGACTGTATTCTGATAAAATTTTATTTACAAAAACATATGGTGAATCAGATTTGTTTTGTGGGCTATAGTTTGCTGGCCCCTGGTATATACAAATCAATCTAGCCTTTTTTCACAGTTGCATACTATTCCATCATATGGGTGTACTATAAATTTGTTAATGAGACCCCTGTTTATGTTCATCTAGGTTAATAGTCTTTTGCTATGATAATCAATGCTGTAACAATGTTTCAATGAGCAACCTTTTTCTTTGTGCACCTGTCTGAAAATGTATTCCTAAATTGTAATGGCCAAGTAAAAGAGAACAGGGATTCTTAATTAAACAGGTACTGCACAATTGCCATCTCAAGAGATTGCATTAATTTGTGCTCCCACCTCTAGTGTATGACATTGCCTGCTTCTCTACACTCTCTCAGTACTGTGCATTATTAAATTTTCATTTCTGCTAATCTAGGAGGTGAAAACTAGGTGATCATTCATTTTCATTTTTATTTTAAAAATCATCCAAACATACAAAAAGCCCAGAAAATCGTGTAACAGACACAGCAAAAATTAAATAGGTGCTAATGTTTTACTTTATGTGCTGCACATCTCTCCCTCTTCTTTCTTTTTAAAGAGGAAATAAAATGTTATTCATATAGCTAGAATCCCACTTCCTACCCTTTCCCTCTCCCTCCATCCTCAGAGGTAACTTCTACATTGAAGTTGATGTGTATCACTACATATATGTATATTATATAATAATATGCAATATATATAACAAATATGTATATGGATAGTGGATATAATAATATATAAAGTTATATATCGTTCCATATATGTGTGTATGCATATATATAATATGTATACCCACATTAATATATGTATTTCTCTGTGTTTTTAAGTTTTACATAAGTGGTATCATGCTGTCTTTTTGCAACTTGCTTTTTCAGTTCAAAATTATTTTTGAGGTTTATACAGCTTGCTTTATTTTTTTTACAACTTTATTGGAGTATAATTGCTTCACAATGGTGTATTAGTTTCTGCTTTATAACAAAGTGAATCCGTTATACATATACATCTGTTCCCATATCCCTTCCCTCTTGCGTCTCCCTCCCTCCCACCCTCCCTATCCCACCCCTCTAGGTGGTCACAAAGCACCGAGCTGATCTCCCTGTGCTATGGGGCTGCTTCCCACTAGCTATCTACCTTAAATTTGGTAGTGTATATATGTTACAGCTTGCTTTTATTTATTCAAAATTATGTTTGAGATTTATATGGCTATATGTAGATCTAGTTCATTCATTTTAGCTATCATGTACTATTCCATTGTACAAAGAAACCACAGTTTAATTATCCATTCCCCTCCTGTGGGACAGTTAAATGATGTCAAAGATTAACAAAGCTGGTCACGAATTAAAGTGGAAAAGACAGAGTTTAATCAGTAATATATTATCGCAACAGGGACAAGAATCCAGTGTGAACTGGACTCAACTTTGATTTGTATAGAGGTGACTGGGAGATTTAAAGGGAGAATGAGGGAATAGGAAGGGGAGTGAGTAGGGACTCAGTAGAGTCAGGGAAGTGAAAATTACAAAAAGTGGGAAGAAAGTCTTGGTCCATGTGAAACCCATCTGGATTTGCTAACTGGCCCTTATTGAAGTTAGATTCCTATCCTCCCACAGAGACTGGGAGACAGGGGTGCTATCTTCAGATGTTGGCTGGAACAAACTGTGAATTCTTATGGCAGACTTGAGTTTTCTCAGGCAGGCACTTTAAGGGGATCTAGGGTCATCCTAGGGATGTGATTTTGTGCTGTTAGAAACGATGTTAATGTTTTCTTCAAGCCTTCATAGGCCAAGGTTGAGGTGTAGTCAAGAAAGGGCTCAGAGAAGCCTGGATAGAGTTTGGTCAAGGAGAGAATCTTTGTCAACGATCGCCTCCTTTTTTGCGAGAAGAGTGCTGCAAAGCAAACCCTTGTACGTTTGTGTACTGGTGTGAGAGTTTCTTTAAGATAGAATCTTTTAGAATTTATCTAGCAGGTTTTCCTGTCCACACCAGAAACCCTCCCCCCATCACAAAATAAAAGGATAGAATCTTAGAACTGGAATTACTATGATGTAAGGTGTGGCATCTTCAGTGTTCTCAAATGACTCTCCAAAATAGTTGTACAAATTTTCTATATTCCTACCAGAAATGCATAAAAGATCCAATTTCCCCAAATCCTTACCAGCGCTTTGATCCAACAGACCCAGATTAGAGTCAGGGCAAATAAGATGAGTCATGCGAGTGTATGGTGAGGTTCTATCTTTGCTTAAAAGTTTGATACTTTGTTCATCATGTATTTTTTGGCATAAATTTTGAGTTTTGAAAATATTGCATTAAAATATTGTTTATCTTGACTGCTGAGTTTTTTTGGTGTCCCCTTACATTTTGTGCCTAAGGAAAGAGTGCCTCTCTCACCTCACCCTAGTCCTAGCCCTGCTCAATGTTAGTTAAATTTATTCCTTTTTGCCATACTGATGGGTACAAAATGGTCCCTCATTATCCTAACTTGCATTTGCCTGATTATTAGTGAACTCAAGTATGTTTTCCTATGTTTATTAACCGTCTGTGAAGTACCTGTACATATCCTTTAATCAATTTTCTGTTGGGTAGTTTGCCTTCTCTTTATTAATTTATAGAATATATATTCTTCATTAAAAAAAGAAAAACCTCTGTTGGCTGTATGCATTGCAAATATCTTCTCTCAGTCTGTGTCTGGCCTCTTCATTTGGTTTATGGTGTCTTTTAGTCACATAGAAATTTATAATGTAATTTTAATGTGGTCAAATTCATCCATCTCTTTATTTCTAATCTGTGCTTTTCAGTGTGTTTTATTTAAAACATTTTCTCTACCCCACTATCAAAGCTCTTCTCCCCTCTTTCCTTCTGAAAGTTTTGAAGTTTTGCTTTGCATACTTAACTCTTTAATTCAACAGGATGAAGCATGAATCTAATTTTTGTCTTTTTTTCATATAGATAGCTCTTTGCCCCCAAAATTTACTGAATAGTTCATCCCATTTTTTCTTAATTGATTTATAACGAAATCTATTCATATATAAAGCTCAGATATGTAAAGTGGGTCTGTTTCTGGGTTTTCTGTTACATTCTATTAGTCTATCCATGTAATGATACTACACTTAAAAAATGATAGTTTTTGTTACAATTGTTCTATTTTATTATGTTATTGCTGTTAATCTCTTGCAATACCTTAATTTATAAATAAACTTTAACATAGGTCTGTATTATAGGAACAAACATCATATATATAGGGTTCATTATCTGCAGTTTCATGCATCCCCTGGGGGTCTTGGAACACATCCCTCACAGATAAAGGGGGACCACTGTACAAAACCCTGCTTTATAATCAATATTTATTTCATGGTAGGTAAATCCTCCATTTATCATCATTATCATCATCATCATCATCATCATCACCTTCATCATTATTATCCTGACTGCTCTTGGCCTTTTATTCTTTAATATACATTTTAGGACAAGCTTTTGAAGGAAAAATTTTGTTGGAATTTTATTTTGGGTTTATAGATTGACTTGGAGGAAATTATAATTTTTGTGACATTGATTTTCCCATCCATGAACATGGCACATGAACATTGACAATTCTCCATCTATTTATATATTTTATGCTTTTAATAATATTTTATAATTTTCTCCATAAAAGTCTTATACTTCTGTTGTCAGATTTATTGTTTAATACTTGTAGCCTTCTTTTTCTGTTGTAAATACTGTCTATATTTGTTATTTTACTTTTAAATTATTTGTTGCACAACCTTTGTACATTAATTGTATACCCAGCAATATTTTAGTTTTAAAAACTTGTAGTTTTTTCTTGGGTTTTCTGTGTAGGCAATCATATTATCTCTAAATAACATCAGTTTTATTCTTTCTTTTCTATACTGAAATACTAGATTTTTTTTTTCCTTGTGTAGTTGTGTTGGACAGGTCTCCCAATATAATATTGAATAAAAACAGTGGTAGTAAGCATTCTTTATTTATTCTTGACTTTAAGGCAAATAAGTATTTCAAAGGTATCATCAATTATAGTTGTTATACATTTTCCAGTAGTTAACTTTTATCAAGTTCAGCAAATTAACTTTTTAAAAGACTATTTTTTTTAGAGCAGTTTTAAATTTACAGCAAAATTGAGAGGGAGACACAGAAATATACCCCACACATGCATAGCCTCCCCCGTTATCAACATCATTCACCAGAATGGTACATTTTTTTGTTTTTACCAAGGATGGACTTAAACTGACACATCATAATCACCCAAAGTCCATAGTTTACCTTAGAATTCACTCTTGGTGTTGTACATTTTATGGGTTTGGACAAATGCATAGTGGCATATATTCATCATTATAATATTATACAGAGCATTTTCACTGCCTTAAAAGTCCTCTGTGGGGGCTTCCCTGGTGGTGCAGTAGTTAAGAATCAGCCTGCCAATGCAGGGGACACGGGTTCGAGCCCTGGTCCGGGAAGATCCCACATGCCGCGGAGCAACTAAGCCCGTGCAACACAACAACTGAGCCTGCGCTCTAGAGCCCGCAAGCCACAACTACTGAAGCCCACGTGCCTAGAGCCCGTGCTCCACAACAAGAGAAGCCACCGCACCACAACGAAGAGTAGACCCGCTCGGCGCAACTAAAGAAAGCCCACGTGTAGCAACAAAGCCCCAACGCAGCCAAAAATAAATAAATAAATTTATAAAAAAAAAAAAAAAAAAAAAAAAAAAAAAAAGTCCTCTGTGCTCTGCCTTTTCATCCCCATCCCCGACTGGCAGTCACTGATCTTTTCATCACCATAATTTTGACTATGAGGAAATTAATTTTTATTTTCAGTTTTCGGAGTGTTTTTATGCTGAAAAGGTGTTGGTTTTTATCAAAAGCTTTTCCTGCATTTCATCAAACTATTTTTCTGTTTGCTCTTATAGCGTTAACAGACATTAAATACTTTTTTTTTTCTTGAATGCTAAACCATTCTTTCAGTTTTCAGATATACCACACTTGGTCATGATGTAACACAGATGGATTCATTTTGTAATATTTTATTTAGTGTTTATGTGTCTATGTTCATAATTCAGTTTGGCTTATACTTGTTCATTTTCATTCTCTTCTTTTCTGCTTTTGATGTCAAAACTAAACTAGGCTCATTAGAGAACTGAGTACTTTTTCTGTAACATTTATGTAAATTAGAGATGATATGTTCTTTGAAGGTTTGTTTTTTGAAATTTGGTTGAAGGAGTAGATTTTTAACTGCTTATTCAAATTTTAAACAATAATTGTAGGGCTTGTTAGGTTTTCTGTTTCTCTATGGGTTGGTTTGAAGAGAATTTTCCCTAAATTTAATTTGATTAGCATAAAGCTCTTCATAATCTTCTCTTCTGATGGTTTAAAATATTCTCACTAAAAAATGCATTTAATTACAATGGTGGGTACATGTTATTATACATCTGTCTAATGCAAAGGCATTCTGTATAATGAAAAAAGCCAAGCTTTGGAGACAGTGAAAAGATCAGTGTTTACGGGGGTGTTGAGGAGGGGGGAGTGAGTATGAACAGGCAGAGCACAGAGGATTTTTAAGGCAGTGAAAATACTCTATGATACCATAATGATGGATACATGTCATTATACATTTCTCCAAGCCCATAGATTGTACAACAGGAAGAGTGAACCCTAATGTAAACTGTGGACTTTGAGTGATTATGATGGCTCAGTGTAGTCTCATTGATTGTAACATATGTGCCACTCCAGTGGGGGATGGCAATCAATAATGGGGGAGGCTGTGTATGTGTCGGGGGACAAGAGGTATATGGGAAGTTTCTGTAGCTTCTATTCAGTTTTTCTGTGATCCGAAAACTGCTCTGAAAAATAAAATATATTATGCATGTAATTATGGGTGAGGTTAAGCATTCATATATTTAAAAGCCACTTTTAAATATTTCTGGGAACTGCATGTCCATGTTGTTTGTCCATTTTTAATGGAGTTGTTTGTGTTTTCTGACAGATTTCTCAGAACTCTTTTTTTTTTTGGCCTCACTGCATGGCCTGTGAGATCTTCGGTCCCCCACCAGTTCGGTTCCCCTGCACTGGAAGCGTGGAGTCCTAACTACTGGACCTCCAGGGAATTCCCTTAGAACTCTTTACATATAAATGGAATTAGGCCTTTGCCCTATGTTGTAAATATTTTTTCACTTTTCTTTTGATGTTTAGGATAGTTTTTGCTGTCAGAAGTTTAACATTTTTCTGTATTCAAATGTATCAATCTTTTCCTGCATGACTCTTAGGTTTTGTGTGTTGTTTAGAAAGGCCTTACTCAATATTAGATTATTTTATAAATACTCTGCCATATTTCCATCTAGTATTTTTATTATCTTATTTTTTATGTTTAAATCTTCTACTATCTGGCATGCATTTTTGGTTAGGGAGAGCCAATGTAATAACAATCGATAATGTGAGTTATCAATCAGTTATCAATTCAGTAACATCAGTTATTGAATAACTCATTTGCTGACAGATTTTAAATACCGTCCATAGAGTATAAAACTCCTATGTGTATAGGGGCTCTTCTGGGCACTCTGTTCTGTTACATTGACCAGTTTGTTTTCTTATTAGCCAATCCTGTATTGTTGTAATTACCAGAGTTTTATAATATTTTTTTCAGTACTTTTCTGGCTAGTCTTGCGTGTTTATTTTTCCACATGAACTTAATACCTTTATGTCTAAATCCAAAGGGTCCTTTTTTCCACATGAACTTAATACCTTTATGTCTAAATCCAAAGAGTCCTGTTAGTATTTTCATTTGGATCACATTTAAATTAATAGACTAAATTTTAGACTAATATGTGAATTGTTATTTTACAATATTGAGTTTTTATATTCAGGAACGCTGTATCTTTCTATTTGCTCAAATTTTGTTTTATTCCTCTCAGCAATAAAGCGGTCTTCATAGAAATCTTTTATGTTTTTCTTTAATATGTTCTAAATGGAATTTTTATTCCATTAGAATTTCCAGTGATATGAAAGTTAATGGTTTCTTCATTTGTAAATTAGTGATGATAATAATAGTTGCTACTTCCTGGATATGTTACAATGATTGAAGGAAATAATGTATGAAAGCACTTTGCACAGTGACTGATACATGATAACCACTCAATATTTGTTTGAGAATTTATTCCTTGACATTATGTAATGAACCTACCAGGGGTATACAGTACAGTGCTACCCAGATATCTGCTTCCTTGCCATAGTATCTAGACTCTGTATGCCTTGGTATCCCCATTGGAAATTGGGGCAAGCAATTCCAATCTCCATTTCAAGAAAAAGTGGTGGCTAGTGATGAGAATGGCTAATTCTCTAACCACCAGCAATCAAAGCAGTTTTCAGGAACTCTCTCCTCTGTGTTTCTATCTTTCTGTCCTGAGTGCCTAATAAAATACCAGATAGTATATTTTCTCCATACCCACCCCAAACTTCCCTGATTACTGAGAAGATAATAGTGTGGAATCTCTAGCTATGGTTGGGAAACAAGATAATAGTGTGGAATCTCTAGCTATGGTTGGGAAACATTTTCTAGGGTGGTTAGCATTAGATGATAATAAACGGAATTTTGGTGAGCGGGGCAGATGCTTTCTGCCTTGGAATACCTTGTCAGTTATTCCTAGTGGTCTGAGTTTTTGGTTCTGATGAGGCCAATTCTTCAAGTTTGAGATAGAGAAAATCTCAACTTTTGACCCACCTGGATGGAAAGCTCTGGGGCTTTTACAGTAGGATACAGAATCATAATTGGCTAGAAGGAAGAACAATTTATCTAGGACTGTTGGCTGCAGTATCTAACCCATTCATGCATATCAGCACCAGCTCATAGGAGTCCCTTACAGGAAATGGATCTGGGTCTTGGAAGCAAGTATAGCTTTTAAGACTGGTACATGTTCTATGATTTGGGGGGTTCCAAGCTGGTCCCACCACCCTTTGGAATCCTTCTCTGTCAGATCATGTTGGCCCTTTATTCTGCAATTGATAAGTAAGTCCATAGGAAAAAGATTGCAGTGATGTGCAATTAATTCAAAAGGAAAGACTTGTGTTAGCTGGCTAACTTTTATAAGAGGAAGGCCTTGAATGTCTGGAGAAGGGGGTATTATATTGGGGAAATGTTACTACAGAGTGTTGATAGTGGTTCTGAAAGGGAGGGTTTGGTCTTCTAAAGGCAAATTTCCTTAATGCCAAACTTCATACACTAATAGCCAAATTAACACAATCACCATCCTTCTTATATCCTGACTTCAGTGTTACTAGCTTTATATATCCATCCAAATGACCACCTGCAAGTCTGAAGGAAATGAGCATCTATATATAAGACCTCTCCTTTCCCATTTATCTAAGCTCTGTCTTTCTTGCCTCAATACAACTATACATATACATTATCTTACTTACATTGTACTGAATCTAAGCACAATCTCAGAAAGCTTTTGCAGATTTGGGCCTCGGGAGCATAAAGAACCCCATGAATATCTGTTGATACTTTTAGGTAAGGAACTTTGTTTTGGAGCATGAGCAGGCTAATGGGCTTATATAGCTTCATTCAGAATATCGAGTGGTTACTTGATCTAAAGTATAAGTTGTAACCCTGGCAACTGATCCTGGGGGACTTACAATTTGATAAGGCATAAGTAAGGTCAAGCCTTAGTTTTAATTCATTTATGAAACAAATAGTAATGGAATGTCCATAACATATCAGGCACTGTGCAAAGCACTGAGGATACACGAAGGAACAGGGCATGGGTTCTGCTCTCAAGAAGATTGCAGATGAATAGGAAGATGGAGCTAAATGCAGTGGTAGAGAGAAGCACAGGGTCTGAGGCCTTGGGTACAGAGGTGATCACCCAGGGAGTGGTAAAGTAGAAACCTTGGAGCACAACAATATTTGAGGTTTGAGCAGAGAAAGAGATTCCAGACTAGGAGACCAGGGATGAATGGCAAGAAAAGGAGAGAAATGGGGAGAGAATGATTTCAAAGAAGTCAAAGAAAGAGAGAAGTTTTCCAGGGAATAGTCAGTAATATCAAAGGGAACATAGAGATCAATTTAAGAAAACGACAGAAGAGTATCCATTGAATTTGGAATTATGGAGATCATTGGTGACTTCAGGGAGAGCAGTTTTAGTGGAATTATGAGAGAGGAAGACAATTTGCAGTAAGTAGAGGTATTAATGAGAGATCAGAGAGTTAAAATGGTGAGTGTAGGCTATCGTTTCAAAGAATTTAGCTGGGAAGGAAAAGGAATAAGAGGATGCCAGCTAAAAAGGATTGCAAGTTTAAGAATGTTTTTAATTTTGTTTAAGGTAGGAGAGCCTTGAGCACGTTCCTATGCTGTGGAAAAAGAATCAGTAGGAGAAAGTAAGGTTGAGGATAAGGAGAGGGAGAGGATGCTTTAAGCAATCAGTGTCCCTGAGAAGAGGGGGCAATAGGATCCAAGTAGATGAGTTAACCTTGAACAGGAAGAGTGACAGCTCACTCTCTGGGACTACAGAAAAGGAGGCAACAGTGGGGCTGGTTGCTGCATTGGAAAGTCTCCCCTGATGGCCTTGATTTTCTCAGTGAAGTAAGAGGCTTAAGCATCTGTAGACAGTGATAGGAGAGGTGGCAGAGTAAGATTTATGACTGTCAGGTGTCTGGCTGAAACTGTGGTGCCCAGGAGAGAATATGGGGAAAATAAAAACTACTACTAATACTATTAAATATTTGGAATTTCAACAACCCTAACAGTTTGGGATTTTTAGGCTAGTGTGTAGAGAGATGCATTATCACCAAGCAAAGCTCAGCAATTTCTTTAGCTCCAGGTCTCAGCTGGGTTATTGAGGTAGCTCCAATTCATGTTCAGAGCCTTCCTATCTCCTTCTGTAAACAGCTCTATACATACTACAAGTCCCAAAACTTTGAAATATGCCTGAAGGTAATAATGATGACGATAAGGAAGAATGGTTAACATTCATTCAGTGTTTTGTAAGTGCCAGACACTGTTTTAAGCTCTTTACATGGATGAGAGTTAGCTAAGAAGGTTAATCCGTGGAGATTGTTTGTTTGTGTGTGTGTGTGTGTAAAATAAACATCATATAGCTGACATATGTATAACATATATATTCCACACTGTGCCTGACACCCAGCGGAAACTCTAGTTTTTCGTTTCTTCCCCCATATTCCCCATCCTTCACCCTTAGCCCTTACTACCCATCATTCCACAGGGCTGGGGCAGGAGAAAGGTGAATGCAGAAGGTGTCTCTGCGTCATGGTCCCTGGTAACAGACTGGTTAGTGGAAAAGAGTGAAGCCCTTGAATTGCCTTTGGACTTGGTGTCCAAGCCTAGTCTCTCCATTCAGGTTGTCATGTTTTTGAGGGCAGGGGCTATGCCGGACCCCTGTTCAAGGCCCCCATAAGCATCAGCTCAGCAGTAGGCATACGGCTTGGTCTGAGCTCAGCTCCAGAGGTCCTAGTTTTCAGCAATTGCCAAGGCAGGTCTTGGAGTCACGGCTCCCGGCTTCTCCGGAGCACAGAGAGCAGCAACCCAAGCCACCCGGTAGCAGCCCTCTCGGCAGCGCCCTGCTGGGGACGGGGCACCTGCACCCCAGATGCAGTTCTGCCACCAACCGGCCAGATGACCCCGTGCCAGCCTCCCTGCTTGCCTGGGCCTCAGGGTTCTCACCTGGGGAGCGAAGGTCATAAATTTTGTTCTGCCTACTTCACAGAGGTTCTCTAAGGAACAGTTTGGATGACAATCATGAAAGCTCGTTGCAAAGTGAAAAACGTGCAGATGTGAAGGGATGTTAATTCCCAGGGCCAGACCTTGACTCAGAAGAAGACAGAAAGGGAGGGGCCCTCTGAAACCTGGACATATGGGGGCTTTAATTGGTTTTCCTCCTCTTTACCCAGCATCCGTGATGCAAGCTGGTACTGCATGTGGAACACTCTGTCCTTTGAGATCCTCAGGGACAGTAGAATTAGTCAAGCAGTGAGGCAGCAACCAGCTCATGACGGAGTGAAAAACAGATGAAATATGATGGGGTTCTACTTGTGTTTCTTCAAACATTGCCTGGCTAATGGCAGTCAGGTGAAAGGCAGGACACTTGCCCTCTGTTCACGTGCCTAGTAAACCTTCCTCTCCTTGCAGGGTAGTCAGGCCCCACGGCTCTATTCTGAATGCTCTCCCCTTCCTTTATCTTCCCTTCTTCCCCTGCATAACCTCATCCATTCTCTCAGCCTTGAGTGGTACTTCTCAAATCTGTGCCTGCAGTCCAGAGCTCTGACCCAAGCTCTGGATCTGAAACCACTTGGATGTCCTATAGGTGCCGCAAATTCACCCTGTCCACAATCTGACTTCCCACTTCAAACCTGCTGCTTCTCTTTCAGCTTGAGCTATGCGGAAGAGATAAACTAAGAAGCAGAAAGGGAGATGGTTTGGATTTGAGGATACGAACCAGGCCTCTCTCTTGTGAAGCTGAGGAGAAAGGAATAAGGGTGAAGCCTAGAGAGCTGGATGGAATACAGAGGAAGCTTTGTGTTAACTGACTTCACTTCATATTCACAACCACTAATCTCAGCTGGGCCCTCGGTGCTGACTGCCACTCCTATACATTTCCATGGTTCATTCACTCTCTCACTCTTTATACTTTTCTTTCTTGTTCAACATCCCAACACTCCCTCCCTCAAGCCCCCTCACAGCAGCTGACCTTCTGAAGCAGTCAGAAGAGAACTCCCACAGACTCCCACATCTACCCACCTACTTGCATATATACCCATATTATTTCTCTTCTCTCTTGTTACTATGGGAGAACAATCTCTGCTCCTATCTAAGGCCAACTACCCCATTTCTACACTACATCCCAACACCTCTAGGTTACTCAAGGCTATTTGCTCTAGCATTTCTCCCCTTGATCTTCTGCATCGGTGGTTTTCACTCTATACTGGTTCATTCCTACCACTGTATAGACATACTGTTACTGCTTACATCTTAAAAAAAATAAATCTTCCTGTTGACTCCACCTGACTCTATATCTATGGCCTCATTTTTCAGCTCACCTTCTTAGCAAAACTCCTCAAAAGAGCTGTCTCTCCTTGTTGTCTCCTATGCTCTTTTGAGCTCACTCCAATCAGGCTTTTGCCTCCATCACTCCACCAAAATTGTTCTTTGTAAAAGTCACCAATGACCTCTAGTTTGTTAGATAAATGACAGTTCCTATTCCTTACCTTGCTAGACCTATCAGCAGCAATTAATACAATGAATATACTTCCTGAAATGCTTTCCTTTTTAAAAAAGTTGAAGTATAGTTGATATATTTATTTTTTAAGTTTAGTATTTTTTCATTGAAGTATAGTTGATGTACAGTATTATATGTTACCATGTACAAGATAGTGATTCCCAATTTTTAAAGGTTATACTCCATTTATAGTTATTGTAAAGTATTGGCTGTATTCCCTGTGCTGTACAATATATGCTTGGAACTTATTTATTTTGTACATAGTAATTTGTACCTCTAACTCCCCTACTCCTATTTTTCCCCTCCCCCTTCCCTCTCCCCATTGGTAATCACTATTTTGTTCTCTATATCTGTGAGTCTGTTTTTTGTTGTTATAGTCACTAGTTTGTTGTATTTTTTAGAGTCCACATGTAAGTGATAACATACAGTACTTGTCTTTCTCTGACTTATTTCAGTTGACAAAACGTCCTCCAAATCCATCCATGTTGTTGCAAATGGCAAAATTTCATTCTTTTTTATGGCTGAGTAGTATTCCAGTGTGTTTGTGTGTGTGTGTATTTATTTATGTATCACATCTTCTTTATCCATCCATCTGTTGATGGACACTTAGATTGCTTCCATTATCTCAGCAGTTGTAAATAATGCTGCTATGAACATTGGGCTATGTGGATCTTTTCGAATTAGTGTTTTCGGTTTTTTTGGGATATATACACAGGAGTGGAATTGCTAGGTCATATGGTAGTTCTATTTTTAGTCTTTTGAGAAACCTCCATACTGTTTTCCATAGTGGCTGCATCAATTTACATTCCCATCAACTGTGTACTAGGGTTCCCTTTTCTCCACATCCTTGCCAACATTTGTTATTTGTATTCTTTTTGATGATAGCCATTCTGATAGGTGTGAGGTGATATCTCACTTTGGTTTTGATTTGCATTTCCTTGATGATTAGCAATATTGAGCATCTTTTCATGTGCTTATTGGCCATCTGAACTCCTCTTTGGAAAAATGTCTATTCAGGTCTTCTGTCCAATTTTTTTTAACATCTTTATTAGAGTATAATTGCTTTACAATGGTGTGTTAGTTTCTTCTTTATAACAAAGTGAATTAGCTATACATATACATATATCTCCATATCTCCTCCCTCTTGTGTCTCCCTCCCACCCTCCCTATCCCACCTCTCCAGGTGGTCACAAAGCACCGAGCTGATCTCCCTGTGCTGTGTGGCTGCTTCCCACTAGCTATCTATTTTTAATCAGTTTCTTTTTTTGATGTTGAGTTGTATGAGCTGTTTATATATTTTGGATATTAACCCCTTATCAGTCCTATCATTTGCAAATATTTTCTCCCATTCAGTAGGTTGTCTTTTTATTTTGTCAATGGTTTCCTTTGCTGTGCAAAAGCTTTTAAGTTTAATTTGGTCCCATTTGTTTATTTTTGCTTTTATTTATTTTGCCTTGGGAGACTGATCTAAGAAAATATTGCTACAACTTATGTCAAAGAATGTTCTGCCTATGTTTTCCTCTAGGAGTTTTATGGTTTCTGGTCTTACATTTAGGTCTTTAATCCACTGTGAGTTTATTTTTGTATATGGTGTTAGAGAATGTTCTAATATCATTCTTTCATATGTAGCTGTCCAGTTTTCCCAGCACCACTTATTGAAGAGGTGGTCTTTTCTCCATTGTATATTCTTGCCTCCTTCGTCATATAATAGACTAATTGGCCATATGTGCATGGGTTTATTTCAGGGCTCTCTATCCTGTTCCATTGATCTATATTTCTGTTTTGTGCAGTACCATACTGTTTTGATGACTATAGCTTTGTAGCATAGTCTGAAGTCAGGGAGCCTGATTCCTCCAGCTCTGTTCTTCTTTTTCAAGATTTTTCTGGCTATTAGCTATTTGGTTAATCAATTTACTTCATCAGTATCTTACAGTTTTCAGAGTACAGGTCTTTTACCTCCTTAGGTAGGTTTATTCCTAGGTATTTTATTCTTTTTGATGTGATAGTAAATGGGATTGTTTCCTTAATTTCTGTTTCTGATAGTTCATTGTTAGTGTGCATAAATGCAAGAGATTTCTGTATATTAATTTTGTATCCTGCAACTTTACTGAATTAATTGATGAGCTCTAGTAGTTTTCTGGTGGTGTCTTTAGTATTTTCTATATATGGTATCATGTTATCTGCAAGGAGTGACAGTTTTACTTCTTCCTTTCCAGTTTTACTTCTTCCTTCCTTTGTATTCCTTTTATTTCTTTTCCTTGTCTGACTGCTGTGGCTAGGACTTCCAATACTGTGTTGAATAAAAGTAACAAGAGTGAGCATCTTTGTCTTGTTTCTGATCTTAGAGAAAATGCTTTCAGCTTTTCACCATTGAATATGATGTTAACTGTGGATTTGTCATATATGGCCTTTATTTATGTTGAGGTAGGTTCCCTCTGTGCCCACTCTGGAGAGTTTTTATCATAAATCGATGTTGAATTTTGTCAAAAGCCTTTTCTGCATCTATTGAGATGATCATATGTTTTTTATTCTTCAGTTTATTAATGTGGTGTATCACAATGATTGATTTGTAGATATTGAAAAATTATTGCATCCCTAGGATAAATCCCACTTGATCATGGAGTATGGTCCTTTTAATGTGTTGTTTGATTCGGTTTGTTAACATTTTGTTGAGGATTTTTGCATCTGTGTTCATCAGTGATATTGGCCTGTAATTTTCTTTTTCTGTGATATTTTTGTCTGGTTTGGGTATCAGAGTGATGGTGGCCTCATAGAATGAGTTCAGGAGTGTTCCTTCCTCTGCAATTCTTTTGGAATAGTTTCAGAAGGATAGGTGTTAACTCTTCTCTAGTTGTTTGGTAGAGTTTACCTGTGAAGCCATCTGGTCCTGGACTTCTGTTAGTTGGGAGTTTTTAAATTACTGATTCAATTTCAATACTGGTAATTGTTCTATTCATATTTTATATTTCTTCCTGGTTCAGTCTAGGTAGATTGTCCCTTTTTAAGAATTTGTCTGTTTCTTCTAGGTTGTCCAATTTATTGGCATATAGTTGCTTGTAGTAGTCTCTTATGATCCTTTGTATTTCTGTGGTGTTGGTTATAACTTCTCATTCATTTCTGATTTTATTGATTTGGGCCCTCTCCTTTTTTTTTTCTTGATGAGTCTGGCTAAAGGTTTATCAATTTTGTTTATCTTTTCAAAGAACTAGCTTTTAGTTTCATTGATCTTTTCTATTTTTTTTTTTTGGTCTCTATTTCATTTATTTCTGCTGTGGTCTTTATGATTTCTTTCCTTCTACTAACTTTGGGTTTTGTTTGTTCTTCTTTCTCTAGTTCCTTGAAATACTTTCTTTACTTGCCTTCCAGGACTTGGCACTCTTCTGGTTATCCTGCTACCTCACTGGCTGCTCCTTCTCTGTCTCCTTTATTGATTCCTCTTCCTCTGTGATCCACAGGGTTACATCTCACAACTCTTTTCTGTCTCTACTCATTCCCTTAGTGATCTCATCCAGATTCATGGCTTTAAATACTAAGTATAAAATTATGACCCCCAATTTGATATCCCCAGCCCAGACCTCTTCTCTAACTTGAAGACTCATACTTCCAAAACAGAATTCCTGTTCTTCACCTCCAAACCTGTTTCTTCCATAGCCTTTCCCATCTCAGTAAATGTCAACTCCATCCTCGAATCTCCTCTCTCTCTTTTGTTCTCCCTCTACATGCAATATTTAAGGAAACCATGTTAGCCTTACCTTCAGAATATATATATATAGAATTTAACCACTTCTCACAATTTCCATTGCCATCCTGGTCCAGGCAACATGATTTCAAGCCTGGATCATTACAGAAGCCTCCTCTAACTAGACTCCCTGCTTCTTCCCTATGCCCCTACATTTTATTTTCCACACAGAAGTATGAGTGAACCTTTTGAAACCTAAGTCAAGTCACATCACTCCTCCATTCAACACCCTCCAATGGCTTCCATTTCACTTAGAGGAGAAGCAAAGTTTTTATAATGGCCTGTAAGATCCTATCTAACATGGCAGTGATCCCCATCCTTTACCTACTCTGATCTCATCTCCAACCATACTCCCCTTTTGTTTACTTTGCTCTAGCCACACAAGTCTCCTGACTCTTTCTAGAATATGTCAGTTATATTCCTGCTTATGGGTCTTTTCCTTGTTGTTACTTCTTCCTGGAAGGATTTTCCCTCTTTTATACATATGACTTGTTCTGTCAATGAAGGAAAGAACCAAAACAATTAGTGAATGAATGATAAACAACCTCCTGAAACCCTCAAACACCCAAGGCCGTAAGGCCATTCTTCTTTGTCTTTATATATACTCTCTTTGAGCAGAGAGTCAGCTCTCACCTATAAGGTCATGACTCCCAAATCTCTCTATCCAGCCCAGATATGTCCCCTGAACTTCAGACTCACATCTTCAGTTGGCTACTGGCAGAGCAACTGCAAATGGTTCTGGAGGAAGTGGGGGCCTTAATCTAGCTTGGTGCTCTGCTCACCAAGTCCTGTACCAGGCTGCATTAGACTGAGTAAAGGGGTGCTTTTTGTTCACATGAAGGTGCTAACTGTCCACTGACCAAGTCTTGTGCTCAGGACTGTCTACTTGGAGAGATCGCCTTGTTAAATATTCACATAAAAGCTCCAAAAAGACTAGCTGTAACTCTGCCTCCCAGGCATCACTGCCTGAATGTTCCACTGGCACCTCAAACACAACATGTCCAAAAATGAACTCATCTTCTCTATCTCCACTGTGAATCCACTCCTGTTCTCGACTTCCAAATGTCTGTTAGCATCATCATTTTCCCAGTCATTTAAGCTCCAAACCTCAGACATCTTCCTCCCACTACCTTCTGCCACTTGAAGGCAGTTTCAGGTTCTGTCAGTTCCATTTCCATGATATTTCCTGTCTCTGGAATCCTGAGACCTCACTGTATCCACTTGAGTCTAATCCTGTCCTAAGTAATTCGAAGAGCTGTTTAGGAAATTCACTTAGCAAATAGCTATGGAATTTGTGAGCTGCAGATGGGTAATTATCCATTTAAACTATAAACCTGGTTTAAGTAGAAAATCTAAGAAAAGATTGGAGAAGAATACCTCCTTTCCATGTTCCTGATCTGGACAGGAATGGTTAATGCAGAGGGAATTATAGACTTCCTCAGTATACTGAGGTGGGAATTCGTAGCCCCATTTCTATTTTATAATACAACTCACTATGGCATACTCAAATATTCTGCACTTTTGTTTTCTCATCTGCAAAAATGAGGTAATTGAATAAGATGAACTCTCAATTTCCCCTTGCTCTAATAGTCCAAGTTTCTAACACTTTTGCTGAAACAGACACTTTACATCAGGGAAAAAGAAGAGGGGGATTAGTCCTTATTAAGTACTTCCCATATGTGCCAGACTTGTTATATCCATTATGCAATTTAATACTCAATAATACTTAATTCTGTGAGGTAGATACTGTTATGCCTGTTTTTCAGTTGAAAAAACTAAGGTTCAACCAAGTTAAATAAAAATTTTAGGGTCACACACTTGATAGAGGCTGGGCTTGACCTCAGGTGTCTTTGCCTTGAAAGCCTATCTCCCAGATATAGACATAGAATTTGCTCCTGTGATTTTTCACTTAGTTGCCTTACTTTAATCCCAAGCTGCAAGATGATTTGTTTTAAAACCAAGTGCATTCAAGTCCATTCTCTACATCTGCGTCTTTATTCCTGTCCTGCCCCTAGGCTTTGTGACCACCTAGAGGGGTGGGATAGGGAGGGTGGGAGGGAGATGCAAGAGGGTGGAGATATGGGGATATATGTATATGTATAGCTGACTCACTTTGTTATAAAGCAGAAACTAACACACCATTGTAAAGCAATTATACTCCAATACAGATGTTAAAAAAGAAAAAAGAAAAAACAAGTGCATTGAACCAATCGTCTAAGCATCATTTACAGTCAGTTGAACTCTGGAGCGCACTTTTCTCTTCCTCTGATTGTCCAGTTCACTTCCAGCTACATATTGCAGTAATCTTGAAGCATGGTGTTCCTCCAGGGAAAAACATAACCGTGCATAGTTTTGTGGCGTGAGCAGGATTAATTATGAAGAAGGATAATTAGAATGCTAGGCGAGATCATTTATAATATCATTCAAGTCAAATTCTTGGCAGTATCCTTAGAGAGGACCCACTCCCTTTCATCTTTTGCTCTAATCAAGTCCCCTTTTTCTGATACTCTGGAAGAATTCTGTTGGGAAAGTCCACCTTTAGGTGAGAAAGTTTAACCACATCCATTGGGATCACATCTACCAGTTGGAAAGTGAAAGAATCAACCTGTTGGCTAGGCACATTGGAATCTCTTGAAGTGCCATGACTGGTTTGGATGATCTTTTTTTTAAATTACTAATGATGAATTAAAGTTCTTTCTACAATATTGCAAAACCACAAAACATTTACTAATTGAAAAATGTAGTTACGTATCTGGAGTTCGGTTTTTCAATTCTGTTGAAAACAAATGAATATTTTGATAAACATAAGCAGGGGTGGAGTACTTTAAGAGATATTAGCCATTAGTGCTTTTGCACAGATTATTATTTTTTTCTTTTTTGTGGTACGCGGGCCTCTCACTGTTGTGGCCTCTCCCGTTGCGGAGCACAGGCTCTGGACGCACAGGCTCAGCGGCCATGGCTCACGGGCCCAGCCGCTCCGCGGCATGTGGGATCTTCCCGGACCGGGGCACGAACCCGTGTCCCCTGCATTGGCAGGCGGACTCTCAACCACTGCGCCACCAGGGAAGCCTTGCACAGATTAATTTTCATGACAGCAGCATTATCCAGCAGGACTCCTAGGGAGAGAGACATAGAACAGGTAAATTTTGATGGGAAGTAGAGAGGTTATAGAGTTTGGGCAACGGTTTCAGTTGCTATAACTGAATTAGCCTATAATTTCATTCTTTTTTTTCTGTCTTTCGAGGACTAAGTCCTCATCTAGACAGCTAGCAGGCAGGCCTGTGCCATTCATTGAAGAGAAAATGGATTGGCAGTTAGGAGGTGGCATGATGATGTTTGGTGCCTGCTTGGAGGAAGTAGGGTATACCTGAAGACAATGGGGCTCTCTTGAGGCTTAACTTAGAGAAATGAGTAATGCAAAATGCCACTTTCTTTCTGTATCCCAGGCTGTAAAGAAGGAGCATGTGAAGGGCAGTGAGCTTTTTAAAAAAAGGCCCTTTAGTAACACAGAGGTAACCAATGCATAGGCCAGCTGTGTCTATCAGTGATCATAATTCCTCAGGTGTAAAGAAGTAGAGTCAAGAATCAGTGAGGCACCCACTCTAAGCCGTGGAACTGCTGTGAAATATTTGGTCCGAGAGAGAGCAAAAACCAGAATGGAACAACAGTAGTCCACATCAGTTAGGGTTTGCAGAAAAGAGATAAGAACAGCACAATGGGAGCTAACTTGATACTCTGATGAGATTAAGGAGAACAGCAGGGCTTTCAGAGACAAAAGGATAAGGTGGAAGAATTGAGTGATTCATGTATAGGAGAGAGCGTGAGATTAGCAATGACTAAAAAATTGTCAGAAGCCTGAGCTGTTTTGAGATCGATCTTTTGAAAGGAGCAAGATCAGAAAATAAATCCTTGAAAGTTTGAACATTTTGAAGGTTTGGCAGGAATTGGTATAGACCAAATTGCCCCCAGCCAACTGCTTAATTTACTTTGTTTGTTCTGAGACTACTCATCCTTATGATTAATTGCTTTTGACTGTGCCTTTTAGATGTTTGCACATAGCAGTACTTTGTTTCATTCACTTATTCATTAAGCATTTAATAAAAACCTCTTGTGTACCTAGAACTGAGGTTGAAGCTCTAAACACTTAAGAAAAAAAAAGAATTGGAGACATACATGTTTCCTGCCCATGAGGAGTTTATGATATTGTTTGGGAGACAAGATTTTCAATCATTAAACAATTTAAAAATCATGATTATGCAGACATGTTCTTGAAAGAAGTCAAAAAATTCACAATTTGTGAGTTAAATAGTTTGTTTGGTACGCTAGCCCTGAATGAATGATCATGTCTAACATTATTTTCTGTAGGGAAATTGACTCTGAGCTGTAAATTTAGAAGCAAAGGGGTCATTGTAAGTTGGGGTTCATCTGGGACACGGATGTTAAGCTGGACCTGGATGGATGACCACGGAGGAGGGCGAAAGCAATAGGCACGATCCAGAGGCCAGAGTTGCAAAGGTGCACTCAGTAGCAGTAAATAGTAAGGTTTGCTTGGAATCTAGGTTTCACATTGAGGAGATAAGTCAGGCTGTTAAGGTGAAGTCTCTTTAACGTCAATCTGAATGTGTTGATTTGAATTCTGTAGGGCTTTTGAGTAGAAGAGTGGCATGATTGTTTGTAATTTCTTCTTTGGTCACTTAACAGTATAGCATGTCTATTTCACACACCATATAGTCTTTGAAAAGAGTGTACTTTAAGTTGAAACAATTAAGTAAGAATAAGGTATTAAGGACTGTTTCTAAGACTTTTGTCTTCCAGGATCCATGTGGCCATTTAGAGCCTAAGATTAATATTCACATTTGAAGGCATTAGGTGTGATGCTCTCCCGGACCTAAGTGTGCCACCCTGGCATTTCTGTACCCAGGTGAAATCTCATGACAAAAGAACCATTCCATTTAACAAAACCAGTTTCAACATCTATGGACAATCACCATCTGGTTATAACAAACTACACAATAACCTTAAAAATAGGAACACTCTTTTCCCCCTATCATATGAGGAAAGAGCTTTCAGGAAGGTGAATAGTAGTGCCTAGGAGCACAGGGTTTTTAAAGCCACACAGATCTAGGATTGGAATCTGACTGTCACTTCCTAGTTGGGTCACTTTAAGTAAGTTTCTTTACCTCTCTGAGCCTCAGTTTCTTTATCTATAGAATGGAAACAAGCATTCATATCTCAAAAGGTTTAGGATTAATTAACATCGTGCATTCAAAGCTTTCAGTACAGAGTCTCTGGCACATGGCCTTCAGCATTCACTAAGTGCCATCATTTGTTGAAAGTGGTGTTGAGACTTCTGAGTGCAGACAGCATGGAAGGTGGAGGAGTGGGGTGGTTAAGATAAGGGCATGGCTTCTGGAGCTAAGCTGCCTTGACTTGAACACCAGTTCTGCTTTGTGACCTTGTGCAAATAATTTAAACTTTCTATGCCTGAATCTTCTCATCCGCAAAATGAGTATAATAATGATGGCTGAGTAATACTCCATTGTATATATGTGCCACATCTTCTATGCCATAGAATTATGAGGATTAAATAAGTAACTACATGTAAAAAGTGCTAGAACACTGCCTGGCACATATCAAACCTCAATAAATGTTAGCTACTATTATGTGCCAGGTACTATATGCTGAAGGTTTTTCATGCTTCATCTCGTTTAATCCTCAGATGCCTTAAAAGGAGGTAGATATTATTATCCCCATTTCATAGAAAAGGAAATTGAGGCTCAGATGAGTTCTAGTTAGTAATGGGTCAAAGGTCACACCACTAGTAAATAACTCAAATCCAGGTCTGTCTGACTCTAAAGCCCTGTAAGCCTCTTAACCACTGCTCCATAGTAAGGCTTGCAGTTCAGATGTGGTATGCCAGGGGCCAGTGAGAAGGGAAGGGGACTCGTCTGGCAGGAAGGTAAATTTGATGTGAGAATCGTTGAATTTGCAAGGCTGGAGGGGACTTTCAGAGGAGGATATCTTGCTATTTTCTGTAGAAAGATGTGTCCCCTTTAGAAGCAAGCAGTCTGTTCTGAGACCATGCTGTAAAACACTTCAGGAGATTTGTGGTGCTTAATTAGAAAACTTGGGCCTATTTTAAAATAGCAATAATGCAAACTTCTACTTTAAAGGGCAAAAAGCTAATGAAGAGTAGCTGTAGAATGAAGAGCCACCCTCCTAACTGAGAAAGGTCAGTTATGCCAAATGAATAAAGTATTAAGAATCAATCAGGGAGCAAGGTTAAGAACACAAAAGAGCTGAGGTGGGTGGAAAAAAATCTCGTTAAGTCACATCCACAGCTACAGAGTAGGACTCAAGAAGCAGGGCAGCAGCAGAAAGGAAAGTATTAACCACTTGACAGTACTTGGTTAGGATCTCCCTTTCCACATGGTCTTTAGTTACAGAGTAATTCCTGTTTTTCTGCTTTCCTTTAGAGTGCTTGCAATATGAAATTCTACCTTTTGAGATTTATTTCTTTAGCTCTATAAGTGTCCCATAATCAAATAATGATAGCCCTGATAGTGGGATAATAATCATAGCTAAAACTAATAGAGCATGTATCATGAGCAGGACACTGTTCTAAGTGCTTTACATATGTTAACTCATTTAATCCTTACAACAATCTTGTGAGAAAGATCCTATTATTATCCCGACTTCATAGATGAGAAAACTGAGGCATAGAGAAACTAAGGAATTTATGAAAATCATATAGCTGATAAATAGCAGAGCCATGATTCAAACCCAAGTACTTTGACATCAGCATCTGCATGTTACTCATCGCATTATACTGCTTCATTGGACCATTATTTGCCACTAACATGTTAGTTTGATCTAGTTTTTCTGCTTTTTTCCAGTGTGATCACTGTCCAAGAGCTAGGTAGAAAAAATTCTTGAAGTCACCAAATTCATATGTGGGAACCAGGCACAGAGCTGAATAAAGTTCTGGGTCTCCCTCCAGGGGAGGATGTGTTGTGGCTGAAGATGGGAGTATGCCAGTTAGACCAGCCTTGGACTAACCCTAAAGTTAATTGTGGCCCTTCCCCTGGAATTGTCGTGATAGACTCCTTTAATAGCTTCTTCAGTGAGAGAATTGAATATGGTGTTAAAAAGCACCACCCATGGAGGCATACAAACTGGGGTTCAAATGTAGGCTCTGAAATTTGCTAACCGTGTGACTTTGTGTAAATTAAGTTTTCTGTGTATTGGTGACACTGGTAAATTAGGAGAAAACTAGGACCAATCTCACATGATTTTTGGAAGGAGAAATGAAATGATCAATGTTTGAAAAAAGAAAAGAGTAAGCACTCAGTTCATTTGGCAGTTATTCCCTCTGGGGAGCTTTTGGGAGCCTGAGTAGTTCATTTCTGAGCCTAACTCACAAGGCATTTTTGCCTTTTCAGGTCATCTTTCAGAAGGTCTCTGAGGTCTTCATTCATTAGTCTTTATGGATTTTCTTTCCCCTACATTTGGCTTTTGATTTAAAGGAAGAGGACATTTATTCAAAGCAGTCAACCTTTTGACAGCCTCGACCATATTCTTTGCTAAAATGTGTCAGTAAATCCAATCATTTTGCTCAGGGGCAGAAGTAAAAAGAAACATGAACAAGAGATTGATGTTGAAAAGGCACCAAGATGGCAGGACCTATTTTCTTAATGAAGCCTTTTCCGAAGTACGGTCTGTGGAACGTTAGTCTCATGAGATGCTCCTGGGAGAATAAAAAAAAGAACGAGGTTTGCATTGTCAAAAAGTTTGGGAAATAGAGCATACTATATCTCCTTCTTAGAGAGCCATACTCCACACTAGTCTATTAAAAGCTCTAAATAATTTTATAATAATTAAATCTGTTTAACTTTGTCTTATTCAACACTTAAACATTAATTTGACCTCAGAACCTTTCAGAGTGGGAAACTACCTTGATTCAATGGTCATCTCCAAGTATGCTACCAGGCAAGATATCCTAGAGGTCATGGGGCAGAAAGGCTTGTAGACTGAATTAAGATGTTTGAATCATATGGTTTATTAAATCAATTTAAAATGTACATTGAGAGCTTCCCTGGTGGCGCAGTGGTTGAGAGTCCACCTGCCGATGCAGGGGACATGGGTTCGTGCCCCAGTCTGGGAGGGTCCCACATGCCGTGGAGCAGCTGGGCCCGTGAGCCATGGCCACGGAGCCTGTGCGTCTGGAGCCTGTGCTCCGCAGCGGGAGAGGCCACAATAGTGAGAGGCCTGTGTACCGCAAAAAAAAAAAAAAAAAAAAAAAAAAAGTACATTGAAAAGCAAAGGAAAATAGATGGATGTCTTAATGCACAGGATATGGGGCTGCTGATACAGCTCATCAGTTCATTAAAATTTGCCTATTAAACTAGTTATTTTCAGATAATAGTAACATTTAAAAAATTATTTTATTGGCATATACTTGATTTACAATGTTGTGTTACTTTCTGCTGTATAGCAAAATGAATCAATTATACATATACGTATATCAACGCCTTTTTAGATTCTTTTCCCATATAGGTCATTGCAGAGTATTGAGTAGAGTTCCCTGTGCTGTACAGTAGGTCCTTATTAGTTGTCTATTTTATATAATAGTGTGTATATGTCAATCCCAATCTCCCAATTTATCCCTTCCTCCCCCACCGTCCCCCCTCAGATTATAGTAACATAATTGACACATTGAGTGCTAGGCACTGTACTGTTGTTTGTATATATACTTAACACAGCCTTAGGTTTGCATATTTTGTGGTGGGGAAGTGAATAAATGTTCAGTTCACAAAACGCACACTTGGTTTTGTCCTACGTCAATGATTGGAGTACCTAAATTTTCTTATTTATAGCCATCACTATAGATTTTAATAAAAAGGATATAAATGATTAGACTTTGGGTGTCAAGCTGGTGGTGGATTGAACACATGCATTTAATTTCACTTCAAAAGTTTACCCCATTTCTTGGGTCCAGTGAAAACTTCTGGTGTAATTCAGACAAGGGCAAGGGTGCTGTATTAAAACCAGGGGAAATGAGTGAATCAATGCATACTAAAGTCAGAAGCCACCTGCCTTTTCCCTCTACTCAACTCTTAGAATGTTAGCAGCCAGAGCTTTACTCTGCAGACAGCAGATTGGAATCATATTTTCTGGGAAATCTCAGCAGCTTAGGAAGAAAGGCCCAAAGACACTGACATTGGAAAGTTCATCAGACCCCCTGAAATGCCTCTAAACTACAATAAAACAATTACCTTTTAGAGGTGTAAAGCCCACTGGGATAGAGAGAAATACAGGGGAGACAACAATAATATTTTGGAAGATGGAAAACAGATAGATCAAGGTTAACTGAATTAGCAAATCTGAGAAAGATAAATTGAATTATGGTTTTCTCAGGGTATAATTCAATCTTCCTTTAATAGCTTCTACTTTATGGCCAGTTCCAGAGCTACAGGGTGCCTCCAACTGTAATCATTTTGACGACACTGCAGGGTAAACCAGGTGGACTCTAAGCTTTCCCCACTGCCAGTCTAGAATTTATCTTTCTCAGATTTGCTAATTCAGTTAACCTTGATCTATCTGTTTTCCATCTTCCAAAATGTACCAAAATGTTCATTGCAGCTCTATTCACAATAGCCCGGAGCTGGAAACAACCTAAGTGTCCATCATCGGATGAATGGATAAAGAAGATGTGGCACATATATACAATGGAATATTACTCAGCCATAAAAAGAAACGAAACTGAGCTATTTGTAATGAGGTGGATAGACCTAGAGTCTGTCATACAGAGTGAAGTTAGTCAGAAAGAGAAAGACAAATACCGTATGCTAACACATATATACGGAATTTAAAAAAAAATGTCATGAAGAACCTATGGGCAAAACGGGAATAAAGACACAGACCTACTTGAGAATGGACTTGAGGATATGGGGAGGGGGAAGGGTAATCTGTGACAAAGCGAAAGAGAGGCATGGACATATATACACTACCAAACGTAAGGTAGATAGATAGTGGGAAACAGCCGCAGAGCACAGGGAGATGAGCTTGGTGCTTTGTGTCCACCTGGAGGGGTGGGATGGGGAGGGTGGGAAGGAGGGAGATGCATGAGGGAAGGGATGTGGGAACAGATGTATATGTATGACTGATTCACTTTGTTATAAAGCAGAAACTAATAAAAAAAATAAAAAATTAAAAAAATAAAAAAAAGGAAGATTGATGGAAAGCTGTTAAAGAAATAGAACCCTAGATCTGTTCCCTCGCCTCAAAACTTCTAGGTCACTGTCCCGCCTCTACCTCAGCAGAAACTAGAGCTTTATTCTCTAGAGATGGTAAAACATTGGGTCTCTGGACTGGGTGATACCATGAACAACTGACAGCTTGAATATCATAAGTAACATGGGATTATGTGAAATGAATCCTGAATGCTGAATCCCTGGGCTTTTCCTCCCTCTAGGTCTGTTCAAAAAAACTATCCAAAAGTTGGAAAGAAGAGTAAAAGAGTATAGCATGTTCTTTTGATGTCATCGGAACATTGATTAATAAGCCCACCCAATGATGATTTAATTATCTAGGGAAATATACATATATTTGACTTTGCTATTTATATTAAGGGCTCTGACTCTGGGGAGTTTTATGTTAACTTGAAGATCTTACCCAGTAAAGACACAAATAATTATTGTCCAGAAGAAAATATAACTTCAAAATTATAGTTTTCATTGCCTTGTTAGATATTAATCAGTTGTGTATCTAATCTAGCAATCTTATTCTAAAATTCCTTCTTATATGACTATAAGTAATGTCTAGTTCCTCAAAATATTCTTTGAATCTGCTTGACCCTAGATTTGTACGAGAGTCATCTTTTTAATTTTATTAACATTTTATTTGGCAGTTTCTCAAATGGTGGCAGTCAGACCTTTACCTCTAGGTAAGAAAATGAAAGAGTACTACCCGGGAAATTTGACTAGCCAAAGAGAAAAAACCTAAAGATACTGACATCCAGTTTCCTAGCAAATGATCCAGGCAGACCACCTGTATTTAGGATGACCATATATTTTATCATACAAAATAGGACATTTTTGAGAGTAAGGGGAGGCTTTACTTTTTCAATTAATTTTATATTGAAATATAGTTGATTTACAAAGATTTTTTTTAATTTTTTTTATTAGTTTCTGCTTTATAACAAAGTGAATCAGTCATACATATACATCTGTTCCCACATCCCTTCCCTCTTGCGTCTCCCTCCCTCCCACCCTCCCTATCCCACCCCTCCAGGCGGTCACAAAGCACCGAGCTGATCTCCCTGTGCTATGTGGCTGCTTCTCACTAGCTATCTGTTTTACATTTGGTAGTGTATATATGTCCATGCCACTCTCTCACTTCGTCCAAGCTTACCCTTCCCCCTCCCTGTGTCCTCAAGTCCATTCTCTACATCTGTGTCTTTATTCCTGCACTGCCCCTAGGTTCTTCAGAACCATTTTTTTTTTAGATTCCTTATATGTGTGTTAGCATATGGTATTTGTTTTTCTCTTTCTGACTTACTTCACTCTGTATGACAGATTCTAGGTCCATCCACCCGACTACAAAAAAACTCAATTTTGTTTCCTTTTATGGCTGAGTAATATTCCATTGTATATATGTGCCACATCTTCTTTATCTACTCATCTGTTGATGGACACATAGTTTGCTTCCATGTCCTGGCTATTGTAAATAGTGCTGCAATGAACACTGTGGTACATGACTCTTATTGAATTATGGTTTTCTCAAGGTAAATGCCCAGTAGTGGGATTGCTGGGTCATATGGTAGTTCTATTTTTAGTTTTTTAAGGAACTTCCCAACTGTTCTCCATAGGGAATGTATCAATTAACATTCCCACCAACAGTGCAAGAGGGTTCGCTTTTCTCCACACTTTCTCCAGCATTTATTGTTTGTAGATTTTTTGATGATGGCCATTCTGACTGGTGTGAGGTGATACCTCATTGCAGTTATGAATTGCATTTCTCTAAAAATTAGTGATTTGGAATATCCTTTCATGTGTTTGTTGGCGATCCATAGATCTTCTTTGCAGAAATGTCTATTTAGGTCTTCTGCCCATTTTTGGATTGGGTTGTTTGTTTTTTTGACACTGAGCTGCATGAGCTGCTTGTATATTTTGGAGATTAATCCTCTGTCAGTGGCTTCGTTTGGAAATATTTTCTCCCATTCTGAGGGTTGTCTTTTCGTCTTGTTTATGGTTTCCTCTGCTGTGCAAAAGCTTTGAAGTTTCATTAGGTCCCATTTGTTTATTTTTGTTTTTATTTCCATTTCTCTAGGAGGTGGGTCAAAAAGGATCTTGCTATGATTTATGTCATGGAGTGTTCTGCCTATGTTTTCCTCTAAGAGTTTGATAGTGTCTGACCTTACATTTAGGTCTTTAATGCATTTTGAGTTTATTTTTGTGTATGGTGTTAGGGAGTGTTTTAATTTCATTCTTTTACATGTAGCCATACAGTTTTCCAGCACCACTTATTAAAGAGGTTGTCTTTTCTCCATTGTATATTCTTACCTCCTTTATCAGAGATAAGTTGACCATATGTGTGTGGGTTTATCTCTGGGCTTTCTGTCCTGTTCCATTGATCTATATTTCTGCTTTTGTGCCAGTACCATACTGTCTTGATTACTGTAGCTTTGTAGTATAGTCTGAAGTCACGGATCCTGATTCCTCCAGCTCCATTTTATGTTCTCATGATTGCTTTTGCTATTTGGGGTCTTTTGTGTTTCCATACACATTGTGAAATTTTTTGTTCTAGTTCTGTGAAAAATGCCATTGGTAGTTTGATAGGGATTTCATTGAATCTGTAGATTGCTTTGGGTAGTATAGACATTTTCACAATGTTGATTCTTCCAATCTAAGAACATGGTATATCTCTCCATCTGTTTGTATCTTCTTTAATTTCTTCCATCAGTTTCTTATAGTTTTCTGCATACAGACCTTTTGTGTCCTTAGGGAGGATTATGCCTATGTATTTGATTCTTTTTGTTGCAGTGGTAAATGGGAGTGTTTCCTTAATTTCTCTTTCAGATTTTTCATCCTTAGTGTATAGGAATGCAAGAGATTGCTGTGTATTAATTTTGTATCCTGCTACTTTACACAGTTCATTGATTAGCTCTAGTAGTTTTCTGGTAGCCTCTTTAGGATTCTCTATATATAGTATCATGTCATCTGCAAACAGTGACAGTTTTACTTTTCTTTTCCAATTTGGATTCCTTTTATTTCTTTTTCTTCTCTGATTGCTTTGGCTAAAACTTCCAAAACTTTGTTGAATAAGAGTGGTGAGAGTGGGCAACCTTGTCTTTGTCCTGTTCTTAGTGGAAATGGTTTCATTTTCTCACCATTGAGGATGATGTTGGCTGTGGGTTTGTCATATATGGCCTTTATTATGTTAGGGTAACTTCCCTCTGTACCTACTTTCTGGTGGGTTTTTATCATAAATAGGTGTTGAATGTTGTCAAAAGCTTTTTCTGCATCTATTGAGATGATCATATGGTTTTTATCCTTAAATTTGTTAATATGGTGTATCACATTGATTGATTTGAGTATATTGAAGAATCCTTGCATTCCTGGGATAAACCCCACTTGATCATGGTGTATGATCCTTTTAATGTGCTGTTAGATTCTGTTTGCTAGTATTTTATTGAGGATTTTTGCATCTATGTTCATCCGTGATATTGGCCTGTAGTTTTCTTTCTTTGTGACATCTTTGTCTGGTTTTGGTATCAGGATGATGGTGGCCTTGTAGGATGAATTTTGGAGTATTCCTCCTTCTGCTATATTTTGGAAGAGTTTGAGAAGGATACATGTTAGCTCTTCTCTAAATGATTCATACAATTTGCTTGTGAAGCCATCTGGTCCTGGGCTTTTGTTTGTTGCAAGATTTTTAATCACGGTTTCAATTTCAGTGCTTGTGATTGGTCTGTTTATATTTTCTATTTCTTCCTGGTTCAGTCTCCGAAGGTTGTGCTTTTCTAAGAATTTGTCCATTTCTTCCAGGTTGTCCATTTTATTGGTATATATTTGCTTGCAGTAATCTCTCATGATCGTTTGTATATTTGCAGTGTCAGTTGTTACATCTCCTTTTTCATTTCTAATTCTGCTGATTTGCGTCTTTTCTCTTTTTTTTTTTTGATGAGTCTGGCTAATGGTTTATCAATTTTGTTTATCTTCTCAAAGATCCAGCTTTTAATTTTATTGATCTTTGCTATCGTTTCCTTCATTTCTTTTTCATTTATTTCTGATCTGTTCCTTATGATTTCTTTCCTTCTGCTAACTTTGAGGGTTTTTTGTTCTTCTTTCTCTAATTGCTTTAGGTGTAAGGTTAGGCTGTTTTTTGAGATTTTTCTTGTATTTTGAGGTATTATTGTATTTCTATAAACTTCCCTCTTAGAACTGCTTTTGCTGCATCCCATAGGTTTTGTGTTGTCGTGTTTTCATTGTCATTTGTTCCTATGTATTTTTTGATTTCCTCTTTGATGTCTGCAGTGATCACTTCGTTATTAAGTAGTGTATTGTTTAGCCTCCACGTGTTTGTATTTTATACATTTTTTTCCTGTAATTGATATCTGGTCCACTAGTGTTGAGGTCGGAAAAGATACTTGAAATGATTTCAATTTCCTTAAATTTACCAAGGTTTGATTTGTGACCCAAGATATGATCTATCCTGGAGAATGTTCCATGAGCACTTGAGATGAAAGTGTATTCTGTTGTTTTTGGATGGAATGTCCTATAAATATCAATGAAGTCCATTGTGTTTAATGTATTATTTAAAGCTTGTGTTTCCTTATTTATTTTCATTTTGGATGATCTGTCCATTGGTGAAAGTGGTGTGTTAAAGTCCCCTACTATTATTGTGTTACTGTCGATTTCCCCTTTTATGGTTGTTAACATTTGCCTTATGTATTGAGGTGCTCCTATGTTGGGTGCATAATATTTACAATTTTTATATCTTCTTCTTGGATTGATCCCTTGATCATTATGTAGTGTCCTTCTTTGTCTCTTGTAATAGTCTTTATTTTAAAGTCTATTTTGTCTGTTATGATGATATGAGAATTGCTACTCCAGCTTTCTTTTTATTTCCATTTGCATGGAATATCTTTTTCCATCCCCACACTTTAGTCTGTATGTGTCCCTAAGTCTGAAGTGGGTCTCTTGTGGATAGCATATATACAGCTCTTGTTTTTGTATCCATTCAGCCAGTCTATGCCTTTTTGTTGGAGCATTTAATCCATTTACATTTAAAGTAATTATCGATACGTATGTTCCTATTACCATTTCCTTAATTGTTTTGGGTTTGTCATTGTAGGTCTTTTTCTTCTCTTGTGTTTCCTGCCTAGGGAACTTCCTTTAGCATTTGTTGTAAAGCTGGTTTGGTGGTGCTGAATTCTCTTAGCTTTTGCTTTTCTATAAAGTTTTTAATTTCTCCGTCAAATCTGAGTGAGATCCTTGCTGGGTAGAGTAATCTTGGTTGTAGGTTTTTCCGTTTCCCAACTTTAAATATGTCCTGCCAGTCCCTTGTGGCTGGAAGAGTTTCTGCTGAAAGATCAGCTGTTAACCTTATGGGGATTCCCTTGTGTGTGATTTGTTGTTTTCTCTTGCTGCTTTTAATTTTTTTCCTTTGTATTTAATTTTTGATAGTTTGATTAATATATGTCTTGGCATCTTTCTCCTTGGATTTATACTGTATTGTACTCTCTGTGCTTCCTGGACTTGATTGACTCTTTCCTTTCCCATATTAGGGAAGTTTTCAACTGTAATCTCCAAATATTTTCTCAGTCCCTTTCTTTTCCTCTTCTTCTTCTAGAACCCCTATAATTCGAATGTTGGTGCATTTAATGTTGTCCCAGAGGTCTCTGAGACTGTCCTCAATTATTTTCATTCTTTTTTCTTTATTCTGCTCCGTGATAGTTACTTCCACTATTTTATCTTCCAGGTCACTTATCCGTTCTTCAGCCTCAGTTATTCTGCTGATTCCTTCTAGAGAATTTTAAATTTCATTTGTTGTGTTGTTCATGATTGTTTCTTTGCTCTTTAGTTCTTCTGGGTGCTTGTTAAACATTTCTTGAATTTTCTCCATTCTATTTCCTAGATTTTGGATCATGTTTACTATCATTACTCTGAATTGTTTTTCAGGTAGACTGCCTCTTTCCTCTTCATTTGTTTGGTCTTGTAGGTTTTTACTTTGCTCCTTCATCTCCTGCGTATATCTCTGTCTTCTCATTTTGCTTAACTTACTGTGTTTGGGGTCTCCTTTTCGGAGGCTGCACGTTTGTAGTTCCCATTTTATTTGGTGTCTGCCACCAGTGGCTAAGGTTGGTTCAGTGTGTTGTGTAGGCTTCCTGGTGGAGGGAACTGGTGCCTGTGTCCTGGTGGATGAGGCTGGATCTTGTCTTTCTGGTGGGCAGGACCACATCCGGTGGTGTGTTTTGGGGTGTCTGTGAACTTAGTTGATTTTAAGCAGCCTCTCTGCTAATGGGTGGGGTTGTGTTCCTGTCTTGCTAGTTGCTTAGCATGGGGTGTCCAGAACTGGAGCTTGCTGGTCATTGAGTGGAGCTGGGTCTTAGTGTTGAGATGGAGATCTCTGGGAGAGATCTCGCCAATTGATATTATGTGGGACCCGAAGGTCTCTGATGGTCCAGTGTCCTGAACGCAGCTCTCCCACCTCAGAGGCTCAGGCCTGACACCCGGCCAGAGCACCAGGGTCTTGTGAGCCACACGGCCAGCCTTCTGCATTCTGCTGAGTCCTCTAGCCAGTGTTGTCCTCCAGGCCTGGTCTATATTGTGAGCCTTCTTTGGATCCAGGTCTAGCTGCATTCCTAGCTCTAGAAGAAGCAGCTGTTACTGCCATCCTCCCCAAGACTTACAGTGCTTTGTTAGTTTCTGGTGTACAGCAAAGTGATTCAGATACATATGTATATATATATATATATATATATATATATATATATATATATATATATATATATATATATATATATATATATATATATATATATATATATATATATATATATATTTTCATATATATATAGATTCTTTTTCATATTCTTTTCCATTATGGTTTACCACAAGATATTGAATATATTGAATATAGTTCCCTCTGCTATACAGTAGGACCTTGTTGTTTATCCATTCTATATATAATAGTTTGTATCTGCTAGTCCAAGACTCCCAATCCATCCTTCTCCTGCCCTCACTCCCCCTTGGCAACCACAAGTCTGTTCTCTATGTCTATGAGTCTGTTTCTGTTTTGTAAATAAGTTCATTTGTGTCATATTTTAGATTCCACATATAAGTGATATCATATGGTATTTGACATTCTGTTTTTGACTTACTTCACTTAGTATGATAATTTGTATGTTCCCTTATGTTGCTGTAAATGGCATTATTTCATTCTTTTTTATGGCTGAGTAGTATTCCATTGTGTGTGTGTGTGTGTACACACACACACACACACACATTACATCTTCTTTATCCATTCATCTGTTGATGGACATTTAGTTTGCTTCCATGTCTTGGTTATTATAAATAGTGTTGCTATGAACATAGGGGTACATATATCTTTTCAAATTACAGTTTTTTTCTGAATATGTGCCCAGGAGTGGGATTTCTGGATCATATGGCAACTCTACTTTTAGTTTTTTGAGGAACCTCCATACTGTTTTCCATAGTGGCTACACCAATTTACATTCTCACCAACTGTGTAGGAGGGTTCCCTTTTCTCCACATCCTGTTCAGCATTTCTTATTTGTAGATTTTTTAATGATGGTCATTCTGACCAGTGTGAGGTGGTACCTCAATGTAGTTTTGATTTGCATTTCTTTAATTATTAGCAATGCTGAGCATCTTTTCATGTGCCTATTGGCCATCTATATGTCGTCTTTGGAGACATGTTTGTTTATGTCTTCTGCCCATTTTTCGATTGGGTTGTTTGTTTTTTTGTTGTTGAGTTGTATAAGCTGTTTGTGTATTTTGGAAATTAAGCCCTTGTCAACCCTATCATTTCCAAATATTTAGAATGGGGTACAGAAAATTCACAAACAAAGCATCTAGAGTGCAACCTAAATGTCCATCGACAGATGAATGGGTAAAGAAGATGTGGCACCTATATACAATGGAATATTACTCAGCCATAAAAGGAAATGAAATTGAGCTTTTTGTAGTGAGGTGGATGGACCTAGAATCTGTCATACAGAGTGAAGTAAGTCAGAAAGAGGAAAACAAATACCATATGCTAACACTATATATGGAATTTAAAAAGAAGAAAAAAAGAAAAGGCACTGATGAACCTAGGGGCAGGGCAGGAATAGAGACATAGACATAGAGAATGGACTTGAGGACACTGTGGGGGTGGGGGAAGCTGGGGTGAAGTGAGAGATTAGCATCCACATATATACACTACCAAGTGTAAAATAGATAGCTAGTGGGAAGCAGCAGCATAGTACAGGAAGATCAGCTTGGTGATTTGGGATGACCTAGTGGGGTGGGATAGGGAGGGTGGGAGGGAATATGGGGATATATGTGCATGTGGCTGGTTCACTTTGTTGTACAACAGAAACTAACACAGTATTGTGAAGCAGTTATACTCCAATGAAGACATATTAAAAAAAAGAAAAGAGTGATTTTGGACTTTCTAACAATAAAACAGGAAACCAGAAAATAATGGAGCCATGCGTTCAAAAATCCAAAGAAAAAAATATTTCTAACTTAGAAACCCCAATTATTAATTCCAGGGAAAATGAAAAGTTGGATGGCAAAGGAAAAATATCAAAGATTAATATATGGTTATAAAAATGTAAACACTGATCTAGGCTAAATATAATTATCTTGGGAATTTGGAGAGATTGGGGTATGCCTATGTTTGTGGTAGGTAAGGAAAAGAAAGAGTACCAGATCTTCATCCTCCAAACAGGCACATCAATAGATATGGCTAAAACTGAAAATTCATGAGTTAGCAATACAAGCATGTAAATTTAGAGATATTGAGATATGCAGCAAAAGAATCATTGAAAATATTTGAAGTGCTTTCCTAATGGGAAGGATAAATAGAGTGAGGGAAGAGGAATAGGGACTGTTGTCTGGCCTAACAAATCTTGTAGGATTAGTTGACTTATTACAATAGGTACATGTGTGACTTCTATTTTTAAAGTGTTTTAAAAATGAAAAGGAATGAATAATAATTTTGTTTGGGTCATAGTTCAGGAAACAGTACTAGAGTTTGGAAAATTAAGTACTTGGTTCAGGTTGAAGTTCATATTTTGGTTAAAGATTCTGGCTCATGGACTTAATTCAAAAGAACAGTGTATCAATAGAAAAGGTTTTCTCTTTCATAGAACCTTTTTTGTCTACTAAAATGCTTAAATTATTTTTTATCATATATGGACAAAATGAAATTGTTTTGAAGTAGTGCTTCTGTAGGTAATGAGTACTTAAGAATCAGGAGATTTTAATTTGAGTTTCTGTTCTACCACTGAGTGCTGTATTATGTTGAATAAGTCATTCACCTTTTTTTGGACAGCAGTTTCCTCAGCTGTAAAATGGATGAAGTAAGAGAATTTATGTCTACTGTCATGCAGTAGGTTAATAGTTCTCTCCTCCAGAACCCTGATTCCTATGTCAGAGGGATCTAGACCTCTTAGAGGAAAAGACTGATGAAAGGGCAACAAAGAATACCAGTGGATAGCCAATTTTTGAGCTGGAATGAAACCTTAACCCTACAGAAAGGACCCAAACCCACCCCCAGGGATGTAGTAATCCCAACAGGATCAGAAGCTTCTTGAATAAGTAAAGGATACAGCTGTTGACAAGAAACAAAGCTCCTATAGCAAGCCTATTGCCCTTTAAGATTACATAGGCTCCATTTAGTGGCAGAGCTCTCCAGACCACAACTATCTCCAAATTGAGTAAAAAAATGCTCCTTTTGCTTTACATCTAATTAATGAGATTTTTTTCTGTGTGTATGCCTTCTCTATGCCTTTCATCCACTGTCCTTTTGTCCTGGAACACAATTTCTCTTATTGTCCTGCCAACCCTACTCTGACTATTCTTTCATCACCCTGACCTTTAGATATGTCATAACCTGTTCCTGTGACCATATTTTTTTTCTAGAACTTGGCGTTCATTTCTAATCTTAATTCTCTACCAAACTAGTACATATCTCAAAATGGTGAGCAAATCCTCAATTGAAACCATTCCATATTTTGTTTGGTTTTCTGTATATTTGAAAATCCTAGGTTCATAGTGATGTCTCAGGATCCAAAAGGTGGCTGCAGTGGGGATTGCGGGGCAGGACTGAGGCCTAGTTCTTAGAGCTCCAGGCATCCTTCACTTTTAATGCTATAATCTCCACTTTTATATATCTATATATAAAAGTGGGGATGAATATATATGGCCTTTGGGCAAAATTTTGGGAGAAAGGAGTTCTTCAAAAAAATTAATTAATTTTGAAAGTTTCTGACTTGATAGATGTGAAAAATATTCCTTGGATTCAATTTCACTTACTGGTTGTGGTTGTATGACTGTGTGTAAGTTACTTAGTCCTCTCTGAGTCTCAGTTTTACCAACTGGAACATGCTATAGTTTATGAAAAAAACGGAATCCAAAGGTAAGGGAATATTAATTTTTCATTCTCCCTGAACTTTCTCCTGCCAATATCTCAGGTGGTTGTAAACTTCCAATAACCTTCTGTCCTCTGCCCATACTAAATTTGGGGGTCAGTGGGCAAGGTTATTTAAAATATGAAAAGCCAAAGTACCATTCTGTGGCCTTGGGTGGTTCTATGTGGCCCAAAGGAATCTTTGTCTGGGTCAGGCTGTAATCATTATTTAATGCGAAGGTGCCCCCCTTCCTTCTTTCCTTTAGGGCATGACTCATAAGCACCTGGCATCCAGACCTCTGTGAATTCTCTGCTCTCACTGCTTAGTTCCTGACAGCTCATTGTGCCTCTAACACAAAAGAGGCATACTGTCCCAGGCATCATCCATTTAGCATGTTTCAGTTGCCCACTCTGATCACAGAGCCACTCCAGAACCTTAATTCTTAACTGTGGAAAATTAATCTGACACTTTGTGCACTCTTAGATGGAGACAAATGGACCTTGAATAATTTAAAGGACATTTTCTCAAAGCATCCAACAGAGTTGAAGGCTCCTGATTTTTCATTTCTCCTACAACCTAAGCCAAACAAGCTAAATGACAAATATGGATGCTTCAGTTCCTCTAAAAACAATGGCTCAGTGAGCATTCCAGGTGATCAGAATGTATTTGCTTATCAAAGTTGAAAATCCATCTTGAGGAGCTTGTATCTTTGGATCTGCCTCCAGCTGGGTTCCTGACACTGAAGAATGAGAATTGGTTCAGCTTCTCCTAAAGTGTTTTACCTGTGCTGTGGTTAAAAAGAAGGAGAGACAAGCACAGGAAGCAAACTAAATGAAGGCCAAGGATGATCTACTAGTTATAGTAACATATGCTTGCATTTTAATATTAAGGGAATTTTCAGTAACAGTTATATTGATAGATTTCTTAAGTAACTCTAAATCATGAGCCATAATAAACATTATTCAGACATATTTTCAATGGATAGATCCTTCCTAAATATGGCTCATCCCTTAGAAGATCCAGAAAAATACTGCTGTCTGAGAGTGGGTTTTATTTTGTATGTAGAGGAGTATTTGCCTCTTTTTTAACCCAGCATCTTGCCAAATCAGGACAAACCTGCTGGAAATGGACATTTAAGAGCCAAGGGATAATTGAGAGAGCCTGAAGGAAAAAAATTAAGGAAGAATGTTATTCATCATCCTGGTCTTTACTATTGTTGGTTGCTATTACCCAGTCCTGGGTCCTCTCCTCTTTTCACTGTATACTCCTTTCCAGTTTACCTTGTCCTCTTCCAGTCTTGTGGCTTTAAATACCATCTCTATGCTTATGCCTCTCAAATTTCTATCTCCAACTTGATCTGAGCTCCAGACTCCACTATGCAACTGCCTACTTGACATCCTAGCTTGGATGTCCCCAAATCATCTCCAAACCAACACATCCAAAACTAAACTCATTGTCTTCTCCCACCAGTGCTCCTACCTATTAGGTAGCAAACACAATTCTAGGTACTCGTGATATAGTAGTAAACAGGTTTCTGACTACCAGAATTTACATTTTACTGGTAGAGAGTAATAATAAAAAACAAACAAATAAATAATGTGTGTGTGTGTGTATATATATATATATACACATAGAGAGAGAGAGAATATTGAAGCAAAGTATACTAAGGAGATAATGATGGGGAGGATAATGTATTTGATGAGTGATTAAGGAAGTTCTCTCTGAGAAGACATGTTAAGGAAAACCTGAACAAAAAGAAGTAACACATCATGCAAATATCTGGGGGAACATTTCACATAGTGGAAACAGCAAGTGTAATGCCCTGAGGTGGAAATATGCTTGGTATGTTTGAGAAAAAGCATAATGGCTGGAGAGCTGTAAGCAAAAAGAAAAGTTTTAGGAAATGGAGTCAGAGAGGTAGTCAGGAATCAGATCATATATATGCTTGGAGGCCATGATAAGGAGAATTTGATTCTTGTTCCAAGTATGATAAAAAGTCATTGTAGGCTTTTGAGGAGAGAAGTAACATAATTTGATTTATAGATTTTGAAAAAATCAGAATCTATAGACTGTAGGGGCCCAAGTGGAAGCAGGGAGACCTGTCAGGATGCTATTGCAAAAGTCCAGGGGAGAGAGGGTGGTAAGTGGAATCAAGTGATAGCAAAAGATATACTAAGATGTGTTTAGAGGCACGATGTATTTTGTAGGTAGAACTAATGAATTTGTCTATCTGAGGGAAACACAACACCACCATCTATCCAGTCAGCAAGCCAGAAACCTAGGAGTCATTCTTGATTCTTTTCTTTTACTACACCCCCAGCTATAATCCATTGCTAGAGTCTGTTGATTCTCCTCAGGTGAAGACTGGAAAGAAGAGTATTTCTGGCAGAAAGAGAGGCATGTTCGTTGAAATAAAATGCGTAGTAGGATCAATTAGACCACAGACTATTTCTTAAGGAAACTAATTGAAGAAATTGCATCCAATTAAATATCAGTACATGGAATAACCTTGTCTGACTCCTACCTCAACCTAAATTATGTTAACCCTGTTTCATGCTCCCATAATTCCTTGTTATTTTCCTTCATGACACTCATCACAAGTTGTGGGTACATATTTATTCATTTGACTATTTATTTAATGTTTGTTTATCTTACTAGGCTGAAAACTGAGATCAATGCAGGGACCAAATCTTACTTATCTTTGTATCTCTAGTGCCTAGTACTTGGTTCATAGAATGTACTAAATGTTTGATAAATGAATAACTGAGTGAATATAAACATAAAAATAGATTATTATAAAGAGAATGCCAATGAAGTTCTACAAGTGATTTAGAGCACCAACAAAGAATAAGGTTAGGCATAAGAAAAAACAGCTTGACCAAAATATTTTTAAATCCTAGAATGAGGCTAAGAGTAATAGCATCTCATTTCTTATATTCAGCAAACAGGAGACTTCCAGGTACTGGATATAAAAGAGGTTTGTTTCCACATGGGCTAAATGGTCTACAAATTCCCTTCTAGAATTGTAAGATTCTTAGAAGTATAATTGACAAACCATGAATCTAGGGAACGTTCATTGACTTGTTGATTTGACAAAAACATATTGAGTGACTATACTAGGCACTGGGCTGGGCATTGTGGACTCAACACTGATTCACATTTCCTACTCAAGGGGTCTGCATACTAGTAAGGGCATTCATTTGAGAGATATGCATGGTATAAGTAGACATAATTTCCTGCTTCCAGGTCCCAAGTATGACATCTTAAGGAATGTCAACAAATTGGCCCATGTGGTTGTCAAGTTTCTCTGAGAAAGAGATACCAAGATGGAATTTAATGTCCATGGATTTTATTAGGGGAAATACCTGTGAGAGAAAATGGGGCGAGGGCCCATAAAGGCTGGGAGAGCTATCAGACCACAAATTAAGTCTGACCTTGAATAAAGGAGAGAGTGAAGGAAAGTCCAGTGAAGTGTTCTAGACTTCTGAGCAGTCTAAAGAAGGTTGAGTGAGGCCTTGGGGGAGTCAGCCATCAGAGAAGTCCTTTGTCTCCCAGGGATTGGGCTTCCTTCGTTTCTCTGCTATACTTAGTTGGGAGTTGCCTTCAGGGAGTGTGACTTTGGAGTAAATGTTGTGATGGATTTCAGAGCACAGCAGCTAGGGCCCTTGGTCAGTTATGCTCATTGTAGTTGGGTGTGAGTGTGTGTGTGTGTAAGACTCATTCTCATGGCCGCCACAGCCCACTATTAAGTTATGATGACTTATGCAAACCAGAAACATGTATGTGGAGGCTGTACCATGAATAGTTTACCAGGGAGAACATTAGAACTCTACTTTTATGAAAAACAACCAAAAGAAATAGTGCAACATAAGAAATTGACTACCAGGTTTTTAGTGAGAGAAGCATTCAAGGTTAGCTCTCCTGGTTTATGTGTTCACCAGATCCATGCAGATATATGTATACAGTTTCATTGTACTGGTGTTTGTTTTTATTGACACTCTATAAGGAAGGTGCTAACTATTTTTGTGAGGGTAGTGCCATAGCCGTGACTGATTTATAGCATTGTTTCCCCTCAAGTATGCTCATATTCAGCCTTCTAAACACCATTAGTCAATTAGACAGCTACTAGTAAATCCATAGCAACGACTGCAGAGGGGAGTGGGATGCTGTTTTCTTTATTTTCCTCCTTTTACTCTGTATCAATCATGCTATTCTAGATTATGCTGCAGTAAGAAATAACCTGAAAACTTACAGTGACTTGAATTGACAGAAGTTTATTTTTCATTCCCCTTGTGGATTGGATGGGGCTTTTCTCTATATCATCTTTATTCTGGGGCCCAGGCTAATGGCACAGCCACCATCAGTAATATTGCTGTTCATTGCTGTAGAGGGAAAATAGCAGGTAACCAAGCATGCAGTGTTAGAGCTTTTGCCCAGAAGTAATATGTGTCTCATTACACTGACCCAAATGAGTCAAATGCCCAAGCCCTGACTTCTGGGGGTGGGAAGCATTATCCCTCCCCAGGGAGGTGATCCTCATGTTACTGAACACTAATACATAGCATGCATTTCCAGTCTGGACAGTCTTGTCTGTAGCCCTGATACCTAGAAACGTACCTGGCACATAGTCCGTGCTCCGTATAGATTTGTTGAATGAATGAATGGAGCTTAAACCTGAATGTGCAAGACACATTCAAGTCCCTAGCATCTCCTCATTTCATGTCTTGAAATAAGGATTATCCAACCTGATAAGTACAAAGGGAGAGAGGTGTAAGAAACTTAGAGGCAGGATTGGTAGGTAATGATCAAGGAGCCTGATAAGTCTTAGGCAGGAAACCCTATATGTGAGTTCAGCAATAAGAGAAGTGATACGCCTGTGCTTGAGGGGTTATAGTGTCTAGACTTTACTCCAAAAGTGCTCTCCAAGTCAGTGAATGTTTATTTAAAACCAACTTCATGGCAAACAGAAACTGAGGATTACAGTGGATAGAGCAGGGGATCTGTCTATAAGTATTATAAGACATAGATTCTACCCTTGGAAGTTTATAGTCCTATTGGGAAGACAAGGTATATTATAATAAAAACAACTTGAATAAGCACTGTGTAATAGAAAGAACATTGACTTGGAGCAAGATCAATCTGGATTTGAATCCTGGAATTATCACTTTGTTTTGTATGATGATTTTAGAAATGTGTTTTAACCTTCCTGAGTTTTATTTTACTCATCAGTGAAATGGGGGTAATAACAGAGCCTATGTCACAGGATTGTTGTGTATATTAAATGGGATAATGTGTGTCACAAACCTAGCACAGAGTGAGCAGGCAGGAAATAATAGCTAATATTTACTGAACGCTTATTACGTGATTGTACAATTCTAAGTTCTCTGTGTGTATGTATGTTCCAGTGTTCATTCCAAGGTGATGTGTGTGTGTGTGTGTGTGTGTGTGTATTCCTTTAATCTTTACCACAACCCTGTGAAGTAGGTGAGTTAGGTGCTATTATTATCCCCGTTTTATAGATGAGAAAGCCGAGGCACAGAGAGATTATGTAGCTTACTCAACGTATATAGCTAGTAAGTGGGAGATGACTTGTGAAGTCACACAGCCTGGTCCTAGTGGCTGTACTCTTAATCACCATGCTGTGCTGGAGGTAAGCATGGAACATGCAGACAACATTAAGACAAGACCATACATAGCATAAGTGTATATGTCAGAGAGAAATAGGTTATAGATCTGGAAGTAGGTCAAGTGGAGTTTTGGAAGTAGACAAACTTTGATTATTGAAATTATTGTCTTGGAATAGAGTAGAGACTGAAAAACAAGGGCTATTATAAATTGTAATGAGTAACCAGAGAATGATTTGAGAGTATTCATAAACAAGGACTGAATTTCTTGGTAGAGATGTGAAAGTCGTAGGCCTTCAAAGAAGGAAGCTGTTGAATCGGGGTGAAATAATGAGGGACAGCTTCATGAAAGAAGCAGAATGTGAAGATTTACAATTTTCAGATAGAAAAATGAACCAAGGCATGGCATGTGGAGAGGTGATAACAAACAAGACAGACAGTCCTGCCCGAAGAGGAAGGGTTATCTTAAGGCATCACGATACAAGTTGATAATACAGTAATAAAATAAGGACAGTGGCATTAATACTTTTCCTGAGTATTGCACATCTCCCTTTGTACAGCTCAGTCCTGTGTGGTAGAAAGAGCACTGGACGGAGTCTGTGGACCTAGGTTCACACACCACTGCTGTCACATACTAGCTGGATAACATTGGGCACATAGCTAACCTTTTGTACTTCTTAATTTCCCCATTTCTAATGTGAGTATAAGAATACAATATTTAGCACAGAGTTGTTGTTTTGGGAATTAAATTATATAGTAGCTATGAAAATAGTGAAAGGACTCCACAAATGTTCTTTTTTTTCTACGTCTCATTGGATCCTCCTGTGAAGAGGATAGTGCAAGTTTCATTACTCAAACATTTTTTTTTCAGAGAAAGAAACTGAGATTCTGAGGAACTGAGGTTTAGAGAAATTAAGTGATTCATCCCCCAAACTATATGGCCATTCAGTGATATAGGGTCATTCTGACTTCCAGTCTAAAATACATCCCTTTGTCATTGCATGTCCAGTAAGACAGTTAGGTGACACCATGATTTTGTGGGAACGGGACCCAAGATAGGGACATTCTTTGTAGGAAAAAGGGAGGCAGGATCAGGTCTGAGTGAGTCCTTGCATGGGAAAAGGGGATTTAAAAAGAGCCCTAAGTAGCCTAGAGGCAGCATGAAGGTCCTGGGGGTGGGATAAGGTACCTAAGTTGGTAGCGGGATACAGGAAGTGTGGAGAGCACCACTGGCTGACATATCTTCCCTCTGAGTTTGACCAGGACCAGTTTGACCAGGACGAGCGTTGGCCCTGTCTCTTATAATGTGCATTTTGCAAAGAGAATTGAACCAGATTCATGAACATAGATATGTGTATATGGGCACATGTATGCACATGTGCACACAGGCACACAATGATGGGGTGGTGGGAGGAAAGGGAAAAAGTGATGTTTGAGTTTGTTTTCAACAGGAACATTGGCATCTAAAAAGGGGGTCCATAGATCAATTGAAACACCACAAGGCAAAAGCCAGAATAAACACCATTCGCCCCTATGTACTTGACCTGATTAGACACCACCTAGTTCCATCAACTATCTCCCTGTCTCTTTCCCTCCCTAAGAGCTGGATTGCCTCCTCTCCTTACTTCTCCTGCACTCACCAGTTGCAGCCAGGTGATTTCTGGAGAAATTGAATTCATTAGGATTTTTATGGATAATTATAGTTGCAATATGCTTGGAGTCATTTTATTAAAGCAGTTATGAGGTAATTAATCTTGTCAATAATCTCTGGAGTGAATGTGCATTTTCTGTATTCTCCACACTTTTTGGCTCTGTTCAAGTCTCTGAAAATATCCAAATGTGTTTGCCACTTAAGATGCCCTCATCCCCACCACCCCTCCAGAGCTGAGAGCCAGCTGGGAGCCCAGACCAGAATTATTTTCTTAGCCAAGGAGAGATATAAGACAGAAGACCTTGAGTTGTCCTTTGGTTTTTTTCTGTTCTTTGCTATTTAAGAATGAATCACTACCTGTGGTCAGGTATCTCCCTGTAGCCCCTTCTCCCCAAATTAGGAGAATTGACAGTGCTGCTAGAGAATGACTAGCAATGCAAGGGCCTCTGAATCCTGTTCCCCGCATTGAATACTCATGTGCTTCAATTTCCAAGACCACCTGATAAGCAAAAAGCTGAATATACAGTACCATGAAATTTGGGTGCTTAGCACTACAATTGTCAAAAGATGATTCATTGTGCAGAGGTTTCCTTTAAATAGGCACTTAATATAGGATCTAGTTTACAAAACCAATTAAACAAAAAATTCCATAAGCTGAAAATTTTAGAAAATGCTGGTTTGCTAAACTCGGAACCTAACTGCATTTCAGTATTTTTTTAAAAATATGACTGAACTAACCTAAAGAAAAATATATAAATATGTTATATATATATATATATATATATATATATATATATGTATGCGTGTGCATGTGTGCATGTGTGCCTGTATTTTTTTTTTAAGTAAAGACCATACTAGAAAATTGAAGCATTCTTTTTTTTTAACATCTTTACTGGAGTATAATTTCTTTACAATGGTGTGTTAGTTTCTGCTTTATAACAAAGTGAATCAGCTATACATATACATATATCCCCATATCTCCTCCCTCTTGCGTCTCTCTCCCACCCTCCCTGTCCCACCCCTCTAGGTGGTCACAAAGCACCGAGCTGATCTCCCTGTGCTATGCGGCTGCAATTGAAACATTCTTTTTATGGAACAAACTCTTCATTGACTCGTTGACTTTCAGTCCCCAAGTTACAGCTGACTTCCCAAGAACACATCTACTGTGTAAAGAGGGCTCCTTTGCTCTTCCTACTGTGCTTTTTAAAGCTTCTGTCCTAAGAATTGCTAATCAAAGGACAAGGCAATCTGGACCTCCAGCTACTCTTTGATCTTCTTCTTATGACTCGTTCTCTAACTCAACGATAATGCCAGGGATGGTCATTATTCTCCATGTAGGCAAGATGGCTGAAGAAATAGATGTGACAAGCTGTCCTCTCTGTTAAGAGAACTTTTATCTTCCTTCCGTGGCTGGCTGAGTCAGAGAGGGCCTGAATTAAGTGCCCCCATCTATAGACATATACCCAATTCTGAAAGCCTGCATCCCGGTAATAGACACCTCTTCCCCAATTTTTTTCTTTTGCATTATTCTTGCCCTTTAGCTGCCGACTCTTTATAGAACACAGTATCTATTATCCATTCAGTTTTTAAAATGAAGCATACACTTCCAATGAGAATTTTGGAATGCTATGGTTATCTGCTAATATTACCTGAAGATAATCTGCTAATAACTTTGATAATCTTAATCAGTAAGAATGGGGTAACAGTCTCCATGCAGTTGCCTGAACAGCAGGGTGTCTGGTGGGATTATGCCTACCTTGGGACAGAACAAAGGGAGTTGAGATGGTTCTTGGCTAAAATTAATTCTCTTTCTGGCACTAAAATAAATCTGACTAAAACTGCAATAGCTATTGTATTGTGTGAGTGTGTGTGTGTGTGTGTGCACGCATATGTATATATACACACGCACAATATATTATAATAGTTTGTGGTCACAAAACTGTTGCTAAGGTTACATTGTTTACAAGATAGCCTCCCAGTTTTGGGACATGGAAGTAGTACCCACAGTGAAGTTGGTGGTTGTTCAGAATATTAGACAACAAGCAAAATTGTGACTTGGGCAAATTCCCTAACTCCAACAGTTTGAGCAGTTTGGAGGTTTGCACACTCTAAACTAGGTTTCCAGATGTGTTGCTTGATTGGCCAATGTCTAGAACTGAATGATAGATATAAAATAGCAAGTGCTAATACTCAGGAAACCTCACTGGGTCTGTTCTTTATAAACAAAACTTGTCTAGAAGTGGTCTTTCATTTCTGGGGGCTCTTTGACCATGTTGGGAATCAGATGAAAGCCATTTATTCTCTCCAGAGAAATACCTATATACACCTATGTTTTCGATAATTATGGGAGGTACGGTGATCTTACAAATTCTGGTCTAGATACATCTTACACTAAATTGCTGAGTGGGTAGGCCTAAGCCATCTTTGGACCCACAACATAGGCAGAGCTTTGGTTGATGAGGGCAGTGGATCAGATGTTTTCAGTGTGTCCTAGGGCTACTTGTAATAATAACCATTTGTCCCTCAGAACTTTTCTGTATCTGTTACAGAGTTTGTCATCTCACACTACTTTTAACCCTAATACTTTGAGTCAGCCTTAGTCTTTGGGGAATATATAGCATGTTCTTTGTAATTTATCTGGTGTTTTTACATGGCTAACACCCTAGGAAGTTCATTTCATTAGTAACTAGTAAGCTCAATACCTGATCTGACTGCTGAATAATAGATGATCTCTTTTTAATGCTCTGTGTACATTCCAATATACCTATCGATATACCATTCAAGAACAGGAAAGACCAATCTCTGAGCAGGCCTTGGTTTGCCTACTGTAATTAGATATTGCTATAAATATATTTTCTTATAATTTAACTTTACAACACACTTTCTCTTTGTCTCCAAGGGTTGCTCCCAAAAGCTAAGGGCTTTTGATTCATAGCATGTCCATGAGTTTCAGTATGTTTATACTCCACTCTAGAAGGTTTTATGGAAGTAACATAAGAGCTACTTGCTTTTCGAAAATGATTTTATTACTTCTTAAATGCATCCAAAATAAGTTTTGACCTCATAGAGACCTTGAATGAACTGTCTCCAGGCAACAGCTGGTGTGTTCTTCCATCTCACTTCTCACAGTCTCCTGCCACTGAGACCTTCTGCTCTCCATTTGATATTGTTGTCTTCTCCATCCCCCTTTCTCCCTGGCTTCCAGGACATTATGCTTTTTGGTATTTCCCATGAGCTTCCTTTCTTCCTGTCCACTTGAAGTGTAGAAATTCCACTGCTTCTCTTCTCTTCACTTATTGCCCTCAAGTGGTTCCCGTAAGCCGTTGTCCTCAAAGGGCCAAACCATACCAGAGCTTTTCCCCCTTCTCCTCTTGCCCTTCTGAGACTTTAAGCCTCAGAGACAAATTCAGTACCTTGAGCCTCTAGGATGTTATAGCCAATCATTTTCAGCTATAGCTGATGGGAGGGATCCTGCAAAAAAGTGAGGTTAATGGGTCTCTTTCCATTCCTGTCCTCATCATGTATAATGCCAACTTCATCAAACACTCTAAGTACCACTCATTAAGTTTGCATTTCCTTTTTTTCCCCATTGGAATTACTGTGCAATTTGTATAGTGTGTTTTTATATTGAAGTACATGACGATTGTACCCAAATGTCCCAATTCCCAAAAAAATCAGATTAGTGACAATAATCAGTTGTATTTTATGTTGCTGAAATATATTACTGAAAAACATTGCTGAAATGTATTCCTTGATACTGGAATGAACTCTCTGGCCATTTCTTCGCATGTCCTTTACCACATTACAGAGAGGGGGAGGGATCAAAAGTGCTTTTCCTCCAGAGAAGTCAAGGCTCTGTGGGGACAGATGCCAAAGTCTGCCTTAAAGTACATAAGACCCTTTATCACTTGCCCTTGGGACTTCCTCTCTATCCAGCTTCCTCTTTCATCACTTTCCCCTAAAACCCTGGCCACACCAAAGGACCTGGAGTTCAGCAACTCTACTATTCTCTGGGTTGCCTTAGTGCCTTAGTTCATGCTATTGTCCCCTTTCCCCTCTTTACCTGGCTAATTCCTACGGATATTTTAAGACTCAGCCCAAATATTGGTTCTACTCTAGAATTCCTGGGTGAATCTTAGGAGTTATTACAGAATTAAATATGTCTCCTTTAGCTGTACTCTGTATCTCACTGCCTCCCACAAACTCATAGAGATCCTGTGACCTCCTCCTAGAACCCCCTTCTTCCCCAGCTCTCAGTACGACTTCAGAGTATCCTGTTCCAGTCTCTTGTTTTCCCTTCCTTCTGAGTTTTCCTCTCTTAAGAATCCCTTTTCCTGGCCATCTCTTTCTTGGCCTTTTTTCTTCCTAAGTTATTCTTAGGTCTAAAAGATAAAAGTCAGGAGAAATGGGAAGACCGACTGTGTCCATCTTTGTCCCTTTTCCACTGCTGACTGTCTTTTCCTGTGTTCCAGGGAGCTCTATCTCACCTACCATAAGATTCAAGGAGAGAAGATAATGCTCTCCATGCTACCCATCCCCATTTTCTATCTTTTCTCAGCAACAAGTGGAATTAATGGTTCCCTCCTGTGTGTGCCTACAGCACATTACAGAGGCCAGATTGCAGTTACTGGTTTTTAGGTCTGTCTCTCCACCAGACAGTGGATACCAACTTTTAAAAAATGTGATACATTTGTTCATTTACCTTAGATTTCTCATGGGCCTACTTCACTTGGACAATATAGAAAAGATAGACTGTGGGTTCTGGGACACTCATGTCAGGGAAGCTCTAGCTGTAATTCTGTCTCTTCTCACGAGAGCTGGCTGAAAACTGCTATAATATATTAGAATTAGGATTTCTTTTCTTTTTTTAATAAATTTATTTATTTTTGGCTGCATTGGGTCTTCGTTGCTGAGTGCGGGCTTTCTCTAGTTGTGGCGAGCTGGGGTTACTCTTCGTTATGGTGCACGGGCTTCTCATTGCGGTGGCTTCTCTTGTTGCAGAGCACGGGCTCTAGGCATGTGGACTTCAGTAGTTGTGGCATGCGGGGTTCGTGGCTCCACTGCATTTGGAATCTTCCCGAACCAGGGCTCAAACCCGTGTCCCCTGCATTGGCAAGCAGATTCTGAACCACTGCGCTACCAGGGAAGCCCATAGACTTAGGATTTCTTTAGGACCAGGCCTGGGCCTTAATCTGTATACAAAGTACTTGAGACTGAGTAGGTATCTAGAAACATGTTGCTTGGTTGATTGGTTGGTTGGCTGCTTGGCTGGTTGGGTAGATGAGATAACATAGTATAGTATTGATACTATATGAGTATCATATAGTGAGAATGCCTGCATCCCAGGTTTGCAATTACACTTTTGACTTGACCTTAGGCAAGTTATCTTACCTCTCTGGGTGTGAATTGCCCCAAGCATTAAGCATGGATAATATATCCACCTCAGAGCACTTTTTGTTTTAGCTCAGATTTATTGAGCATCTGTTATACGCTAGACACTGTCATCACTGCTTTACATGGATTAACTCATTTAAACCTGCCTGTGAGGATCAAATGAAATAAATCATTTAAACTGTATAGCATATAGTAAATGCTCATAAATGTTAGTTATTATAAAAGAGAAACAGCCTGATATAGCTATGAAATTCTGCCTCTAAAACACAGGTCTTAGGTCCCTATTCTTGAGTTTTCTTTCTACAGGGTCCCCCTATATTCCTTATTCCCCAGGAACTTGAGCCTTCTGTTGGGGCAGAAGGATGTATGATCTGGGTCTTAATAATTACTCCTCTGCTTAATGGTTGGTTTTGTGTTCCTGTCCCCAGACTTTGCTTGACTTGGATGAGTCCAGCCGCTGTGGCCCCAGTGACTGAGTACAGACCCCTCCTGTGGGGGATTGGGATTCTTCAAAGACCCATTTCTCTGCTGATCCCAGAATCAAGGTGAGCTTTAACTTTTGCTCAGGTGCATGGTGCCAATGACAGAAGAAGCTCTTTACCTGACCTTTATTTAAACTGACTTGCTGGCTTAGCCAACCCTCTGTAAAACTGACTGATGCCCCGGAACTCTTTCTGATTGAGTCATGTAAGTGGGCTCAACTGTCTTGGAGCCAGTTAGTTCCCAAGACCCTTGTGTCCTTTTCCCCTTTGCAGGCTGTTCTTGCTAAAGGCCAATCAACACTGGCATTTAGCTTTAACTCTGAGTTTTGAGAGTTGATTCCTTCAGTCCTTTGAACAATGCTTTCCAACTGCTAAGCTGAGGCATACTGATGTGCCCTCAGTGAGTTACAGTTGCGCTGAGTTATTGATCATTCCAGGTGGTCTGCTAGATAGGCAGCCAGAGTCCATGGGCAGTTTTTGCCTCTGGCCATGAATAAACTCGTCATTCCACTTTGATGTGCCATGTAAATGTTGTCATTTCTCACCTGTGTTGTGCCCTGGAAAAATCAAGAAGTAGTATGTTTAGAGCATTCGTTATCAAATGTCTTTTAACTGTGGAGCCACAATATATGAATCAGGTTAAAAGTGAATCTGCTTTCTTAATACCACTCAACTGTATGCTGTAAAGTGTTTAAGATGGTGAATTTTATGGTATGTGTATTTTACTACAATTAAAAAAATTTTTTAATGAATTTGCTTTGAGTAAAATGACAGCTAGGCCCTGGAACCTTGGCATCCCTTTCAACAGACTTTGAGGGCTTCGTGGAACACAGCTGAGAAAACACTGCTTTAGAGCAGGAATTGGAAGCCTCACTCTCCCCTTGGGCTCTGATGTCTGCAGTTAGTGCATAGCTCTGTGAAAGCCAGCCTTCAGCAACTCTGCAACAGGGCAGAGGGCCTCCTAGGCCTTCCCATGGGACATGTTGACTCTTCCTAACAGTGTGTCCTCTGTTAAATACCTCGGGCACTCAGTGCCAATATAACTCGTCCCTGCCTTTCGCTTTCCCAGCACATTGAAAAATCACCTGTCATAAACATATATAAATATGTACTGAGAAGGTTTTTCATCACCCTACTCTATATATGTATCACCTAATTAAAATATTCAGTCCTTTTGAAGGGTGTAAAATAAAAAGAAATCCTCTTCCTGCCCATTTTTAGTCCCACATCTCCCCAGGTAAAACCATTGCTGACAGTTATGTATTTTTTTAATGAGGTATAGTTGATTTACAATATTATATTAGTTTCAGGTGTACAACATAGTGATTCAAAATTTTTATAGATTATACTGTATTTAAATTTATTTTAAAATATTGGCTACATTCCCTGTGCTGTACAATATCCTTGTAGCTTATTTATCTTATACATAGTAGTTCGTATCTCTTAATCCCATACCCCCTAACTTGCCCCTCTCCCCTGGTAACCACTAGTTTGTTTTCTATATCTGTATGTTTCTATTTTGCTATATACATTCATTTTATTTTTTAGATTCCACATATAAGTGATAACATACAGTGTTTGTCTTTCTTTGACTTCTTTCACTAAGCATAATACCCTCCAGGTCCATGCATGTTGCTGCAAATGGCAAAATTTCATTCTTTCCTATGGCTGAAGAGTACTCCATTGTATATATGTGCCACATCTTCTTTATCTATTCATTTGTCGATGGACACTTAGGTTGCTTCTATATCTCAGCTATTGTAAATAATGCGGCTATGAACATTGGGGTGCAGGTACCTTTTTGAATTAGTGTTTTTGTTTTCTGTGAAATATACCCAGGCATGGAATTGCTGGGTCATATGGTAGTTCTATTTTTAGTTTTTAAAGGAACGTCCATACTATTCTCCATAGTGGCTGCACCAGTTTACATTCCCACCAACAGTGCACAAGGGTCCCCTTTTCTCCACACCCTCACCAGCATTTGTTATTTGTGGTCTTTTTGATGATGGCCATTCTGGCAGGTGTGAGGTGATATCTCATTGTGGTTTTGACTTGCATGTCTCTGATGATTGGTGATGGTGAGGAAATTTTGTATTTTTTGTGTCTGTGTATCCTTCCAGAAAAATCTTTGCACACAAAACCATCTATCTGTAATATAAACAGGCCATTTTACACGTGTAATTTTATACTTTTCTCATTTTACTTAATAGGATATCTTGGTAATTACTCCATATCATCACTTAGCATTCTATATCAAGCTTTAAAACAGCTGCATAGTATTCCATTGACTGGTTGTACCATACTTTATTTAATTACTCCTCTAGTGATAATATTTAGGTTGCTTCCAGTGTGTCTGAAGAGCAAAGAATTTGAAACAATTTAAGTGTTCAAGGAATTCGTTAAATCAACTCTAGTGTATGATATAGTGTAGTCTTTTAAAAATGATGTAAAAGTACATTCAATACTATAACAAAGTGTTCCCTATGTCTTTTTACAGGAAAAATGAGTTACAAATTAGTTTGAATAGTTGACTCCTGATGCGTAAAAAAATAGGAGCAGGCATGCATAAACTAGGTATGAAAGGCTGTGCACTAAACTGTTAAACTGTTAACAAAGCTTCTCTCTAGGTGGTTGCATAATAGGGTTTTGAGTCGTTTTCTCCATTTTGCTTATGCATATTTTCTAAATTCTCAAAAATAAATGTATATTGCTTCAATAATAGGAGAAATAATACAATAAAGGTTAATTTCTTTAAAACAAGTTCACGTGCACCCTGTGCCATGGCAGCCACACTCTCCTGTCCCTACCGTGCTTATGGCATTCTACTTATGGTGGGGAAATAGCTGTAGGGGAGGAAAAATAATTTTCCCTCTACGCTTCTAGGAAGATATGTTGGGGATGGAGGTGGGACACAAGTGCACAGCTTCACACACAGTTATCAGCAACCCACTCCTCACACTGAGGATCCAGCCAGGCAGTGCCTCCAAGAACTTTCTAGGTTCTTGGCTGAGATCCCTCCTCTAATAGAAGACATTGATGGGAGAAAAACAAACAGAGGTTTAATAACATGTATACCTCCTGTATATATGAGAGAGACCCAGGAAAACTGAGTAACTCTCCAAAATGGCCTAAGCCATCTCCTTAAATAGTATCTACAGCTGTCATTGCCTTCTTCATGGATAAGAGTTTCTAGAGATTGGGTCATCCTCTTCCTGGTGCAGAGAGGGAGATACCCTTACAAATGGAGATTTCTTTTATAAATGTAAATGTCCCTCACAAAAGGGTAACTTCTATTCATTTTCAAAGCTTTTCCTTTGTCTGCTCTTTCCTAAAAATAGTCAGTTTAAGATAATCCTTATGCCAAAGACACACATTTTCAGGTGACATATTCTGCTCCCCTTCACAACGAACCTGGGCCTTGCACTGTGTGAGCTCCCAGTCCAACCAGTGAGAGCAGGGAAGGCAGCTACACCAGAGAGGCCAGAGACTAGTGTGGGGAAGTAGGAACTGACCACTCTTTGAGGCTCACACATGGAGTGCTGAGGGGGACCAAGCAGAGGGAGCAATCCCTAAGGAGTGAAACAACAGTAGTCAGGGAAGGCTTCACAGAGGAAGTGGAAACTGGAAGAACAGTATGGAAGAACAGTAGGATTTGCAAAGATTAAGAGGAGGAGGGTGGGATTCCTTCAGGCCCTGGCAGTATTTGATAAGGCAGGAGCAGTAAGGTCTGCTGTTTTGTCACATCAGCTGATTGGTCAGCTGGTCACCAAAGAGGTGTTCTGAGTGACTGAGATCATTTGCTTTGCAATCTGACACATGAGTTTAAATTTCAGCTCTGTCATTTACTGGATATTTGCCTAGGGAAGTTAACTTTTCCAAACCCCGGTTTCCTTGTCTCTAAAATGGGAATTATAACAGTACCTACCTCATCAGGTTACTGTGAAGGTTAACTGAAATAATGGATAAATATGACATAGCACAGTGCCTGACTGGCACATAGGAAAGGCTTAACATATGGTAGCTGTAATTATTATTAATCCAAATAAAGAAAACAAAATATGTCATAGTATTTAAAGATTTGACTTAATAATAATGAACTCATGTGAAAGAGATTCATAATTCTTAGAAGTAGATGGATTTTCTGAAGGTCTCTGAGGTGAGGTGGCAGAAAATTCTATAGCATATAGAACCCAAGCAGGTGTCTGAATTTCTAAGTGAGAGAAGAGAATCGTATGTAGGATGGTGGTTAAAAACATTGGCTTTGGACTCAGGAAGACAGAGGTTCATGTTTCTGGCTCTGACATATGCACTGTGTAATGTTGGCCAAGTTCTGCTTTAATTCTAGGCCTCAGTTTCCTCATCTGAAAGATGGGAGTAATGACACTCTCTACCCCTAGGGTTGTTAATATTAGGATTCAATGAGATAACACGGGTGAATTGCTTAGTGCCTGGTACTCAATTTGTGCTCGGTTCATTCATTGAACAAATGTTTGTAGAGCACTTACGATGTGCTGAGCTTTGTGCTTAGGCACTGGGACTATATTGGTGAATGAGACAAATGGGGACCTTGCTTTTAAGTAAAGTTTTCGGTAAATGAGAACTACCATTATGGCTGCCATTACTACTATACAGATATTCCTCACTATCTAGATATTCATTACAATAACTTAAAAAAATGTTTATCCCAAATTCACTATTCAAATTGAAAGCCCTCAGGTGAAAACGTTTGAGTTGCATGCGAGTCCCATCCAGAGGACATAGAATGTACCCCTCTCTGGATAGGACAGCATCTTGAGTTCCAACTGATTAAAAGCATTGTGTATCAGCACTATCATCTCCCCCACCATTTTCCTAAGAGTTTAGCCTTTCATGAGTCCCAGTATTTGCTTATTTCAAGTACCTGGGGGCACTATCAACCAAGGTCCACGTGGACCACATCTTGAGAATCCCTAACTTATTATTTCATTGTTTATTTATATTACAGTTTGTGTTCATTGGAGTTTAGGAAGAAAATATACTTTGTTTCTGAGGTTGTAAATTATTGCATCCCAAACATAAAAATACCTATTTATGAGTTTCTTAAGCGTTAAATAATTAGATATCAACATTTTAAATGCCTTATGTTACTAATACATACTTCATGGATGGATGTATATAGTTGTTTAAGAGTGTTTTAGTAATATTTAGGAAAATTGGTTGGGGTTTGTGGATGTTTTGTTATTTTCCCATTCAAAATAATGGAACAGAGGGTTCCATTTTATGTTAATTCACTATATAACATATTCTCAGTAATGTTTTATATTTCAATATGCAGAGGCACCTGTACTAGAACCACTACTACAATATTACTTCCACTCACTACCTAGTGCTTGCGAACTAATAATCGCTATCTACTGACTTCCACCAGCTACTGACCCCAGCATTGCATTTCCAGTCTCTACAGAAGCTAATGTTGCCCTTTTCCTCTTCTTTATTTGAGTATGGTAATGTGGTTGGGGGTGGGGTCTCCTCCTCAAAGTAAAAGATCGGAACCTTGTTGACCTTGTTGTGGCTGATGTCCAAGGAAGACTGTCTAAGGGTAAAGTGTACAACTTCAGTCACAAGTTTTTGTGGCTCTGAAGCCAAGCCAGGAAGACAGCGATCCCCAGAGCCAAGGCTGTTGGCAATGAGGAAGGAGACTTCACATGGAAAGGTGGCTAGGATGACCTTCTCCAGGGCACCAGCCACTGCCTGCTGTGTGTGTGTGCATGTGTGTTTGTCTAAGCATGTTGTCCCCTAGGGTATTGCAAAGGCACATGGTTGTTTTGGCAGGTATTGATAAGTACCTGAATGGGTAGACATAGAACAGAATTCTAGCTTTAGTTCTAGTTTTATTACTGATTAAAAATGTTTTTTAAAGGACCTGTTCCTGGTGAAAGGACCAAGAGCATGTTCCTTAGTTGAAGGAGTTTAGGGGAACACTGTCTGCAGTACCTCCTGGGGATGCGGTCAACATATAAAAGGCTCCAAGTAGTCCTACAGTAAAGAAACAGATTACTCTTTGCATACCAGGATTTTCCCACACGCTTTTTCTTGGCTCACAGAAATCTTTTCTGTGTGGCAGCCCGCTGAACACTATTCCACAACACGTGTTTTGAGAAACCCTCTTGTATATTGTTGTAGAATGCGGTATAGCAAATGCTAATGCACTTCCTGACCCACCCATTATCTTCCCACTCCCTCCTGCCGCATCTTTCCTTATGTTTTTCTCCTCCCACCCCATTCTTCTCTCCATCCCTATCTTTCTTCTCTTCCCTTCCACATTTATTGACACATTATTAAGAGATCTGATCATCACCGAAAGCATTTCAGTAGTCCCCTTTGCATTGATACAACGCTGAGGGCTGTCAAAAGGTGAATAACAAAATACTCTCTGACCCTTCCACTCAGGAGCTGTCAGTAGATCTGGGCTGGGTGAATATGCAGATTCTTATAACGTAAGTAATCTACATGTGAGCAAATGGCTGAACACATGGCATGTTCATGGAGGGGATGGGAGTAATCATAGTGAATTACGGCTACACCTTTATCAGTACCAACAACTTGCCAAACACAGCTCAGCAGGAAGAGAAGAAACACGATTGTTTTTCGCTGTATAATATATGCCATTGTACAGCCAGTGCTGTATTCTCAGAGGGACATTGTGCAATTTTCAGATTCTGCCACATGCTGCCTCCCTTGGGAAGCTGCACAAGAATTAGGAGGTATGGTTTCTAATGCCAGCTCAGCCGCGGACTTGCTGTGGGACGTGGAGCAAGCCACTTGGCCTCTCTGGGCCTCAGAGGAGGTTTCACTAGATGAGCTGGGAGTGGCCCTTCCCTTCCTGGTCTGATATTCTGTGATTGGTCTGACGGGATTGCTGTCCCTTGGTGGTGGCTTGGGGTGAGGTGGGAGATGAAGAGGAGATACTTCCTCTCAAAACCTGTTTCTGGTTTTGAAAAGCTCCTTCCCAAATGTCTCTTGTGAGGGGGGAGACTGACAGATTTGTAAGTGGGAGCCGATTGCTGGTGGGTGTTTGTGTGTCCATCTCCATATCTTGTTCCCCTCCCCCAAACTCCAGCACTGCTTTGTGCAATCAATATTGATTTTAAAGCACATTTGTTCAGATGCCATTTACATTCTGAGAGTAAGCTATGGTGTGGTAGTCAAGAGAACAACGTGTGATATTTACCTGGCACGGGAGATACCATGATCACAAAGAGAACGACGTGTAACAGTCGAATAACCATAGCAATCACTTATCTAGAATTTAGACATAGGCAGAGCTCCAGGAGAACTTAACATGTATTATCTCACTTTAAGCCTCACAACAATCTTGTAATGAAGGTCAATTCGAATTATCCCCATTTTACAAGTAAGAAAGCCAAGCCTTGCAAAGATTCCATGACCTGCCCAAAGTCACACAGGTAACTGGAGGAGCCAGCTCTCAAACCTAGCCAGGCTGACTCCAGAGCTCTTAACTAGTATGCTTTTCTTTTAACTGGATAAAACAGGTGCCCTGGAAAGTAATCAGTTATGGAGAGGGGAGGGATGGAAGGGGGGAAACACAGCCCAGGCTGAGGGAGCCCCGGGCTGGCAAACGTTCTCTGTCACACACTGGCTTTATGTAGAAGCATTGGATGCAGTGGTCTGCCACCTCTGTTGGAAACTCTGTTCTCTGGGAGGCTGGTGGGAGAAAAGTGGAAGGGCTCTGCAGTGGCCACATCAGGAAGCTTGTCCCAGTGCTGTCTGTACACATGACTGGCCAAGAGCTAAACCCTGAAAGATAACGAGCTTGTCCTTGGCACTTCCTATCCTCCTTTCAGGGCCCTTGTCCCTCTCTGATCAGCATCTGTCGGGAACCTTGTGTGCGTATGCCCCTTCTGGGATCCCAGGTCCCTTCATGCTGGCACTCAAACCATCAGCGTGCCATCCTCAATAGTTCCCTGTGCTCCAGATCTTTCCATCCTAATTCCTCCAGTTAAAAATCTCCTGATCCTACATCTATCATTGACTAAGGTGAAAATAGCAGTGGCTAACATTTATTAATCATTTTCTATGTGTGGGGCTCTGCTTTAGGCATTTTCATGCAGTATCTCATTTAATTCTTATAATCCTATGGACAGGCACTCTTATTGTGTCCACTTGACAGTGGAAGTCACTCAAGTTCAGAGAGGTTACTTGTCCAAGGTCAACCAATCAGTAAGTGGTGGAGAAAGACTCACACCCAGGTCTTTCTAACACCAAAACCCATGTCGTGTCCATGTCTGTTAGTCTATATTACCTCAGAAGTACTATGTCAATAACCAGAATACCGTCTGCCTGGTTGGATGTTACTTTCCTATACAGGATATACATGATACGATTCCTCAAGATTGAAAAAAAAAAAACCTCATTTTTTTCTCCATTCCTTCCTTCAACTCATTTGATCTAAACTTAACACATTTTTCTATTTGCCTCCAGAGTTTACACTCACGTGTGATACTTACTGTGCCCTAGCTTGATTAATTCAAACTTTGAGTACTGCTAAGTTTTCTTAATCTTGCCCTGATATTCTTTCTGTTGCTCTTTCATATTTTTTTTTCTCTCAACAAGAACTGCTTGGCATATCCCTCATAATTCTCTTACTGGCTTTTCCTCATCCTCGTCGCCACTCACTCACAGGTGGGATTCATTTGCTGTCATGCTATTCTTGTGAGGCAGGCAGTACTATTGATATTGGCCCCATTTGATAGATGAGGAAACTGAGGCTCAAGTGGCTTAAGTGACTTGCTCCAGTTGGAAGGTCTTCCCTAGTACTATGAGGTATAAGCAAAAGTAGGGCTTGAGAGTGCCTGAGATATACGGGGGCTTCTAAAATATAATTCTGACTTAAAATCACACCATTTTCTGGGTGTTTTCACTAAAGCACCAGGACTAGACTGGGATAAGCTGGGTTAGAGGCCTCTAACAGGCCGCAAATCTATTCAACTGGGTGAAGGTGAGTTTGATACTTTAGGCATCATTCAAATATAGCAAAGTAAATCGCCTGCCACTCTGAGACAAAGCCAGGATGAGACTTGGTAGTTTTGTAAAACAATGATCTTCTTACTCCTGGGCTGGATCATCCTGATACCCTAATGAATGCAAATGTCAAAGGAAAACACAAGGCTAACAATTCATAGACATTGGTGCTATGAAGAATGAGCTGTTTTGGGTAAGACCCCACCTTTTTCTCAGTACTTAGCTTCACAGTATTCTAGAAGTAGCAATTTTAGTTCTCCGAGTAGATAAAGGGCTAGTAAGTAGGAAATCTGAGAACAGGTCAGGCCTAGGAGAAAAAAGAGCATCTTTCATTTTCTGCTGGATACCAGACACACCTTCCTGGTCAGATTTCTCCATTTAAGATTTTATTGGAATTCTCTCTATACATACTTGTCCTATTGCTTGGCAGGTAGTAGATGTTTGGTAAACAATGGCTGTCTAGGTGGATGAGTGGATTTGAGCAGCTGTTGTATGTTGATTGCTTGTTCTGGATAATCATTCAACGTGCTAGCCTATGCTGTCCTTATCAGGGACACCATAGAGGCCATATTGCCCAAACCCTAGACATAGTAAACCACTTCACATGGTATGGAAAGGCAGGGGGTTTAGGGTGATTCTAATAAACAAAAAATAAAACTTCCTCCTATTACTGAGTACCTTTCAAATAAGTACTTGGCTTCCTGTTGAAATGCAAATGCTCCTGGACTAGATGTAAAGTGTGGGTGTGCTTGTGCTTCCCTGCCTGTGCTTCTCAGATTGACCTCACAAGCAGGGAGAGTCAAAGCAGCCGCATAGCACAGGGAAATCAGCTCGGTGCTTTGTGACCACTGGGAGGGGTGGGATAGGGAGGGTGGGAGGGAGGGAGACGCAAGAGGGAAGGGATATGGGAACAGATGTATATGTATAACTGATTCATTTTGTTATAAAGCAGAAACTAAAAAAAAAAAAAAAGCAATAGGTTAAATAAGGCACATCTTCCTGGAGTGTCAATTTTTACTCCAAGATTTGAGGGAAGGGAAGTTAGGTGAGTTTAGATTATTTAAACCATCATTTATATATTGAAGCAAGCATTAGTATCTGTATTAGTCAGCTAGGACTGCCATAACAAAATACTATAGACTGGGCGGCTTCAACAACGGGAATTTATTTCTCACAGCTACGGAGGCTGAGAAGTGCAAGATCAATGTGCTGGCTAGTTTGGTTCCCCAGTGAGGAGCCTCTTCCAGGCTCACAGATGGCCACATATGTCCTCATGTGGCAGAGATAGAAAGCAAGCTCTCTTATTATAAGGGTACTAATCCCATTGTAAGGGCCCCACCTCCATGAACTCATCCAACCCCATGTCCAAATATCACCACATTGGGCGGTTAGGGCTTCAACTTATGAATTTGGAGGGTAGACACAATTCAGTCCATAGCAATATCTAGTAGAACAGACTGTTAAATTCATATATTTTTCTTTTGTTTTACAATAAAACAGGAGACATCGAAATAATTCCAATCTTGCAACAAATCACTTCGGGCTATACCTCTGATGTCCTGGGGGATATTTTTTTCCTTCTCCTCTGCCCAGGGGTGCTTGAGGTGAAGTTTAAGAACTGTCAGGGTTGCATAAGCTGCTCCAATATGAATGGTGCCACCTGGAGTTGTGCCCAGAAGAAGGCTTAAGCCCTATGAAGCTGTTAGGAGTAGTTCATACCTGGATATAAATGAAATATCTGAGAGGAAATTTTGGTGACCGTGAGTAGAAGCAGATGTGATAAGGCTGAGAACAGGAGAACACTGAGGGAGAAGAAGGGAAGAACTGAGAAGCTGTGGCCCTTGATCATTATCTTCCCCAGTTTCAATTTGTTTGGGGGAGGGCTGGCCTTCCTGGGACCTCTTTCCCATCTAATTTCCTGATAATTTCATAGGATGTCAGCTGTACTTCTAAGATGGCCCTCTGATGAGTCCTAGGGAAATAGATTAATCACTAGATCCCAACAGGTTTTGTTTCTGGGGCTGGGAATGAGGGGTATTGGACAAGAATCCCAACGCAGTACTCTTTAAACTTTCTACAAAGCACATGTGGCCAAGATCACTGAGACTTCCACCCCCACTCATATTCAGTAAGCAGTATCCAATAAGCACATATTTCCTTCTTTACTCCATGCAAGTCAGAATTAAATGCAACTTATTAAATGGTATCCTCCACTTATTCATGTATTTAGGATTTCCTGAGTTTTGCTTTAAAATCTTCCTCGTAGGTGCTTTGGCCTGCCTAACTCATGCTACTTCCTTGATTTGTATAGTTTTCACGTTTACTTCCTTTCAGTCCCTTTATCCCATCCTCTGCTTTCACAGACACCCTCCCCTTTGGTACCGCCGTGCACTTAGAAAGGCCTCTCGCTCCCCTCAAAGTGTTTGCTCTGACTTTTCCAAGTTAAACCACTGTTTCTTATTAATTTCATTCACTAAAAGTAATTGACACAAGACCTATGGTATCCTGTCCACCAAGGCAACCTTAGTTCACTTGAAAGAACTGCTTCCTTTATAAAAATCCATTCATTCTCTTAGCAATAATATTAACAATAGCAACATTAGCCACCATTCAGTGAGCACTTGTGTTATATTTCTTTTCACATTTAATCTTGCAAACAACCTTATGTGGTAGGTATTAGTGTTCTCATTTTAGAGTTGAGGAAACTGAGGCTCAGAAGAAATTTGCCCAAGGTTTCTGCTAGAAATAGTCCTCTATTCAAAAATACCTCTGCTGCTAACTTGGTACAGAGTCATTCCTTGGGTATGTAACTAAAATATTTATATTCCTGGGATAGGTAACCCATTAGCCTCTTTTCAGGCAGCAAAATGTCATCATTGCAAGCACAGGTCATGGCATTGGACAGATTTGGGTTTGATTTATGGTTCTGCTGGGTGACTTTGGAAAAGTCACTTTATCTCTCTTGATCTGTTTCTTTTTCTTTAAAACAGGGACAATAATTCCCATGTAACAGAGTTATTATAAGAACTCAGTGAGATGGTATCCATAAAGTACTAACAGAGTAAGTGTTCAATAAATGACAGCTTGTCATTAAAAATCTAAGATTCAGATTGGAAATAATACAGATCCTGCCAAATAAGGAGTAGAGCTTGACTTCCAGCTGTTAAAGAACTTAATGTATTTTGGAGAAAATACCTCAGAATTCCTGGGAGAACTTTGGAAAGATTTCACATTAAAGACTGTGTTCTTTCCCTTAAGGAGTGAGGCACTATATTTAGAAAACAATTTGACCTGGTTTAAGAGGTCTTGCTCTATAATTTGAATAAAGCCCAGTTGTGTCATGGCCCCATCTATCACAGTGTTATGATCAAAGGAAAACAAGTCCCACGTCCAAACTAATCAAAGTACAGTTAAAATCTTCACAGCAAGCTCCTTCTAAAGTGCCAAAGACAGAGTACATTCATAAGGAACAGAAAGAGTTCTTCAAAAATCCCCTTTGCCACTTCCTGTACTCTCAGTTTTTTCCACACACCACAGCTGTGACCAGGTCCCATTTCTCCCCAGCTGCGTCTCCCTAAACCTTTCCTTCAAATGTAGCCCAAGGAGACACATGTCTTTCTCCCGACCCCCACCCCTCTTCCCTAGATCAGCTCTTTATTTTGTAGTTCCACTTACCCAGATTCTACATCAACAAGGAGAGCTTAGAAGATGCACTCAGTGGCCTGACCACTGCCAGGGAATGTGAGTTTGTATGTGGGTAGGGGATGGAGGGGAGTGTAGATTGGGAGGTAGATTGCAAACACTTATCATTTAATGGCTTCTAGATTTGTAGCAATTTAAGTCAATTGAAATTTTACACGTACTAGTTAAGATATGGCTCCTTAGACTAAAAAGTACCTTTTTTCTCTTTTGGATAGGAATTTAGCAATTAACAGATATAATACCAACCTTTGGGACTATTTTCGTTGGTAGCTATTTATGTTTTTTAGAAAAGAATATATATATTTTAGTAAAAAATAATCTCAAAACCCAGTCGTGGTGGTTGGGGAAGATGATAAGATGGGCTTTGAGTGGTGACAAGTTTGGAAACCTCTGATTTGGTGCTCCCCACCGTACACATGATCTTATGTAGTCCTCACAACACCCTGTGAGGTGGATGCCATTATTTCCATTCTGCAGGTGAAGAAACTGAGACTTATGGAAAGAAATGTGGTATGTTGCCTAATGTCACTCAGTTTACAAGCAATGAAGTTGGGGCTTGGTCCCAGAGCTGTATGACTCCAAAGTAGCAAGAGGAATAAAACAAAGTTGCCCATATAGTTCCTTTACCCTCACACCCACACTTTTCTCTCTATCTCAATTCCCCACCCCAATAAAGATGTTAAAAAAAAAGAAAAGAAAATGTATATCCAATCTGAGAGGAGTAGGCTGAAAATAGGTATGGTAATATGAAGACCAAACCCAGTTATAGAGCTTGCAGATGACATAAGTTTGGCAAGAATTGGAGGAAGAGGAGATTGATTAAGGTACACAGGAACTAGCAAAGGTCATCCAAGTGACAAAGTCATAAAGATGGATGCCACAATAACAATCATTCATGTATCCACCACCTAGTGCAGGAAGTTAAACATTAACAATACATTTGAAATCCCTGTGTAACCCTACTGCCATTTTAGGAAGAAAAACTCTACTGAATTTGTCTTTTTTTATCATTCCCCTCCCCGCAAGAAAAAGATGGATGCCAATGGGAAATTTGAAAGTACCAAAGAGAAAGGGCAGCAAGGCCCACTAGTAGGTGAGTATTCTCAGCGTTGAATTTAGAAAGGAAAGAGATACCAAAAGGAAAGTGGGCAAATTTTGAATGCCTTCCATACACCAAGCACTATAATATATTTAAGTAAAGCTTACGTTATACTAATAACTTATCTACATATTGCTTATCTCACAACAGTCCTGTGAGAAAGAAATTTATCATCATTTTACAGATTTGCATTCAACTCTCCAGACATACAAATGCCAATCACTGGCTAGGGTAAAGAAACTGAGATTTGGAGAGATTAGGTACCTTGTTAATCCCTGGTAGAGCCTTGAACCCAAGTCTAACTGGTGCTAAAACCCACTTTCCAACAACACACTGGGAAGTTTAGAAGTTAAGAAAATAAGGTAAAACTAATCAGGCAATTCCCAGCACTAGTTTTCCTGAAGTTATATAGAACTCCCTAACACCATATGTAATCCTAGTGTGGGGACTTTTGGGCCCTGGTTGGCAGGAGCTCATTTCCCTTCACTGTTTTGTTGGTGGTTAGGATAAATACTGTGGAACAACAGAGATGCTGGCACCTATAAAATGGGCAAAAGGGACAAAGAAGTAGATGATTCAGTAGTGATGAGGAAGGTGATCCAGGTGAAGAGTATATAAAGGACTTCTGAGATTCTTGTGTTACTGAGAATTGGTAGGTTGTGTATGTTGGAAATTTTATGAGCTCTGGCAACTGGACAGATTGTAAATGTGAAAATATTTAAAATGATACAGTTAGTTTAAAACTTATTACTATTTCCATATCTGCTCTTTCATTGGAGCCTCACAAATTGTTCGTTTTCCTCATCAATGTGCTCTTTATAAATATAGGACATTATTACTGAGGAACCTGTCCCACCAGCCCAGTTTTTCTCACACTCTCCTACGAATTTTCAGGCCTTCCCAAGCTTTTCTCCTATTCCATGCACACTCCATTTCTGACCAAGATCCTTAGGGTGATCTTGAAGGAGAGGGATCCTTGTTTCTTCTATCTTCCTTGTGCACCTTCAGACTCTTAATTCCATGTCCCCAAGATTCTGGGCTCTGCAGCTTTAAGAACATTTCTTTTTATCGTGAAACTTGGAAGTTGTAAAATAATCATGGACTATCATTGGCTGTGATAAATGTTTTCCTGTTACATGGAAAGTAAATGTGGAGTGGCAGCCCTTACAGCAAAGCCTCCTGAGGAGAAGCCAGCAGGAGAACAGAAGACTTCTTACGGCTGAGGTGAGAAAGCTCCAGAAGGTAGGGCAGGAGTGGGGGCAGAGGTGATCAAGTCAGGGAGCTCTCACTTCAGGAACCAACTGACTAGGAGTCGCAAATGAAAATGGTGCACAGTAGATCCAGCAGGCTCCTTTGGCCTAGATATCTCTTCAGGGAGTGCTGAAGAGAAGGTTATTAGTGAAGGGGCCAATGTGGAGCAGTTTGATCCATAAATGAAGTCCATGGTTTCCTTGAGTGGTTCAGGGCCTCTCAAATTTTTCCACCATGGTACCCTAAAGGGCAGAACCAGTAACCTTCCTCACCCCTCCCCCACCCCTCCCCCACTACTACAGTCTACAAGATTGGGGACAAAGTACAAAGACAGTCTCACGTAGAAAATTTATTTGAAGTCTACTGTTTTCTTTTAAAAATTTATGTGAATCTGGTACTCTATCTCTTGTTTATTTCATTTTAATTTGATTACCCTTTAGCCTCCTTCCCCCCTTCCCATTTGCTTCCCCCAACATAGGAAACATGCTCATGTGTTTTAGTGTATCTTTTTATTTGAATTATTCCAAAATGTATTGTTTTACATGCATGCATTTTAATTCATGCAAATGGTATTTATTATATATCTCTTTTCAGTTCTTACATTTTTATTTCTCAGCACTGTGTATGTGAGAGCTGCCCATGCTCTTTGTATACATCTAACCTGATGCTACTCACTGAGGCATTACACTCCAGTGTGTATATCCACCGTATTTTACCTGTCTACCTAGAGATGAACACTCAGATAGCTGTCAACTCCCCACCTCCCCGGGCAGAGATGCAGGGAACATCTTTGTACATGTCCCCATATGGACCCATATGAAAATTTATTTGGGGTATATACCAAGAAGAGAATTGCTGGCCCATAAAGTATATGTGTTTTCTTCATTAGACTAAGTTCTGCCAGATTGTGCTCCAGAAAGGCTGCACCAGCTTTGACTCCCACCAACACTGGAGGAGAGTTTGTTCCTCTTTTCCTTCATCCCTTCCAACCTTTTAGCAGTATCCAAATTTCTGATTTTTGTCAGCCTGAAAGGTGTAAAGTGATAGTCCAGTGAATATTTTAATTTGCATATTTCTGACTATGAACGATTCATGTTTATATTAAATGACCAATCCATAGTAAAGCTGATGCACCAAGAATCAAGAAGGGTCAAGTTGATCTTGTTGTTTCCACTTCCTCTCACATACCTGGATCTACTCCCTGGGTTAGGCATATATCATTTGGGGGAGTACAGTTACTAGCTGTGTGATCTTGAGAAAGTTGCCTTCTTTCTCTGGATCTCCATTTCTTCCTCTATAAAGGAAGATTGGACTAGATAATCGCACAGAGCCCTTCAAGATCTAACATTTTGTGATTCAAGTGATATCATCTTGAACCATCAAATGCTGCATTACCCCTTCTGTATTAAATGCTCCCTCAACTAAAAACATCCATTCAGTTCATTTTTCTATGTAGTAGCAATTTACTCTCCACTAACTGTCCATATCTTTCTCTCCCACTTCTCCCAACAAGGGAAGTAAACTGCCTCTTTACACTCTCTCACTAGCATGTGAACAGAATGGTGCCAATTTGTTCCTGCTGTTCTTTAGTCCCCTGCACAGCATTTGCCCAAATTGCAGACCTATCAAACTTGGCTGCCCCGTCAGAACAAGGGGAAGATTAAAAGATAGACTTGAGCTCAGCCACATGCCGCTGTAAATATGAAATGCAAAGGGGGCTAATAATATGACATTATAGTTTGACAATCACATGGTACTCATCATCCTTGGCACGAAATAAATGCTATTTATGCCCCTATTTTGCAAGGGGGTGAGGAGGAACAAGTCATTTCTAAACGTTCCCTGATTCAGGGAAAGAAAATAAATTTACAAAAACTAAACAAAGTCTCTCAAAAGCTCAGTAATGAAATATTGGGTTGAAGCATATGACACTGCACATTTTGTAGGTAAAAGCCAGTTAAATATCAGCAAATTTATATGGTTCAACCTAGTAGGTGTGGAATAGTCAAAATGTCTCTTAAAAATTCCGGAGGGGTCATTATCAATGACTTCATTATTACTACCCTCATCCTTTTCTAAATAAGACCAACATATATTCTTTGACTTGTAGACAGGGCATAAACAGAGCAAACTGTTGCTTTCTTGATGTTGAAAGACTGTAGTGGAGAAGAAAAGTCATCCTTCTTCCAGCTAGACCATGAGCTCTCCCTTTCCTAGAATATTTTGAGTATTTGCAGTCCATGTCACTCACTGTAGTCCTGCCCCCAGGGCTTGTTGTCTCAGGTAAATTTGTTTATCTAGTTTTTTTTTAATTGACATATAGTTAATTTGCAATGTTGTGCTAGTTTCAAGTGTATGGCAAAGTGATTCAGCTATACATATATATGTGTATTCTTTTTTAGATTCTTTTCCATTATAAGTTATTATAAAATATTAAGTATAGTTTCCTGTGTTATACAGTAGGACTTTGTTGTTTACCTATTTTATATATAGCAGTGTGTATCCTTTAATCCCAAACTCCTAATTTATCCCTCCCCCTCCTCTTTCCCTTTGCTAACTGTAAGTTTGTTTTCTATGCCTGTGAGTCTGTTTCTGTTTTGTAAATAAGTTCATTTGTTTATCTAGTTTTAAAGCACCAGGCATGCGCAAGGATTTGGGAGGAACTACTATTTGTTAAGTATGTGTCAGACATGGTACTCAGCATTTCACATACACCATCTATTCTAACCTTAACAGATGGCCGAGAAAATCACTTTTATATCCATCGTATAAATGAGGAGGTTCAGGCACAGAGGTTAAATAACTTGCTAAAGGTCACACAGCTAGTAAGAGGGAGCATTGAGGCTCATACTCAGGTTTGTCTGATTCCAAAGCTTATACTCTCTTCGATGTTTCATTCTGCTTTTTATCATGGTCTTGAATAATTTCTAACAACTTTATTTGTGAACAGTGCTTCAACAACGACATAGGAAGTTGCTAAAAGGCAAGAGCTCTTGTACCTGAATCAGCTGACCATCGGTGCCCATTGTAATTACATTCAGCTCTTATCTTACAAGTATTTATTGAGCATCTGTGTATGTCAAGCAAAACACCACCACCACCACTTCTACAAGCAACCCTCATTTACAAATAGCTTTTTGACTTGGGTTTCACTTTACCCCTACCCCCCAGGTTGCCTTCTGCCATGTATGCCAGAACCTATCACAGTCTTTCTCAATCCTGTACCTCAGAGACTTGGAACATGCTCTTCCTCTCTCTGGAATATTCTTCCCCTCAGGCCAAATGTCACCTCATCATAGAGCCCTTCCTTAACCACCTGATCCAATATAGAAGTCCCTGTCACTCCCTGTGTCCTATCCTTCTTTGTTTTTCTTCATTGCACTTATCACCATCAGATTTGTTTAATGCCTATTTTGTTCAACATGTATTCCCAGCTATCTAGAACAATCTCTGGCACATAGTAGTTGTTCAATATTTGTTGAATGAATGAGGAAATAATTTCCACAGTTAAAGGAGATTACATGTCCTTATGTTCATTATGCCATCAGCATTTTGATGAGTGAAACAAAATATGTATGATTGGGTTATTACATAAAATTAGTAATAATAATGTCAGATTGCTTTTGTTAAGAGCTATTTTTCCCTTACTGAAGTACCTATTCTCCAGTTTCTACTTATTCTTTATATGGCTTCTCATTTACCAGCTTCTCAAAGTAAGACACTTGAATTACATGGTATACTCATTATAGCTGATGGGATCTCAATATCTCCCCCCAACTCAGGCAACGTTACCTTAATTACTCTTTATAAAATCTCACCTTTTAATATCTACAAAAGATATTTCTCTTTCAGAAACTTTCAAGCCCTGGGTTATTGATTACTGACAGCCAGATTTCATAACAACCTTTAAATAGGAACCTGAATGAACTTAATACAATTATAATCAGCCCAAGAACAAAAAATGAGAGGGGAGGAAGAGGGAGAGAAGATTCTAAAGTCTTCTTGGTTCTTCCAAAGGTCAGCACCATAGACCAACAGTGAGATTTCCTACGTGGGAGCTCAGGAAAGATCTACTGCAGGCTTGGTCTGAGCTAGGCATGCCCAAGGCCTATGTGTAGGGCCTTTGTTGTGAGGGCAAGGATCAAAAAGTCAGATTTTGCAGCCAGATTCAACCTTCAAAGACTAACAGTTTATTATAAGGGTACCTAATCTTTGAATGTCTCTTCTGGCCCCAATAGTGAGGAGTATTGAAAGTCCTAGACTTTGTAAATTCTAGTTCTCTGCCCTCTTCATACGTGACCAAGTACCTGCTGTTTAGTCAGATAATGGATTCCCTTCCTTGTTCTCTCCCTTGCTTTTACTTCTACTTTTCTTCTTTGTCTTCAGTTGAAAGACAATTCAAAATTTCAACAGCATAGACAAGGTCAATGGACATACTGAAGTAGCTGTACACTGTGCCCTTTCCTTCATGTGTAGAATATTCTCCATGGTGATAGAAAGGTTAGGCAGCAAAACTTTAGGAAAAGCATTAAGTAAGTTGCTTTCTGGGGAACAAAATGGTATCTTAGAGAGATAAAGAGCAGCTGTGATTAATGGTTGAGGTAGAGAAAAAGAAATAGTGAGGTGATAAGGGGCGTAGAAGTGACCAAAAGCTGTTAGCTGGAATGTATCTGGATTTGGAGCTTAAGGTAGATATCTTCTTGACTCTAACTATAGCTAATATTTTTATTAACTATAAGCTTCAGCTTATGGCATCAAGCTTACATTAACACAATTGTCTTAAATTTCAGTTTTCTTACCCACCCCCTAAACTAGTATCAATGAAAATCAAATCTCCTCACATATACTCGTCTTTAAACATCTCCAAGTATTTAATTGCATAGGAAGGAATTTACCATTGTTCCTAAAAGAGGGTGGGAAGTAGTGGCATTAGTGCAGCCCAGGAAAGGTAATGGTTATTAGATACATTAAACAATAGAGGAAGACTGAGCTTTCTATCAAAACAACATTCACCTCATTGCCCAAGTTTTGTAAGACCTATTTTCAAGGAGCTATTGCTTCTCTCTATGTACCATGATGACCGTCTGCTGGATGGTATTTTCTGGGGTTATGGACTCACAAATTGAATAGGGAAGCTTCCCTAGATATAATGAAAAAAATAAAAGTGATCAGTATGATTTGCCACTCACCTATTTCTTCTGAACCTCTTGCCTCCATATAGCATTTTATTAAAATATTAAAGGAAACTAACATTTACTGAATGCCTACAAAGAGAAAGGCATTGGGCTAACTACTTTTATATATGGCATCTTATTTAATTCTCCAGTAACTCTAGGAGTTACTATTAGGCCAATTTTGGAATGAGGAAACTCATGGACAGAGAGATTAGTAACTTGCTCAAAGTCAAACATGTAGGTAACATCAGAATTGGGAGTGAATCCAGGTATTTTGAGTCTAAATCCCACATATTGGTTTTCTTATATACTCCCTTGCTAACCATATGTTTCAATAAGAGTGAACATTTAAAATATTATTTAAATGAATAAAAACTCCCAGCCACAATCAGAAAGTGATCAAAGACTATTTAATCCAACCATGTTTTATCTTCCAGGTTAGACTATAATACTTCTTCCAACCCTTAATTTTATGGGCATATGCAGGATTCTGGGGGACTGCCAGTAGTTTGAAATCAGAAGATCTTGAACGTATAGCTTTTTCCACCTAATAGCTTTGTGGCATTTGTAGCGACTAAATAAGTCTAAATTTGCTAGGTGAATTCTATATGAAGCTTCTTATTGTCTCTATAATCCCACCTAATCAAAGTCATTCTCCCCCAACCGATTTCAATATCATACATCAAAGTAAAATAAGGACATAACATTTTCACTAATGACTTGCCTGAAGTTAAGCTGTTTTCAGATTTTTGTTGTAGGAAGTTTCTAAGAACGATTATATATGTATTCCTATTTCCTATTACTAGAGTCTTATAGTCTTATATAATTTATTTTTATTCTTATGATCTTTTCAGTTCACAAAGCAAAGCACATTCAAATAAGCTTTCTCATTTGACCCTTAAGCTAGCTGTGGTGAAAGGTTGATTTATCCAAGGTAACAGTCAGGTCCCCTGATTCTCAGTCTCTTGGTAAAGTTCTCCTACCACATATCAGAAAATGAAGACTCTACAGGTAATGTTAGTGGATATATGTTGAGGGCTTACTGTATACTTGGCACTTTTTCCTTAGCAATGTATGTGTGGTATCTCATTTAATCCTCAAAAAAATTATATGAGGTACTTTCATCTTCCTTGTTTTAAAGGTAACAACTGAGGCACAGAGAGGATAGGTAACTTAATTATGATCACAGAGCAAATGAGCAGCAGTTGTTGGATTTCAACCCAGGGTGACTGACTATAGCACCCAAACTCTTAACCAGCATCTGCAGCTATACCCCTAACACACTGAGTGCTTACTAAGACAGAAAGGTATAATTAAACATTTTAGTAAGATTTTCTTATTGCCTGGTTTGATTTTCAAAATTAATTTTTAATTTGATTTGTTAATGTCTTTATATAGTTTTATATGTTATACATATAGATGCAATATATAATTTTATATTAATGTGATCATAATTTGCAAGTTTATTTTTCCCTGTTTCTTTTTGCTTAGTTCTGCCTTCTGTTTTTTCCTTTCCATCACATAACCCATGTTACCCTTAGAATATATTGTTCCGTGTTTTCTTATGCTCATACACACACACACACACACACACACACAGACAGGACTTTGTCACTATTTAATGGGATCATATTGTACACACTTCTTTGCATCTTGCTTTTGTAAATCAAGAATACTTTTTTGGGCTTCCCTGGTGGCGCAGTGGTTGAGAGTCCGCCTGCCGATGCAGGGGACACCAGTTTGTGCCCCGGTCCGGGAAGATCCCACATGCCGCGGAGCGGCTGGGCCCGTGAGCCACGGCCGCTGAGCCTGCGTGTCCAGAGCTTGTGCTCCGCAACGGTAGAGGCCACAACAGTGAGAGGCCCATGTACCGCAAGAAAAAAAAAATAGAATACTTTTTGGAATTCTCTCCCAGTCATCTGGGATAACATTACCACATTAATTTTAATTGCTGTATATTATTCTATGCAGTGGATATGTGATAATTTATTCAGCCTTCCCTATAGTAGGGGCAATTCTCTAATTTGTTTTTATTTTTGTCAGTATGAACAATGCTGCAATAAACATGCTTGTGCATATGCATTTATTACAAAGGAATAAGCTATAAGGAATGGGACTGACTGCTGAGTTCAGTAACGTTTTCTTTTAATAGATGTCTCCAGATTGCTTTCCAAAATAGTTGTAACACTTCACATTTCCACCAGCAATATATGAGTATTATTGGTCCTTAAACTTTGCCAGTATGATGGATTTAAAGTACTACCTCATTTTTACTTTAATTTGCATGTCCCTGAATGCTAGTGAACTTTTTTGTCTTTACTCTTCTATGAATTGATTATTCATTACCTTTGCCCATTTTTCTATTTGGCATTTTTCTTCCAATTTAAAAGACCTCTTTGTTTATGGATAGCAATCTTCTGTCTTTCATCAGGAGTTTTAGTTTATGGTATTTTTGTTTATATTTTACTATATAGAAGTTTTAATTTTAAATGATCAAATATGTCTATCTTTTGATCTAAAATTTTTAGCTTTCCTAGATTTCTCATATACTCTATAGATTATAACATACAGTACCCTAGATTTCTCACAAGATTTTAATTGTATTATTATTTTTTAATATCAAAGAAGTTTAATATGCTGCAATAAAATAAGCGCCCAGGAAAAGCTCATGGAATAGACATCAATGTTAGAGAAATCCCTCCCACACATTTAGCTCCACACCCCATCCCTCAAAACCAAACCAGAAAATCTGAAACAACAAAGGAAATCCTTCCAAGCTTGGGTTTCAGTGAGGGCCCCTTTACCAATAACAAGAACACAGTTTCCTACATGGTCTAATAGGAAAGTAAAACAGAAACACAAAAAGTCCACAAGATGTAAACATTTAAGAGATTTGGTACATATTCAGAGTTAAAATAACTCCAACTTTTATAGCTATACATATTGTTTTAAAGCAACTTAATGTATTTTAAATTTCATATATATACTCTCAAAGGTTCTTCAGCTGAGGTATGTAAACATTGTCTAATGAAAAATTTTCAGTGTTTCAAACCAACAAATTCACAGCATATGTTGAATTTTCATCCATAAAAAACACAGTATTTTCCTACACTCACTACCATAGTGGAAATCCAGGCCCAAGGGATATGTGCTGATCATCCAGATTACCATTTGCAGTATTATTGCTGTTATTAATATTTTATTGAGATATAATTCACATTCCATAAAATTCTTTTAAACTGCACATATATAATGATTTCAAAGTTCATCTCTATTGTAGTTCATTCCTTTTCATGGCTGAATTAATATTCCATTGCATGGATTTTGTTAATATATGTATACAAGTTTTTCTGTGAATATGTTTTCAATTTTCTTGAGTATATACCTAGAAGTAGAATTGCTGGGTCATATGGTAACTCTGTGTTTCATGTTTTGAGGAATTTCAAAACTGTTTTCCAGAGAAGCAGGGTATGTGTCACCACCCACCAGCAGTGTATAAGGATTCCAGTTTCTTCACATCTTTGTCAACATTTGTTATTGTCTGTCTTTTTGATAGGCACACCTAGTGGATGTGAAGTGGAATCTCATTATGATTTTGATTTGCATTTCCCTGAAGACAAATGATGTTGAGCATCTTTTCATGTATTTGTTGGCCATTTCTATATCTTCTTTGGATAAATGTCTGTTCAAATCCTTTGACGATTTTTAATTCTGTTATTTGTCTTTTTATTATTGAGTTTTTCCCCCCATCCCCCAGCCCCTGGTAACCACTTTTCTACTCCATTTCTATGAGTTTGACTTATTTTTTTAAGATTCTACATATAAGTGATACCATGCAGTATATTTCTTTCTCTATCTGGCTCATTTCACTTAGCATAATGCCCTCAAGGTCCATCCAGGTTGTCACAAATGGCAGAAGTTCCTTCTTTCTTATGGACGAATAATATACCATTGTGTGTGTGTGTGTGTGTGTGTATACATACATCACATTTTATTTATCCATTCATCTGTTGATGGACAGGTTGTTTCTATATCTTGGCTATTGTAATAATGCTGCAGTGAACATGGGGGTGCAGATATCTCTTTGATATCTTGTACTGTATTCATTTCCTTTGGAAATATACACAGAAGTGGGATTGCTGGATCACATGGTAGTTCTATTTTTAATTTCTTGAGAAACCTCCACATTGTTTTTCATAGTGGCTGCACCAGTCTGCAGTCCCACTAACAATGTACAAGGGTCCTCTTTTCTCCACATCCTCACCAGCATTTATCTCTTGTCTTTTTGAGGATAGCCTTTCTAACAGGTAGGAGATGATATCTCGTTGTTGTTTTGATTTGCATTTCCCTGATGATTAGTGATGCTGAGCACCTTTTCATGTACCTAATAGCCATTTGTATGTCTTTTTTTTATTATTATTGTGTTTTAAGAGCTCTCTGTATATTCTGTATACTAGAATCTTATTAGATACATGATTTGTAAATATTTTTCCCATTCTATAGGTGTTTTTTTCACTTTCTTGATAGTAAGCTTTAATTTTGATGAAGTCCAAGTTATCTAGTTTTTTTGTTGTTTTTACATGCTTTTGGTTTCATAGCTAAGAAACCATTGCCAAATCCAAGGCACAAAAATTTACACCTATATTTCCTTCTAAGAGTTTTATCATTTTAGGGCTTGCATTTAGGTCTTTGAATCATTTTCAGTTAATCTCAGTATATGGTACAGAGTAGTTAATCTAAGTTCATTCTGCTACATGTGGATATCCAGTTGGCCCAGCACCATTTGTTGAAAAGACTAGTCTTTCTTCCACAGAGTAGTCTTGGTATCCATGCCAAAATCAATTGATGATAAATGTTAGGGTTTACTTCTAGACTTTTCAAATATATTCCTTTTATTTGTATAGCTATCCTATGTCAAACCACAAAGTCTTAATCACTATAGCTTTGTAGTAAGCTTTCATATACAGAAGTAGCTTTATAGTGAGTTCTCCAACTTTGTCCTTTTTCAAGATTGTTTTGGCTATTCTGGGTCTCATATGAATTTTAAGATCAGCTTGTCAATTTCTACAAAAACAAACAAAAAGGCTTTGAGAGGGACTGAGTTAAATCTGTAGATAAATTTGGTAGTATTGCCATCTTATTAATATAGTGTTCCAATCCATGAACATAGACTATCTTCCCACTTATTTATATCTTCTTTAATTTCCTTGAACAGTGTTTTGTAATTTTCAGTGTACAAATCTTGTACTTCTTTGGTTAAATTTATTACTAAATATTATATTATTTTTGATGCCATTGTAAATGGAATTGTTTTCTTAATTCCATTTTTGTGTTGCCTGTTTCTAGTGTATAAAAAACAATTGATTTTTGTGTGTTGATTTTGTATCTTGCGATTTTGCTGAATTCATTATTAGCTTTAATATTGGTGGATTCTTTAGGATTTTCTACATACAAGATGATGTCATCTGCAAATAGAAATAGTTTCACTTCTTCCTTTCCAATCTGGATACCTTTTATTTTTTTTACTTGTCTTATTATTCTGACTAGAACTTCCAGTACAATGTAGAATAGAAGTGATAGTGGACATCCTTGTCTTAGTCCTGTTCTTAGGAGGAAAGTTTTCAGTCTTTCATCATTAAGTAGGATGTAAGCTGTGGGGTTTTTGTAGCTGACATTTTTTTAGGTTGAAGAAGTTCCCTTCTATTTCTAGTTTGTTGAGTGTTGTTATCATGAAAAGATGTTGGATTTTTTTCAAATTTTTTTGTGTGTGTGCCTTTTGAAATGATCATGTGAGGTTTTACCTTTATTGTATTAACAAAGTATATTACATTGATTGATTTTCATATGTTGGACCAACCTTCCATATTTGAGATAAGTGCAGCTTGGTCATGATGTATCAGAGTAATACTGGCCTAATAGAATAAGTTACGGTGTGGTTTTTTTACATTCTTTTTTTGGGGGGGCAGGGAAGAGCTTGTTTTAATTCGTTCAATCTTTGATAGAATTCAAAAGTGAAACCATCCAGTCCTAGGTTTTACTTTGTGGGAAATTTATTGATTACTATTTCTATCTCTTTACTTGTTATTGGTATATCTAGATATTCTATTTCTTCTTTATAGACAGTTTCAGTAGTTGTATCTTTCTAGGAATTTTTTCATTTCATCTAGGTTATCTAATTTTTTGTTGTACAGTTGTTTGTAAATTTCCCTTATAATTCTCTTATTTCTTTACAGTTGGTAATAATGTCTTCTATTTAATTCCTGATTTTAGTAACCCAAGTCTTCTCTCTTTTTGTCTTGGTCAATCTAGCTAAAGGTTTTTCAATTTTTCATCTTTTCAAAGAACCAACTTTTGGTTTTGTTGATTATTGCTATTGTTTTTTAATTCTCTATTTCTTTTCTTTATGTTTTGTTTATAGTTAACTTCTCTCTGCTTGTGTTGGGTTTAATTAGTTCTTGTTTTCCTAGTTTTCTAAGGTAGAAGGTTAGGTTATTGATTTGTGACCTTACTTTTTCTTTTTTAATGTAGGCATTGATAGCTATAAATTTCCCTCTGAACACTCCTTTAGTTCTATACCAAAAGTTTTGGTATGTTGTGCTTTCATTTTCATTCATCTCAAATTAGCTTCTAATCTTCTTTGTGGTTTTTCCTGTTGTGGTCAGAAAATGTACTTTGTATGATTTCACTCCTTTAAAATTTATTGAGATTAGTTTCATAGCCTAACATTTGTTCTAGCTTGGAGGATGTTCCATGTGCACTTGAGAAGACTGTGAATTCTGCTGTTGTAGGTAGAGTGTTCTATAGATGTCTGTTAGTTCCACTGTAGTTGGTTTACTGTGTTGTTCAAATAGTCACTTTCCTTGTTGATCTTCTATCTAGTTGCTACACATTATTGAAAGTAGGTTATTGAAGTCTCCTACTAATTATTGCTCAGTTGTTTGTTTCTTCCTTCAGTTCTGTCAGTTTTTGCTTCATGAGTTTTGGCACTTTGTTAAGTGTGTATATGTTTACAATTGTTATGTTTTTTGATGGATTAATCCTGTTATTATTATAAAATGTATTTCTTTGTCTATAGTAACAATTTTTGCCTTAAAGTCTGTTTGATATTTTATAGCCACTTTCCCTCTCTTTAATTACTGTTTTAATGGCATATCCTTTTTCCCTCCTTTCACTCACAAACTGTGTCCTAAAATCTAAAGTATCTCTTATGATAGCATATAATTGGATGTTTTTATCCATTATCCCAATTTCTGCCTCTAATTTGAGTGTTTAATCCATTAACATTTGCTGTAATTATTGATAAAGCAAGATTCACATTTGCCATTTTGTGATTAGTTTTCTATATGACATATCTTTTTTGTTCCTATTTCCTCTATGAATACCCATTTTTACGTTAAATTGATATTTTCTAATATATTATTTTAATTCCCTTGTCATTTATTTTAGCATACTTTTTGAGTTATTATCTTAGAGATTCCCCAGTTACCTTAATTCACAAGAATTTTGTTTGGATTAATGCCAACTTATTTTCAATTGTATGCAAAATCTTTTTGAATACCATTTTTATCAGATTTTAAAATTAAAGTTTTGCTGATATTATAAAATGAATTGGAGAACCTCCCATTGTTTTCTATGGCCTGGAATCACTTACATAACATGGGACTATTTAATCTTTAAAGGTCATATAAAACTTGGTCATTAAGATTTTTATGCCCAAAATTTTATCTCTAATATTTTTGGATTATGATCAGAGAGTTCAACCAATAAAATCCTTATTTTTTCATTGTTTTATGGTTTTGCTTGTGGCCAAGTACCTGATTAATTTTGTTAATGTTCTATGGACATAACAAAGAGTGTATGTCCTCTGTTTGAGGAATGTAGGTTCCTATATATAGTTAACCAAGTTTGGTTTGTTGTTTTCTTCTATTCCTCTATATTTTTTGTTTACTGGAGCAGTCTGATCTGAGGAAGGTGTATATGTTCTCCAACTACAATTTAATTTTATGAAGTTTTCCTTTTATTTCTAATAGTTATTGTTTTGTGTAGTTTTGTATATACAAGCATGTGATTTTAAAAAAATCTTACACAGAGCTTGTGTTTGTTTGTTTGTTTATTTATTTTTGGCCGCACCGTGTGGCATGCGGGATCTTAGTTCCATGACCAGGGATCAAAGCCATGCCCCCTGCAGTGGAAGCATGAAGTTTTAACCACTAGACAGCCAGGGAAGTCCCGACAAGCATGTGATTTTTAGCATTACTTTAATATCCCTCTTATTCTGTTTTGTGCATTAAACCTTACATTCACTTTGGTATCATGATTGCCAGTTCTGCTTTTTCATTTTATCACTACCACCACTACCATCATAACTCCTAGATTTTGCTTAAATTATTTAGTACTTTTTGTTCTAAACTTGTGTTGCACAATATAGTAGCCACTAGCCACAAGCCGCATGTGACTATTTAAATTTAACATAATCAAAGTAAATAAAAATAAAAATTCAGTAACTCAGTTGTTCTAGCCACATACCAAGTTCTCAATAGCCACACATGGCTAATGGCTACTGTATTGAACAGCACATATATGGAGCATTTCTCTCATCACAGGAAGTTCTATTGGATAGCACTGCTCTAGACCAGGGATTAGCAAACTTTCTGTAAAGGGCAAGGTAGTAAACTTGTTAGGCTTGGCAGGCCTTGTTGTTTTTATTTCAGCTATCCAGCTCTGCTTTTCATGTAAATCAGAGATAATACATAAATGAATGTGTATGGCTGTGTTCCAATAAAACTTTTTATAGATACTAAAACTTAATTTCCTATAATTTTTACATCATGAAATATTCTTCTTTTGATATTTTTCAACAATCTAAGAATGTAAAATCATTCTTAGCTCACAGGCTATACAAAAATTGGTGGCAGGTCAGATTTGACATGTGGGCAGTAGTTTGCCAGCCCCTGCTCTAGACTCTTATAGAGTTTCTCTTAAAGTATGTCCCTTTTAGGTTGAGTCCTTATTAAACATCTTAAACATTCCCAGGCTATCTATCCTAATGTATGTATACCAATTCATCTCTTAATAATGACCATCTTCTGTTTCAACTTATTTGCAGAATTGGATAGATGGAAAATTATTCTTTTTTTATTCCAGAAAATGTTTTCTGTACTGCACTTGAACATCCTTCAGTGATGTTATTTTTTATTTAAGTTTTCATCTGTCCCTTCCAGTAACTCTATTTCACTGAGCATATATTCAGTTTGTTCCGCTTGATCTTCCTCTCTCTAGCTGCTGGGTACCTGCGATGAGGTTGTTACTTTTTACTGTCATCTCTTTGGGATTCTGGTAGGCAGCATGGCCTATGTGTCAGCAGTCCTGTGGTGAATGCAAAGTGCTCTTTAACGCTGTAAGCCAGGAATAGAGAAGTAGGTAGGGAGTATGGAATTGCTTACTGAGGCACTTGGAAGAATTCTCTTTGCTCTCTTGTTTTCTTCATACTCTCCTAGACTCAGGAGGAAAGGAAGGACTTGGATCACTTCTTCAGTTTCTTCTTGGATTTTTAGGAGGCAGGGTGACCTGCCAATCTCATGTAAGGCCAATATCAACCCTCTCTACAAGGATCCATAGCTTTGCAAAATCAAGATCTAGCAATTTACAGCCTTCACCTTAGGGGATCCATGATGCTGGTCTTCATACACTTATATAGTATTCAGGGGAGGGAGAAAGTCCTGTATCAACTTTCTTACTAGGACCTAACAAGGCCTTGCTAATACCCAGCTGCCCATGGTACCCATTTTGCTCAGTACCCATATAGTACCTATTTTGCTCAGAAGAAGCATATAGCTTGTAGTTAGGAACTGAGGAGAAAGGTGCTATATATTCAGTTCACCCTGTTCCCAGAATCCCCCTCTTCTAAAATTTAATTAAGCAGATCAGTTTGTCATCAGAACATATGTGTTTTACTGTAACACAGTCACTACACTCTAAATGAAATTTTTCTCTGTCTCAGGAACACAATTTGAAGTAATTAAATTAAACATGGCTAACAGAAAGTCAATTTATGTTGATAACTTAATTGAAGATGAATTCAGATGTCCTATGAAATATATTACTTAACATCATAATCCATATTGCACAACTCATCTGTTGATTTCATTAATTAATTTTTTGAATATAATAGAATGTTAGCTATTAGAAGTCATCTAGTCCAGTCTTATTTCTTTGACAGACGAGGAAACTGAGACCTGAAGAGTTTAAGTGATTGTGATGGAGCCAAGAATAGAAACCTCAATCCCACGGTTCCTATTGTAATGTCCTTTATATTATATCCCTCTGAGAATGAAAACTTTCAAGCTGCTTTAGCTAAATGAATGAGCCTCAAAATCATTTTAAAATTAAAGATTTTTCAATAGAGTGTTCCTGGTAATGGCAGGGAAGGGTTAATAGGACTGTCTATTCTATTATCATTTTAGATTTTAAAGAATATAGCTCCTTCCGAGATATGTTTCCTATGTCATGATTGTAGATAACTATCTATAAATCAATCAATAAATCAATATATAAATATAAACCAATTTATGTGTATGAGAGATGGTCTAAGAGCTGAACAGGTACAAAATATACAACATAACCACCAGTCAGCCAAACAACTACAGTGAGGCAAAGGGATAAAATATTGGTGGAGTCTAGAAGCTGAATCTGTGCCCAGCTGACCCTTCTTCCATGAAGCTCTCTTTGATTTGCCTCTGCTGGAAGTAAGCAGTGAGATCTTCTGGTGTCCCATATGGCTTATCACTGCCTCCGCCATCAGCTATGGAGATGTGTATTCACCTTATCTTCCTGGCTCTTTGGGGGCAGGGCTGGTCTTATCTGTACAGCTCCAGTGACAGGAATATAAGGGGTGCTCAACAAATGTCTGTCGAATGCATAAATGGGATTTAATTCCTGATTTTCCCTGGAAGCAGGTCCCACCTGTGGACACATAGAAAGTATTCAATGAACATGTGTGTAATGAAAAAAATATATATATATATGGCATGGCTCTTAAGAGAGCTTATATTCGAATTGAGGGTCAATATTATGAAAGAAAAAAATACAGTGTAAGACTTCATACTATAAGTAACATATGAGTATTCTAGATACTAAGAAATCTTGAAAGAGAGAAAGACCTCTGTGGGTTGAAGACATCAAAGGCTTCATGGGAGCAATAGTTTGAAGTCATCTTCGAAGGAAGAATATGATTCATAGCTAGGATAACTATATAATATGTTGTCCAAACCAGGACACTTTGAGAGTGAAAGAAGTCACCTTTAATTATTATATCAGGATAATAGGTATAAACTTAGATTGTCTGAGGTAAATGTGGACAAACGTCCTCCATATTCATAAAAGGAGAAAAGGGGGGAGTTCAGGGCATCCTAAATGAAGGGGATAGTTTAAAGAAAAAGGCAAAGATAAGGATGAACTGGGTGTGTTCTAGATAAAAAAAAAAAATAGTTCGTACAAGGCACAAGTATGAAAGAAGATTGAAAAGGGCCTTGAATGCTAGGTTTAGGAGCTTGATTTTATTCCATGAAAATAAGAACCGTTTAAGCAAAGGCAATTTTCAAAATATTTAACAATGAGCATGGCATGGGCCCTAACGATGAGAAGAGTAAGGACATAGCAGTGCATACCAGCTGAATAGCAATTGTGCATTTAAGATGTGGAGGCAAGAGAGTGACATGATGAAGTTGGCGTCTCAGAAAAATGAATGTGACAGTGATGTGCAGGATCAATGAGGAAGAAAGCAGGGACCAGCAAATGTGTTTTGTGAATGGCCAGGTAGTATATCTTTTAGACCATATGATCTCTGTTGCAACTATTCAACTCTGTCATTGTAGTCTGAAATCAGCATTAATTCATACGTAAACAAATAAGTGTGGCTGTATGTGAATAAAATTTCATTTACAGAAACGGAGAGCAGGATGGATCTGGTCTGTGGGCTGTAGTTTGCCAACCTGTGAACTGTAGGTAGAGAGACTGGTTAAATGACAGTTGCAATATCTCAGGCCCTTAGCCTGGGCTAGGGTTGTAATAGAGGGAATCAAAATAAAAAATATATACATATACAAAATCAAAAAATATTAAATAGTTATAGTTATCTAGATAATTTAGGTAAAAATCCATCTTTAGCAGTCTGAAAGAGCCAAATAATTCAGGATAAAGTGTTTTTACCTGTATTATCCAGATCACTTCTCCCCTTTGCTTTCTGTCCATGAACATAGTCCCAACTTTCAGAAAGTATGTGCCTATTCACATACCAAAGGGATTGAATGAATAAAAGCAACCAATGAACTCACTTAAACAGATGCCATATCACAAGTTTGACTAAAATTTTCACTAAACTGCATTTTGAACCCACTGAAGATTATGAAGAGATAGATACAAACAGAATGAATCATATGTTGAGGGATTATCAAGTACCAAAAATTAGCCAGAGAAGATGGAAGAAAGAACTGAGACGCTAGAGCACCTTTGAAACAAAGACTCAGGGGAATAGTAATTCAGTCTTTTTGAGGGGGACAAAAAAACTTTTAGGATATTAGTAAACAAGAAAATAAGAACATTTTAAATGACCCTAATTGAGCATTGTGTTATATGAATCGAAAAAAGTACACACTGATTTTTTAAATACTTGATGTGGGCAAATGGGAGCATTTAGAGAGCAGAAAGAGACACTATTATTGAGATGTGATTGTGTGCAAAAAATGCAATTGTCCAATGACAGCCACGTGTGGCTGATAGAGTTAGGGGTAGGAGGAAGGGGTGACACAGTAGACTCTGGAAATAAAAGAAGTTTACTGATCATCTCTATCTAACCTGTATCCCCTGGAAATCTAAAACTGTCCACTAAGAAGTTAGAATGTCAAATCCCCATCCAGTGGTTTAGTCAGTGGTCAGGCAAAAGGTTAAGGAAATGTCAATGAAATTATACCATCGTGGTATGAGAATTTCTGGTCAGTTTGGTCAGGTCCCTCAAATTGCTTGTCTTTTTGTGAGTGGGGCTGAGGGATGAAACTGCAATTTTTTGTTGTTTTTGCTAAAATTCACCAGGTTGATTTCATTAAATTGGTTGACCATGCAATCAGTTTGGTAATTGGGTAATTTGGTGGCCTATATAGACACAACCTGCATTACTTGCTATCCTGACTGCATTGTTTAGAGGAGGAAAAGACTGGAAGAAATTGTTAGCATAAAAAAGGAGCTCCCCGGGCTTCCCTGGTGGCGCGGTGGTTGGGCGTCCGCCTGCTGATGCAGGGGACGCGGGTTCGTGCCCCAGTCTGGGAGGATCCCGCGTGCCACGGAGCGGCTGGGCCCGTGAGCCGTGGCCGCTGAGCCTGCGCATCCGGAGCCTGTGCTCCACAACGGGAGAGGCCACAACAGTGAGAGGCCTGTGTACCGCAAAAAAAAAAAAAAAATGGAGCTCCCTTATACCAGTTCCTTATATGATACCAAATATGCTATCACCAACAGGGACAAAATGGATAAAAATGACTCACAGTTCACAGGATGCAAATATAGAGGGTCAGATGAGTAATCTTTTTTTGTTGTTTTTGGTATGCGGGCCTCTCACTGCTGTGGCTTCTCCCGTTGCGGAGCACAGGCTCCGGACGCTCAGGCTCAGCGACCATGGCTCACGGGCCCAGCCGCTCCACGGCATGTGGGATCTTCCCGGACCGGAGCACGAACCCGTGTGCCCTGCATCGGCAGGCGGGCTCTCAACCACTGCGCCACCAGGGAAGCCCCAGATGAGTAATCTTGAAACTGAAAGGGGAGGGCATTGGAGGAAGACCGGGAAAGAAGACAGTAAAGTTTTGATACAATTCTTGGCACACTCTCTAAGTAATGTTTCTCTTCCTATACCCTACCTATTCCCTCCTGGCCTTGGTAGATGACAAGCTGATCCATTAAATGACACAGTGCCAGTGACTAATAATAGCTTTAATATACTCCTTCTCCAGAGAGTATTTGCATTTTAAGAGGGGACCCTGGAGGCCCAATATAAAAGGACACATCTCTAATAGGAAAAATGTCTAGCATAGTGGTTAGCCTGAAGGGAATTTGGGGACTCATGGGGGGTAAATCTACCTAGCACCCCTCAAATTATCCCATGTTGGCAGACACCTACTCTTACTGAATACAGATCCAGCATGGAGAAATGGAATCATAGGATCTACCATATTAGAGGCAGCAATATGGGTTAAAAATATCTAATCCAGCTATTCTCAACTCTGGGTGCATACTAGAATCATTTGGGGGTCTTTAACTATAAAATGTCTGGAACCCATGTCCACAGATTGCTCTGGAGTGAAGCCTAGCCATTGGCATTTTCAAACAACTCTCCAGAAAATTTTTATATGCAAAGTATTTAAAAAACCTTCCACCCAATCCTATACTCTTAGAGTTGGAAGAGCCCTTATAACTCATAAAGACCAATCTCTACCTCTTGACAATCTTGTCAAATGACTACTAACTTCTGCTTACACATCTCCAGGGAAAGAATTCCTCCAAGATGTTACCCATCTCTGAACATGATTTCCCCATCAGCTACAACCAAGATACTCTTCTGGGAAGCAAGAGAAACTATGGAAATGTCTCTATTTTCTAAGGCCAATGACATACTCCAATCCTTAGTAACCAGGACTCAAACAAATTCAAAACTAATCCCATAACAAAAGCACAATTACCAGAAAAGAGAGAAAGAGTGCTTTAACATCAGGAGGTCCAATAAAAAAAGTGCTTTCATGTCTGCCTATTCTCACCCTGCAGGGGAAATGGTTATTAAAAGGATTAAAAATGGGTAGTGGCTTAGAACAGTGTCTTCCAAACCATCTGTAGACAAACCATTTTTTAAAATGCTTTGTGCCCATTTCTTCTCCCTTTCCTTCTTTAATGACAACAGTTGGTGCTTAACTTTTGATACCCTTAGCCTGTTTTCCTTTCTTATTATCCCTCATTTTTGGAGATTTTGATAGAGAATTTAAATTGTTTACTTTTCTGTACTGGTATCTTTTACAGTGTATTTTGTAGCACACTAGCACCGTGGAATGTTTACAAGCATTTATTGAAACAAAAGTTTCCATAGTCAAATTGTATTAAGAAATGCTGGATTCAACAAAGTTAAAACTGATTTCTTTATTGCAGCACTTTTCAGAGAATTTATTATGCTCATATGCATTGTGAATCTCTGAGAGGAAATTGTAGCACTTCCCTAATTTGACCATGAGAATCTTTTAAAGTGAAGAATCTCAGGACTAGTGTATTGCAGAACAATCTTTAGGATGGATGAAGTGGTCATCATTGCAATCTACGCTGAGGAATACTAGTTTGGAAAGCATGCTCAGAAGTGGTAGGAAAATTGGCGATGAGAGGTACCTTGTTCCTTTGCTTATGTTTTGTATTCAAACCTTTCCTATTTTCAATTTTTCCCTCTAACTGGAAACCTTCTTCAGCCCCTCTAGCCAATACTGATTTATAGCTTTTCTTCCTTGAACTCCTACACGTTTACCTATTATGGTAATCTAGTCCTCAGTATTAAGAAAATGAGTATCCTTTCCTCTAAAGTTGTTTCATTTTTCTTTTTTTTTAAACACCTTTATTGGAGTATAATTGCTTTACAATTGTGTGTTAGTTTCTGCTTCATAACAAAGTGAATCAGCTATACATATACATATATCTCCATATCTCCTCAATCTTGCGTCTCCCTCCCACCCTCCCTATCCCAACCTTCTAGGTGGTCACACAGCACCGAGCTGATCTCCCTGTGCTATGCGGCTGCTTCCCACTAGCTACCTATTTTACATTTGGTAGTGTATATATGTCCATGCCACTCTCTCACTTCGTCCCAGCTTACCATTACCCCTCCCCATGTCCTCAAGTCCATTCTCTAGTAGGTCTGCATCTTTATTCCTGTCCTGCCCCTAGGTTCTTCAGAACCATTTTTTTTTCTTTTTTTTAGATTCCATATATATGTGTTAGCATACGGTATTTGTTTTTCTCTTTCTGACTTATTTCAATCTGTATGACAGTCTCTAGGTCCATACACCTCACTACAAATAACTCAATTTCATTTCTATTTATGGCCAAGTAATATTCCATTGTATATATGTGCCGCATCTTCTTTATCCATTCATCTGTCGACGGACACGTAGGTTGCCTCCATGTCCTGGCTATTGTAAATGGTGTGGCAGTGAACACTGTGGTACATGACTCTTTTTGGATTATAGTTTACTCAGCGTATATGCCCAGTAGTGGGATTGCTGGGTCGTGTGGTAGTTCTATTTTTAGTTTTTTAAGGAACCTCCATACTGTTCTCCATAGTGGCTGTATCAATTTACATTCCCAGCAACAGTGCACGAGGATTCTCTTTTCTGCACATTCTCTCAGCATTTATTGTTTGTAGATTTTTTGATGATGGCCACTCTGACTGGTATGAGGTGATACCTCATTGTAGTTTTGATTTGCATTTCTCTAATGATTAGTGATTTTGAGCATCCTTTCATGTGCTTGTTGGCAATCTGTATATCTTCTTTGGAGAAATGTCTATTTAGGTCTTCTGCCCATTTTTGGATTGGGGTGTTTGTTTTTTGATATTGAGCTTCATGAGGTGCTCTTAAATTTTGGAGATTAATCCTTTGTCAGTTGATTCATTTGCAAATATTTTCTCCCATTCTGAGGGTTGTCTTTTCGTCTTGTTTATGGTTTCCTTTGCTGTGCAAAAACTTTGAAGTTTCATTAGGTCCCATTTGTTTATTTTTCATTTTATTTCCATTTCTCTAGGAGGTGGGTCCAAAAGGATCTTGCTGTGATTTATGTCATAGTGTGTTCTGCCTATGTTTTCCTCTAAGAGTTTTCTAGTTTCTGGCCTTACTGTAGGTCTTTAACCCATTTTCAGTTTATTTTTGTGTATGGTGTTAGGGAGTGTTCTAATTTCATTCTTTTACATGTAGCTGTCCCGTTTTCCAATCACCACTTATTGAAGAGGCTGTCTTTTCTCCATTGTATATTCTTGCCTCCTTTGTTAAAAATAAGGTGACGATATGTGTGTCGGTTTATCTCTGGGCTTTCTATCCTGTTCCATTGATCTATATTTCTGGTTTTCTGCCAGTACCATACTGTTTGGTTACTGTAGCTTTGTAGTATAGTCTGAAGTCAGGGAGTCTGATTACTCCAGCTCCATTTTTCTTTCTCAAGTTTGCTTTGGCTATGCAGGGTCTTTTGTGTTTCCATACAAATTGTGAAATGTTTTGTTCTAGTTCTGTGAAAAATGCCATTGGTAGTTTGATAAGGATTGCACTGAATCTGTAGATTGCTTTGGGTAGTATAGTCATTTTCACAGTGCTGATTCTTCCAATCCAAGAACATGGTATATCTCTCCATTTATTTGTATCATCTTTAATTTCTTTCATCAGTGTCTTATATTTTTCTGCATACAAGATTTTGTCTCCTTAGGTAGGTTTATTCCTAGGTATTTTATTCTTATTTTTCAGTGGTAAATAGGAGTGTTTCCTTAATTTCTCTTTCAGATTTTTCATCATTAGTATATAGGAATGACAGAGATTTCTGTGCATTAATTTTGTATCCTGCTACTTTACCAAATTCATTGTTTACCTCTAGTAGTTTTCTGGTAGCATCTTTAGGATTCTCTATGTATAGTATCATGTCATCTGCAAACAGTGACAGATTTACTTCTTTTCCAATTTGGATTCCCTTTTTTCTTTTTCTTCTTTGATTGCTGTGGCTAAAAGTTCTAAAACTATGTTGAATAATAGTGGTGAGAGTGGACAACCTTGTCTTGTTCCTGATCTTAGAGGAAATGGTTTCAGTTTTTCACCACTGAGAACAATGTTGGCTGTGGGTTTGTCATATGTTATTTATTATGTTGAGTAGGTTCCCTCTTTGCCTATTTTCTGGAGGGTTTTTTATCATAACTGGGTGTTGATTTTGTCGAAAGCTTTTTCTGCATCTATTGAGATTATCATATGGTTTTTATCCTTCAGTTTGTTAATATGGTGTATCACATTGATTGATTTGCATATATTAAAGAATCCTTGCATTCCTGGCATAAACCCCACTTGATTATGGTGTATGACCCTTTTAATGTGGTGCTGGATTCTGTTTGCTAGTATTTTGTTGAGGATTTTTGCATCTATGCTCATCAATGATATTTGCCTGTAGTTTTCTTTTTTTGTGACATCTTTGTCTGGTTTTGGTATCAGGGTGATGGTGGCCTCATAGAATGAGTTTGGGAGTGTTCCTCCCTCTGCTATATTTTGGAAGAGTTTGAGAAGGATAGGTGTTGACTCCTTTCTAAATGTTTGAGAGAAGTCACCTGTTAAGCCATCTGGTTCTGGGCTTTTGTTTGTTGGAAGATTTTTAATCATGGTTTCAATTTCAGTGCTTGTGATTGGTCTGTTTATATTATTTATTTCTTCCTGGTTCAGTCTCGGAAGATTGTGTTTTCTAAGAATTTGTCCATTTCTTCCAGGTTGTCCATTTTATTGGCATAGAGTTGCTTGTAGTAATCTCTCATGGTCCTTTGTATTTCTGCAGTGTCAGTTATTACTTCTCCTTTTTCATTTCTGTCTATTGATTTGAATCTTCTACTTTTTTTTCTTGATGAATCTGGCTAATGGTTTATCAGTTATATTTATCTTTTCAAAGCACCAGCTTCTGGTTTTATTGATCTTTGCTATTATTTCCTTCATTTCTTTTTCATTTATTTCTGATCTGATCTTTATGATTTTTTTCCTTCTCCTAACTTTGGGGCTTTTTTGGTTCTTCTTTCTCTAAGTGCTTTAGGTGTAAAGTTAGGTGGTTTATTTGAGTAGTTTCTTGTTTCTTTTTTTTTTCTTTTTTTTTTTGTGGTATGCAGGCCTCTCACTGTTGCGGCCTCTCCTGTTGTGGAACACAGGCTCTGGATGTGCAGCCTCAGAGGCCATGGCTCACAGGCCCAGGCGCTCTGTGGCATGTGGGATCTTCCTGGACTGGGGCGTGAACCCATGTCCCCTGCATCAGCAGGCGGACTCTCAACCAGAGCGCCACCAGGGAAGCCCTGTTTCTTGTTTCTTGAGGTAGGATTGTATTACTATAAATCTCCCTCTTAGAACTGCTTTTGCGGCATCCCACAGGTTTTAGGTCATCGTGTTTTCATTGTCATTTATTTCTAGGTATTTTTTGATTTCTTCTTTGATTTCTGCAGTGATCTCTTGGTTATTTAGTAGTGTATTGTTTAGCTTCCATGTGTTTGTATTTTTTACAGGGTTTTTCCTGTAATTGATATCTAGTCTCATAGTGTTGTGGGTGGAAAAGTTACTTGATATGATTTCAACTTTCTTAAATTTACCAAGGCTTGATTTGTGACTCAAGATATGATCTACACTGGAAAATGTTCCATGAGCACTTGAGAAGAAAGTGTATTCTGTTGTTTTTGGATGGAATGCCCTATAAATATCAATTAACTCCATCTTATTTAATGTATCATTTAAAGCTTGTGTTTCCTTATTTATTTTCACTTTGGATCATCTGTCCATTGGAGAAAATGGGGTGTTAAAGTCCCCTACTGTGATTGTGTTACTGTCAGTTCCCACTTTTATGGCTGTTAGCATTTCCCTCATGTATTGAGGTGCTCCTATGTTGGGTGCATAAATATTTACAATTGTTATATCTTCTTCTTGTATTAATCCCTTGATTATTATGTAGTGTCCTTCTTTGTCTCTTGTTGAAGTCTTTATTTTAAAGTCTATTTTGTCTGATATGAGAATTACTACTCCAGCTTTCTTTTGATAACCATTTGCATGGAATATCTTTTTCCATCCCCTCACTTTCAGTCTGTATGTGTCCCTAGGTCTGAAGTGGGTCTCTTGTAGACTGCATATATATGGATCTTGTTTTTGTATCCATTCAGCCAGTCTATGACTTTTGGTTGTAGCATTTAATCCATTTACATTTAAGGTAATTATTGATATGTATGTTCCTATTATCATTTTCTTAATTGTTTTGGGTTTGTTTTTCTAGGTCTTTTTCTTCTCTTGTTTTTCCTGCCTAGAGAAGTTCCTTTAGCATTTGTTGTAAAGCTGGTTTGGTGGTGCTGAATTCTCTTAGTTTTTGCTTGTCTCTAAAGGTTTTAATTTCTCTGTCAAATCTGAAAGATCCTTGCCGGGTAGAGTAATCTTGCTTGTAGGTTTTTCCCTTTCATCACTTTAAATATGTCCTGCCAGTCCCTTCTGGCTTGCAGAGTTTCTGCTGAAAGATCAGCTGTTAACCTTAAGGGGATTCCCTTGTGTGTTATTTGTTGTTTTTCGCTTGCTGCTTTTAATATGTTTTCCTTGTATTTAATTTTTGATAGTTTGATTAATATTTGTCTTGCCGTGTTTCTTCTTGGATTTATCCTGTATGGGACTCTCTGTGCTTCCTGGACTTGATTGACTAGTTCCTTTCCCTCATTAGGGAAGTTTTCAACTATAATCTCTTGAAATATTTCCTCAGTTCCTTCCTTTTTCTCTTCTTCTTATGGGACCCATATAATTAGAATGTTGGTGCATTTAATGTTGTCCCAGGGGTCTCTGAGACTGTCCTCAATTCTTTTCATTCTTTTTTCTTTATTCTTCTCTGCGGTAGTTATTTCCACTGTTTTATCTTCCAGGTCACTTATTCGTTCTTCTGCCTCAGTTATTCTGCTATTGATTCCTTCTAGAGAATTTTAAATTTCATTTATTGTGTTGTTCATCATTGTTTGTTTGCTGTTTAGTTCTTCTCGGTGCTTGTTAAATGTTTCTTGTTTTTTCTCCATTCTATTTCCAAAATTTTGGATCATCTTTACTATTCATACTCTGATTTCTTTTTCAGGTAGACTGTCTATTTCCTCTTCATTTGTTTGGACTGGTGAGTTTTTACCTTGCTCCTTCATCTGCTGTGTGTTTCTCTGTCCTCTCATTTTGCTTAACTTAACTGTGTTTGGGGTCTCCTTTTTGCAGGCTGCTGGTTCGTAGTTCCCATTGTTTTGGGTGTCTGCCCCCAGTGGCTAGGGTTGGTTCAGTGTGTTGTGTAGGCTTCCTGGTGGAGGGGACTGGTGCCTGTGTCCTGGTGGATGAGGCTGGACCTTGTCTTTTTGGTAGGCCAGACCGCATCCAGTGGTGTGTTTTACAGTGTCTATGAACTTATTATGATTTTAGGCAGCCTCTCTGCTAATGGGTGGGATTGTGTTCCTGTCTTGCTAGATGTTTGGCATAGGGTGTCCAGCACTGTAGCTTGCCGATCATTGAGTGGAGCTGGGTCTTAGCATTGAGATGGAGATCTCAGCGAGCTTTTGCCATTTGATATTATGCAGAGCAGGGAGGTCTCTGGTGGACCAGTGTCCTGTACTCAGTTCTCCCACCTCAGAGGCACAGGTCTGACACCTGGCCGGAGCACTAAGACCCTGTCAGCCACAAGGCCCAGAAGAAAAGTGAGAAAAAAGAAAGAAAGAAAGAAAAAATAATAAAATAAAATTATTAAAATAAAAAAATTATTAAAAATAAAAAATTGAGAAGTCATAAAAAAGAAAGATAGCAACAATAGCAGTAAAGAAATCCACCAAGGATAACATGCACTAAATCCTATATACTGCCCCCACAAAAATCGACAGACAGAACCCTAGGGCAGATGCTAAAAGCAAAGCTTTACAGACAAAATCACACAAAGAAGCATATACGTACACAGTCACAAAGAGAGAAAAAGGGGAAAATACATATATATATATATATATATATATATATATATATATATATGTATATATATATGTATATATATATATATATATAAAAGGGAAGAAAACATCCAAATCAGTGAAAAAATCTACCAAGGATAATAAACTGTAAATACTAGACTAAGATAAACATAAAACCAGAAACAAATGCAGAAAGCAAACCCCAAGTCTACAGTTGCTCCCAAAGTCCACCACCTCAATTTTGGGATGATTCGTTGTCTATTCAGGTATTCCAGAGATGCAGGGTGCATCAAGTTGATTGTGGAGATTTAATCCACTGCTTCTGAGGCTGCTGGGAGAGATTTCCCTTTCTCTTCTTTGTTCGCACAGCTCCTGGGGTTCATTTTTGGATTTTGCCCACCTCTGCATGTAGGTTGCCCTCTGGCATCTGTTTTTCACCGAGGCAGGACGGGGTTAAAGGAGCGACTGATTTGGGGGCTCTGGCTCACTCAGGCCGGGGGGAGGGAGGGGTACGGGATGGGGGTGAGCCTGCAGTGGCAGAGGCCGGCGTGACGTTGCACCAGCCCGAGGCGTGCCTTGTGTTCTCCCGGGAAGTTGTCCCTGGATCCCAGGACCCTGGCAGTGGCGGGCTGCACAGGCTCCCCGGAAGGGAGGTGTGGAGAATGACCTGTGGTTGCACACAGGCTTCTTGGTGGCTGCATCAGCAGCCTTAACGTTTCATGCCCATCTCTGGTGTCTGCGCTGGTAGCTGCAGTCACGCCCTTCTCTGGAGCTCATTTAGGTGGTGCTCTGAATCCTCTCTCCTCACGCACCCCAAAACAATGGTCTCTTGCCTCTTCGGCAGCTCCAGACTTTTTCCCAGACTCCCTCCCGGCCAGCTGTGGTGCACTAGCCCCCTTCAGGCTGTGTTCTCACTGCCAACCCCAGTCCTCTCCCTGGGATCTGACCTCCGAAGCCGAAGCCTCAGCTCCCAGCCCCCACCCACCCGGGGGGATGAGCAGACAAGCCTCTCGGGCTGGTGAGTGCTGGTCAGCACCGATCCTCTGTGCGGGAATCTCTCCACTTTGCCCTCCGCACCCCTGTTGCTGCGCTCTCCTCCGCGGCTCTGAAGCTTCCCCCTTCCGCCACCCACAGTCTCTGCCAGTTAAGTGGCTTCCTAGAGTGTGGAAACTTTTCCTCTTTCACAGCTCCCTCCCAGAGGTGCAGGTCCCATCCCTATTCTTTTTTCTCTGTTTTTTTCTTTTTTCTTTTGCCCTACCCAGGTACGTGGGGGAGTCTCTTGCCTTTTGGGAAGTCTGAGGTCTCTGCCAGCGTTCAGTAGGTGTTCTGTAGGAGTTGTTCTACATGTAGATGTATTTCTGATGTATTTGTGGGGAGGAAGGTGATCTCCACGTCTTACTCCTCTGCTATCTTGAAGGTCTCCCTTGTTTGATTTTTCTTAAAAAAAAAAAGATAAGCTCTTTTAGAGAACAACAGCACATTCTTCTTTCGTATGTTCCACTGTGATTAGCCCAATGCTGGTCTTAACAGTTTTTAAATTATTTAAACTAATGTTTACTGAACATCTACAATATGCCAGGCTTGAAAGTTAGTGTTTTTTTTTTACAGTAAAACTGTATTTCATTGTCATCCACACAGCCAAACTCCTCAATTAATCCACATTCCACCACTCTACCAACCCCACCTCCCCTCACCCTGAAACCAACCTCTTATACCAAGGATTTATATGATTTGAACTATACAAAAGCACTGTTTGATGATTTTTGGCCACAAAAATGGAAATTTCTATTTTCATTTTTTTTTAAGTAACCATGCAAAAGTATCCTGCATCCTCAGCCCTGCCTCCTACCCTCCTCTTCTGTCCATTGCTGGCTAGTGATTGCTGATGGTCCCAGTGATTAACTGAATCCTCTCACCCTCAATCAACAAGTAGAGCTTCTATAGAAGTCAGTGCTACTACTCTAAGGGCACTCTGGACTGTGTAGGGTTCTTACTGTGCTCTTATTTTCCTTCACCAAGACTACCAATATCCGGACAGCCCCTCTCCAAGGACTGGTTGTCACATTATTGTGTTGATCTGCTTCTGACCCAGATCCTGAGTTCCTGTGTTCAGTTCCCTGCTGTTCTACAACTATTTGTTCATCTCTGTCTTGAATCCCCAATCCAGACCTGTCTTTGTACACTCAGACTCTGCTGCCCTCCTGCTTACAGTTAGTCTTCTGGGCATGATCCCTGACCCAGACTCTTACCTATGCTGGGCCTCCAACTCATCTGGATCTCTCTGATTATTACTGTCAACCCACATCCTGTAATTTAGAGCTTTGCTTATGCTCTTTCTGTTTCTTCTGATCCCCTGGATACTATTCCCAGCTTCATCCTTCTGATTTACTTTGGTGTGTGAACCAAGTCCCCATTGGGCCTCTACTCAGACTATTAGCCACAGACTCACCAGTCCAACTTGACCCCTAGTTCTGGTTCTTCTTTGATTGTCTTATTTTTCAATAATCCTTGACCCAGGCATGGCAGTCATTAGACATTTTTTGAAAAGCAAGACAATAATTTAACACTTTATAAAGTTTTCCAACATTATATTTTACATAAGGATATTTAATGAAATAGGAAAAATGTTCATGATATATTTTTGATATTATAAAAGTCATGATCTAAAAACTTGTATATAGTGTCATTCCATTTTTTTAATGCATGTGTCACATACACACACATACCCATGAACGCTTGCATAGAAAAGAGACTGAAAGACTATATATAAAAATGTCGACAGTGGTTTTGTTTGAATGATAGGGTAACAAATACATGGTTTTTTTTTTTTTGCCTTTTTCTCTATTTTCCAAGTAATCTATAATGAGCATTTTGTATTTTTGTACTTAAAAAATACATTATTTTTAAACAAAATTTTCTAACAAAAGTGTTAAAACTGTAGTTATCATCTTAATGTTTGATCACTGTGGCCAAAGGCATGCTCCTTCCACCTGTAATCTTACATGGTATTCCTTGTGTGGCCCAGCATGTATCAGGCTACCACTATCTTCAACTTCTTCTATAAGCACATTTCTCCCAGGGAGATGGTGGCAAGGAGCCAGTGATGAGGGAAGGACCTCCAGGAAGGGAAGAGAAATATTAGCAATGGACTCAAATGCTGTTCTTCCTGTGCAGACAGAAAGGTCACACCGTTGTGATGCCCTCTGTTTTAATGGGATGGGCATGACATAAAAGTGCTTGAAATTCGAGCCACTCTTTGTGGCTGCTGTGGAGGGGTTTAGGGGTGAAAGTACCCCTTTTAGTATGAAACATAGATTGATGTCTTCTGTGAAGCAGCAGAGACCATTTGGCAATCACAGTGGAAGAGTAGGCTTACTGAAAACAAGTAATGTGTACAAAATTCTGAGGTATGCAGTGAGCAGGTGATACAGAGTGAAACCGTGTCTCTTAAACTATAGTCAGGAGACACAAGACGTAAACCCATATTAGGGGTCATATATAGAAATAGCCAGTAAGTAATAATTAATATCAAGGAGCTTTGTGAGCATGAAAAACTATATAAACTCAAGAGAGTTGCTACCAGTAGAATTTTTAGTGCAGTGGTTCTCACAAGCTTCAGTGGGGATCTGAACCTCCACTGGGCTAGAAAACATTCAGGTTCCCAGACGTCCTTCTCAGAGATTGTCCTTCAGAAGGTTTAAGGTAGAGCCCAGAAACCTATGTTTGTGTGATTTTTATGCCTGTTGTCTATGGACTGCACCCTGAGAAAGCATGGTATAGTGGTTAAGAACCTGGAAGCTGGAGACAGAAAAAAATCTGTTTGAATTGTGGCTCTGCCATTTACTAGCTGTGTGACCATGGGCAAGTTACCTAAAAACTCTGAGCCTGTTTCTTCATCTTCAAATACAGATGACAAGAAACTACTTCATAGAGTGCCAGAGAGGAGTGCAATCATTCATGAAAAGCTGCTAGTACAAGGAAGCAATAAAAAAATTTTAGCTACCACGACCAACCACCACTATCACCATTGTTAAGGTGTATGGTAAATGTTAAAAGGTGGCAAAGATACTATATGCTATAGGTATTGGAAGAGGTGAGAGATCACTTCTTTCCAGAATGGTCAAGGAACTCTTCACCAGGAAGATGCAACTTGAACTGAGCTTTGAAAAGATAAGAAAGATTTGACCATGTAGGGCTAAGAGAAAATGCACAAAAAGAGTGTAGAAGTCAAACTTCACCTACTCCCTAACTGTTCCAAGGTCTAGGCCTGGAGGAAAGCAGACCATATAGTCCTGATAGATCTAGATACAATCAAGACAAAATCCTGGGCAAATCTGTAGTTGAGGTGAGATGGGGAACAGGAACTCTGAGACCTTCTATTCCTTTGACTGGAAATTGTCTCTAGGACAAATTGGACTATTTAGGCAGATCTGAAAGTAAAATTCTGTGCTATATAACTGAGTGGTTCATTACTCACTAAATAAAAAGCCGTAGAATCTGACCTCCTTTGAGATGTTTTCACCCTAATGGTGTGGTGGGGTCACAGGGTTTGTCTAACTCTTAGCTTTGCTGCTAACCAACTGTGGGACTTATGGACAGCTTCTTAGCCAATCTTCAAACTATTTCCTCAAGTGCAAACTATGGCTGTAATATCTGTCATGATTTTGTACTTTTGAGTTTACAGGTTTGGCATCTAAGGCTCTTTTCTCCCCTAATTATTCTCCTGTAATTAGGGTAATTTTGTAGCATACTCCTTGATTCATATGGTCTCATGAACTAAATTCTAAAGCATATGTTTTATATAATATACAGATAGGAACCAGGAAATGTTTTGAGACCTTTACTTTTTGATCAATATATAACTTACCTGCATTCTAAATATAATCTTACAGAGCAGGCATAAACAAACAATCAACATGTAGGGACACTTTGGTATGTCTCTCACTAGTTGATATTAAGCTGTTTTTTGTTGTTGTTAAGTCCTAGTCTTATGTTTTTATTAAAATGCTCCATTTCTTTTTTTTTTTTTTTTTTTTTGCGGTACGCGGGCCTCTCACTGCCGTGGCCTTTCCCGTTGCGGAGCACAGGCTCCGGACGCGCAGGCTCAGCGGCCATGGCTCACGGGCCCAGCAGCTTCGCGGCATGTGGGATCTTCCCGGACCGGGGCACGAACCCGTGTCCCCTGCATCGGCAGGCGGACTCTCAACCACTGCGCCACCAGGGAAGCCCAAAAAATGCTCCATTTCTGATTGGCCATGGTTCCACAATTAGTTCAGGAGCTAGGATTTTGTTGGTTGACTTGTGATTGATTCCTTTAGCAGTTAGGACTTCTCTTCCTCTCTCCTTGATGAGTAATATAATTATCATGCTTTGATTGTTAAAATTAATTAAAGGGATGACTTTAGTTTGTGTTTTTAGTGTTCCAGATCAGTTAGGTGGTCCCTGCTATTCCTTTAGTCTCCTTTTCCCTGTTTTTTCCACAAGACAAAAAGCAAAAATCAACAAGCAGACAATCCAAAAAGACTCAGAGAAAGAACAGACCACATAGCTTTATCTCTCCTCATAGTAAAATAAACCTATCATGACTGGAGTGTTGCCATCAGAAAGTGGTACTTTCCCCCTCTTCAGACAGACCCTGAATTTGAATGTACTGTGTTCCTAGAGACTGTGTCTTAATGTCCCATATGGCAAAATCCTGTCTGCACATGTGCCAAAATCTGATTGTATGAGCTGTTGCCTTTTTTCTGTTTGGTCACAGACAGAAACCAAGGAACAAGTGGGTAAAGGCAATTAGAAGTGAAGTTAGTGTCCTGAATAAATAGTATGGTGGAGAGTTTGGGAATATAAGGACAGTTAAAAACTCCCTGTGTTATTTTTAAATGCTATTATTATTGATAACAATAGCTAATATATAATGCTTATTACTGCCAGACACTTTTATAATATCTTTAACTACATTTACTTGTTTAATCCTCACAGCAATCCTATTAGTAAGTACTATTGTTGTCCCCATTTTAGAAATGAGGAGACGGAGGCATAAGATGGTTGAATGACTGGCTCAAAGTAACAGCTGAGCAAAGCACAGGTAGCAACACTGAGATTAATTAAAGGGATTAGATCTGAACACAGGAAGTCTGGCTCCATAGTCCATGTGCTTAAATACTACACTATTTTTTTTAAAGAAATTACATTAAGTTTAAACGTTTAGATACAATGAACTATAAAGGATGTATAATGGGTTTTGATATCAACTTGTAGTTTTCCTTCTCTAGAGAAGGAGTGTGACTTCATCTGTTCTGTGTGCCTGACATTACTCTAGCCTCTCTCTGACTTCATAAGGATGCCCTCTTTCTGCTTCAGGATTCATAATCAAGTGGCTTAACCTGTTAAAAATGGAGCTTACAGCCTTTAGAAAGAAAGAGCTCCCCCCTTCTATTTTTTTTTTAATTCAAGCAAAGAAAGTGACTGGCTAATCAAGGAGAACTTTGTTGTGTTGTGGAATAGATGTCCAGGAAAGGGAAGACAGGTGATTTTAAAAAAATTCATCAGTTAAAGGAATAGAAGATAGTGGCTTAGAGTTCAAGCTAAACTCATTCTCACTGCTCTGGCTACTACCTTTGCAGCATCATGGGCAACTGTGGAATTGTTCCACACCTCTCTTAGGCCAGCAGTTTTATCTCTTAGATAGGGCAGTAGACTAAGGTATACATAGCTTGCTACCTGAAGCTTTCTTTCCAGAAGTCTACAGATGCTGAGAAGGTGGTACTGAGAGGGGAGTTAACTTGAGAAAGTGTTGGCTCATGGCCTCTCAGAGGATGCAGTTGCATGGGGGAGGCAGCAAGCATTATGCTGTGGAGCTTAGACTGGAGTCAGGTTGCTTAGGTTTGAAACCAGACTCTACTACATAGTGGCTTCATCGTGGTGGGCTATTTTCATAGCCCAACTTTGCCTTGAGTTTCTCAACAGTAAAATGGTGATGGCCACATCATAGTACCTAACCTACTGCATTGTATTGTTTTGAAGAAAATGGATTAATAGTTGTACAACTTTTAAATGCCTGTCACACAATTAGTGCCATGTGTTTCTTAAAATAGAAATAGGGCCCCATACATTTGGTTTCTACACTTGCTTATTACTCAATTTTTATTTGGTACTTAAAGAGTTGTCTTTCTTCACTGATAAAAGTGAAAATCTTTGTGTCTCTCTGACATTGCAAATGATGCTGCTTAGTGCTTTTAAGGAGGGAAACCTCCTTTTCCTCAGCATTTTCTTCCTGCAGTGGTAATGGATGACTTGGATACAATAGCATTTTACTCTGGTAACTGTTCTAGCTAGAAAACTGTCTTTTGTTTTAAACTTCCAGTTATAAATCCAAACTTGTGTCAGAACAAAAGTGAGATAATAAATGTGAAAGCACTTTAAAAAGTTAAGAGGGCCTGAGAGATTCTGTGCTAAAGCCTCTTTGAGATTGACTCTTTGGGATGACCAGTTTTCAAGGGTATCTTGTCCAGAAATAAAATTTGAGCACTTAAGACTAATGATAATACTAATAATAACACAAATAATGAACACTTACTGAGTGTTGTGAAATAAAATTCATATTTTTGGCAAGACAAGAAAACTTTAAACATAAAACTTTTTCTCTGCCATTTGGCCTCCTCTCCCTCCCCTACTGTGCATTATGTATCTGTGCATTATATGTCTGCATTATGTATTGACCAAACCTCGCCCATTAGCAGAAATACCTGCTCAACCATAAAGAACAACATTCTCCTAGCATCAACAAAACAACTCCTTAAAATATAGCATTTCTTCTTGATCTTGTAAGGGGTCACATGTCCCACCAGGATGACGCTTAGATCTGGATCATATAAACTGTCAATAATACATCATTTAATGTACAGCCTTCTGTCTCCAAAAACTTCTATAACTGTGTCTTGACTTCTAACAGGAGGAAGAGTTCTCAGAGCTTTCTGAGATGCTCTTCCAGGTTATAATCCTCAAATTTGGCTTGAATAAAATTTTCCATTTCTTTTTTAGATCAACTGATTAATTTTTCATTAACAGTCCTCACAGTGTGCCAGGAACCATGCTAATGTATCACATGCATTATTTCATGTAAATGCTGCTTTGTGCTACTGCTTCTGCTGTTGTGTCTCTGAGAACTGGTTTATTCCTTTTCTTCATCTAGAAGGAAACAACTAAGACTTCACAAGAGGAAATCAAGTTGGGTATTATTTTTCGGACAATGGGGGGAAAAATATTCACTTCCTCCTTCTCTGCCTCTAAGTTGTTTTTAACAGTGCTTTGAATTATTAATTCCTTATGTAACTTTGTTAGAGCAGGCATTTTTAAGGACAATAAACTTATTTTAATGACAAAGGAAAAGCATTGTCCTCAAAGAAAATGAAGGGATGCTCAAAGAAGGGAGAGAACAAAAGGAAAGGAGAGAGGAAGGAGTGGTGAGGAAGAGAAGACAACCCTGCACCCAAATGATTAGAATCACAGGCTAGAAAATAATATCACCAATATATAGGACATCTATACTTTCTGTCTCTCTCCTCATTTTGAGTCATGTGGAGAGAGAGGCAGGGAGGTGTGTAGGGAGAGAGAGAGAGAGAGAGAGAGAGAGAGAGAGAGAGAGAGAGAGAAAGAGAGAGAGAAAAACTAACTTTTCAAGTCAAAGAGAAAGACTAGAAGATTTCTTTCATGCCAACCAAAGTCACCCTTTTAAGGTTCTTGCTACTTCTCCAAGAACTGAGCTTCTGGGGAATCCTATATACACTGTTAAAGAAAGAGACAACAGGCTCAAAATAGTCACTTATGCTAAGCCACATCACCGACCAAGACTTAATACCTAACTTAATTACAGCTTCAGCCTCCCCTAGGAACGGAATGAATCTTAAACCAGTCAATCTGGAATGACCTGGTGAGTGCTAGTGAGGTAATCTGCCTGATAAACCCCTGCCATCTCCTAAAGGAAGGTGACCCTGCCACAAATAATCAGCTCTTTGCTAATGTAACTTCCTTGTCCTGCCCCCTTCTGCCTATAAAAGTCTTTCATTTTGTACAGCTCTTTGAAAGTCCCTTCTATCTGCTAGATGGGATGCTGCCCAATTCATGAATCACTGAATAAAGCAATAAGATCTTTAAAATTTACTCAGTTGAATTTTTTTTAACAACAGTAAACCCTCTCATTATTTCCAAACAGTCCCTCACTGGCCTCATGGGCCACTTTAGAAAAGAATTTAAGAGAAACAGTGAGCAAGATGCAGCCAGGACCCCATTATGTTTAGTTTTTTCTGTACTGGGGTGGAATTATTCTACCCCAGTATGGTGGGTACTTGTGCGGTAGCCTGGAGGATGACCTTGAACTAGGTGGGGAACCAGAATTCCATAGAAGGTGACTGCCTGCTTTGCCAAAACTTTGTGATCCCATCCTGCCAGGTATCTCTAGGTCTTTTTTTATCCCCAGGAGCATTTTGGCCTGCTTATATTGTATACAGCTGGAGAACAGACTAGGAACAGAATAATACCACGTTTTAGGGCATTCATTTTCAAGTTTAAATTTACCTCATGCAGGACAATGAGAATCATCTGTTCTCCCTTAAATCTCCAATATAATCCCCTAAACCATTTGAAACTAGCTGGGAAGGTGCCCATCAAATGAGAACTGAATCTACATGTTGCTGTTACCACAGTAGCCTTCTGAATACACACAGAGTTCATTTATTGATATGCAGAGTGCTCACTGATGTGTACACAGAGAGTAATTGAGATGATAATTTAAACATTGTTATAAACACTTGTGGGGGAGATCTTCCATAGCTCCATGCACAGGGAAGCCAGTCCACAGATTTCAGGCTTTAAATTGAGTCAGGGAATTGAGACCTAGCAGACAGTCTTCTTTATGTTCAAAATTCATGCTCCAGAGCAAACCATAGTCTTCTGCTTTTAGCTATAATTCCTCTAGTCCAGGTAATAAACTTTGTAATAAACTTTCCTCATCCTTTGGCATAGTGCTGGGATCTGTGATTGAAAGGTCCAGTTGGCTGTATAGAATAGAAGCACACTCAGGCTAGTTTAAATCACAAAGGTCCATTATATTAGAAGGATAAATGTGGGGCATGGTTCTAGGAGGAGTGACATGAAGAAAACACCATGTTGTTTGTAGAAAATCATCAGGCAGCTCTATCTTCCTTTTTTTTTTCCTTCGTGCCATATGGTTTCTTCTTTGCGTATATTTGCTCTATTCTTCCATTTTATCTTTGCAGATTAGCTTTCTCTATTGATTCATATTTTCTATGTTTTCCCATAACTATGGCTTGTAAGTGACTTTGTCATGCCATGGCACCAACTCTGGCCCAACTCAAGATGACCTTAGCTAATTCATTCAGTCACTGTGTCCAAATGATTGTCTCAGCATAGCTTATGGATTGATAACTCCTGGGTCAGGTGTTCACCCCAATCTAAAACATGACCTTTTATCAGGGACTAAGACTATGTGGACTGTTTCAAAGAAGGAGGCTTTGGCTAGGTGACAACTCACATCTACTGTGTGTACTATCTGTGGATGTGAGAAAGATAAAAGTCTGCATTAGTCACGGTTCTTTTGGTAACAGAATACACAGTTCGAACTAGTTTAATCAAGAAAGGGGAACACATCAGGTTATGTGTCTGAAAGTTTCAGGAGTAAGGCTGACTGGAGCAGGAAATTCAAACGATATCTTTAGAAATCTCTATCATCTCTCAGATCTACTTCCCTTGTGCTGGAAGCTATTCCCAACAAAGTGATAAAGAAGAGCTTCAGCATCTCTAAACTTACATTCTACTAGCGTAAAAACTTCAGCAAAATCAAACAAAACAGTAAGCTCCTCATCTCTAATAATTTCCACAAGTGTCCCATTATTTTCTCTGATTCAACTGATTTGGATATCCACTCACTCCTAAGCTAATCACTGTGGCCAGGAGGATGTTGTCCTTTTATTGGCTAATCCCAGGTTATTTGACCATTTCTAGACCTGGGAGGGGTGATTAAGCCAAAAGGAAGAGGTGGGCTCTTTAACTAGAAAAAAAAAAGATGTTAGACTAGTGAAAATAGCATGCCTACCTCACTGGCACATACAGGATTAAAAAAGATGCCCTTAACCTCATCTGCATTCTGATCAATTCAATAGCCACCTAGCTTCAAGGGCAGCATGTAGGTTAAAACATCAAGCATGCTGCATTGATGGGAAATTTCCTAGTAAACTGTCTATATACACAAGGAGCTTATATGTGGCTATACAAACAACATTGAGGTTGTACGTTGATATATAAACCATACTACATAATCAGTGTGTGGTGTTTAGCTATTAGTTCTGTGTGATAATCATCTTCTCTCTGGACTTCAGTTTATCCATGTGCAAATTAAAGTGCTTATACTAGACAAGCTTGCTAAGAACCTTTCAAACGCTGACATAAAACTTAACTTCAGGTGCTCAGACAGCAACTACCAGGAAGACTCTTAGGTAAGCATTTAAACAGGAACAGATCCTCATGTCCAGGGACCCAAAATAATAGAAAGTAATTAGATCTTGTGTTATACTATCAATACTATTCATATGTCTTGAACATGGGCCTTGTGCTTTAAATTTTTCTTTGTAGTTATAGAAATGGGTTTCCACTGAGTCATCCAAACTCATTTTCATCCAATTCTAGGATACATCTCTGAAACAGCTGATCACACTTACATGGCAGATATAACATGGTCAAAGACAACTGGCCCATTTTGTAGAAAGAAACCAAAACAAAACTAATTTATCCATTAGAACTCTTAATGTTTTAGGTGACTGAAACCCAGCACAAAGTAATTTATATAGTAAAGGGATATGTGGAGGGGACTCATAACTTAAAACTCTAGAGGTAAACAAAGCTCAATTCAGTAGCTCAAGCAATGTCACTCACAACCCAGTTTCCTTACATCTTTCTACTCTAATTTCTGCATGAGTGGATTCATCCTCATATTCCACTTGGTAGATACTTGGCAGCTCTAATCTCTCCTACCCCATGGTAGCAAAATGGCTACTGCAATTCCAGACCTCTCACTCTCCTTGTACTACATAGAGGGAAGTCAGAATTTCTTCCAGTGGTTTCTACACTAGTCCTATTCATTCTCCATACTTAGCATGAATTAAGTCAAGTACTCATCTTTAAATGAATCACTTTGGCCAAGGGGATATATGCTGATTTGTTTGGACAAATCCGTACCCATCTCTGGTTTTAGGAGTGGAATCAACCCCACCTAAGCTATATTAACTGAAAATCAAGTGGGAGTGAATTCCTTGAAGGGCAATCAATGTATCACTGCTGAAAGAATGGAGTATGGCTGCTGGAGATGAAACAACAAATGTCTATTTTTAGGTAATGAAAATAGTAGGTCCATAATAATATCAAACCTACAGAATGATACCTTTTAGTTAAATATTAGAAATAGCTTATTTTTCTCTGAAGATAATTATATTCTCTAACCAGCTCATTAGTAAACATTTACCAGGACTTGAAGAGGTCTGAACAGGAAATAGCTTTATCTTTTCACTCCTTATTTTCTTAAATTATGCTATTGAGATTTTCCCTTTCTTGCCCCACAATGATCCTTGGGAAGAGTATGTAAATTTTCAGGTACCTTCAGTTATACAGACAACTTCATTTTGAACATTTAGACTTTTTTTAGTTAATAAAAATCTAGCCAATGTAAAGTGAAACTTCAGTTTCCTGTGTTCTCCCTCTCCTTAGCCCAAGGATCTGCAGTTAGAAAGAGGGTTCTCTCTTGACTAACACTGACTGGCCATTGTGACAGGCTTTGAAATTCAGGCTCTATAATGAAGCATGTTTTTGGGTTCTCTGAAGCTACTTTCCTAGATGCCATAACATTACATAGTTTCCTGATGCAGGCAATACGTGTTCTCCCTGACCAGAACTAATGCACATTTTGAAAGCTACAATTTTTCAAATGGGAGCAGTAATTTACTAAATCAGAGTAAAGTTCTTACAGGGACATGGAAAAGTCCAGAGGCTCTTATGCACAGTTAATGCAGAATAATCACAATAGCGATTGCAAGAAAGAAATATTTATGTAAGCATCCTGTTTTAGCCCTTTTTCACATGAGTTGTATACATAAGCTTCTTCTGTCTAAGCCTCACTGTCTGAATCTCATTCTCTCTTCTTTCATATCTCCCATCCCTTACTCACTGCTCAGCCTTTTGCAGATACAGTTCTATTACTGATTCTCTTCACCTTTTGTTTTCTTTCAATACTGACTCCACCCTTTCCACTTCCAGGTCCATTTTAATCAAGTTGTGGATTGTTAACACAAGGATGTTCTTAAATTTCAGACCCAGTCCTCCTTCCCTGCCTCAGGTCTCTAGTGTTAAATTGCATTTACGGACCCAGTATCAAGACCCAAATCCATAGTATAAGGATTCACACAAAGGTTTCAAAGTGTAAGATAACAAAACATAGAGAAGAAACTTTAGAAACCCTACAGCAACCATTGTTGCTCCAATCAACCATTGTTTTTGATTTTTTTAACCAAAGGACCTAGATCAGAATAGTGCTAATAGGAAATCTTGCAGAGCATAAAATCTCCAGTTTAAGTTTTTACTTTGACTCTTTTTTTATATTCATTTGACAGGTCTTTGAAGTTTTTGTCCTCCTTCCCCCATCCTCATACTATAGTACTATATATATCTGACTTCTTTGATTTCCTTTCCTAAATTCATTTCAACACTTGTCTTTGGACTTTTGTTCACAAGAATATTATGATAAGTGAGTTCCCTCATTCCATTCCTCTCCTGGTGATTTTGTGGCATTTTTCCTACTCTATGCTTATTAAAAAAATGGAGAAGAAGCATTTCATTAAATCTGATAGGCACAGTGAGTCATTTAAGATAGTTACAAAACCCAATTCATAATAGTATGTCTTATTCCAATGTCCCTGGAGTTATTTATGGCCTAGGGAGGCAGAGTACTTTCTGTGTTCCAGAGGAGAAACAAAAAAGTAAAGAAAGAAAACCTTTAGTTGTTCTAAATCAAATTAACTTTGAATTAGCCGGCACATAACAAAGGGAGAAAATATTCACAACACTTAAACAAATACACACATACAATCTCACACAAACACTGACTCCAAAAGTTGCCTGAGAGCTTATTTTCCCAATTGCATAGCTGTCTCTTTCTCTAAGGACAAAATTTTTCCCCAGATAAGCTGCTATTTCAATTGGAGAAAAATAAGACATGTGGTATACACACACACACACACACACACACACAATTAACAACTGTTTTAGTTTACAGGTTTAGAAGATCAACTAATAGTCTCCCCGCTCCTCTTCTTGTCTCTAGGGTCTCTGTTTTTAGCCATTCCCTGCTTCTTTCTCTCTCACTGTCCCCTGCCCCCATCTTACTCATGGAGATAGATAACTTTTACAGTTTGCTTGTTGGTTTCAATCTCCAAAAAGTTCAAAACCCAACTTTATAATTTGCTTTTCATCCTTTTTACTGAGTGTTCTGGACTGCGTTATTATTCCAATTGGATAGATCCCTCTTCAGAGCCAGCTCCAGGAGTCTTCTATAAGCAACTCCACAGTGCCTTTGGCTTCCTCCTGACCCTGCCTTGTAATCCAACCTTTACACTCGACCTTCTCCATCCAGGGGAGAGGTTCCTCTGCTAAATCTATGCAGTCTCATGGAATATCTTCCATGATAAGAGTTCTGGCCTCTTGAATGTGCTTAACACTCTTGTTAAGTTCCTGATTTCTCTCTCTTGATCTCTCCTTTAATTATATTCTCATTTTGGTTAATATCAGGAGGTTCTATCCTTAATTCTGATGAATTTACATTCCTTCATGGCAACTACCAATTCCAATCGAAGGGCCAGTCTTTTTGCTGAACGATTCATTCCAAGGAGGCTAAATTCACTTTCTCTATTTCCCAGCTTTAACTATAGATTCCTTTTATATATATAAAATGAATCTATCTACGTAGATAGATAGATAGATTCATTTTTTATCCTCCATACCTACTCTCAAAGATGCAGAGAATACTTGCAAGACATATATATTCAGATCCCCTTTGTGCAAATGTCCCTCTCGGAAGTTACTCATATATGACCCTGAAACAAGAGCTATGATAGCTTAGCTAGTAATTCTGTAATGTCCCCAGCAGAGATGTGGATCTTGAAGTACACAAGCACTTGGATTTGTTCATTCACTCATGAGATAAAAAGTGAGCTGTTGCTACTCTTCTGGGTGGTGGTGATAGAAAAGTGAACAGGAAAGGGCATGGTTCCTGCCATCATGGAGCCTTCATTTAGTGGTGGACACACACAGTAGACAAGTGAACAGATTAATAAGATCATTTGCAGTAGTGCTAAACATTATGATGAAGAGAAAAGAGGATAACATACAACAGACTGGGCAGAAGTTGAGAGCTACTTTTCAGTGATTGGTTAAGGAAGGTCTCTTTGATGATGTAAAAATTGAGGCAAGACCTGAAAGATGAGAAGGAACAAGCCATGTAAAGATCTGGAGAAAGACTGTTTTCAGGCAGAGAGAACATCCCCAGCATGGGCTAAGTTTGAGGTGTTGGAGAAACAGAAAGAATGTCAGTATGGCTGGAACAGAATGAGCAAAGGGGAGATTGGTAAGAAATGAGACCACAGAGATAGACAAGGGAACCTTCTGCTAAGGAAAGCTTTGGATAAGCTTTATTATAATACACATAGCTTAAGGGTCCAGGAAGACCAGGGTTGCTTTTACGGTGCCTTCCCCAGTAGGCTCTCTCAGCCTCTTACCCACATCTAAGGATAACTAAGCATCCTGATTTTCCTGGGACTGTCCTTGTTTTAACACTGAAAGTTCATGTCCAAGGAAACACCTTCATCTCAGGCAAATCAGGAGGGTTAATCATCCTATCACATCTCAGGTCTCTTGTCTCAAACATGCAGAAATACCTTCACAAGGCCTGAACTGTGTCTCTACCAAGGTTACATGACAGTCGCACAAAGTGTACTCTGCAACCCATCCTTCCTACGTTCTTTTATCTCAAACCTCAGTTCCCATTATTTTTTCTCTCCCCAGGAAGAGGCAAAGTTATCTGTTCGGGGAAGGGTGGAGGTGGGAGAGAAATGAGTTTGAGGCTTAAGGAGAGATAAGCTCTGAAACAGACTTTGTGATGGAAACATTTGGAAGTCAAGGAAAACAACGAAAGACTTGCAGATTGGCAGCAAAGACCCAGTCGATGCCAGACAGCATGACTTGGAAATGAACCAGCTTTGCAAAATTCTCTGACCCTTCCTATCTGCAAGGAAACCAAGAGATACATCATTATTTCTTCCTATTAAATGCTTGGAGGGTCTCCAGGGGAAGGTGCTAGCTGTATTGAAATTAGTCCCAAGAGGACAACTGCTTTTAAATCAAGGGCAAGAGGGGAATGAATTGGGAAATGGTGGGGTCACCTGTGAGATGAACTCCCTGCTTATTATGGTGTCGTCTCCAGGAGTACACAGCAGTTTGCCAATTGACCATGGATGCAGGAAGCCCTATACTCACACTTATGCCAGAGTAGGACCAATAAGTAGCAAGCCTCTGATATTTGCATCCTAAGTGTAATCATTCAGAAGATAAACAAGCAAAAGATAGAAGTTGAATCACAATTTCACTGTAAAAATAGACACCTGCTCCCTGTTCAATTGCACTTTGTGAAATGCCCTTTAATTTCAAATGCTCCTGTTTTTGCTGCTGCATTTTTTTAAAAAATAAAGCTCATTATCTGAAGCACCATTAACCTTCAGCACCATTGACATAAATATGACGCACTCTCCATATTAAACACAAACTGTTAAGCAGTTTGAGGACTGACCCATAAGCAGGGCATTCAGGAGGTGACCACAGGGAGATACACAGTTAGACGGGAAGCCAGAGGCACTGATGGGGGATGTTTTGGGGGGAGGTAAGTGAGGAGGGAGGGGTTCAAAATCATTTCTGATTAGTGAGGGGCTTTGCTATAGTTAACCATTAGAGAAACATGAATATTTGTTGTTTTGGAAATACTTGATCAACTCACTCAGTACCATGGACATTACAGGCAGACACTCAGTAGAACTGATTGAATTGATTGGAACAGGAAGGACATGGGTAATAGAAATCCAATTTACCCAATAGTTGCAAAGTTACTTTTAGCAGAGTTTTTAAGCTCCTCCCAAAGAAGTAAATGTGGTTGACTTGAATTTTCTCTTTCATGGTGTCCCCAGCCCAAGACCATAATCACAGTGAGACCATGTTGGTCATTACTTAGGTCACTGTGTGGCTGGGATGGCACTCCCTCTTCAACATACCCCCCACTCCCCACCAGCATCCATTCACAAACATGAGGCCTAACTGAAATTCCAATATCACAGATTTCTCTCTCTGGTTTATGGCACTGGGGCTTCAGAAAGGGACCGTTTATATATAATCACTTTGGAAATCCTAAAACTTAAAGCAATTGTTGCATTGGGCTTCAGCATCTTGGCATGACTTTATAACTTTGAACTGATTTCCAGTATAGAGCTGAATATAAATCTATCTGAGATCTGGGGAAGAAGATGGATCTTTTTTTTTTTGATTAGGGGGGATGGTAGTGTGAGTACAATGGGTAAAGTTCAGTCTCAGAGCATGGATTGTGGGGGAGGGCAGGAGGAATGACAGAGGCATCTCTGAGCAGCTATGGGACCAGAGGTTGGGAAGGAGTAGAGAGGAGAAAGTGATATAAAAAGAGAGGTAAGAACATGAAGAAGAAATATAAATGATGAAAGAGCCAGCAGATGGGGAAAAGAGAATGAACTGGGTTACACAAAGTCTAGATGATTTACCGGAATGGACTGGTATCCTACTGCCATGAATGCTTTATGACACAACACACTTTCTGAGACTGAATTGGTGTTGATATTAATTCAATTAAAAATTTTATTGTATACCTTATATCATGCACTGTGCTAGGTATACAGCAGTGACAGAGACCCTCATGGAGCTTCCAGTCTGGTAAAGGTTACCTGTACTTGCAATCAGTGTATGGGATATAAGATAGTGGGTAGGTCATTGTGTAAAGGAGTATGGGGAAGGTGCCTAATCCAGTCTTGGGTAGAGGCAGGGAAAGCTTAGAGGAAAATACTTTTAAATTGATGCCTGAAGGATCAGTAGAAGCATGCCAAGGGGATATGGTGGAGGTGGGAAGAGAGTTCCAGGCAGAAGAAATAGCATACACACAAGTCCAGAGGCAAAAGGTTTATATTTCAAGGAACTGAAAAGAATAGTAGTCTGGTTGGAATACACAGTGCAGGTGGAGGGAGATGAGGCTGGGGGGACTTCCCTGGTGATGCAGTGGACAAGAATCTGCCTACCATAGCAGGGGACATGGGTTTGAACCCTGCTCTGAGAAGATCCCACGGGAACAAGTAAGCCCATGCACTACAGCTACTGAGCCTATGCTCTAGAACCCGCGAACCACAACTACTGAGCCTGTGTGCCAAAACTACCGAAGCCCGTGTGCCTAGAGCCCATGCTCCACAACAAGAGAAGCCACCACAACGAGAGGCCTGTGCACTGCAGTGAAGAGTAGACCCCTCTCGCTGCAACTAGAGAAAGCCTGCACACATCAACCAAGACCCAATGCAGCCAAAAATAAATAAATAAATTTATTTAAAAAAAAGTCCCAAAGCAAATATCCTATATTAAAAAAAAAAAAAAGAAATAGGCTGGGGTCAGATCATGAAAGAGCCATGTTAATTTATTTATGCTTTATCTTAAGAACTATAGAAGTCATTTCACATCAGCCTTCCCAGGCCAATATACTGGGGTCAGACCCTTCCAACTTATTTCTGCCAGTTATCATTCCTCTGGCTAGGAGATGCTCAGTTGTGTAGAGGTTTAGCCATCATGGATTAAAGTCTTCAAACCACCAATGTGAAATACTTTTTGGTACCTGTTCAAGATAATATGAGAAGTTTATAGACTCCCTGGGAAGGTCACCTGACTCAGGGTAGAAAGAATTACCCAGTGAGTTTAATACTGATATCAGTGATCTGTCTGACCCACAAATAGGACAATTTGACCTCTAATGCCCCTTCTGACTTGAGTGCCCATGATTTTTTTTTTTTCCAGTATGCGGGCCTCTCACTGTTGTGGCCTCTCCCATTGCGGACGCACAGGCTCCAGACGCACAGGCTCAGCGGCCATGGCTCACGGGCCCAGCCGCTCCGCGGCACGTGGCATCTTCCCAGACCGGGGCATGAACCCGTGTCCCCTGCATTGGCAGGTGGACTCTCAACAACTGCGCCACCAGGGAAGCCCAAGTGCCCATAATTTTTGGCCTAGATCTTCTGCCTTTCACCTCTATGCTCTTTCTGTCACCTCCGGCTACCGACCTAAGTGTAAAGATAGTAGGAAGGCACAAACTACAACCACATAGGCATTAGGCCCAGCTTCATCCAACTCGGGAAAATGACTTACTCTCTCCTCTCAGTTATGACTATCTTTGAACCCAAGTTAAGGTCCTCCTTCCCTGTTTATTCAAGCCAGATGCCTCTTCTGATTCCAGTCTGTACTCCTGGCTAAGCTCCTCCGGCTGTTCAGGAAGGTTCTGTCTCCTCTGGTGCAGAGAACCTACTGAATTAAAGACCCTCCTTCTTTCCTTCACCTCTGATGCTGTCCTGGAAACTGAGATTCTGCTTTGAGCTGTGGTTTGCAGTAATCCACAGGCATTTTCAACTTTCTGGAGGAGCCAGAAAGGCTTCTTTCATTTGACCATTAAATAATCTTATTTAAATAAGTTATGACCGTTGAGGCAATATAATTGAATAGAAAACAAATGAGCATCAGCAGACCTGAGTCTTAGTTCAGCTCTTCTCTTGAGTAAGTCAGTTATTTATTTTTCTGTGTCTTGGTTTCCTCTTGAAAAAGAAATAATGGATATGACAGTACTCTGAAAAGTAAAATATTCAGAAAAGGTGAGGTAATAATTATATAATCACCACCATCATCATCACCATATACAGACCTGACATATGCAACACAGATCACACACTCAGGTACATGCATTGGCAGGTGGCTTCTTACAAGCTCTGAACACATCCAGGCCTCTCCCTGCCCAGCAGCCGCCTCTGAGGGAAAGATGAGGTGTGATCCTGGAGTTTACAGCAGGATATGCACTCACATAATTAAGCTTTTTCATCCGGACAGCTATTCTGCTCTCCGGAGTTAACTATTTATTCAGTGGCTTTTTTCATCAATATGCCAGGCTGCCTTCTGAGGCTGTCTGACACACATTCTTCATGTGCCTATGCCTGCCAAATTATTCTTTTGAAGGCCACCCTCCCTTTTCTTTGTATCCACACTCCATAAACTTGTGCAAATTTCAAATCTGTTTGCATTTGCAGCATTCACAAATAATACCTATATTTTTTTTCCATGTGTACCTGATAGGGACAGAATAAAAATGACAAGTCTTTCTTCCTTGGTTGAGGACCCGAAGTGTCAAATGGCAAGGCTGGAAGTCTGGTCTGAGGTAACTTTGACCAGCCCTGAAATGTAATCCTGAGAGACCTATTCTGACTCCAACAAACAGGGTATGGGCTCCCAGCTAGGGAGGTAATGGAGGTGATGAGAGAGTTGCCTTTCAGGCCACTTGTCCTGCCAGGATCATAGCTGAAAAGCAAGGAAGCTGTACAAAGGGCTACTAGTGGTCAAAACAGCTGCTACATACCCTAATACTCATATTCTTTACACAGGAAGAATACACCTTCATCCTTACACTATGCCAATATAGTTTTATTCTGTATACAGTTCTAGCAGAATTGAACATTTTCTTTCCCTGTCTATAGTAGATTAGAAGCAGCAAAATAGAAAGGGAACAGAGAATAGGACTCCCTCATTCCTAGTGCTAGGTTATTAGTGTCAGTCATGCTGACAGCTGCAAGGAATGACATACAAGTGGAAACTGATAACTAAAAAACCCAAGAATGGAAAAAACTTCAGTTGTTTGGGACCTTTGAGTGCCAAGGAAAATAGTAATACCTGTCTTCAGAGTCCCTAAAGGCATCATTACATGAAAGCACCATACTGTGCTTAATGATGACACTAAGTCATCAGGAAGAAAAAAACCAAATTACATTAGATATCTTCTCTTTAAGTAATCATAGACCTCTATTTGTGTGTAATTTTAAAGGAAGATAGAATGTTGTAATAAAAAATACTGAGATTCAAAAATATAATTTCTTCCATTGATTCTTTCATTCATGAAATATGAAGTGAGGACTCTGCTATGTACCAGGCACTGGGGATAGAATGGTGCCCATGCCACCTTGAAGATCACATACTAGTGGGAAAAATCGACAAGGAAACAGGTGATTAACATGCAGAGTGAGAAGGGGATTAACAAGGTCCTAAGAGATCACACAGAAGGGACACAACTTGGACATGAGCATTCAGGGAAGGTTTACTGGAGGATATGATGTTTAAGTTAATAAATAAGCCAGACAAAAATAAGTGGAGAGGAATAGTTCTATGCAGAGGCAACATCATATATGATAGACTGAAAATGAAAGAGAATATGGCATATTTGTGGAAATACAGTAGTTTAGTGGGAAGGGGAAGATGAGCAAGTGTCAGGCAAGAGGTTAGGATGTTTAACGTTTTTCATAAAAACAGTGGGAAGCCACTGAAGAGTTTTAAGTTCCCGAGTAACATGAATTTTTAAAATGTAAAATGTTTACTCTGGCTACAGTGTAGATAATAGATTGGAGGGAGCAAGACTAGAGATGGGGACTAGAGTTGGGTGGCTGTTTTAGTGATTCAGGTGAAAGAAAATGGAAGCCTGGACTAAGACAGTGTCTGTATCAATGGAGAGAAGATGGATTTGAAAGAGACTTAGAAATGGTGTTGATATGACATTGTAAGGGAGAGAGAGGAGCCAAGGATCATGCCTAACATGGACAACAGGTAGATGGTGGCAGTGCCATTTTCTTTAGTAGTCCCTACTTAGCTACCCACTAGCTTTGAAATCAAATTCAGCTTCCTCATTTTTAAACTGAGGAATTTAGACCAGATTATTGGTTCTCAATAGGGGAGATTTTTGTCCCTCACCCAGGATACATTTGGCAATGTCTGGAGAAAATTTGGCTGTCATATCCAAGGGGGGAGAGGTGTTAATGGCATTGAATGGGTAGAGGCTAGAGACGCTGCTAAAGATCCTACAGTGCACAGGAGAGCCCTTTTCCCTCAACTAAGAATTATTTGGCCCCAAATGTCAATAGTGCCAAAGTTGTGAAACCCGGGGCTAGATAATAAAAAGAATTTGGATTAGATAAACTCAGAGGTCTAGTCAAACCTTTTGAGTTTACAAGCCAGAGTGGTTGTGTACACTTTTACACTTTAGGGGATCAGCTTTTAGTGACTCTCTTCTGGAAGGCTGGAAGACTCTCTTCTGTGGACCAGGTGGATAAATGAGACATTACTAGCATTATATGACTGATAATAACTGGACATTGGTGAATGTGGTCTCAGTAATTTAAGCCAATTTTCAGGAGGATCTGGGTGAATCATGTGCTGCAGGTATTTGGAGTATATGTGCACGTGGCACTTAGAGGGTATCTGCAAATTTACTCCAATCTTCCAGAGACCTAGAATTTCTCCTATCTGTATTCATTTTTTCCTAAATGTGATGTGCTCACTTACACTTTAGGTCAAAGGAACAAGAAAGAAATGATGGGGCTATGCAGCTCCTGCCTGAGCTATATATCTTCTAGAACTATCCTTGGCATCAGAAACCCTATTTGTACAGATTTTAGCCCCATGTATGGGACCACAGGCAGAGTCCCACAGAATGTCTACCCCAGGCCAAGATATTTTATTACCTTTTCTCTTTAGGGTGTAGCTCAAATTTTGATAGCAGGTGCTTTTCTCTATTCTATATTAAGAAACACCCTTCCTGAAGGCATGTCTCCCGCTCTTAGGGGCTTCCTCACAGAAAGGGAATAAAACTCAGACCATCTGTGTAAGGCTATGGAGCTCCCAGTCAGAGTCTTCCAAAGCCACCTCGGCAATGGGGTCCTTACTTAAGGCCTTCACAGCACATAGTAAGCATTCAATAAATAAATAAATGCTTCTTGAGCAAATTAATGTGGTCCCTACATTTTGGGTGCCAAAGAGGAGCCTCTCAGTTCTCAGAAGGGAAAAAGAAGGACTTTACTGTGTGCCCACTATGTGGCAACACTGTTCAAAGTGCTAAGTGGTTTTCAAATCTGAATGCTATAGACTGAATATTTGTATCCCTCCTCAAAAAATATTCATATGTACAAACCTATTCCCCAGTGTGATGGTATTAGGAGGTAGAGCGTTTGGAAGGTGCTTACATCAGGAGGGCAGAGCCCTCATACACGGAATTAGTACCCTTATAAAAGAGGCCCAGAAGGCTCCCTAACTCCAGTCACTATGTGAGGACATAGTGAAAAGTCAGCTGTCTATGAACCAGGAAGTAAGGCCTCACCAGACACTGAATATGCTAGAACGTGTTTTTTTTTTTTTTTTTTTTTGACTACACCTGGATCTTAGTTCCCCAACCAGGCATCAAACCCGTGTCCCCTGCATTGGGAGCATGGAGTCTTAACCACTGGACAACCACGGAAGTCCCATGAATTTGCTGGAACACTTATCTTGGACTTCCCAGAGACTAGAACTGTGAAAAATAAATTTCTGTTGTTTATAAGCCACATAGTCAATGATATTTTTGTCATAGCAGCCCAAATGGACTACGACACTAACTTATGCTTTAATATTTTTAGCTAGAAGGCCACCTAGGAGTCTATTGCAGTAATCAGAGGCAAGTTATAATGCTGGTCAAATCCAGCATGGCAGCAGTGAATGTGATAAGAAATGAGTGGGTTCTGAAAATATTTTGAAGGTAGAGTCAACAGGGCTTCCTGATGATAGTTTAGATGTGGCTGCAAGAGAAGAAAGGACTCCAGGATGAACCTGAGCAATAGGAAGTATGGAGTTTCCAACAACTGAGATGAGGAACACTGTGCATGAGTTGAGATTCAGTTTTGGACTAGTGAGTTTGAGATATGTATTAGACATCTAAAGGAAGATGTCAAGAAGGCAGTTGGTTGTATCATCAGATTTGGAGAGAGGTGTAAGATGAAGATATGAAAGCTGTGAGACTGGATGAGATTATCAAGGGAGGGTGTATAGAGAGAGAAAATTATCAAGATCTAGACCCAATATTAATAGACCTTTGTCATTTGACCTAGGGGCTAACTCTGCCTGCTTACTTTTCGTTGAGTGAACAATGTAGCAACCACCCTGCCCCCAGCAGCCTCCAGAAAGGGGCTTGGAACTTTAGAATCTTAGCTCTCTACACTATGTCCCATTGTGCATTCATCTCACAGAAACAATAGCTAAAACATCCATGTGATGTTTAAACCTCTAAGAGGTTACTTGGTTATAAATATTTATCATTTCCTTCAGGCTAATATAATGATTATTAATCCTAGCTGAATAAGAATCCATTCTTACCAGGGTGAGGAGATTTTTTTCTCTGTATAATTCATATGCAAATATTTTGAAAAGCAGTTTGAAATGCAAGCTGCCACCTGTCAGTTTCCTTTTTGCAAGGGAGAAGAAGGCACCATTGTCTCTGAATTCTAAGAAGAGCAAGCATTTTCCTTGCTCCAGAATCTTCAGCTTATTGTTTGCAGGCTGAAAAGTTCATATGATAGGTGTTACTTTAGGTAGGACATCCACTCCCAATGCTGTTGCTCAGTATTTATCATCATTTCAAAGAACACTTCTCTTCCTTTGAGGGCATTCATCTTAACTCCCCTTGGGGTACAGGCAAGAGACAGAAACATTGATTTATAAAGGAGGAATGAAAAAAGAAGAGTCAGCAAATACTGGGCTGAGGCATTACTCTAAGGTCACCATGTTCCTTGTTCTGCCTCTTAGACAGGAATGCATCCAGCATTGGTCCTAATTCCCTTGAAACTGTTTAGGTATATTTCACATTGTAATCAGCGTAAATCAGTCTTGATTTCTAAGTTTTATGGTTCTGGTTACAATGGTCATTCACACATCCAGGCTCTTGGTGCAGGGGCACACATACTGTCTAAGGTAACAGTTTTCATATCGGGATTTATGTACCCCTGGTGGTACATGAAGACTTCTTAGGGGACACACAGACACAATTTTAGGAGAATCAGTTGCCAGATTCTCAATTTTCATAAGTACTTTTTCCTAAAATAGATGTATATTTGGAGTGTCATGCTAGTTCTCCTTTTGTACCTCATCTTTCAAAGTCATTCTTCTGCTCTACAAAAGAAAGGCATACCCCTCACCCATCTGAATTACTACGATCTATTCCATCCTCTGACTATTGTTAAAGAGTACAATATTATGGACAGAGGGTCTAGTGAGAGTAAACAGAGAACCTTGGTAAGAAATGCCTTTTGTAAGTTCTGCATTTACTATTAGCCAAAACTTATCCTCTTCTTGGTGTTAATTTCCACAAAGTACATTAAACTGAAGTCTTAAAAGCATAACATTTACTTATATATAGAAGTAGGACAAAATGTTCCCAAATGTACAATCTAGTATGTAATGACTTGAACTTTAGAATATCAGGTTCATTTCATTAGGGTTAATTTCTCCCTCTCAGATATGTTCTATTTCTGTCTAATTGTTTTCAACCATAAAATGAAATTATTGACCTATCTATGTATAATAATTCTCAAATATCCATCTCTGTATTCATCTGTCACACCATTTAAAGGCACTTTGAAACCATCTGTGTTAGAAATTGAAATTTAACATTAAATATTTAGATCCTAATTCACAGCCTATGGGAAAAAACATAATATGCACACTTATAAATTTTATTAGTTGTTCATTCTCCAATTTTGTCTAACTTCATAGACAAGGTGCTGCTAAGTGAAAGAGTTACATATATGGCTAATATGTTTTTATTTTTAGAAATAAATTGCTTTTGTTGATTCATAAAATATATATAGAAAATTATGCAAACAATAAATGTACATCTTTATGAGTTATCACAAAGTGAAGGGACCCATGTAACCAGTCAGAAATTAAAAACACTTCCAGCACTACAGAAAGCCCCTTGAGCTTTCCAGTCACTATCTCATTCTTCCTCCCTATAGGTAACCATGCTCCTGACTTCTACCAGAATAGATTTATCTGTTTTTTAAAAACTTTTTATTTAAGTTGAATCATACAAAATGTATTCTAGTGTGCCTGGTTTCTTTTATTCAACATTATATTTGAGGTATTCATCCATGTTGTTTAGTGAGGTAGTATCCATTTATTTCCATTGCTATATAATATTCTATTATATGAATATAACAAAATATTTTCATCATTTCTACTATTTAAAAAAAAATTTATTGGAGTATAGTTGCTTTACAATGTTGTATTAATTTCTACTCTACAGCAGAGTGAATCATCTATACGTATACATATATCCCCTCCTTTTTGGATTTCCTTCCCATTTAGGTCATCACAGATCATTGAGTAGAGTTCCCTGTGCTATATGGTAGGTTCTCATTAGGTATCTATTTTATACATAGTATCAATAGTGTATATATGTCAACCCAATCTCCCAATTCATCCCCCACATCTCCCTTGGTATCCATACTTTTGTTCTCTACGTCTGTGTCTCTATATCTGCTTTGTAAATAAGATCGCCTATGCCAATATTTTCAGAATCCATATATATGTGTTAGTATACAATATTTGTTTTTCTCTTTCTGACTTACTTCACTCCGTATGACAGTCCGTAGGTCCATCCATGTGTCTACAAATGACCCAATTTCGTTCCTTTTTATGGTTAAGTAATATTCCATTGTATATATGTACCACATCTTCTTTATCCATTCATCTGTCATGGACATTTATGTTATTTCCATGTCCTGGCTATTGGAAATAGTGCTGCAATTAATATTGGGTGCATGTGTCTTTTTGAATTATGGTTTTCTCTGGGTATATGCCCAATAGTGGGATTATGGGGTCGTATGGTAGTTCTATTTTTAGTTTTTTAAGGAATTTCCGTACTATTCTCCATATTGGCTGTATCAATTTACATTCCCACCAACAATGCAAGAGGGTTCCCTTTTCTCCACACCCTCTCCAACATTTGTTGTTTGTAGATTTTCTGATGATGCCCATTCTAACCGCTGTGAGGTGATAACTCATTATAGTTTTGATTTGCATTTCTCTAATACTTAGTGATGTTGAACAGCTTTTCATGTGGCTCTTGGCCATCTGTATGCCTTCTTTGGAGAAGTGTCCGTTTATGTCTTCTGCCCATTTTTTTATTTTTTTTTAAATATTGAGCTGCCTGAGCTCTTTATATATTTTGGAGATTAATCTTTTGTCCGTTGATTCATTGGCAAATATTTTCTCCCATTCTGAGGGTTGTCTTTTCATCTTTTTTATAGTTTCCTTTGCTGTGCAAAAGCTTTTAAGTTTCATTATGTCCCATTTGTTTATTTTTGTTTTTATTATCATTACTCTAGGAGGTGGGTCAAAAAATATCTTGCTGCAATTTATGTCAAAGAGTGTCCTGCCTGTTTTCCTCTAAGAGTTTTATAGGGTCCGGCCTTACATTTAGGTCTTTAATCCATTTTAAGTTTATTTTTGGGTATGGTGTTAGGGAGTGTTCCAGTTTCATTCTTTACAGGTAGCTGTCCAGTTTTCCCAGCACCACTTATTGAAGACAGTCTTTACTCCATTGTATATTCTTGCCTCCTTTGTCATAGATGAGGCGACCATAGGTGCATGGGTTTATCTCTGGACTTTCTATCCTGTTCCACTAGTCTATATTTCTGTTTTGGGGCCAGTACCATACTGTTTTGATGACTGTAGCCTTGTAATATAGTCCAAAGCCAGGGGGCCTGATTCCTCCAGCTCCATTTTTCTTTCTTTAGATTGTTTTTCCTATTCGAGGTCTTTTGTGTTTCACACAAATTGTAAACATTTTTTGCTCTAGTTCTGTGAAAAATACCATTGGTAATTTGATGGGGATGCATTGAATCTGTGGATTGCTTTAGGTAGTATAGTCATTTTCACAATATTGCTTCTTCCAATCCAAGAACATGGTATATCTCTCCATCTGTTTGTGTCATCTTTGATTTCTTTCATCAGTATCTTAAAGTTTTCTGAGTACAGGTATTTTGCCTCCTTAGGTAGGTTTATTCCTAGGTATTTTATTCTTTTTATTGTAGTGGTAAATGGGATTGTTTCCTTAATTTCTCTTTCTGATCTTTAATTGTTAGTGTATAAGAATGCAAGATATTTCTGTGTATTAACTTTGTATCCTGTGACTTTACTAAATTCATTGATTAGCTCTAGTAGTTTTCTGCTGGCATCTTTAGGAATTTCTATGTATAGTATCATGTCATCTGCAAGCCATGACAGTTTTATTTTTCTTTTCCAATTTGGCTTCTTTTTGTTTTTGTTTTTCTTCTCTGATTGCCATGGCTAGGACTTCCAAAAATATGTTGAATAACAGTGGCGAGAGTGGACACTATTGTCTTTTTCTTGATCTTAGAGGAAATGCTCTCAGTATTTCACCATTGAGAATGATGTTTGCTGTGGGTTTGTAATATATGGCCTTTATTATGTTGAGGTAGGTTCCCTGTATTACCACTTTCTGGAGAGTTTTTATCACAAATGGGTGTTAAATTTTGTCAAAATCTTTTTCTGCATCTATTGAGATGATCATGTGATTTTTATTCTTTAATTTGTTAATATGGTGTATCACATTGATTGATTTGCGTATATTGAAGCATCCTTGCATCCCTGGGATAAATCCCACTTGATCATGGTGTATGGATTCTGTTTGCTAATGTTTTGTTGAGGATTTTTGGGTCCGTGTTCATCAGTGATATTGGCCTGTAATTTTCTTTTTTGTGATATCTTTCTCTGGTTTTGGTATCAAGGTGATGGTGGCCTCATAGAATGAGTTTGGGAGTGTTCCTCCCTGTGCACACTTTTGGAAATGTTTGAGAAGGATGGGTGTTAGCTCTTCTCTAAATGTTTGATAGAATTCACCTGTGAAGCCATCTGGTCCTGGACTTTTGTTTGTTGGAAGATTTTTAATCACAGTTTCAATTTCATTACTTGTGATTGGTCTGTTCATATTTTCTATTTCTTCCTGGTTCTTGGAAGTTTGTACCATTTTAAGAATTTGTCCATTTCTTCCAGGTTGATCTTTGCTATTGTTTTTTCATTTCTATTTCATTTATTTCTGCTCTGATCTTTAAAATTTCTTTCCTTCTACTAACTTTGGGTTTTGTTCTTCTTTCTCTAGTTGCTTTAGGTGTAAGGTTACGTTGTTTATTTGAGACTTTTCTTGTTTCTTGAGGTAGGATTGTATTCCTATAAAATTCCCTCTTAGAACTGCTTTTCCTGCATCCCATAGGTTTTGGGTCATCGTGTTTTCATTGTCATTTTTTCTAGGTATTTTTTGATTTCCTCTTTGATTTCTTCAGTCATCTCTTGGTTACTTAGTAGCACATTGTTTAGCCTCCATGTGTTTGTGTTTTTTACAGGTTTTTCCTGTAATTGATTTGTAGTCTCATAGTGTTGTGGTCAGAAAAGATGCTTGATATGATTTCAATTTTCTTAAATTTACTGAGGCTTGATTTTTGACCCAAGATGTGATCTATCCTGGAGAATGTTCCACGTGCACTTGAGAAGAAAGCGTATTCTGCTGCTTTCAGATGGAACATCCTATAAATATCACAATTAAGTCTATCTGGTCTAATGTGTCATTTGAGGCTTGTGCTTCCTTATTACTTTTCTGTCTGATGATCTATCCATTGGTGTAAGTGGAGTGTTAAAGTTCCCCACTATTGTGTTACTGTCAATTTCCCCTTTTATGGTTGTTAGCATTTGCCTTATGTATTGAGGTGCTCCTATGTTGGGTGACCAAATATTTACAATTGTTATAGTTTCTTCTTTGATTGATCCCTTGATCGTTATGTAGTCTCTTTCCTTGTCTCTTGTGACAGTCTTCATTTTAAAGTCTATTTTTTCTGACATGAGTATTGCTACTCCAGCTTTCTTTTGATTTCCATTTGCATGCATTATCTCTTTCCATCGCATCACTTTCAGTCTGTATGTGTACCTAGGTCTGAAGTGGGTCTCGTGTAGACAACATACGTATGGGTCTTGTTTTTGTATCCATTCAGCCAGTCTATGTCTTTTGGTTGTAGCATTTAATCTATTTACATTTAAGGTAATTATCAATATGTATGTTCCTATTACCATTTTCTTAATTGTTTTTTAATCTATTTACTTTATTTATTTTTATTTTGGCTGTGTTGGGTCTTCATTGCTATGTGCGGGCTTTCTCTAGTTACGGTGAGTGGGGGTTACTCTTCGTTGCGGTGCACGGGCTTCTCATTGCAGTGGCTTCTCTTGTGGAGCACGGGCTCTAGGCACATGGGCTTCAGTAGTTGTGGCACATGGGCTCAGTAGTTGTGGCTTTCAGGCTCTAGAACCCAGGCTCAGTAGTTGTGGCATACCAGCTTATTTGCTCTGTGGCATGTGGGATCTTCCTGGACCAGGGCTCAAACCTGTGTCCCCTGCATTGGCAGGCAGATTCTTAACCTCTGCACCACCAGGGAAGCCCTGAGAGTTGTTTATCATGAAAGGATGTTGAATTTTGTCAAATAATTTTTCAGCATCTATTGAGATGGTCATTTGATTTTTATCCTTCATTTTATTAATTTTGTATATCATGTTGGTTGATTTGTAGTTGGTGAATTATTTTGCATCCCTGGAATAAATCCCACTTGGTCATGGTGTATAATCCTTCTAGTATATTGTTGAATTCAGTTTGCTAATATTTTGTTGAGGATTTCTGCATCTATGTTCATCAGGAGTATTGGCCTCTAATTTTATTTTTGTGGGTGGTGTTGTCTGCCTTTGGTATCAGGGTAGTGCTGGCCTTGTAAAATTAGTTTCGAAGTATTTCCTCATTTTAATTGTTTTTGGAAAAGGTTGAGATGGATAGGTATTAAATCTTCTTTGAATGCTTGATAGAATTCACCTGTGATGCAGTGTGATTCTGAGCTTTTGTTTGTTGGGAGGTTTTTGATTAATGCTTCAATCTCCTTTCTAGTAATTGGTCTATTTAGGTTTTCTGTTTCTTAATAATTAAGACTTAGAAATTTGTATGTTTCTGAAAATTTATCCATTTATTTTAGGTTGTCTAATTTGTTGGCCTATACAGTAAGTTCCCTACATATGAATGAGTTCCATTCTGAGAGGGCAGTCGTAAGTCCAATTTGTTTGTAAGTCCAACAAAGTTAGCCTAGGTACTCAACTAACACAACCAGCTATATAGTACTGTACTGTAATAGGTTTATAATACTTTTCACACAAATAATACATTAAAAAACACAAAAATAAAGAATACATTTTTAATCTTACAGTACAGTACCTTGAAAAGTACAGTAGTACTGTACAACACCTGGCATACAGGGGAAGGCAAGAAGAGTTACTGACTGGAGGAAGGAGGGCAGGTGGGAAATAGTAGAGCTGAAGGATCCTCAGAAATAGGAGATGGAGGGACAGCTGCAATTTCACTCATGCCTGATGTTGATGGCACAGGTTCTGATTCAATGGAACCAGATGCATGTTCACATCTTTGAAAGTTCACAACTTGAAGGTTTGTATGTAGGGGACTAACTGTAATTGTTCATAGCAGTCTCTTATGATTCTTTGCATTTCTTTGGTATCAGTTGTAACTTCCCCTCTTTCATTTCTGATTTTATTTATTTGAACCCTCTCTTTTTTCCTTAGTGAGTCTAGATAAATGTTTATCTATTTTATCTTTTCAAAGGACCAGCTTTTAGTATCATTGATTTTTTCTATTGTATTTTGAGTCTCTTTTTCATTTTCTTCTTTGATCTTTATTAGTTTCTTCCTTCTAACTTTGGGCTTTTTTACCTCCTTTTCTAGTTCCTTTACATGTAGTGTTAGACTGCATGTTTGAGATTTTCCTTATTTCTTGATCTAGGACTGTATGCTATCACATTTCCTGTTAGAACTGCTTTTGCTGCATCCTGTAGATTTTGGTACGTTGTATTTTTATTTTCATTTGTCTCAGATATTTTTGAAGTTCTCCTTTCTTTCTTGATGCATTGGTTGTTTAGTAATGTATTGTTTAATCTCCACAAATTTGTGATTTTTCCAGTCTTCTTTTTTTTTGAGTGATTTCAAATTTCATACCACTGTGGTCTAAAAGATGCTTGATATGATTTCAATCTTAAATTTATTGAGACTTGTTTTCAGGCCTATCATATGATCTATCCTGGAGAATATTCCATGTGCACTTGAGAAGAATGTGTATTCTATTGCTTTGGGATGGAACATTGTGTATGTATCTATTAAGACCATCTGATTTGTGTCATTTAAAGCTGATGTTTCCTTATTGATTTTCTGTCTGGATGATCTATCCGTTGATTTATGTGGATTATTAACATCCCCTACTATTATTGTATTGCTGTCAATTTCTCCCTTTACCTCTATTAATATTTGCTATATATATATTTTATATTCTATATTGGGTGCATAATATTTACAAATGTTCATCTTCTTGTTCATTGTATTCCCTTATTATTTTTAATATCTATAGAATCTTTAGTGATGTCACCTCTCATTCCTGATATTGATTATGTGTTGTTTTTTCTCTCTCTCTCTCTCTCTCTTTGTTTTTCTCTCCTCTGTCTTTATCTATCTCTTGAGAGCCTGGTTAAAGGATTACCAATTCTATTGATACTATCAATAAACAAGCTTTTGGCTTTATTAATTTTCCTTATTTTTTCTGTTTTCTATTTTATTGATTTCTGGCCTGCTCTCTATTATTTCCTTTCTTCATATTTTAGGTTGCATTTGCTCTTCTTTTTCTAGTGTTTAAGGTGGAAGCTGAGGTTATTGATTTTATTTCTTTGTACTTTAAAAATATAAACATTTTAATGCTATAAATCTCTCTTTAGGTACTTATTTAGTTACATCCCTTAGATTTTAATATAGCATAGCTTTATTTTCATTCAGCTCAAATTACTATCCCTTTCGATTTCTTCTTTGACCTATAATTTAAAAAATAATTTTAACATTTATTTTCCAAATATTTGCAGATTCCCAGAGATCCTTCTGTTATTGGTTTCTAGTTTAATTCCATTATAGTCATACGGCAAACTTTGTATGGCTTGAATCTTTAAATATTTTTGTTATACTTGTTTTATGGCCCAGAATATAGTCCATCTTGGTAAATGTTCCATGTGTACTTGGAAAGAATGGTTTTCTGCTGTTGTTGGGTGGAGTATTTTATAACTGTTAATTTAGTCAAGTTGGTTAATAGTATTATTCAAGCCTTTTATATCCTTATTGATTTTCTGTCTACTTGTTCTATCAATTATTGATAGAAGGGTCTCTAAATCTCTGGCTATAACTGTGGATTTGTTTTATTCTCCCTGTACATTTATCAGTATTTTTTAATGTATTCTGAAGCTCTGTTACTGAATTCTAAGGCATAAACACTTAGGATCCTTATGTCTTGTTGAATTGACCCCATTATCATGACTAAATGGTGCTCTTTTTCTGTGAGTGTATTCTTTGCTCTAAAATCTACTTTGTCTGATACAGACATACTAGCTTTCTTTTGATTAGTGTTACATGTTACATCTATTTCTATCATTTTACTTTTATTTTTGTCTTTATATTTAAAGTGGGTTTCTTGTAGGCAAGCATTAGTTGAATTTTACCTTTTTAAATCCAATCTGATATTCTCTGTCATTTAATTTAGGTATTTAGACCATTAACATTTAATATGATTATTGATGTGGTTGATTTTAAATCTATCTTTCTGTTTGTTTTCTATTTTCTCCATCTATTGTTTGTTCCTATTTTCAACTTTTTTTGCCTTCTTTTAAATTGGATAATTTTTATGATTCACTTTCATATCCTTTTGTCTTATTAGCTATAACCCTTTGTTGCATTTAGAGTTTATAATATACACCTTTAACTTGTTATTCTGTCTTCAAGTGTTTTTATACCACTTTACACATAGTATACGGACCTTATAACAGTATCCTTCATTTTCTCCCCTTCCAATCTTTCTATTTTTGTCATACATATTACTTCTATATATGTTATAGACTCCAAAGTACATGTTTTTATTTTTGCTTCAAACAGGTGGTTATGCTTGAAAGTGATTTAAATTATAAGAAAATGTCTTTATATTTACCTATGTTGTTACTATTAACAATAGTAATAGTAATAGAATAGAATGTTGTTACTATTCCTGAGGTTCTTCATTAATTTGTGTAAATCTATATTTCTATTAGTATCATTTTTCTCCCACACAAAAGACTTCCTTTTACATTTCTTATTGTATGGGTTTGTTGCAGATTATTTGTTTTTGCACATCTGAAAACATCTCAATTTCTGTTTTGTTTTTGGGAGATATTTTCTTCAGGTAAAGTATTCAAGTTTGACAGTTTTTTCCTTCTAACACTAAAATGGTGTTACTCTCCTGTGTTCTTTTTGCTTTTTGAGGATACATCTGCTGTAATTCTTATCTTTGATCCTCTGTAGGTAATGTGTCCTTTTTTTTTCTGTTTGTAAGATTTTTTCTTTATCACTTGTTTCAAGCAAGTTAATTCTGATATGGCCTGCTGTAATTATCCCTGTATTTATTGTTTTTAAAGGATGTTTGAGCTTATTAGATCTGTGGGTTTATAGTTTCATTCAACTTTGAAAAAAAATTGGCCAATATTTCTTTAAATATATTTTCTGTTTATCCCCTTTCTCTTCTCATTCAGGGACCACGATTATACTTATATCAAACCAGTTATTGTTGTCCCATAGCTCTCTCTGATGTTCTATTTTATCCCAGTATTTTTTTTTTGTTTATGTTTCATTTTTTATCATTTCTATTGTTATGTATTCAAGTTCACTAATCTTTTGTAATATCTACTCTGCCATTAATCCTGTGCAGTGCATTTTTAAAAAATCTTAGACATTGTAGTTTTCATATCTACATACCTACATATCTTTTTTCTTATATTTCATACTTCTTTCTAATATGTTTCATCTTCTAGTTTTTCAACATATGAAATGCAATTATGTTAATTTTAAATGTCCTTGTCTAATAATTTGGTTGTCTTTATTCTTTCTGTGTTGATTTTGACTAATTGATTTTTTCCCTCTTCATTAAGAGTTATATTTACCTGGTGATTTGCATGCCTGGCAATCTTTCTTTGGAAGACAAACATTGTGAATTTTACTTTGTTGGGTGTTGAATATTTTTGTATTCCTATAAATATTCTTGAGCTTTGTTCTCAGCTATGTACTTTGAAACAGAATAATCCCTTTGGGTTTGTTTTGGAGATCTGGTAGTTGGGATTGCAGCCGTGCTTAGTCTAGGGCTAATTATTCCCATTACTGAGGTAAGACTTTTCTGTGTGTTCTACCCAATGATCTGTGAATCCTGAGATTTGGTAGTCTGACGAGTGGCAACAGATACTATTCTCAGCCTGTTTGAGCATTAAGCACTCTTATGCCTAATCATTTCAGATGGTTCAGCACACACATATGTTGATCAGTACTTAGCTGAACACTTGAGGAGACCATCTGTAGATCTGCATGGTTCTCTTTTTGTGTAGGTCTCTTCTCTTTGGTACTCTGTGCTGCAAACCCAAGTTGCCTTGGTCTCCCCAGATCCTTAGCTTTGTCTCCTCAAATCAAGGGGACTCAAACTTTGCCTGGCTTCCTGCTCCTTGTACTGTAGCTTGGAAATACTCCAAAGGCAATAAGCTGGGGCAATCATAGAGCTCCTCTTGTTTGTCCTCCATCTCTCAGAGATCACTGCATTTTATTCCCTGATGTCTAATATCTTGAGAACTGTTTTATGTTTTGTCTATGGTTTTAGTTGTTTCAGTCAGGAGAGTAAATCCAGTTCCTTTTATTTCATCTTGGCTCAAAGTGAAAGTTTCCCATTCTTTATTTTGAAAAATCTCCTTTCTCTTGGTTTCTGTGACATCCTCTTGATTATTCCCCTACTCTTGTTCCACACACCCCTTAATTTGGATATCTCTGTTCTTGTCTTTACATTCTCCCTCTCAGAGCTCATGTGTGATTTTGAGTCCAGGTACCATCCCTTCTGATAACATCTTAAATATTTAGTTTCTTAAATGTCTGTATCATATCTACTACTGCCTAGGGAGAATTCCACTTAGATATCTTGCTCTCATTTAACATTCATAAGTTTGGTGTTTTGTAAAGTGCACCTGTTACAGTGTCAAAACGCCTAGATTCTAGTCCCTACTTTGCCGCTACCTGACTAGGTAACCTTAGAGAAATTACTTACACTTTCTTAGCTTTAATTTCATCATGTATAAATTGAAGAAGTTTGATTAGATAACTTCTGAACTTTTTTCTAGTTGTAATATTCTTTTATTCTAGGTAACTCTTAATTATCCTCTTTTTCTGAAAGCTAATTGCCTTCACCTCACATCTGCATTAATACCACATCCTCCTAATGAGCTTTCTTTCTTCCATCTAACCCTGCTGGACATTACAGCCAAAATATTATTCCTTAAATACTCTTATCAACTCATATCCTTGTGTAAGAACTTACAATAACTCTTTGTTGCCCGACACATTAAATACAGTCTTCTGCCTGACTTTTAAGATACTTATCCTATCTTTTTTTATGTACCCTTTATGTCCTGCTACTCACCTATATGAACTTTTAGCCTCATTCTGGATGATCTCTTCTCTATAGTCCATCTTCCTCTTCCTGCTACTATGCCTACTGTTCTAGCTTGGTGTATCCTCTTTTCCACCCATCCAAGTCCTCACTATCCCTCAAGGTCCAGCTCAAGCCTCTCTTCCTCCATGAAGCCTTTGCCTACTGCTTCAGAACACACTGACCTCTCTACCTTGTAAGCTCCTTTGGTACTTCTTCAGTACACCTCATGGTCTAATTGCTAAATATCTGATTATTTCGTGCTTGGTAATTTTTTGTTTTCTCATACAGAATGTAAGGTCTTTAGAGACACAAAACATACCTTCTCGTTCTCTAGGTATGATTTCTTCCAAATATATGGTATTTATTAAGAAATCATTGATTGATTAAGCCATTTAACTGAGGTTTAGCTCATCTCCTTCCTGAATTATCATTGTGAGTGTCTGTTTGTATGTGTGTGTGTGTGTGTAAAAAATGCTGGCTCCTAAGACAGTTTGTGCTTATGTTTATTCATATTATGCTGACATTTGCATGTACTTTCTGACCACTGTCCATTCCTAAGTTTTCAGAAGCAAGTCCTTGATTAGTGAGTCTGAGCTGGGATTTTGGAACACAGATCTGTCTTGATGGCAGGAGCTATGCTTGCATCACATTATCCATTCCTTAGTGAACTTGCAGCTCTTTGTTGGGAAATCTGTGAGTGAATCATTGTGACAAAGAGGAAGAGAAAACCTCAAAGCTCTAGACCTTGATGGCTTAAGAATAAATAACCTCTATTAGCAAAAAAAGAGAGAGACAGATGACAGTACTATGTAATGGTACCTCTAGGGTAAGGAATCAGATAATGGCCAGGATTTGAAGAATGAGATAGCTTTAAGGAAAGGTGGAGAAAAAATTTTGCAGCAGGCTTTCTTGAAAATGAAAGTGTGCTAAATAAAGGAAAGGAAGCAGGGAGCTGTGAAAGGATTTCACAGAAGAAAACGTCTTGAATTTGTTTTGAGTAACTTAGTATGTGGCATGAACAGTATTTTAAGGTTTCTGAAATCACACTTTACCCTGTTCAGCTCAGAATTCATTCTTAGGCTTCTGAAGTACTGAAGCGGAAGAGACTCAGCTTCTTGGATTCATATAGATATGGTTAGAATAAAGGCATTCCACCCCTTTGCAGCCACCTTCCCATTCCCAGCCAAAACTGAATGCTCAGAATTTTACTCTTATTGACATTTTTTCATTTACTTGCCCCACCAAGTTGGCTTTAGACTACAATTCATATAGCTGTCTCTTGTGCCTGGGGACCACAACGTTTAGTCACAGTCAGGTGTTTCACAGCCATCTACATGAAGAAGAACAAAGACATGTCAGTTGAGTTGCTGAGAGACATTCATCATTTCTTTTCCCAAAGTTGGCTTATTAACAGGTTCACTGAACTGGCCCTCTAAAGAAAGAATGGTTTAGTAGAAAGAGTACTGTATTGAGAATCATGAGATCAAACAGAACTAGCTGGCTGTTTGACTTTGAGCAACCCACTTAACCTCTGTATTTTAGGTGTGTCATCTGTTAAATTAAGAGGTTGAACTATACAATCTCTCAAGTACCATTCAGGGGTGATGTTTTATGTATTTGTGACTACTTTCTTTCATACAGTGCTTCTCATATGTCTTTTCCTTGATGCTCTGTCCACTCTTGGATTCTGAGAAATCTTTTCTCACTTCCTGGACCAATACTTGTTTTGTTTTGTTTTTCCCCTGGGTCTTGTTTGTTTGTTCGTTCCATCTCTTTTGATGGGTGAAAGCCAGAACTGTGTTAAATGTAACTCTATTCAGAGGTCACAAATAGCCCAAGGGTCAACCCAGCTTATAATTATGTCTGTCTGATCAGACATAATCTGACAGTGTTTAATATTTTTTCTTTTTCAGTGCTTGTTTTTTTTTAAATTGAATTAGTTACCAGCATTTGAAAATCAAGGGATCTCACACAAATATCCATATTTCCAGCTTCTCTAAAAGAATCATAATATCAGGAAGCAAGAGCCCCTTATTTCCACAAGGGATCAACAAGCTGGTATGAAAGAGTGACACTCCCTTTTAGGCTGGCTCTCCCATTTACCACTCTCATCGTTCCCTCTTCCCATTGTCTTCCTGGCACTGAGGCCAAAAGTAACTGCCATTTATTATCATGCCTTGTGTTGCTGGTTTACTCTTTATGTGGGGCATTGACTCTCCAGTTTACTGCGGCCCCCTCTACTTCCTATAACATTGAGGTGAACGTCAGTTACCATTTATCATCCTATTTGTACTGCTGTTGTTCTTTTACCAGTTTTAAAAGGAAAGTGAAATTTTTGTACCTGTATCTCTATCAAAAATAAGAAAACATATCAAAGCCAAAGAGTCAAGAGTTTTATTTGTCTCACCCAACTTACTGTTTTATTTTACCTTCCTGTTCTCTGTTGGTCTTTGTATCTGTAACCCCTGTTCTAAGTTGAATATATTTTTAATATATTCCTCATTCTTAAGGATAGTTTCTTTAATAAATGGTGTTAGGAAAACTGGATATTCACACACAAGAGAATGAAAGTGGACCACTATCTTACACTACACACAGAAATCAACTCAATATGTATGAAAGACTTAAATGTAAGGCCTCCAACTGTAAAACTCCTACAAGAAAACATAGGAGGAAAGATTCATAACATTGGTCTTGGTAATGATTTGATGGATATGACACTAAAGGCATAGGCAACAACAAAAACAAAAACAAAAATAAAAATGTGTGACTACATCAAGCTAAAAAATTTCTTCAAAGGAAAGCAAATCAAATAAAAGGAAAGGAAAATAATCAATGCAGCAAAGGAAGTAATCAACACAGTGAAAATGTAACCTACACAATGGAAGAAAATATTTGTAAACCATATGTCTAAATAAGGGGTTAATATCCAAAATATATAAGGAACTCATACAACTCAATAGCAAGAAACTAATAACCTGATTTTAAAATGGGGGAAGGACTTAAATAGACATTTCTCAAGGAAGACTTAAAAGTGGCCAAAAGGAATATGAAAAAATGCTCAATGTCACTAATCATCAGGGAAATATAAATCAAAATCACAATGAGGTATTACCTCACACCTATCAGTATGGCCATTATCAAAAAAATGACAATAAGTGTTGGCAAGGATGTGGAGAAATTGGAACACTTGCACACCGTTGGTGGTAATGCAAAATAGTGTAGCCACTCTAGAAAATAGTGTGGAAGTTACTCAAAAAAATAAAAACTAGAACTTCCATATGATCTAGCAATCCCACTTCTGGGTATTTATCCAAAATAACTGAAATCAGGATCTCAAAGAAATATCTGCACTACCATGTCATTGCAGCATTATTCACAATGACCAAGATGTGGAAACAATCTAAATGTCCATCAGAAGATGAATGGATAAAGAAAATGTGGCATATACGTAAAATGGAAAACTCTTTAGCATTAAAAAAGAAGGACTCTGCAATATGCAACAACCTGGATAAACCTTGGGGACTTTATGCTAAGTGAAATAAGCCAGTCAGAAAGACAAATACTACATTATTCCACTTATATTAGGTATCTAAAATAATCAAATTCACAAAATCAGGGAGTGGAATGGTGGTTGCCAGGGACCAGGGGTGGGTGGAGGAAGAGGGGAGTTACTAATCAATGGATATATATTGAATAATTTAAGTTAAGCTTGATCAATAAACTTGAGAGATCTGCTCTATAACATTGTACCAATAGTTGATAACGCATTGTACAGCTAAAAATTCATTACGAAGATGAATCTGTTAAGTGTTCCTACCATAATAAAATTTTAAAAAGAACAATGGGAAACATTGAGGGGTTTTCATCTTGGGGTAGGGTTGCCAGGTAAAATATAGAACATCCAGTCATATTTGAATTTCAGAAAACAACATAAATTTTAATATAAATATGTCCCAAATAGTGCATGATACCTACATATGCTAAAACACTGTTTGTTGTTTATCTGAAATCCAAATTTAACGGGAAATTCTGTAATTTTATTTGCTAAATCTAACAGCCCTATCCTGGGAGCAACCTGATTGGTTTTTTCATTTAAAAAAATCATTTCAGTTGCAAGTAGAGAACAGATTTGATGGGTGTAAGGCTGGAGGAAGGGAGACACTTTAGAAGGCTTAATTGCACTAACTAGATGACAGATAATTGGTAACTTAGGCTAAGGTTGTAGCAGTGAAGATAAAGGGGATAATCAAAATAAACAGGTCTTGGTGAAAAATAAAGAGGATGGAGGCATTATAGAGAATATTCTACAGTAAGGTACCCTTTTGATTTCTGATTTCTAGTATTTGCAGGATGACCATAATTTATCATCCAGAATTGAATATTTTTGAAAATAAAAGAGGGTGCTAAACCAGGATGTATGGTCACTCTAGTAATTTGTAGCTTCTCTCTTTTTTTTCTTGATCATTATTACCAATACATATCGATTTTATTAATCTTTTCAAAGAACAAAATTTTGGCTTTGTTTATCCTCCTAATTATATACTTTTATTCATTTAATCTTTGCTGTTATCTTTATTATTTCCTTCCTCTTTCTTTGACCTAACTATTCTGTTTATAGTTTCTTGACATGGATACTTAGATCACTCATTCTCAACATTTCCTCTTTTCTAATACATATATGCTTTCTAAGACTATACATTTTTCCTATAAGAATGGATTTACCTGCATCCCAAATGTTAAGATATGTAGAATTTTCACTGTCATTCAGTTAAGAATGTCTTCTATTTTTATGTTTTCTATTGTTATGTTTTCTTTGACCCTTGTGTTATTTAGAAGTGTATTTCTTAATTTTCTATCATATGGGAACATTCTAGTTATCTTTTTTTTATTCATTACTTATTTCTACTGTGTCAGAACCTATCCTGTATGATTTTAATCTTTGAAATATTTGAGACTTGCTTTTTGCTTTAACATATTGTCGATTTTGGTGGATGGCCCACATGGACTTGGAAAGAATGTGTATTCTGCTGTTGATGGGTAGTGATCTATAAATGTCAGATTAATTTGGTTAATGCTGTTGTTCAAATATTCCACAACCTTGCTACTTTTGAAAAAAATTCCATATCTTTGCTGATTTTTTGCTTGTTCTATCATTTTATAGGAGAGGTGTGTTAAAACTCACTCTATTTGTGAAATTGGTTTTTATTAACCTTTTATAATTTTGAAATGCAGCTATATCTTTAATAATTCTTATTTCCTTAAAGTTTACTTTTGTGACATTAATATAGCTAACCAACTTTTGTTTGGTTAGTGTTTGCGTACTATAGCATGTTCTATCATTTAACTTTTAACCTTTCTGTATCATTATAATTTAGATGGGTCTCTTGTTAGAAACTTACACTTGTTTTGTTTTCTTTCAAATCCAGTTTGATAATTCTTATATTTTAATAGGATCATAGTCCATTTATTTTTGGTATGACTTCTGATTTATTTGGGTATAAATCTAATATCAAATTTTCTTTCTTATATCTAATCTGTTTCAAGTTTGTTGCTGTTGTTGCTTCTTGTCTTCTTTTGGATTTTTTTTTCATTTTTTTCCCTCTATCATTGTTATCATATACTGTTTTAATGGCTCACTTAGAGATTACAACATTTTTTTCTTGACTTATCAAAGTCTAATATTAGTGAGCTCTTCTATCTTTTAACAGAAAATGCAAGGATGTTAGAACACTTTAAAGAGTTGTGGAGAATGATTCCCAGGTATTATTATCCCCATATTACAGATGAAAATACTGATGTTCAGAAGAGTTGTGACTTGCTTATGTTCTCAGAGCTAATAAGTAGCAGAGGGATTTGAACTATGACAGCCACAGGTTGCACTCTCTAGAGTCCTTTATGGTCCATTGCTAATATGTACTTTTATAGCACTCATGAGTCCACAGTCTACCCTCCCAGTCCCCACTCCCCACCCCCCCCAACAGTACATACTTTTATTTTTAATTTGTATAGCATATCCTTTACTGTGCATCCTCACGCACATTATCTTATTTGATACTCTCAATAATTCTATTAAGTAGGTGGGAACAACAGTATTACCACTTTTTGAAAAATAAAACTGGGCTCAGAGAGCTTAAGTTGTGAGGACACAGGCCTTAAGTGGTAAGTGCTGTCCTAAAACCAAATTCTTCTGATGTCTGCTCCATGCCATTTCCATTGTAAGTGTACTGGGCCCTGTTGTTGCCAATATTTTTATGAAATGTCTTTGATGACATAGAAGGAACTTCTGGCAAATCTGGAGGTGACAAAGAAGGAATAGCTAATTGCTAATGTAACAGGTGAAAATGATTGCTCAGAACTAATAAAATGAAGCTCAACAAGGATAAGTGTAAAGTTGAACAAAATTACGTTAAAAAGTAATTTACTCCAGTTAAAGGATGGGGGAGAACTAGCTTGCCAAGAGTTCAGTCGAAGAAAGTTCTGGATTTCTTTAATTGTTGTTTATTTGTTGATCTATTAAAGGCTTATAGTTGCCTATAAGCTTAATATGAGCTAACTATGGTACGTGTCTGGGTAAAACCCCTCGTTGGCTTCGGTAGTTATGTATAGATTAATAATGTGGAGCATGGGCTTTGGAATCAGACTTGGCTCACATCCCAGCTCTAGCATTTACCAGCTGTGTGACCTTAGGTAATTCACGTTTTTTCTGTGTCTCAGTTTCTTCATGTGTAAAGTTAGATAATAAAAGCACCTATTTTATGGAAAAACTGGAAGATTAAATCAAATAATGCATATATATATATATATATATATGGCTTAATACTATATCTGACACATAGTAACAATCAAAAAGTATCAGCTATTGGTAATTTGATTTCATCTGGAGTACAACAACCAATTCTGCTTAACAAATACATAATAAATGTGGCCATAGCTAGGATTGGAAAGGCAATGGGAACTATTTCATATGGGGAATGACTGAATATACAGAATCTTTAGTCTGGAGGAGATAAAGCAAGAAAGATAGAATGCACTTTTTCAAAGACTTTTTTTTAACCTTGAAGAAGAGGAATTATGCTTATTCTGTGTGGGTCCATGAGAAGCAATCAGGGCCAATAGGCAGAGAGTAGGGAGGTTACAGGAGGCATATTTTGGCTCAATGTAAGCCAAAAAAAGAAAATCTTGCAAGAAGAGGGATATTCTTGAATACTTCAATGAAGTACTGAGTCTCTCATAATAAGAGATAATGAAAGATTTCTGTCAAGGCTGATGAAAAAATGATTTCTCCAACAGGGAAGAAGCGGGCTTGATGAATTCTAAGATTTCTTTGACTCTGAGATTTGATTATATATCACTGGGAGGCAAGAGTCTCTGGATCCCAACAGGCCAAAGTAACATAAAGGATCCCATCTCCCCAAAAAGCCTACTGTTACACCCTCTCAATATCAGTGCCTATCCTAAATTTCTCCTGCTTCCATGTGAAGCCATTCTAGACCAAGCCTTCAGTTAAAAACGAGAAAACAGATAGATATCTCGGAAGATGGCAGAAGAGTAAGAGGCGGAGATCACCTTCCTCCCCACAGATACACGAGAAATTCATCTCCACGTGGAACAACTCCTACAGAACACCTACTGAACGATGGCAGAAGACCTCAGACCCCCCAAAAGGCAAGAAACTCCCCACGTACCTGGGTAGGGCAAAAGAAAAAAGAATAAACAGAGACAAAAGAATAGGGACGGGACCTGCACCAGTGGGAGGGAGCTGTGAAGGAGGAAAGGTTTCCACACACTAGGAAACGTGCCTAGAGGACAGAGCTGGGACCAAGATGTAATCCTCCATAAAGGAATAATCACTAACTGTTTTAGATGGGGAAGAACGAATTGTGTTCTTGAAATTAATGGGGAAAATTCATACACAAAGGCCTCTGTTCCACCATCATCCTATGAAGGGAGCCTGAGAGCAATCATCCCAGGAGGGAAAGATAAACAGAGTGGAATCCCTGGTACGGAGTGCCCTTATCCGGCGGGGTGGGGCCTAGTGGGTGTGGCTTAACATGGCGTCCTCTTGTGAGACCGTTAGAGCAAACGTCATAGTACCCAGCAGCACTCTGGGCTGAGCTCGTGCCTGCGGCAACGGCGCCTGGAGAGGAAGTTTGTCCACTGCACCACTGAGGTATAGGCCATGGGAGCACGAAGCAGTCGGTGGCACTGGTTGGGGCGTGCCCCAGAGGAGCCAGATGCCGCTGGCGGGGAGGAGGAGGCTGAGGAGGCAGTAGTGGCAGAAAGAGAGGAAGGGAAGGAGAGTGAAGAGGCCAGACCCGCCGCACGTCAGGGGAGCCGCAAGCGGAAGAGAGGCCCAGGGGGGCCGCTCACAAAAGACCCCCGCTGGAAACATGCCAAAGATCGTTCAGGGTCCGTTTATGAGGCACTCTTCCTGAGAGGAGAACAGAGCGACGTGCGGATCCGCGCACTGGGGGAGGAGTGGAACTTGCATAGGGTCTACTTGTGCCAGTCAGGATACTTTGCTAGTATGTTCAGTGGCGCTTGGCGGGAGACAAACATGGATACTATAGAGTTGCAGATGCCTGACGAGAACATTGATCGCGAGGCACTGCACGAGGCTTTAGGTTCCCTGTACCGAGGCTCCATTCTCATCCCACCCGGTCGAGTCATCGCCATCCTGGCCACAGCCAGCATGCTGCAGCTGGACGAGGTGATTCAGCAGTGCGGGGAGGTCATGAAGGTGACTGTCCGTGCCCAGACCGTGTGCAGCTACTACTACTCTGCTGTAAGCTACGGACTCCAGACCATCAGGACCATGTGTCTTCAGTGGCTGCTGGACAACATGATGACCCAGTGTAGTGAGAAGCTATTGCAAGAAGTCAGCCTGGATCTCATGAAAGAGGTCATTGCCTCTTCAGAGCTCTTGGTGATGGGGGTGGAGATGGACGTGTACACCATGCTGAAAAAGTGGATGTTCTTGCAGCTGCAGCTGACATGGAGGGGCCCGTGCAGTGCCCTATTGCCTGACACCGACTCATGGTTTGCCAGGTCCAGGAGGGATTCGGAGGGCACCCCTTTCCTGGAGACTGAGCAGGGCAGAGCCTTCGTGCCAGTGTTCCAGCAACTGCGGTTTGCCCACATAGTCTGCGACCCGACATCAGCACGCATCATCCACCAGGATGCGCTGATCCCTGCCGCTTGGTTGCGTCCAGGGTACAAAAAGCATTGGCTTGGCCCCCTCCGGGCTAAGCAGACCAGAGAGCTCTGGCCCATGGACCTCTACGTGTCTGACCCCCACGGGAACAGCATGCGGTGTGGGGGCCAGCTCCACAGGCACAAGCAGTGCAGCTGGCGGTGGGAAGTCTTCAACTTCAGCTGGGACCTGGTGGTGTGCTACGGCAACCAGCACATCATTTTCCGGTGCAGCGCGCCAAACAAGTCCCGCAGCCTCGGGGTCAGCCTACTCGAGCAGAGAAAGGTCGGGTTCCGCCTGCGCCTGTCCTGCTTGGACAGGGATGGGAGAGCCGTTTTCAGGAAGGACACAGGATACCAGATGCTTTCCCTGAGAGAGGATCAAGAGCTAGAGGTAATGAACCTGGAAAACCAAGACGTGGTTTTCCCCATACATGTGGCCTGTAACTTCCTGTACCTCCACCGAGAGGGGTATTGCCCAGAGTGAGGACCCCTGCAAAAAAGCTCAGAGAACTGAGCAGCTCTTTCCTGGGGTCAGGGACAACCAGCTTGGTCCAGATGCCAGCTCCTTCTGTGGGACCAACCAGGCTTGCCCATCTCTGGTAACCAATTCTGTCAGAGGCTTTGTTGAACTGTAGCTCATAATACTTGAGACTGTTTACATGAGCATATGAAGAGGACAAATTTTGAAGCCCCCCAAACTCCTCGAGAACTCATTTGGGCTGTTAATGTGGCAACCTGTCCTCCTGGTTTAGGATCCATCGACACCACCCCCCGCCCTGCCCATCATTTCTGTGAAGACAATGAGCTATTGACTTTAGAGAGAAACTGTGAGCCTACCTACTCTACTACTCTTAGTGAAACTCTCTTAATATATGTGTTTCCTTTAGTTTGATTAAATGAATGTTAAAGTAATAAAAAAATGAGAAAACAACATCTCACTAATTCTCCATACAGTATACTTTCCTAAGCTCTAAAGATGGTGACTACAAGCTCCATCAATTGTTTCATCTTACTTCTTTGTTGACTCTTGTCCTCTGTAATTACATCTGCACCTATGGAAAATAAGTAGCTTTGGAGGGAAAAGCAGTATTTTTGGTAGGAAAAAAATAATGGCTATTTCTCCTCAGTGCAAACTCAATAACTCCTAGAGCTACTCCTAGAGCTTCTAAGTCTGTCTGGCTTTTCATTCCAACATCTGGAAGAGGATGTGGCAGGAAGAGGTATATCAGGAATGGGAAACAAGGTGAATGGACAGTGGGCTAGGAGCAGTGGTTGGACTACAATTCCAGGTCTCAGCTGCCACTTCCTAAGACTCATGGTCATGTTTGTGGATGTGGCTTTGGGAAAATATGCAGCTCCCCATCCCCCACTCCCTGTCGCAGTAAAGTGTCACAGTAGAAATGAATTCTCTGGGCAAAAAAATATAGGCACAAAAATAATAGTATAGCTAATAGCCTATGGCAAACTATGGTCTGCAAGCCAAAACCAGTCTACTGCTTGTTTTTGTAAATAAAGTTTTATTATGCCCATTTATTTACATATTGTCCATGGCTGCTTTTATGCTACAATGGCAGACTTAAGTATTTGCAGTAGAGACTATATAGACCATAAAGTCTAATATATTCACTCTACAGCTCTTCACAAGAAAAGTTTGCTGACCCTGGTCTACCATACTATTCTCCAAAGTAGGAGTCAACCCAAGGACTGCATGAGACAATGAATTGGGATATGGAAAGAAAGTTTTAGAATTTCTATTGTTGATTTTTTTCATCTCATCCTTTTTTACTTCTCTTCATATATATATATATATATATATATATATATATATATATAATTAGTACTAAATTTGTTTACAGGTAAGGGTACATAATCCATGAAGTTCAGAGACCACTGGTCTACTGTTGTGTTCCTACATCAGAATCACCTGCAGAATGTTAAAATGCAGATTTTGGGGACTTACCTGTGGTAGGCAGAATAATGCACCCCCAGCCCAAAGATGTCCACATCCTAATCCCCAGAACCTGGGAATATGTTACCTTATGTGGTAAAAGGGGCTTTGCAGATATGATTACATTAAGGATGAGATGGGGATTATCCAGGTGGGCCCAATGTAACCACAAAGGTCCTTTTAAGTAAAAGAAGGATGCACGAGAGACTCAGAATCAGAGAAGGAGATGTGATGACAGAATCAGAGATCAGAATGATGCAATTTCTGGCTTTGATGATGGAAGAAGGGGCCACGAGCTAAGGAATATAGGCAGCCTCTCTAAACTGGAAAAGGCAAGGAAACATTATACCCTAGAGCTTCCAAAAGGAACACAGCCCTGCTGTCATCTTGATTTTTAGCCCACTGAGACTCATTTTACACTTCTGACCTCCAGAACTGTAAGATAATAAATTTGTGTTAAATCACTGAGTTTGTAATAATTTGTTATAGCGGTAATAGAAAATTAGTTAAAAACTCATAGAGATTCTAATTCAGTATATGCTGGATTTAGGAGTTTTGATCCCTACCAATAAAATGTGTTCCTTCAGACAAGTTGTTAATCATCATTTTTTAACACCTTTTTGGAGTATAATTGCTTTACATTGTTGTGTTAGTTTCTGCTGTGTAACAAAGTGAATCAGCTATACATATACATATATCCCCATATCCCCTACCTCTTGCGTCTCCTTCCCACCCTTCCTATCCCACCCCTCTAGGTGGTCACAAAGCACCGAGCTGATCTCCCTGTGCTATGCAGCTGCTTCCCACTAGCTAGCTATTTTACATGTGATAGTGTATATATGTCCATGTCACTCTCTCACTTCGTCCCAGCTTACCCTTCCCCCTCCCCATGTCCTCAGATCCATTCTCTACGTCGCTAATCATCATTTTTAAAAAGAAGTAATACTTCCAAAGTTAATACCTACTTAGCTCATAAGGTTGTTTTGTGGATCAAGTGAGGTCATGGCTGAGAAGGTGCTTTGAAAACAGTAAAAACACCATGCATATGTGAGCTATTACTGTTTGTCCTTGTGTCAGCCCACCTACATTTTATTTAATATCACTTTACTTTTGTTATATTTTCAAGAGATAGCCAGCATGATTTTTTCCCTCTAAAAGCTGAGAACACGAAGACTTACATGCAAACATTCTAGGGGCTTTGTCACTTATTGTAACAATACACTTGGTATTTGGCATTATGGTTTATGGAACACTTTTATCTATATTATATCACTTGATCTGAACAGCAAACTTGTAGTCCACTCAAGTATTTATGTTAATAGCAGTAAAGGGGGGGTCATATATTTGTATATGCTTGCAGAGGTGGATAATGTAGTGTGATGATTAGATACATGTATATATTGTAAATGCTTACCAAAATAAAGTTAGTTAACACATCCCTTACCTCTATAATTACCATTTTATTATTATTGTTATAGTGAGAACATTAAAGCTCTACTCTCATAGCAACTTTCAAGTATACAATAACAGTATTGTTATTTATAGTCATCATACTCTACATTAGATCCCGGTAACTTATTCATCTTATAACTGGAAGTGTGTACACTTTGACCAACATATTCTCATATCCCCCACCTCTCAGCCCCTGATAACCGCCTGTCTAGTCTCTGTTTCTATGAATTTCATGTTTTTGAATCCCATGTATAAGTGAGATCATATGTATTTGCCTTCCTCTGTCTGACTTATTTCACTTAGCATAATGCCCTCAAGGTTCATTCATGTTGCTGTGAATGGCAGAGATTTCCTTCTGTTTTCTGGCTGAATAATATTTCATTGCATATATATATCACATCTTTAAAAATCCATTCATCCACCAGTGAACCCTTAGGTTATTTTCATGTCTTAGTAATGCTGCAATGAACCTGGGAGTGCAGATATCTTTTCGAGATAGTGATTTCATCTTCGAATATATACCCAGAAGTGCGATTTCTGGATCATATGGTAGTTCTACTTTTAATTTTTTTTTTAATTTTTTTTTTTTTTGTGTGGTACACGGGCCTCTCACTGTTGTGGCCTCTCCCGTTGCAGAGCACAGGCTCCGGACGCGCAGGCTCAGCGGCCATGGCTCTACGGGCCTAGCCACTCCGCAGCATGTGGGATCTTCACGGACCAGGGCACAAACCAGTGTCCCCTGCATCGACAGGCAGACTCTCCACCACTGCGCCACCAGGGAAGCCCTACTTTTAAATTTTTGAGGAACCTCCATTCTTTTTTCCAAAGTGGCTATCTCGGGACTTCCCTGGTGGTCCAATGGTTGGGACTCCATGCTTCCACTGCAGGGGACACGGGTTTGATCCCTGGTCAGGGAACTAAGATCCTGCATGCTGTGCGGGACAGCCCCCACCCCCCCAAAAAAAAGACAAAGTGGCTATATCGATTTACATGTCTACCAACAGTGCACCAGGGTTCCATTTTTCTCCGCATCCTTACCGGAATTTTTTATCTCTTTTTGATAATAGCCATTCTAACAAGTGTTAGGTGATATCCCATTGTGGTTTTGATTTGAATTTCCCTGATGATTAGTGATATGGAACACCTTTTCAGGTACCTGATTACTATAGCTTTGTAATATATTTTGAAATCAGGAAGTATGATGGCTTCAGCTTTGTTCTTTGTCAGGATTGCTTTGGCTATTCAGGGTCTTTTGTGGTTTCATATAAATTTTATTTATTTATTTTTATTTGTTTGGTTGCGCCCAGTCTTAGTTGCGACAGGTGGGCTCCTTAGTTGCGGCTCAACAGCTCCTTAGTTGTGGCATGCATGTGGGATCTAGTTCCCTGAGCAGGGATCGAACCTGGACCCCCAGCATTGGGAGCCTGGAGTCTTAACCATTGTGCCACCAGGGAAGTCCCTCATATAAATTTTAGGATTTTTTTTTCTACTTCTGTGAAAGATGCTATTGGAGTTTTGATAGGGATTATATTGAATCTATAGATAGCTCTGTGTAGGATGAACATTTTAACAATTTTAACTCTTCTGATTAATGAACATGAGATATCTTTCTATTCATGTCTCCCTTCTTTCATGAATGTCTTATAATTTTGATGTACGTATAGATTTTTCACTTCTTTGGTTAAATTTATCCTAAGTATTTTATTGTTTTTGATGCTATTGTAAAATGGGATTGCTTTATTCTTTTCCAAATAGTTCATTATTAGTGTATAGAAATGTAACTGATTTTTGTATGTTGATTTTGTATCCTGAAACCTTACTGAATTTGTTAATTAGGTTGAACAGTTTTTTGGTGGAGTCTTTAGGATATTTTATATACAAGATCATGTTGTTAGCAAACAGAGACAATTTTACTTCCCCTTTTCTGATTTGGATGCCTTTTTTTTTTTTTTTTCTTGCCTAGTTGTGGCGGCTAGGGCTTCCAGTACTATGTTGAATAGGTTTGGTGAAAACAGCACCCTTGTCGTGTAATTTATTTTAGAGGGAAAGCTTTCAACCTTTTACTGTTGAGTATGATGTTAGCTATGGGTTTGTCATATATGGCCTTTACCATGTTGAGATATGTTCCTTCTGTATCGAATTTGTTGAGAGCTTTTATCATGAAATAATGTTGAATTTTGTCAAATGCTTGTTCTGTGTCTATTGAGATGATCATATGATTTTTGCCTTTTATTCCATTAATGTGGTGTATCACATTAATTGATTTGCATATATTGAGCCATCCTTGCATCCTAGAGATAAATTCCACTTGATCATAGTGTATGATCCTTTTAATGTGCTGTTAAATTTGGTTGCTTGCATTGTGTTGAGAAATTTTGCATCTATATTTATCATGGATATTGGCCTATAGTTTTATTTTCTTGTACTACCCTTATCTTTAATATCAGGATAATGCTGGCCTCGTAAAATGGGTTTGGGAGTATTCCCCCCTCTTCAAATTTTTTGGAAGAGTTTCAGAATATTTGACATTAATTCTTTAAATGTTTGATAGAATTTGCTTGTGAAGCCATTTGGTCGTTATCTTTGTTGGGAGGTTTTTGATTACTGATTTAATCTCCTTGTTATTGGTCTGTTCAAATTTTCTATTTCTTCATGACTCACATTTTGTAGGTTTTATGTTTCAAGGACAGTATCCATTTCTTGTAGACTGTTTAATTTGTTAGCATATAATTGTTTATAGTAGTCTTTTATGATCCTCTGCATTTCTATGGTTATCATTTGTAATGTTTCCTTTCTCCTTTATAATTTTATTTGAGTCCTCTTTTTTTTATTGATAAGTCTAGCTAAAGGTTTGTCAATTTTATCTTCTTAAAAAACCGACTCTTAGTTTTGTTGATCTTTTCTATTGTTTTTCTAGTTTCTATTTCATTTATTTCTGTATGATGTTTGTTATCTCCTTCCTTCTGCTACCTTTGGGCTTAGTTTTTTTCTTGTTTGTTAGTTCCTTGAGGCATAAAGTTAGGTTGTTTGTTTGAGATCTTTCTCTTTTTTTTCAATATAGGCATTTATCACTTTAAACTTCCTGCTAAACACTGTTTTTTCTGCAACCCATAAGTTTTGGTTTGTTGTACTTCCATTTTTGTTTGTTGCAATATATTTTTTAAATGTATCTTTCAATTCCTTTTTTGATCTATTGGTTGTTCAAGAGTGTGTTGTTTAATTTCCATCAAATTGTGAATTTTCCAGTTTTCTTCCTGGTATTAATTTCTTGTTTCATAACATTGTTGTTGGAAAAGATACTTGGTATAATTTCAGTCTTTTTGAATTTACTGAGATTTGTTTTGTAACCTAACATATGATCTATCCTGGAGAATGTTCCATATGCCCTTGAGAAGAATGTGTATTATGCTACTCTTGGTTGGAATGTTCTCTATATCTCTGTTAGAACTATTTGGTTTAAATATAGTTCAAGTTCAATGTTTTCTTATTGATTTTCTGTCTAGATGATCTAACCATTGTTGAAAGAGGGGTTTTGAAATGCCTATTTCAAATGCCTACTATTACTGTATTGTTGTCTTGCAGATGTTATTATTTGCTTAATATATTTAGCTTCTCCAATGTTGGGTGCATATTTATTTATAACTGTTATGTCTTCTTGATGAATTTACCCCTTTATCATTATATAATGGCCTCCTTTATCTCTTGTTACAGTTTTTGACTTAAATTCTATTTTGTCTGATGTAAGTATAGCTACTCTTGCTCTCTTTTGGTTTATATTTGTGTGGAATATCTTTTTCTATCCCTTCACTTTGAGTCTGTGTGTGTCCTTGAAGCTAAAGTGAGTCTCTTGTAGGCAGCATACAGTTTGATCTTCTTTTTTTAAATTTATTCAGTCACTCTATCAGGCTGTATGATGTAGATTAAAGAACACAAACTTTAAGCCATACAGATAACCCTGTTCAAACCCTGCCTATTTCACTTATTAGCTGAACAACTGTAGACATGTCACTCTGCTTCAGTTCATTTATCTGTCAAAAGGAATAACAATAGTTGTTATGCTACCTCATGGGGTTGTTATGAACATTAAATGCAATAATTCATGTAAAGTGTTTAGTACCATTCAAAGAAGATAGTAAGCTCCCATTAAATGGTACCTGTTATTTCTTTTCCCTAAAGTTAGGAACGTAAAATCATATAGTAGTTATTATTATGGGTTTATAAACAAATAGACCTGGGTTGTGACCTTGAGTAAATTACTTAATTTCTCTGAGGCTTAGATCTCTCTTCTACAAGTAAAGGTTAGAATAGTGTCTACCTCATAGGGTTGTTAGTATTAAATAGGAATCATAAATTGCAGCATTTGACACAAAGTAGGAACTTAGTAAATGGTAGCTGTTATAATTGTTGAGAAAAAATGAAATAGGGAGTTGTATCAACAACAAAGAACTATATCAACTACTCTTCTGCAATCTAATAGCAAATAAGAAAGTGTGGGTTTTCTCCTATAGCTATTGAGCAAAAGACATAAAAATACACTTTATTGAGTCTGCCTTCCCAATTTACCCAGTCAGTTCATAGAAGAGATGTTTATGATAGTGCTTAGAATAAAACCTCATTTATATTATGTTGTAATAAATATTAGTTAGATCTGAATCTGGACTCATTCATTTAGATCATATTGAATAATTCAACATTCCATATAATTTTTTGTTGTTGGCATTATTTTTAATGGAAAAATAATATATGCATGCACATGGTAAAAATATCCAACAGTAAAAGGGTATGTACAATTAAATATAAGTTCAAACTCCAGCACTATTATTTATCAACTGTATGGCCTCTGTGTCTCAGTTTCCTTGGCTATGAGAATCATGTCAGTACCTACTTTATGGGGTTGCTATGAGACTCAAATGTGTAAATCACTTAGAATAGTACTTGGCCTATGATAAGTTCTATTATGAGTTTAGCTTTTTGTCATGTGTCATTTGTATTTTTCTGTGAATTTCTCATTCATTTCCTGTCCTCATTTAAAAAAAATCGGGTTGTGATATTTTTCTTTGGATTTGTAAAAGCTCTTTATTATTAAGGTAATTTGTCCTCTACCATATTTTTAAACCTTTTTTTCCTCAGATTTTAATTTGTCTATGGATTTTTCTCATAGTATTAATTTTTGCATAAAGAAATTTTAAATGTTTTATAGTCGAATTTATCAGTCTTTTGCCTCAAGTTTTCAGGGGTTTGAGTCTTGTTTACAGGGCCCTTCCACATTCCAAAACTATTTTTTAAATTCTCCCATGTTCTCTTCTACTGCTTTTACATTTATCCTCTTTGGTCTATCTGGACTTTATTCTGGTGTAAGAAGCAAAATAGTGATCTACCTGTATTTCTTTTCCAAATAGGTAGCCAGTTGTTCTAGCACTATTTATTGAATATTCTATGTAAGTTAAAATTCTTGCTATCTCCCAGATGACTGGATGCTCTATTTTTCTTCAAGTCCAAATAGAATGTAGCCCAATCCTAATTCACTCCACTTTAATTTTTCGTCTGGTTTTGATTTGAATACAAGTTGACTTGGGGAGACACATTTCTTAGTCAAGTTACTTTCTCTCCTTATAAATTAAAAAAAAATTTAAAAAGAGGCACAAAGTAAGAGGTTGCACCTATCTTTAAGATTCCTTTAACTACCAGCCTATGAGAATTGTTAAAAAAGTAAGACTTCCCCATTGAAGGACTGGATATAAAACTCTTTGTCACCTAATATTCTGTTATGTGGGTAAATCATAATTGATTAAACCATGACTCTTCTGATATTAGCATAATTTTCCCTGTAATCTATTACATGTATTACTATGCTGACTATTCTCAGGCATATATTTGTTTTTCTCTTAGGATATCTTTTTAAATGTGCAATTACTAGTTCATATGATATAAATTTTTAAACATTTTTATTGAAGTGTAATGTACAGACAGAAAAATGCACATAAGTGTACAACTTGACAGTTTTTCACAAAGTGAACACACAAATATAACCAACCACAAGATCTAGAAATAGAATGTTACCAGCACCTCAAAAGCCTCCCTCATGCCTCCTTCAATTACTACTTCCTCCCAAGGGTAAGCACTATCAGGACTTCTAACAGTCTGTATTAGTTTTGCCAGATTTAAAAATTATTTGGAATCATAGAGTATGTAGTTATTTTTTGGGCCTCTTTCATTCAACGTTTGTAATATTTATAGTTATAGAGCATTGATTTTAATTGCTGTATAGCATTTTATTGTGTGAATATATCACAATTTACTTATTCACTTTACTGTTAATGGGCATGTGACTATTATTTTTTCAATCATGAATGTTGCTGCTATGAACACTTTATGCATTTCTGTTGGGTATATGCTTAGGAGTAGGCATATACCTTAGAAATGACTATTGCGTATATACCTTAGAAATTAGTGGATCATAGGGTATGCACGTGTGAAGCTTTTATGTATTTTTATACCAAATTGCTTTCCAGAAATGTATATTTATAATGATAGAAAACAATAATCACTCTTAAGTGATAGACCCTTTCAACTTTAAGTATTTCATTTAATGCTCATAATAACCCTATGAGGTAGTGTGATTCTTTTTTATTGATGAGTAAACAGAGGTTCAGAGATGTTAAATAATCTTCCCAAGTCCAAAGTTAGAAAGTGGATGAGTCAGAATTTGAGCACAGATTTGTCTGACTTTCAAGGACTTGCTCCTTCTACTACACCTCCTGTATTAGATTCCTAGGGCTGTTGTAAAAAGGTACCACAAACTGCATACCTTAAAACAATAGAAATTTACTCTCTTACAATCTTTGAGGCTTGGAGTCCAAAGTTAGGGTGTTGGCAGGGCCAGGCTCTCCTAGCTTCTGGTTGTCACCAGCAACCCTTGGTGTTCCTTGGCTTGTAGCTACAAAACTCCAATATCTGCGTTCATAGTCACATGGTAGTCTTCCCTCTGTGCATCATTGTCTTCACATGGCTGTCTTCCATCTGTGTATGTCTATCTCTGTGTCTTTTCTCCTTTTCTTACAAGGACACCAGTCATACTGGATTAAAGGCCCACCCTACTCTAGTATGACCTCATTTTAACTTGACTACATTTTCAAAGACCTTATTTCCAAATATGATTGTATTCACAGGTACCAAGGCTTATGACTTCAACATGTCTCTTGGGGGGGGGACAAAATTTAACCCACAACACCTTCCTGCCTATCTTATTTCAATCATTCAGCATTGAACATAGTGGGTAAAAAGGTTCATGTTTTTGTTTAAAATTACAGTTTTTATTGCTACAGAGCTGATGTCTATGGGGTATGTACCTGCAGGAACAGCACTTGTATATGACTTGCCAGGAGGATGGATGCAGTGGCTGGGCTGAGTTCAGTGCCAGGCTAATGTTCTTTCCACCAGGTGGGCTTAGCAACCCAAACATTCATAACACTAGCTAGTATTCTAATTGGAGCCATGTGTTCTCATGTGTGCTAGGAAAAAGGGATATAGGGGCCAGGTGAGGCCCAGGTTGAGGAAGGGCCATACCTATTTACTTATTTCTGCAGATGGGCACTCGCATTTCAGAAACTGCATTTCTGTTGCTGGCAGGGCAGGCTGTCCAAAGCTCCTATTTTTCCCTCTCACCAGAAATCCCTGTTTTCTCTCAAACCTCAGGAGGATCATAATTAGCACTTGTGTTTTTTAATGAGCACCTGCCAAGGGTCACAAACTATGCTAGGGATTTTGTGCACACTATTTCTAATTCTTAACATTTAAGGTAGGTATTATTTAAATGCATCCCCTGGAATTAACCACCATGGTGAAAAGCATGTGATAGCACCTGGTTGACAGCATGATCCAAAGGAGGACACATGTCAGTGCCAGATGCTCTGTAGCAAATCAGATTGTCCTGATGTTAGAGACACAATCAGAGGCTGAAAGACCTATAAGCACTTTGCTTCAGAATGACTCCTAGGGCCATCTGGAGTCTGGGCATCAGGTTAGGATCCCCAAAAGGATAAACCTATTAGAGTCTTTCTTGAAAATCACAAGGGATACACCATTCAGGTCTCTTTTCAGAGAGATGAGCACAGATGTAAAATGGACCTGTAGGAAGGAAAGGTTACTTCTGTGGCACTCCAAGAAGCTATCTTTTCCATATCCTTACAACAGGGCAAAACCATAATCAAATCAAATCCCTAAGGCCAGAGAAATTTAATTACAATTTGATAGATGGGCAAGTGGTAGGAGAGGATAGTGTCAAGAAGACTGAAACCGGAGGGTTTCCTTGTTTCTCGAATGCAGAGGTCACAAACCAGTAACCCAGGATTTGAATCCGGCCCACAGATATTTTTTGTTTTTCCCACATAGTTTTATTTTTTTTCAATTTCAGTTGCAATCATGCAAAAAAAATAATCAGGAAATTTTATATAAAATTCCATATTTCTGACTTATTGAAATGTAACTGAGTCTACATTCCAACATGGCTCAGTTGCAGCTGCTCCCTTTTAGAAGGCAGGCTCCTGATTTGCCATGGTCCCCTCCAGTGTTGATGCTGGGTCACTTTTTGATGTTGTCTACTTGGTCCCTGAAGCTTTTGAGTTTGTGACCCCCCCTGCTCTAGATCTGTGGCCAGGATGGATTTGGAATGAGGCCAGATCCAATTCTCTACTAAAAAGAAAATAAATAAAATACCACCAAAATCGAGAGATCAGTTATTTTGGAGGTGATAGAAGTATTCTAAAATGATGGTTGAACAACTTTGTGAATATACTAAAAAAAAACCCATTGAATTTTATACTTTAAATGGCTGAATTATATTGTGTGACATATCTCAATAAAGCTGTTTTAAAAAAATAGAACTCAGATAAGAGTTAGGGAGAAAAACACAAATGAATCAACTTCTCAATACTAGTCTTTGTCACTGAACTCTTAGAAAGTCTCTAATACTGTAATACTGGGGTGGCAGTAGACTCGAGTGGTTAAGAGCATGAAAAATAAAGGTTAGAAATACTACCTACCTCATGGGGTTGTTAGGAGGAGTAAATGAGGCACATGGCACTCTGCCTGGTAAGTGGTAAGTAACAGATAAAGGTGAGGTATTATTGGCTACTATGGCACAGAAGAGACCCAAGAAAACTTAACAACACTGACATTGTATACCCAGATAGTTCCCTGAACCCTGGAGCAGCTCTTCCTGTGGCCTCTTCAAATTTCCAATTGTTTCTAGGTGGCTACAGATCCTCAGCCAGAACTCTAGGAGCCTCAGAGGCTCTTAATTGATAAATAAAAAAATAGTATACTAATACTGCAATGTCTAGGGAAGTGAAGACAACCTGTTTGTACCTTATTCAAGCAATATGATGTAGTAGAGTCTCCACAATGTTAAGAGTAGGGAGACCTAAATTCTAATATTGCTTCCACTCCAAACTGGATTCCCTTTAAAGAATACTATACAATGGTATTTACCCTGCTTACTTTATGCTTCCTTTGGAAGCATAAAGCTACTTGGAGTAGTACAAAATTACACATAAGGTAAGGTATGTTTATTCAAATATATAAATCAGTGACCCCAATCAGGTGACAAGAATACTTCCAGAGAAAGTATAAGGGTATGAAATTCTTGTAATAAGAGGGACTCAAGGATGGTTTTATAGTTATAGACCCATTGTCTTTGTAAAGAGTCCCCAGAGGATGATGAAGCTGTTGGCAATCAGAGCAGATGTAGCATGGGCTACCATATACCATGAAAGAAAAAGAGCTTCTGGCAAAAGAAAATCATCAAACCAATGTCTTCACCCTATTACAGAATGGAAAATGTCAGCTTCCCTAGATTAGAGGGTAGGGCTCCAAAGCAGAGAAAATTACATTCACACCCAGAAATGGGAAATTTCTTCTTTGGAAAGAGCTAGGCTGTCATTAGGAGAGTGGGTAGGTAGCTGTGATTTTCTTCTTCTAAAGTTCTTTATGACTCTCCATAAAATTCTAAGAAAGAGTTTAGAAATTGATTAACCCTGTTATATCTCCCCTCACACACAAAGCTGTCCAGATAACTTCAGATACATCATCCAGTGGATATGGGATAAGCAGGGGCATTTTGCCAGGGCAGCAGTTGGTAGGTCATCTTAATGAACCAAGGGCAGGCACATTCAGCTCTGGTAGGGTCTGGTGAGGGACAGCTGATCTCTAATGTTCCCCAACACAATCTTCCAGTTGGAACTGGTGGACTAAGGAAGTAGTAGTCAGCGGCAGCTCCTTCTAACACATTTTGTTATGTCAAGAGATATTTTAATATTAGAGAGTCAAGGAGGGAGCTGAGAGAGAGAGAGTAAGGTGGGAGTATTCATGGGACTTGAAGGGAGGGGTGTCTTTTCAACATGGAAATACGTATGTTAGGTAGTGATCCAGAGTGGTTAAGAGCATGGGTTGTGGCATCAAATAGACCTGATTTATATCCTGGCTCTGCCACTTATATTCTCAGCTAATTATAAAATGGGATGAATACAATACTGATCTTAAGTAGCTCTTATGAGGAGAAAATGAGATTACATACTTAAAGCATGTAGAACATTTCCTGGTACCTAGGAAGTGCTAAAAGTTATTATTAAAGATTCATGCACCCCAATGTTCATAGCAGCATTATTTACAATTGCCAACATATGGAAGCAACCTAAGTGTCCATGAAATAATATGCAGCCATAAAAAAGAATGAAATTTTGCCACTTGCAGCAACATGGATGGACTTGGAGGGCATTATGCTTAGTTCTGAAATAACTCAGACAGAGAAAGACAAATACTGTGCGACATCACTTATATGTGGAACCTAAAAAAAATACAACAAACTAAACTAGTGAGTAAAACACAAAAGAAGCAGACACAGAGAACAAACTAGTGGTTGGTTACCAGTGGGAAAAAGAAAAGGGAGAGGGGCAATATAGGGGTCAGAGGTAAAAAGAGTTGGAAAGTTAGCAGCCTCACAACAGCACCTACAGTGAAGGCTGACATGATGCCTTGAATGACACAGGGACACTCCTTCTGGAACACATACTATAATTCCTGTCTGTAATACACATATTTGATGATGATGTTCAATTTGGAATTTCATACACCCTTTCATTCTGGTGCATGGTTTTGTGCATGCATATGATCTTGCCTTCAATTCTATAAGCTCCCAAAGTTCAGGGACTTGGTTTTCTATTTATATGTTATCTACAACAGTGCTTAGCATAGTAGCTGGAAGCGTTGGGAACTCTTAGTAAGTAGTGATTGAACGTCACTGAATTTAGGGAAATATGTAAAGAAGTTAATACATAGAATAAATCGATTAAAAGGCAGTTTAAGACCCAACAAAACATTAAGTACCTAGATGGATCAATCTCAGAACCAATTTTATCAAATACAGTAATAACATCAAAGTTTTATTACTAGGAGCATTTTTATAATGCTTTGTCATTTATGAATTGTTCTCCTATACTCTTTCTCTCAAAATAGCAAATCTGAATGGAAATAGAACTTAGGTGTTCAGCTGTCAGTTAAATAATTAGGGTAAAAATATTATTCCCAGGAAATGGAACAGCAAAAATTAACATGTATAGAGCAACTACTATAAGATAGGCAAAATTCTAAGTGATTTCCATGTACTCTCTTATTTAATCCTCTTAACAACCCTGTGGAAGAGGTATGGCATTATTCCAGTTTTATAGATGAAAAAGCTGAGACTTAGGTAAATTTATTTGCCCGAAGTCACATAGCTAGGAATTGAATGAAGATGACTCTTCACCAAAAAGACTGAGTCAACAAACCTGCAATAAGTTTTACCATAAGAGGAACTAGACAGAGCTGATTGAGAAGACTCTTTACAGCCTCATATCTAGAAAACAAATTGTGATGAGAAAAACATTAGCCAACTCACAATAGAATAATCTGAATAATGAATGATGTCTTGGCTAACAAAAACTAATCCAAAGTTTAAATGACATATTGGATCCAAAGGAAAAGCTTCACACTCGTAAGTACTTTTCCAAAGGAACATGATATACAGAGAGGGGATAGGTCTTTGTGTGGAACTGAAGAGAACTTTATAGAAAAACATAGGTTCTCTATAACAAGAATAATAATTTTTAAAAGGCCCAAACAAGGAGTCAAGAAAACACAATATGCAAAGTAACTAGAGTTGTTCAGTATGGGAATATTTTTTAACATCTTTATTGGAGTATAATTGCTTTACAATGTTGTGTTAGTTTCTGCTGTATAACAAAGTGAATCAGCTATACATATACATATATCCCCATATCCCCTCCCTCTTGTGTCTCCCTCCCACCCTCCCTATCCCACCCCTCTAGGTGATCACAAAGCACAGAGCTGATCTCCCCATGTGATGAAGCTGCTTCCCAGTAGTTATTTTACATTTGGTAGTGTATATGTGTATATATGTCAATGCTACTCTCTCACTTCATCTCAGTTTACCCTTCCCCCTCCCCATGTCCTCAAGTCCATTCTCTACATCTGCGTCTTTATTCCTGTCCTGCCCCTAGGTTCATCAGAACCATTTTGCTTTTTTTTAGATTTCATATATATGTGTTAGAATACGGTATTTGTTTTTCTCTTTCTGACTTACTTCACTCTGTATGACAGACTCTAGGTCCATCCACCTCACTACAAATAACTCAATTTCGTTTCTTTATATGGCTGAGTAATATTCCATTGTATATATATGCATTCTTTATCCATTCATCTGTTGATGGACACTTAGGTTGCTTCCCTGTCCTGGCTATTGTAAATAGTGCTGCAGTGAACATTGTGGTACATGACTTTTTTGAATTATGGTTTTCTCGGGGTATATGTTCAGTAATGGGATTACTGGGTCATATGGTAGTTCTATTTTTAGTTTTTTAAGGAACCTCTATACTGTTCTCCATAGTGGCTGTATCAAATTAAATTCACAGAAATAAACAAGTGGGACCTAATGAAACTTAAAAGCTTTTGCACAGCAAATGAAACCATAAACAAGATGAAAAGGCAACCCTCAGTATGGGATTTATTGAGCACAAACTTGTAGACTTATTGCAATGAGATCTTTACCTAAATGTAAAGGGGCGATTTTAAAGGGTTAGCCCAGAACTGTCTTTCTTAAAGGATCCCTGTTTTCAGCCCAGCCTAATGGTCTGAGTGGGTTGACTCTGTCTTCTATAAAACTGCCTTATTATGTAATATTTTTGCATGGGTTCATGCTCATTCAAAAATTGCAAATACTTTGCACAGCCATGTGTCTGGCTTGATCAGGACTTGGTCAATGGATGTGGATCATAGACTTATAAAAGTAAAGCAACTTACTGACTGGCCCAAGTCCTTAGCTCAAACTAGTGGTCAATCTGACAGGAAAGGAAGCAGAGTTTCTTAGAATCTACTGGTCAACATCACCTCCCTAAAGCGCCTTGGTCATCTAGCCCAGTGGTTTTCAAACTATAATTTTCAGTTTCAGAGGGCTCCACAGGGATGCCTCAGGGGGTTCCTTAAATGCTTTTTAAAATGATCTTTCTATGAATGAATGAATACAAAGTTGTAAAAATACAGTACATGGCTTATCTTCTCTGGTTTCTGACCACAATTTGATTAAGTCTAGTACATTCATTAATTGATATCTTGCCCAGGATGTAAGGCTGTGCTTATCTAATATCCTTATCTAATATACCAAAACTCAGAACTGGGCCTTTATGTATTTGGCTTGGACTTTCCCATGTTTTCTCTCTCTGCCCATGTTCATTTTCTAAATCTGGATGCTCAGTACCCATTGCTGAATATGTCTTTAGTTCATGTACACAGTGTCTGGGATGATTTTGCAAAGTCACCTCATGGATTAATGAGAATCAGTCATGTAAATCTAAAAGGAAAATTCTTTCCATTTGGGACTTGATACTTCTAAATTTAATGTAAATAAAAATCATAAATTAGCTCAAGTACAGTTATAACAATCCCAGTACATGGTATAGAGGGTGTTGATGAAAAATCCCTAATATACTATTTACAAGGCAGCAGATACATAGACTTTGTTAATATCCTTGGGGAGCTTGACTCTGACAGAATTATTTCCATCTAAAAATTCTCTTTAGTCTAGCTCCACTCAATCTGATTTATCTTCTGGACTTTGAGCTATAGAAAAGTTAACAGGCACTGCAAAACACTCATTGAAAACACAAAGGTTGATTATTATTGTGTGAACAGGTTGAAAAATAAGGCTTTTGGCAACTGCTACATCTGGGGGTTGTAGTTAATGACCCTTTTGGATCAGTGCCCAGGACATGGATTTTCCACGTGCATGGCTCTGCTAAGATTGCAACCAATCTGAAGCAGGCAAGGTAACAATATAATAAAACAGCCTGAGATCCTCCAGATTGCAGTGCCAAGCACAGCACATCTCCACGCACCCATGGAGTTGAGGTATCGGCCAGCCATTTCACACTAGGAACTCTGGTCTGAAGTGCTGGGGGCAAGGCCTCTGCAGCACCCTAGCAGCAAGTGAAACTAGATGAAGCACAAAGGAAAAGGAAAATAAAATGTATCCACCACTTTTTGAAAGTTTGCTTTACACTGCTTCACTGTTAAGAAAGGTCTACTTTAGGGCTTCCCTGGTGGTGCAGTGGTTGAGAGTCCACCTGCCGATGCAGGGGACACGGGTTCGTGCCCCAGTCCGGGATGATCCCACATGCCACGGAGTGGCTGGGCCCGTGAGCCATGGCCACTGAGCCTGCACATCCAGAGTCTGTGCTCCGCAACGGGAGACACAACGGGAGAGGCCACAACAGTGAGAGGCCCACGTACTGAAAAAAAAAAAAAAAAAAAAAAAAAAAGAAAGGTCTACTTTAGTACCTGTTTTCACTAAAAGAAAGGTCTACTTTAGTACCTGTTTTCACTAACTGAAAGAAATCCAAAGAATCTCCTCCAAGCTCCTTCCCAGGAACTACAATAGCATCTCCGCATCAAGCTGCCATAGATTTGAACTATGTCTGTGGCATCTGTGCTTTGTCTGGATTTATTTTATGCATCCATTAGCAAGATGTGTCAAAAGTGCTTTAGAGATTGGTTCAAGATGGCAGAGTAGAATGACATGTGTTCACTCCCTCTTGCAAGAGCACGGGAATCACAACTAACTGGTGAACAATCATCGACAGGAAGACACTAGAACTCACCAAGAAAGATACCCCACATCCAAAGACAAAGGAGAAGCCACAATGGGACAATAGGGGCGCAATCACAATAAAATCAAATCCTATAATGACCGAGTGGGTGACTCACAAACTGGAGAACAATTTTACCCAATGGAGAACAGAAGTCCACCCGCTGGAATGAAGGTTCTGAGCCCCACATCAGGCTTCCCACTTGGGAGTCCAGCAAAGGAGGAGGAATTCCCAGAGAATCAGACTTTGAAGGCTAGTGGGATTTGATTGCAGGACTTTGACAGGACTGGGGGAAAACAGAGACTCCACTCTAGGAGGGCACACACAAAGTAGTGTGTGCATCAGGACCCAGGGGGAAGGAGCAGTGACCCCATAGGAGACAGAACCAGACATACTTGCTAGTGTTGGAGGGTCTCCTGCAGAGGTGGGAGGTGGCTGTGGCTCACCACGGGGACAAGGACATTGGCAGCAGGAGTTCTGGGAAGTACTCCTTGGCATGAACCCTCCCGGAGTCTGCCACTAGCCCCACCAAAGTGCCTGTAGGTGACAGTGCTGGGTTGCCTCAGGCCAAACAACCAATAGGGATGGAACTCAGCCCTATCCATCAGCAGACAAACATATTAAAGCTTTACTGAGCTCTACCCAACAGAGCAACATCCAGCTCTACCCATCACCAGTTCCTCCCATCAGGAAGCTTGCACAAGCCTCTAAGATAGCCTCAGCTACCAGAGGGCAGACAGCAAAAGCAAGAACTACAATCCTGCAGCCTGTGGAATGAAAACCCCACTCACAGAAATTTACACAAAATGAAAAGGCAGAGGACAATGTACCAGATGAAGGAAAAAGCTAAAACCCCAGAAAAACAACTAAATGAAGTGGAGATAGGCAACCTTCCAGAAAAAGAATTCAGAATGATGATAGTGAAGATGATCCAGGACCTCAGAAAAAGAATGGAGGCAAAGATCGAGAAGATGCAAGAAATGTTTAACAAAGACCTAGAAGAATTAAAGAGGAAACACCTAGAAGAATTGAAGAACAAAAAACAGAGATGAACAATACAATATCTGAAATGAAAAATGCACTAGAAGGAGTCAGTAGCAGAATAACTGAGGCAGAAGAACAGATAAGTGACCTGGAAGAAAGAATGGTGGAATTCACTGCCACAGAAAAGAATAAAGAAAAAGAAATGAAAAGAAATGAAGACAACCTGGGACCACTGGGACAACATTAAATGAACCAACATTTGAATTATAGGGGGCCCAGAAGGAGAATAGAGAGACAAAGGACCCAAGAAAATATTTGAAAAGATTATAGTCAAAAAATTCCCTAACATTGGAAAGGAAATACCCACCCAAGTCCAAGAAGTGGAGAGAGTCCCAGGCAGGATAAACCCAAGGAGAAACAGGCCGAGACACATAGTAATCAAACTGACAAAAATTAAAGACAAAGAAAAATTATTAAAAGCAAAAAGGGAAAAATGACAAAAAACATGCAAGTGAACTTCCATAAAGTTAACAGGTTATTTCTCAGCAGAAACTCTACAAGCCACAAGGGAGTGGCATGATATATTTAAAGGGATGAAAGGGAAGAACCTAAAACCAAGATTACACTACCTGGCAAGGATCTCATTCAGATTCAATGGAAAAATCAAAAACTTTAAAGACAAGCAAAAGCTAAGAGAACTCAGCACCACCAAACCAGCTATACAACAAATGCTAAACGAACTTCTCTAAGCAGGAAACAGAAGAGAAGAAAAGGACCTACAAAATCAAACCCAAAACAATTAAGAAAATGGTAATAGGAACATACATATCGATAATTACCTTAAATGTGAATAGATTAAATGCTCCAAGCAAAAGAAATAGGCTTGCTGAATGGATACAAAAACATGACCCATATATATGCTGTCTACAAGAGCCCCACTTCAGACTGAGGGACACATACAGACTGAAAGTGAGGGGACAGAAAAAGACTTTCCATGCAAATGGAAATCAAAAGAAAGCTGGAGTGGCAATACTCATATCAGATAAAATAGACTTTAAAATGTTATAAGAGAAAAGGAAGGACACTACATAATGATCAAGGGATCAATCCAAGAAGAAGATATAACAATTATAAATATATATGCACCCAACATAGGAATACCTCAATACATAAGGCAAATGATAACAGCTATGAAAGAGGAAATTGACAGTAACACAATAATAGTGGGGGACTTTAACACCTCACACCAATGGACAGATCACCCAGACAGAAAATTAATAAGGAAACACAAGCTTTAAATGACACAATAAACCACATAGATTTGATATTTATAGGACATTCCATCTGAAAACAGCAGATTACACTTTCTTCTCAAGTGCATATGGAACATTCTCCAGGGTAGATCGCATCTTGTGTCACAAATCAAGCCTCAGTAAATTTAAGAAAATTGAAATCATATCAAGTATCTTATACAACCACAACACTATGAGATTAGAAATCAAATACTGGAAAAAAATGTAAAAAACACAAACACAGGGAAGCTAAACAATATGTTACTAAATAACCAAGAAATCACTGAAGAAATCAAAGAGGAAATCAAAAAACACCAAAAGACAAATGACAGTGAAATCACGATGACCCAAAGCCTATGGAATGCAGCAAAAGCTGTTCTAAGACAAGTTTATAGCAATATAATCCTACCTCAAGAAACAAGAAAAATCTCAAATAAACAATCTAACCTTATACCTAAAAGAACTAGAGAAAGAAGAACAAATGAAACCCAAAGTTACTATAAGGAAAGAAATCATAAAGATCAGAGCAGAAATAAATGAAAGAGAAACAAAGAAAACAATAGGAAAGATCAATAAAACTAAAAGCTGGTTCTTTGAGAAGATAAACAAAATTGATAAACCTTTAGAGAGACTCACCAGGAAAAAGAGGGAGAGGACCCAAATCAATAAAATTAGAAATGAAAAAGGAGAAGTTACAACAGACACAGCAGAAATACAAACATCATAAGAGAATACTACAAACAACTCTATGCCAATAAAACGGACAACCTGGAAGAAATGGACAAATTCTTAGAAAGATACAACCTTCTAAGACTGAACCAGGAAGAAATAGAAAATATGAACAGACCAATCACAAGTAATGAAATTGACACTGTGATTAAAAATCTTCCAACAAACAAAAGTCCAGGACCAGACGGCTTCACAGGTGAATTCTGTCAAACATTTAGAGAAGAGCTAACACCCATCCTTCTCAAAGTCTTCCAAAAAATTGCAGAGGAAGGAATACTTCCAAACTCATTCTACAACACCACCATCACCCCGATACCAAAACCAGACAAAGATACTACAAAAAAAAGAAAATTACAGACCAATATCACTGATGAATATAGATGCAAAAATCCTCAACAAAATACTAGCAAACAGAATCCAACAACACATTAAAAGTATCATACACCATGATCAAGGAGCATTTATCCCAGGGATGCAAGGATTCTTCACTATACGCAAATCAATCAATATGATACACCATATTAACAAATTGAAAGATAAAAACTATATGATCATCTCAGTAGATGCAGAAAAAGCTTTTGACAAAATTCAAGACCGATTTATGATAAAACTCTCCAGAAAGTGGGCATAGAGGGAACCTACTTCAACCTAATAAAGACCATATATGACAAACCCACAGTAAACATCATTCTCAATGGTGAAAATCTGAAAGCATTTCCTCTAAGATCAGGAAAAAGACAAGGATGTCCACTCTCACCACTATTATTCAACATAGTTTCAGAAGTCCTAGCCACGGCAATTAGAGAAGAAAAAGAAATAAGAGGAATACAAATTGGAAAAGAAGATGTAAAACTGTCACTGTTTGCAGATGATATGATATTATACATAGATAGACCTAAAAGATGCCACCAGAAAAATACTAGAGCTAATCAATGAATTTGGTAAAGTTGGAGGATACAAAATTAATGCACAGAAATCTCTTGCATTCCTATACACTAACAACAAAAATCAGAGAGATAAATTAAAGAAACAATCCCATTTACCATTGCAACAAAAAGAATAAAATACCTAGGAATAAACCTACCTAAGGAGGTAAAAGACCTGTACTCAGAAAACTATAAGACACTGATGAAAGAAATCAAAGATGACACAAACAGATGGAGAGATATACCACGTTCTTGGATTGGAAGAATCAATATTGTGAAAATGACTATACTACCCAACACAATCTACAGATTCAATGCAATCCTTATCAAAATACCAATGGCATTTTTTACAGAACTAGAACAAAAAATCTTAACGTTTGTATGGAGACACAGAAGACCCCGAATAGCCAAAGCAATCTTGAGGGGAAAAAAAACCGAGCTGGAGGAATCAAGCTCCCTGACTTCAGACTATACTATAAAGCTACAGTAATCAAGACATTATGGTACTGGCACAAAAACAGAAATATAGATCAATGGAACAGGATAGAAAGCCCAGAGATAAACCCATGCACCTATGGTCAACTAATCTATGACAAAGGAGGCAAGGATATACAATGGAGAAAAGACCGTCTCTTCAATAAGTGGTGCTGGGAAAACTGGACAGCTACATGTAAAAAGAATGAAATTAGAGCACTCCCTAACACCATACATAAAAATAAACTCAAAATGGATTAAAGACCTAAATGTAAGACCGGACAATATAAAATTCTCAGAGGAAAACATAGGAAGAACACTCTTTGACATAAATCACAGAAATATCTTTTTTTGACCCACCTCCTAGAGTAACGGAAATAAAAACAAAAATAAATAAATGGGACCTAATGAAACTTAAAAGCTTTTGAATAGCAAAGGAAACTGTAAACAAGATGAAAAGACAACCTCAGAATGGCAGAAAATATTTGCAAATGAATTTTCTGTTTTCAGTATTTTGTATTTGGGGGTCATTCTAACCAGCATGTAGTGATATCTGTTTTAATTTGCAATTCTCTAATGATATATAATGTTGAATATATATTCGTATACTTACTTACCATCTGTATGTATTCTTTGGTGAAATGTTTGTTCAGGTCTTCAGGCCATTTTGTAATTAGGTTGTTTGTTTTCTTATTGTTTAATTTTAAGAGTTCTTTGTATATTTTGGATAATTGTCCATCAGATGTGTCTTTTTCAGATTGTTTTCCCAGTCTAGGCTTGTCTTTTCATTCTCTTGACATTGTCATCCACAAAGTAGAAGTTTTTAATTTTAGTAAAGTCCAGCTTATCAATTCTTTCTTTAATGAGTCATACTTTTGCTGTTATATTTAAAAAGTGATCACCATGCCCAAAGTCATCTAGGTTTTCTCCTATGTTTTCTTCTAGGAGTTTTCCAATTTGGGGTTTTACATTTAGGTCTATGATCCATCTTGAGTTAATTTTTGTGAGGGATGAAAGGTTTGTATCTATATTCATTTTTTGCATATGGATGGCCAGTTGTTCCAGAACCACTTATTGAAGAGACTAACTTTGCTCCATTTTGCTTGTCATCTTCGCTTGTTGTCAAAGATCAGTTGACCATATTTATATGGGTCTATTTCTGGACTATCTATTATCTTCCATTGATCTGTTTTTCTATTCTTTCCCTGATACCACACTATCTTGATTACTGTAGCTGTATATTAAGTGTTGTAGTTGGGTAGTGTCAGTCTTCTAACTTTATTCTTTTTCAGTATTGAGTTGGCTATTTTGGGTATTTTGCCTCTCCATATAAACTTTAGAATCTGTCAATGTCCACAAAATAACTTGCTGGTATTTTAATAGGGATTGCATTGAATCAATATATCAAGTAGGAAAGAACTGACAACTTGAAAGTATTTAGTCTTCCTGTCCATGACTATGGAATATCTCCCATTTATTTATTTCTTCTTTGATACCTTTCATCAGTTTTCTGTTTCTTCACATATTGTACATATTGTGTAAAATTTATACCTACTTCATCTTTGAGTGCAAATGTAAATGGTAATGTGTTTTTAATCTTTCAAATTTAATGAAATATAACTGACATATGACATTGTGTAATTTTAAGGTGTACAGTGTGATGATTTGATACACGTATATATATATTGTGAAATGTTTATTACAATATGGTTAGTTAACACATTCCTCACATCATATAATTACCATTTAGTTGTTGTTATTACAGTGAGAACATTAAATAACTACTCTCATAGCAACTTTTAAGTATACAATAGAGTATTGATAACTAGACTCAACATATTGTATATTAAATAGCTGGAACTTATTCATTTTATAACTGAACGTTTGTACCCTATGAATGACATGTCCCTATTTCTCCCACCGCTCAATCTTTGGCAACCACCATTCTACTCTATGTTTTTATGAGAGTTATGTTTTTAGATTCCACATATAAATGAGATCATACAGTATTTGTCTTTCTCTATCTGACTTATTTCACTTAGCATAATGCCCTCAAGGTCCATCCATGTTGTTCAAATGACAGGGATTTGTTTCTATTTTATGGCTGAAAACTATTCTATTGGGTATATGTGTATGTATGTATGTATGTGTGTGTGTGTGTGTGTGTGTGTATATATATATATATACATATATATGCCACATCTTCTTTATCCATTCATCTGTTGATGAACATTTAGGTTTTTTCCATGTCTTGGCTATTGTGGATAATGCTGCAATGAACATGGGAGTGCACATATCTCTTTGAGATGGTGATTTCATCTTCTTTGGATTAGATAGCCAAAAGTTGGGATTGTTGGAATATGTAGTGGTTCTACTTTTAATTTTTGAGGAACCTCCATACTGGTTTCTATAGTGGCTATAACACTGTACATTCCCACCAAGCATGCAGAAGGCTTCCCTTTTCTCTACATCCTTGACAGCATTTGTTAGCTCTTGTCTTTTTGATAATAGCTATTCTAACAGATGTGAGGTGATATTTCATTGTGGTTTTGATTTGCATTTTCCTGATGATTAGTGATATGGAGAATCTTTTTCTGAACCCGTTGGCTATTTGGATATCTTCTTTGGAAAATTGTCTATTCAGATCCTTTGCCATTTTTTAATTGGATTATTTGTTATTTTGCTATTGAGTTGTATGAGTTCCTTATATTTTGGTTATTAAACACTTATCAGATATGTGATTTGCAAATCTTTTCTCCTATTCATAGGTTGCCTTTTCATTGTATTTATCATTTCTTTTGCTGTGCAGAAGCTTTTTAGTTTGATATAGTCCCACTTGTTGATTTTTTCTTTTGTTGCTTGTACATTTGGTATCATATCCAAAATGTCACTGCCAAGACCAATGTCAATAAGTTTTTTCTTTATATTTTCTTCTAGGAGCTTTATGGTTTCAGGTCTTATACTTAAGTCTTTAATCCATTTCAAGTTAATTTTTCTTAGTTGTGTAAGGGTCCAATTTCATTCTTTTGCATGTGTATATCAAATTTTCCCAGAACCATTTGTTGAAGAGATTATCCTTTTCTCCTTGAGTATTATTGGCTCTCTTGTCAAATATTAGTTCAAGATATCTGCATGAGTTTATTTCTGGGCTCTTGATTCTGTTCCATTGATCTATATGTCTTTTTATACCAGTAACATACTATTTTAATTACTATTGTTTTGTAATACAGATTGAAATCAGAGTGTGATGCCTCTAGCTTTGCTCTTCTTTTTAGGATTGAATAGCTATTTGGGGTCTTTTGTGGGTCCAAGCTAATTTTAGGATTTAAAAACAAATTCAGTGAAAAATGCCATTGGAATCTTGATAGGGATTGCATTGAATATATAGATGGCTTTGGGTAGTATGGACATTTTGACAACATTCTTTCAATCCATGAGTATGGTATATATTTCCATTTATCTATGTCTTCAATTTCATTCATCAATATCTTACAGTTTTCAGTGAACAGATCTTTAAATTCCTTAGTTAGATATACTCCTAAGTGTCTTATTGTTTTTGATACTATTGTAAATGTGATTGTTTCTTTTTCAGATAGTTCATTGTTTGTGTATACAAATGAAACTGATTTTTGTATGTTGATTTTATATCCTGAAACATTACTGAATTTCTTGATTGACTCTAAGAGTTTTTAGGTAGATTCTTCAGGATTTTCTGCATATAAAGTCATGTCATCTGCAAACAGTTTTACTTATTCCTTTCTGATTTGAATGCTTTTTATTTCCTTTTCTTGCTAATTGCTTTGTCTAGGACTTTTAGTACTATGTTGAATAGGAATGGTGAGAGTGGTCGCCCTTGTCTTGTTCCTGATATTAGACAAAAAGATTTCAACCTTTTACTGTTAAGTAAGATGTTAGCTGCAGACTTGTTTATGTGGCCTTAATATGTTCAAGTTTGCTCTTTTTATACCCAATCTGTTGATAGTTTTTATTATGAATGCATGTTGAATTTTGTCAAATGCTTTTTCTGCATCTGTTTAGATGGTCATATGATTTTTATCATTTATTAAGTGATTTATCACATTCATTGATTTGCATATGTTGAACTATCCTTGCATCCCAGGGTTGAATCCCACTTAACTGTGCCGTATAATCTTTTTAATGTGCTGTTTGAATTAAGTTTGCTTTTATTTTATTGAGAATTTTTGCCTCAATATTTATCAGTGATATTGGCCTGTAGTTTTTTTCTTGTGGTGCCCTTATCTGGCTTTGGCATCAGGGTAATGCTGGCCTTGTAAAATAAGCTTGGCAGTGTTCCTTCCTCTTGAAATTTTTGGAAGAGTTTGAGTAGAATTGGTATTAATCATGTTTTTTTTTTTTTAAATTGGAGTATAGTTTCTTTATTGGGTGGGCCGAAACGTTCATTTGGTTTTTTCCGTAAGATGGTTCTAGTAGCACTCAGTTGTCTTTAACTTCATTGGAAACAATTTTGTTAGACTGTATGTGACAGCTATCATATCAGCATGCATTTATAAAAAGACTTATCAAAATTGCTGAATTTTTGTGTAGACATTTTAATATTGAAGATGGAAGAAAAAAAGCAACGCTTTCAGCATATTATGCTTTCTTATTTCAAGAAAGGTAAAAATGCAACTGAAATGCACAAAAAGATTTGTGCAGCGTATGGAGAAGGTTCTGTGACTGATCGAACGTGTCAAAAGTTGTTTGTGAACTTTCGTTCTGGAGATTTTTTGCTGGACGATGTTCCACGGTCGGGTAGGCCAGTTGAAGATTATAGCGATCAAATCGAAACAATAATTGAGATCAACCTGATACCACGTGGAAGGTAGCTGACACACTCAGAATATCCAAGTCAAGTGTTGAAAATCACTTGCACCAGCTTGGTTATGTGAATCACTTTGATGTTTGGGTTCCACATAAGTTAAGCGAAAAAAACCTTCTTGACCATATTTCCACATGCAATACTCTACTGAAACGTAATGAAAATGTTCCGTTTTTAAAACAAATTGTGACGGCCGATAAAAAGTGGATACTGTACAACAATGTGGAACAGAAGAGATTGTGGGGCAAGGGAAATTAACCACCAAAAACCACACCAAAGGCCGGTCTTCATCCAGAGAAGGTGATGTTGTGTATATGGTGGGATTGGAAGGGATTCCTCTATTATGAGCTCCTTCCCCAAAACCAAACAATTAATTCCAACAAGTACTGCTCCCAATTAGACCAACTGAAAGTGGCACTCAACAAAAAGCATCCAGAATTAGTCAACAGAAAACGCATAATCTTCCATCAGGATAATGCAAGACCGCATTTTTTTTTTGATGACCAGGGAAAAACTGTTACAGCTTGGCTGTGGAGTTCTGATTCATCCGCTGCATTCACCAGACATTGCACCTTCAGATTTCCATTGATTTTGGTCTTTACAAAATTCTCTTAATGGAAAAAGTTTCAATTCGCTGGAAGACTGTAAAAGGCACCTGGAAGAGTTCTTTGCTCAAAAAGATGAAAAGTTTTGGGAAGATGGCATTATGAAGTTGCCTGAAAAATGGCAGAAGGTAGTGGAGCAAAAGGGTGAAAACGTTGTTCAGTAAAGTTTTGGTGAAAATGGAAAATGTGTCTCTTATTTTTATTTAAAAAAATGAAGGCATTTTTTGGCCCACCTAACACAATATTATGTTAGTTTCTACTTTACAGCAAAGTGAATCAGCTATACGTATACATATATCCCGTCTTTTTTGGATTTTCTTCCCATTTAGGTCATCCACAGAGCATTGAGTAGAGCTCCCTGTGCTGTACAGTAGGTTCTCATTAGCTGTCTATTTTATACATAGTATCAATAGTGTATATATGTCAATACCCATCTCCCAATTCATCCCACCACCCCTTCCCACTTGGTAGGCATATGTTTGTTCTCTACATCTGTGTCTCTATTACTGCTTTGCAAATAAGATCATCTATACCATTTTTTCAGATTCCACATATATGCGTTAGTGTACGATATTTGTTTTTCTCTTTCTGACTTACTTCACTCCGTATGACAGTCTCTATGTCCATCCACGTCTCTACAAATGACCCAATTTTGTTCCTTTTAATGGCTGAGTAATATTCCATTGTATTTATGTACCACATCTTTTTATCCATTCCTCTGTTGATGGACATTTAGGTTGCTTCCATGTCCTGGCTATTGTAAATAGTGCTTCAATGATCATTGGGGTGCATGTGTCTTTTTTTTAATTAATTATTTTTGGCTGTATTGGGTTTCATTGCTGCATGCAGGCTTTCTCTAGTTGCAGCGAGCAGGGGCTACTCTTCCTTGAGGTGCACGGGCTTCTCATTGTGGTGGCTTCTCTTGTTGCAGAGCACAGTCTCTAGGTGTGCGGGCTTCAGTAGTTGTGGTGCACAGGCTCTAGAGTGCAGGCTCAGTAGTTGTGGTGCATGGATTTAGTTGCTCCTCCACGTGTGGGATCTTCCTGGACCAGGGATCAAACCTGTGTCCCCTGCATTGGCAGGCAGATTCTTAACCACTGTGCCTCCAGGGAAGTCCTGGTGCATGAATCTTTTTGAATTATGGTTTTCTCTGGGTATATGCCCAGTAATGGGTTGCTGGGTCATATGGTAGTTCTATTTGTAGTTTTTTAAGGAACCTCCATACTATTCTCCATAATGGTTTTATCAATTTACATTCCCACCAACAGTGCAAGAGGGTTCCCTTTTCTCCACACCCTCTCCAGCATTTATTGTTTGTAGATTTTTTGATGATGGCTATTCTGACCAGTGTGAGGTGAGGTACTAATTCTTTGAATGTTTGGTAAAATTCACCGGTAAAACCATCTAGTTGTGGACTATTTTTATTAGGAGGTTTTGGATTACTGACTCAATCTCCTTACTTATTATTGGTCTGTTCAGATTTTCTATTTCTTCATGCTTCTGTCTTGGTAGGTGGTATGTTTCTAGGAATTTATTCATTTTTTTGAGGATGTCCAATCTGTTGATGTTTAGTTGTTCATAGTACTCTAATATAATCCTTTGTATTTCTGTGGTATCAGTTATAATGTCTCCTCTTTCATTTATAATGCTATTCATTTGGGTCCTCTCTTTTTTTCTTGGTTAGTCTAGCTAAAGGTTTGCCAATTTTGCTTATCTTTTCAAAGAACCAATTCTTGTTTTATAACAGTTTCTCTTGTTTTGTTATTCTCTATTTCACTTATTTTTGCTCTAATCTTTATTATTTCATTCTTTCCAGCTTTGGCTTTAGTTTCTCCCTCCTTTCCCACAATTCCTTGAGGTGTAAAATGAGGTGATTTATTTGAGATACTTTTATTCACATATGCATTTATCTCCATAAAATTCCTCCTTAGAACTGCTTTTGCTGCATCCCACAAAATTTGATAAGTTGCATTTTCACTTTAATTAAAAATATTTTAAAATTTCTCAAGATTTCTTATTTGATCTGTGTTATTTAGAAATACACTGTTTAATCTCCAAGCATTTGGGGACTTTCTCATATCTTTTTGTTATTGATTTCTAGTTTAATTTCATTGTGGTCTGAGAGGAAACATTGTTTGGGTCCCATTAAAAAAAAATTTTAAGCGCATTTTATGGCCCAGGATGTAGTCTATCTGGGTGTTTCATGTGCACTTGAGAAGAATGTGTATTCTGCTGTTGTTTGATGAAGTATTCTATAGATTCCTTTATATCCAGTTGTTTGATGGTGTGGTTGAGTTCACCTGTGTCCTTTTGAATTTTTGCCTGCTGGGTCTGTCCGTTTCTTATAGAGTGATGTTGAAGTCTCCAACTATTACAGTGAATTAATCTATTTCTCCTTACAGTTCTATATGTATAAGGAGGCAAGTCTACTGGCAATAAGTTTCCTCAATTTTTGTTTGTCTGTGAAAGTCTTTATTTTTCCTTCACTTTTGAAAGATAATTTCACAGAGTACAGAATTCTAAGTTGGTGTTTTCCCTCAGCACATTAAATAATTCACTCTACTCTTCTTGTTTGCATGGTTTCTGAAGAGAAGTTGGATGTAATTCTCATTGTTGCTCCTCTATTGGTAAGGTGTTTTATTCCTCTAGCTCCTTTCAAGACATTTTCTTTGTCTGATTTTCTGAAGTTTGAAAATGATATGTCTAGGTATAGTTTTTTGTTTATTTGTTTTGGGTTTTTTTATTTGTTTGTTTGCAGATATCCTGCTTAGTGTTCGCTGAGCTTCCTGGATCTTTGGTTTGGTGTCTAACATTAATTCTGGGGAAATTCTCAGGCATTATTGCTGAAAATGTTGCTTCTTTTTCTTGGTATTGCCATTACATATATGTTACACCTTTTGTATTTATCTCACAGTTCTCGGACATTCTGTTTTGTTTTTTGCAGGTTTTTTTTCCTGTGCTTTTTAGTTTTGGAAGTTTTGAAGTTTCTGTTGTCATATCCTCAAACTCAAAGATTCTTTCCTCAGTCATGTTTAGTCTACTAATGAGACCATCAAAGATACTCTTCATTTCTTTTAGAGAGCTTCTGTTCCCTCACATTTCTATTTGATTCTTTCTTAGACTTTCCATCTCTCTGTTTACACTTTCCATTTATTTGTGCATGCTATCTACATTTTTCCCATTAAAGCCCTTACCATATTAATTATAGTTTTAAAAACTTTCTCTTCTAAGAAGTCCAACAATCCTGCCATACCTGACTCTGGTTCTGATGCTTTTTCAGTGTCATCAAACTGCGTTTTTTGCCTTTTTAGTATGCTTTGAAATTTTTTGTTGAAAGGAAGACATGATGTGCTGGGTAAAAGGAACTGCAGTAAATAGGCTTTTAGTAATGTAGTGGTAAGCTGTGAGGCAAGAAGAAGTGTTCCATAATCCTATGATTAGGTTTCAATCTTTTGAAGACCCTATGCCTCTTGACTGTGAAATTCACCAGTGCTTCTCAGTTTTGTTTTTCTCTCCTTAGTTGGGACAGGATGGCTAGAGAGAGCTAGAGTTGTATATTTTCCTTCCTCCATGTGGAAGACTAGAGGGGGTTGGCATTGGTTATTTCACTTCTCCCAGGCTGATTAGGCTCTCATAAAACCCCAGCAGGTGAGGTTCTGGTAAAATAGTTTCTCCCGAGGGTAGGCCTTATTAAGTAGAATGTTCTGACATACATACTTACTTAATAATGGTTCCTTTTACACTCCTGCTGGAAGCATGAAGGAATTTTTTCTCCAATATTCACTATAAGAACCAAGTTGAGCTCCTGGAGGTAAAACTCCAAAAATGTGATTCTCCCTGAGTTGGGTCCTCCAGTTTTTAACTCAGAGTTGTCCACATTGAGCCTCCAGCAATTTGTCATTATAGTCCAGGTTTTTCTACCTGGAACTGGTTCCCACAGAGATTTCTGTTTGGGGTTTCTGCTATGATAAATTATGATTCTCTGAATTCCCCTTGTATCTCTCCAATTTTGGAGGCAGTGGTTTGCCCTGTGACCTTACGTCTTTGTCAGACCTTGATTTTTTTGCAGTTTGTTCAGCTTTTTACTTTTGTTAGAATGGAGTGGCAACTTATAAGCTCCTTACATGCTGAACTAGAAACCAAAAGTAAAGCTAAGAATTTTAGGTACAAAATTACTGTTGTCTTCTGGGCCCTCCAGATCCATCATGGATCTCCTGTACCATCTAATGAATCCTTAGGTAAAGCCACACCACTACTCACCCACCACCAACACTACCAAGCATCCCATAATCCCTTGCACATGTTTGAGTTGTTTTTCAAAACGTACTCAGATTGAATATCAGCTATGTATTCATCTGCTTTTTTCTCAAGAAGGCAGTTCCATGTGTTTGGAGCCTCTGTGTGATTGTCTATAATTTATGGTACAACTTTTGTGTAGTTACTATTATTATCTCCTTGAGAGGTTTATAAAATAGCATTACATTCTTTTGGGAATAGTTTTTCATTTTAGGAAAATATATTTCATAAAAGAAACAATTTTGAAAGAAGTGATTACTAACAAACCCCCATGCCCTCATGGCACATCTCCAGTAATTGGCGTCCCTTGAGTTTGAGCTCATTTTTGGTAGGAGTAATGGAAGTGGAAGGGAAGCAAAAGGTTCAGAAGGTTCCAGAGAGGAGGCTGAAGGAAAACTCAGTGTGTGGGGGAGGCTAGAAAGAATTCAAAATTAGCCAAGGGATGTTATCTTGAGAACTATTGACAAAGCATAAACAAAGACTTTTAAAATGTCTTTTTTAAGCCTTTTTTTCCTTAAGGATATGATAATGTAATTGTCTATTAAATCCAAGCACACATACCTTATTTCTCTCTTTTACCTCTTTAAGGAGGATATTTATCAGATGGTCCTGTTCAAACTTTTCATGTTTTTTCTTTTATTATAAATATCATACCAGAGGTTTCTTCTAAATGAACATTGCTTCATTTCTTATTTATCAAAGTTGATTTTCCAGGGATGTTTAATGAGGAAATATGAAAATGGGATAGAATGGGTATGATGGAGAAGTCACAGATATTTGAAAAAAACTAATCTCCACCTCACAATGGAAAAAAATCTTCTTGATAATTGAAAATGCCAGGCTCTCATCTCCTCAGCTTTGAATATGGGAGTTAAAGACTAAATCATGTTATTTTAGGAAAATCAATAGGTCTCATAAAATTACCAGCCTCTTCATGAACACAGAACAGTTTTTCTGAAAGCCAATGTGATTTGTTCTGTTCTATGTGTACACTTATAGAAATCGATGAGAGATGTGGAATAATCAGATAATTCCTTGGCAGTCCCTGATAAATCACTTTTCCTCCAATTGTGAGAGGAGAAAGAAATAATTTTTTTCATCATGGAAATTCCAGAGTAAATTTCCACTTGCTTCTCTAGCACACCAGCTGTGAGAAGTATAACCTAAGCTCTGTTGTTCAGCATAACTTTCAGTCTGTCCCTTTAGGCTGCTAGACACAAAACAGGCCACAAACATTAATTCTTCTGCACAGGCCATTTCCGCACCACTCAGACAAAGGCAGCAATCAACCAGGAGCCACAATGGCAGTCACAGAATAGCCTATTAAATAAGAAACATTGAACTGCTGTTGAGGGTATTTGAACCCTGTAGTGGATAATCTATCCTTTAGATTTGACATCTAAATTAGGAACAATCAATCAATGTCTTTCACATACTATTTATAATACATGGAGATGAACAAATTCCACAGAAAATCCTCCAAATTTATATTACACATTGGCTTCTGCCTACTTTCTTATCTCAGCCATCACAGCTTTCTACATCTTTGCCCTGAGGAAATTACCAGGAAACAGTGGAATGGCAGACAATGGATGGAGGGATGCAGAAGCAATAAGTTAGGAACTCAAGGGTTTCCACCAACTAAGAAATTGATTCTTCACTCAACTCCAGCATATTTGTTACCAGGTCATCTCTACCAGGCAGTTCAACATAATTAGTTAAGAATATAGGGCTTTTGTGTGAGGTAGACTTGAGTCTGAATCTTGGCTTTCCCACTTACTCAGTGTGGGGTCTTGGGCAAGCTACCTACTCTTTCAGGTTCAATTTCTTCATCAGTAAAATGAAGCTAAGAATGCCTTCATTAACTTACTTTCATGATTAAATGAAATTACTGATGTAAACGGAGTGTAGTGTTCAGCCCCAAATAAGTACTCTGCAAGTGGAGGTTGTAGTGATGGTGTTTATGTGTTGCCTTTCTTTGGAACCCATATCCTTCAGATGTTTGGTTTATTTTTTTTTCTTTTCTTTTTTTTTGGTTTCTTTTAACATTATTGTTGAGGGCGGGCTCAGTGCACATTTTGTAAGTTGGTACAAAAGGCCATGGGTCTGCAGCAATTGAATACCTGTTTTGGTCATTTTTCAAACATGATTTTTGTCTTTGTAAAGTTTCTACTCATCTTTATGAACACAAGTTGACTTTAAGTCATGACTCTGGAGCCTAGAGAATTCCCAGGGGTTCAATAAAAAGTCATGATTAGCTAGTTTTCATTACTAACTACCCAGAGCTTTAAGCAAAAGTTCCATTTTAACTGATAGAACCAGAGGAACCATTCAATTAAAATCAACCTAGAGCTTCTGTTTCATGATCCACACCCTTCACTAAGTGGTAAGACCTGTGAGAAGGAGTGTTAAACTATGGGTCCTGAAACCAGCAAACTTCAGTCATTTGAGAGACATGGAAGCTACTAAGCTTTAAAATAATGAATTCTGGAAGGGAGGAGTCAAGATGGTGGAGTAGGAGGATGTGGAGTTCACCTGTCCCCACAAATACATCAAGAATACATCTGCAAGGACTTCCCTGATGGTGCAGTGGTTAAGACTCTGAGCTCCCAATGCAGGCGGCCCAGGTTCGATCCCTGGTCAGGGAACTAGATCCTGGATGCATGCTGCAACTAAGAGTTTGCATGCCACCACTAAGACCAGCAAAACCAAAAAAAAAAAAAAGAAAAAAAAAAGAATACAACTTCAAACGGAATAATTCTCACAGAGAACCTGCTGAACACTAGCAGAGGACCTTGGACACCTAAAAGGACAAGAAAGATCTCTGCATAACTGGGTAGGATGAAAGAAAGAAAGAAAAAAAAGAGGAAGCAGGACAGAACCTGTGTTCCTGGGGCAGGAGGGAGCTGAAGGAGAGGAGAGTTTCCCATATGTGGGGTAGTCCCCTCACCAGTGGGAAGATCAGCTGGGACAGAAGGGGAGCTTTGAGGGCTCAGAGGAGAGAGCACAGCAACCAGGTCTGTGGCAGGCAGGACAGAGTGAGACCTACACAGATGGTCCATGCCAGAGCCCTGCACACCCAAGCCTGAGATGTGTGTCTGACAGTGCAGACAAGGGCTGGGAGCTGGAACAAGGGGTTTGGAGAGCAGACCGAGGGAGAGAGGACTGCTGTTGTCTGTGAGGAGACAGCCTGAAGGGATGGGAGTGAGGAGCTCTGAAACCAGGAATGTTTGCAGAAGAAGCCCTGACTGCCATAGAAGTGAAGCACCATTGTTGAATGGGCCACCATTGCAGCCTCTTTCCCCACGTGCTAGCCCCTGCTTCTGTGGGCACTAGAAGGGGCTCCAACCTAGGTGGGCTCATGAGCCATGGTCGGTTGCTGCCTCAGCCAAACCAGCTTTACAACAAATTCTAAAATAACATATCTAGGCAGAAAAGAAAAGGCCACTACTAGAAACAAGAAAATGTAAATGGGAAAGCTCACCAGTAAAGAGAAACAGTAAAGGTAGGAAATCATCCACACACAAATTTGATATCAAAACCAGCAATCATGAGAAGAGGAGAGTACAAATGCAGGAAGTGGTAATTGCATTTGAAATTAAGAGGCCAGCAACTTAAAACAACCTTTATATATAAAGACTGCTGTATCAAAACCTCATGGGAACTGCAAACAAAAAATGTACAATAGACACACACAAAAAAGAAAAAGCAATCCAAACACAACACTAAATTTAGTCATCAAATCACAAGAGAACAAAAGAGGAAGGGAAGAAAAAAGACCTACAAAAACAAACACAAAACAATTAAGAAAATGGCAATGGGAACATACATATCGATAATTACTTTAAATGTAAATGGATTAAATGCTCCAACCAAAAGGTATAGCCTGGTTGAATGGATACAAAAACGAGACCCATATATATGCTGTTTACAAGAGACCCACTTCAGACCTAGGGACACATACAGACTGAAAGTGAGGGGATGGAAGAAAGTATTCCATGCAAATAGAAATCAGAAGAAAGCTGGAGTAGCAATACTCATATCAGACAAAATAGACTTTAAAATAAAGACTATTACAAGAGACAAGGAAGGACACTACATAATGATCAAGGGATCAATCCAAGAAGAAGATATAATAATTGTAAATATATATGCACCCAACATAGGAGCACCTCAATATATAAGGCAAATTCTAATGGCCATAAAAGGCAAAATCGACAGTAACACAATAGTGGGGGACTTCAACACCCCACTTACACTAATGGATAGATCATACAGACAGAAAATCAATATGGAAACAGACACCTTAAATGACACATTTGACCAGATGGACTTAATTGATATTTATAGAATAGTCCATCCCAACTGATATTTATAGAACAATCCGTCCCAACGCAGGAGAATACATTATCTTCTCAAGGGCACACGGAACATTCTCCAGGGTAGATCATATCTTAGGCCACAAATCAAGCCTTGGTAAATTTCAGAAAATTGAAATCATATCAAGCATCTTTTCTGACCACAATACTATGAGATTAGAAATCACTTACAGGGAAAAAAATAAACTTAACCCCACAAACACGTGCAGGCTAAACGATATGCTACTAAACAACCAATTGATCACTAAATACATCAAAGAGGAAATAAAAAAATACCTAGAGACAAATGACAACACAAAAACCATGATCCAATACCTGTGGGACACAGCAAAAGCAATTCTAAGAGGGCAGTTTATAGCAATACAATCTTACCTAAGGAAACAAGAAAAATATCAAATAAACAACCTAAACTCACACCTAAAACAAGTAGAGAAAGAAGAGCAAACGAAACCCAAAGTTAGTAGAAGGAAAGAAATCATAAAGATCAGAGCAGAAACAAATGAAATAGAGATAAAGAAAACAATAGAAAAGGTCAATGAAACTAAAAGCCGGTTCTTTGAAAAGATAAACAAAATCGATAAATCTTTAGCCAGACTTATTAGGGAAAAAAAGGGAGTGGGCTCAACTAAATAAAATTAGAAATGAAAAAGGAGAAGTTACAAATGACACCACAGAAATACAAAGGATCATAAGAGACTCCTACAAGCAACTATATGCCAACAAAATGGACAACCTAGAAGAAATGGACAAATTCTTAGAAAGGTACAACCTCCAAGACTGAACCTGGAAAAAATAGAGAATATGAACAGATTAATCACAAGTACTGAAATTGAAACTGTTACTTAAAAACTTCTAACAAACAGGCAAATTCTATCAAACACTTAGAGAAAAGTTAACATGTATCCTTCTGAAACTATTACAAAAAATTGCAGAGGAAGAAACACTTCCAAGCTCCTTCTATGAGGCCACCATCACCCTGATACCCAAACCAGACAAAGATATCACAGAAAAAGAAAATTAGAGGCCAATAATATCACTGATGAACATAGATACATAATTCCTCAACAAATACTACCAAACCAAATCCAACAATACATTAAAAGGATCATACACCATGATCAAGTGGGATTTATCCCAGGGATGCAATGATTTTTTGATATATGCAAATCAATCAATATGATACACCACATTAACAAACTGAAGAATAAAAACTGTATGATTCTCTCAGTAGATACAGAAAAAGCTTTTGACAAAATTCAACACCATTTATGATAATAAGTCTCCAAAAGTGGGTATAGAGAAAGCACACATCAACGTAATAAAAGCCATATACAACAAACCTACAGCTAACATCATTCTCAATGGTGAAAATCTAAAAGTATTTCCCCTAAGATCAGGTAAAAGACAAGGATGTCCAATCTTGCCACTTTTATTCAACATAGTTTTGGAAGTTCTAGCCATGGCAATCAGAGAGAAATAAAAGGAATCCAAATTGGAAAAGAAAAAGTAAAACTGTCACTCTTTGCAGATTACATGATATTATACATAGAAAATCCTAAAGATGCTACCAGAAAACTACTAGAACTCATCAAAGAATTTGGTAAAGTTGCAGGATACAAAAGTAATACACAGAAATCTGTTGCATTTCTATACACTAACAACCAAAGATCAGAAAGAGAAATTAAAGAAACAATCTCATTTACCATCACATCAAAAAGAATAAAATACCTAGGAATAAACCTACCTAAGGAGGCAGAAGACCTGTGCTCAGAAAACTATAAGATTCTGATGAAAGACATTAAAGATGACACAAACAGATGGAGAGATATACCATGTTCTTGGATTGGAAGAATCAATATTGTCAAAATAACTATACTACCTAAAGCAATCTACAGACTTCACAGAATTAGAACAAAAAATTTTACAATTTGTATGGAAATACAAAAGACCATGAATAGCCAAAGGAATCTTGAGAAAGAAAAATGGAGCTGGAGGAATCAGGCCCCCTGGCTTCAGACTATACTACAAGGCTATAGTCATCAAAAGAGTATGGTGCTGGCCCCCAAACAGAAATATAGACCAATGGAACAGGATAGAAAGTCCAGAGATAAACCCATGCACCTATGGTCATCTAATCTATAACAAAGGAGGCAAGAATATACAATGGAAAAAAGACAGTCTCTTCAATAAGTGGTGCTGGGAAAACTGGACTGCTACCTATAACAGAATGAAAGTAGAACACTCCATAACACCATACCCAAAATTAACTCAAAATGGATTAAAGACCTAAATGTAAGGTCGGATAATATAAAACTCTTAAAGGAAAACATAGGCAGAATACTCTCTGACATAAATTGCAGCAATATCCTTTTGGATCCACCTCCTAGAGTAATGAAAATAAAAACAAAAATAACAAATGGGACCTAATTAAACTTAAAAGATTTACACAGCAAAGGAAACCATAAACAAAACAAAAAGACAACCCACAGAATGGGAGAAAATATTTACAAACAATGAGATTGACAAGGGATTAATCTCCAAAATATATAAACAGAGAGTGTGGAGAAAAGATAACCCTCTTGCACTGTTGGTGGGAATGTAAACTGGTACAGCTACTATGGGGAACAGTATGGAGGTTCCTTAAAAAACCAAAAATAGAGCTACCATATGATCCAGCAATCCCACTCCTGGGCATATATCCAGAGAAAACAATAATTCGAAAAAATACATGCACCCCAATGTTCATTGCAGCACTATTTACAATAGCCAAGACCTGGAAGCAACCTAAATGTCCATTGACAGAGGAATGGATAAAGAAGCTGTGGTACATATATACAATGCACTATTACTCAGCTATAAAAAAGAATGAAATAATGACATTTGTAGCAACATGGATGGACTTAGAGACTGTCATCCTAAGAGAAATAAGTCAGACAGAGAAAGACAAATATCATATGATATCGCTTATTTGTGAAATCTAAAATAAATGGTACAAATTAACTTTACAAAACAGAAATAGAGTCACAGATGTAGAAAACAAATTTATGGTTACCAAAGGGAAAGGGGGGGATAAATTACGAGATTGGGATTAACATATACACACTACTGTATGTAAAATAGATAACTAATAAGGACCTACTGTATAGCACATGGAACTCTACTCAATATTCCATAATAACCTATATAGGAAAACAATCTAAAAAAGAATGGATATATGTATAACTGATTCTCTTTGCTGTACCCCTGAAACTAACAACATGGTAAATCAACTATATGCCAATAAAAATTTTAAAAATAAATAAAATAATGAATTCAGAGTGGGGTCATGTCCATATAGAGCCCAGAACCAGGAAAGTAAACCTATCAGCTTTCTCCGGTTCCTCATAGCTCCATCTCCTTATAGGCTTCACTAGTAGGCCTCAACTCACACTGGTTCTTGAGCCAATACTGGTAGAGTCATGAGGGCTTTAAGCTGATTAAACTCCCACCTACACCATCAAATCAAAGGTAGGGAGTATGGGGATCTGAAATGCAGTCTTGTTTCCAAACACTTTATGTACATAGTGAGGTTAATGGCTAATTTTCAGCATTCCTTTATCCTCTGCAATGATGGCCAAACCTGACTGAGTTAATAAAACCTATGGTTTCTGCCACTATTGATATTTGGGCTTTCAGTCCTTTCTCTGGGGCTTGGGGTTGGATGTGATAAAGAGTTAAGGGCTGCTCTCCTTTCCTCTAGAATCACTGAGAGTCAATCATTTTCCCTCTCTGGGTCTCAATATTCCTGGAATAACCTAGAACAGGGGACTTCACGTTTCATGGTGATGCTACCCATATCCTGGAGACTTCTCTCATGACTTTGAAAAAAATCTTCCAGTACACTTATAAACAATATTTTCATATGAGAATGATTAAAAGCCACCTGGAAAGAAAAAAATGATGGAAGGAAGAGGAAAGCAAGTGTCCTCTATACATCTGCCACTATCTATGACAAATACACTTGAGGCCTCCTAGCCCAGTGCACTGCCTCCACTATAAGTCAACTCAAATCCATTTCCTGGCTGTTGCTTTAGCCATCTCTGAGTATACTGATTCCATGTTTTGTTCACTCATGTATACAAGTTCATCTCCAGATCTAAGTGAACATTTCCTTGATACAGTTTCATTCTATTTCTTTCTTGATTTATTTTTTATGAAGACAGAGATCATTGGGAACATTTTACTCTGGCACTGCTCTTCAGGGTCTCCCTGCAGACTGAATAACTGAGGCCTGCTGGCAGGTCACAACCAGTTTCCTTTATGACACATTCTTACAGAAGACAGGAAGACTTGACAGTCTGACAGACACTTAAAGTGTGAAGATGAATAAAAGCTACAACACTCCTGATGGATATATATAAAAAAAGCTGTCAGTCGATGTAAGCAGTATTCTAAAAACATACAGTACCATATCAGTGCTAGAGGGTGCTGGATACAAAAAAGAGTTGGCAGATGGGCAATTTTTGATAGTCAGGTCTATGTGGATGTGAAAACCAAGCTGAGAAGGAGTTTGTTAGTCCTCATTTGTTACCCTGCTTTGAAAATCACATTTGGAAGCTTTGCTTTCTTTCTCTTTGAATTCCTTCAAGAGCTACATTATCAGCCAGTAGGTAGACTGGATGATGATCTAGATGCTATGTTTAATGTGAGTGGTGTCAGGCAGGAAATTCTAGCCAAAACATCTTACTCACTGGCTGTTGCTTTGCCTGAAATTCTACCATTAGAGATTCTTATTTGGGAATATACTACAACTCAGACGCTCTGGAAAAGGGAAGTCTTTAGCTTACTCTAGTGAAGATTGATTTCCAGCCATTTGTGGTACCAGGGCATTAAGGATTGGGGGTTAACTGGAAGTCAGGTGAAAGGGCAGAGAACAGAAAGGAAGAATCAGAAGTCACAGAATTATGATATTGTCTACTTCACATTGTCATAGAAATATCTGAGGATATTCATTTTACCTTTATCTGGTACATGAATCTGCTTCAGAACATCCCCATGAGGTGTTCATCCAATTGCTACTTAAATACTTTTAGTGATAGGGAGCACCTTTCTTATTGACGTTCACTCTATTATAAGGCAGTTCTAAACTCTAGAAAGTTCTATGTTATAGGAATCCCAAATCTGTCTCCTTGCATCTTCCATACTATTGATGTTTATTCTTCATATAACTAGATTGCCTCCCTCCCTGGATATGTACAGGCAGCTTTACTGATTCCATACTGTCAGGTAAAAAATGAAGTCTCTCCTCCCATTTCTTACCACATTCCTCAAAGGACATGGGGAAAGGATGATAGTGAGCAGCCAATAGGGGAATGATCTAATGGCTCAAGGCCCTTCAGGAGCTTCTGTAAAACTCCATACAAATAAAATGTAAAAGACTGACAATGCCAAGTGTTGGCAAGAATGTATGACTAGAACACTCATGTACTGTTGGTGAGAATGCAAAATAGTATAGCCATTTTGGGAAAGAGTTTTCAGTATCTTGTAAAGTTAAACAGTCTTACCATATGACCTACGCCTAGGTACTTAACTCAAGAGAAATGAAAATATATTTGTACACAAATGCTCATAGTAGCTTTACATGTAATGACCCCAAACTGGAAACAACCTAAATGTCCATCAATAAGGTGAAACAAGATGTGTTATATCCATATGATAGAATATTTTTGGCAATAAAAAGGAATGAGGTACTGATACATGCCACAACATGGATGAACCCCCAAAACATGCTAATTGAAGGAAGCCAATCACAAAAGATGACATATTGTATGTTTACATTTATATGAAATGTCTAGAAAGGGCAAATCTATAGAAAGTAGATTCATGATTACCTGGGGCCAGGGATGGGGAAACTGACTGACTGCAAAGGAATGTGACAGAATTTTGAAGTAATGGACATATTTTATATCTCAAATGTGGTGGTTTTATATATATGTATATATATATATACATATATACCTATATACATATATATATATACACACACATATATATTTGTCAAAACTCATTAACTCTACATACTAAATTGATGAATTTTTTAATATGTAAATTATATCCCCAATATACTTTGAGATTTTTTAAAAGTCAGGCAGAGGCCAGCTTTCTGCAGAATCATGTTACTGCTGGTACCTTTGCATCGTCAGTTATCCTTTGGGAACTCCAAGTGCCAATGGCAGCAGCATCCTCAATGCAGAGGTCACCAAGAACACAGATACACAAGTAGGTGGAAAGAGCTGTCTTATTGGAAATATGATCCAATGAGAAAAGATGGAGAAGTAGACATGACCTTACTGAAATCTGGGGCTCAAGATAGAAGGGCTTTGCAAAGAGGGCATTTTGAGTCTATTATAAGCAAAGGCCATAAATAAAATGACAGCATTTTCTCACCTGTGATGGGTGTGAAGAAGGGAACTAGTTTGTCTCCTATAAATTATTTCCCTGCCATATCTGTACTTAGAATGTCATTGGAATTGTCGGCCCTTCTAACAATAGGTCTTCCATTTACCTTTCTTTTTGCTCCAGACAAATTTCAAGCAGCTCAAGAGACACTTTCCTTGAAAGGCCTTTTATTTTTGACCCAACTAGACCTGTGTCAGTCCTGAGTCATTAGCCCTTAGAGGGAGAAGACTTGCTGGTAGTTTCACATTCACTCTTATTTGATCTTCCCAAGCTTATAAAACAGTTATGATCATTATTAGTTATTTTACAGGTGAGGAAATTGAGGTATGTAACATTAAAAACACTTGCCCAAGTTCTCATGCCTAATATGTGGAGCTAATATTCTGATAGAACTACAACCCAGGTCTGACTCCAGAGCCTGGATTCTTAACCATCATGTCCTTATATCTCAGGCTATTAAAATGATAGTTATCATTGATTAAATCATTGTTATGAGCCAGGTACTGAGACAAGCAGTTTGCATACATTACTTCAGTAATTCTAGAATGCCTGTGTTCCATGAGGACTCACTACTGTTTTCCAGTTCCCAACACAGTGCCTGGAATATAACAGATATTCAACCAAGATTTATTATGTGAATAAATGAACAGCCCTCTGTGCTAGATATTATTGGCCCCATTTTTGTAAAAAAAAAAATAATGAAGCTCAAAGATATTAAGTTGCTTGAGTCTACACAGCTCTCAACTGGCAGAGCCCAAAGTTCTACCACCTCATACCTGCTATCTGTTCCAATGTCAGGGGGTTGGGGAATGTCATCCAGTGAAAATGGAGCACTCTAGCAGTAAGAGCATAGAACTAAGGTTGCTGCTGCAACTTGAGATGCTAGAGAATCCCATTCCTTCTCATTTGGCCTTTTCCCATTCCCCAGAATCTGCCCCACTGCTGAAGCATGTAGCTCGATTATGCTTGGGGCACAACACGTGAGAGGTAAATAATTCCTCTGTCTTCACTTAAGGGTGGTTGAAAATAGCATATCTTTAAACAATTCTTGTCTGGATTATTTTGTACTCATTTTCTTTCCAAATCTGATAGATATTTTTTTTTTTAACAAGGGCCTGGGCATATCTGAAACTCTTCTAAGAAGAGAGTAGCCACAAACTAAATGACCCATTTGTCCTAGCATAGTACATTCTCAAGGGTCTTCAAGGTTTCTCACTGCTCTGGCTAAGGTCACCATAAGTATAGGGCTGGGACATCTGCCTCCTGAGCATTAGTCTTACTGCCACAAGTCTTTATCTATATTTGTATCTGGTTAACTCAGTCATTTGTAATGCAAAAACATGCTGATATGCTCTGGAACAGGGCTGAGTTTTTCACTCACTTCAGGGAATAATAATAGAAGAGTTATACTGGGAAGGGGAAACAGTAAGACCACTTTGCTACTATCTAGTTTTAACTATTATATGTCTGCCATGGGCAGATATTATAAATTCAACAAAGAATTACTGAGCACCTCTATGTGTAAGGAAGTATGCTAGGACTTAGGGATATAGAAATGAAATTGGATGATTCCTGTCTTGATTAGCTCATAATCTAGTAGGAAAATGAGCATATAATAATTTATTACAAGTGATATGAGTGTTTCAACGGAGAAACACTAAGACATGTTATATACTAAGTGAATTAGTTTAAGCCACTTGCTCCACACCAAGAATCACCTTCCTCCAAATTCCCAGATAGACACTGGAGCAGGTGACAAGGACATTTGGGAGGTAACCTTCCAGTGTCTTCAGAAAATATGCTACCAGTGGCTTCTATCATTGCTGTCTGCTGGATGCCAGGAACTTTACATATAGTATCTCAACTCATCACAGCTACTTTGCAATACAGATTTTACAGATATGAAAACTAAGGTTCAGAGAGGTAACTTGTCCAAGGTCTCAGAGCTTTGGCTTAACTCAGATTGGGATTTTAATCTAAATTCTTTCTAACTCCCAAGCCCATGATTCTTCCACTGTTTCAAACTACTTTCAGCATGTAGTGATTTTAGGGGCAAGAGTTGAGGATTCTAGTCCCAGATTTAATACTAAATAGTTGTATGTCCTTAGACAATTCTTTCTTTATCTGTTGGTGGGAGTGTTGAAGACACAACTTGCCTACTTCATAGTTTATCAAAATGATAAATGAGACAGTAGGAGAAGACATATCACATAAAATGCTCTGCGTATGGGTGGGATGTTACCAATTATTGAATAACATTAAAAGGTTGCTTCTTCACCATACTCTATAATCACCACATCGCTTGTTCACTCATAGTCAAGGCTGGGAGAGGAAAGAAAGGCTTACTGGAAAGGGTTTGGGATTGGAACATAGCAAAGAGAGTCATAACATGACCTGAATAATTTTCCATTTCTTGAGCCTTAAATTCTTCACCTCTAAAGTTGGAACATTAATCTGTGGTTTTAGGAGACTTTTTTTAACATCTTTATTGGAGTATAATTGCTTTACAATGGTGTGTTAGTTTCTGCTGTATAACAAAGTGAATCAGCTATACATATACATATATCCCCATATCCCCTCCCTCTTGCATCTCCCTCCCTCACACCCTCCCTATCCCACCCCTCTAGGTGGTCACAAAGCGATGAGCCGATCTCCCTGTGCTATGCAGCTGCTTCCCACTAGCTATCTATTTTACATCTGGTAGTGTATATATGTTCATGCCACTCTCTCACTTCGTCCCAGCTTACCCTTCCCCATCCCCATGTCTTCAAGTCCATTCTCTACATCTGCGTCTTTATTCCTGTCCTACCACTATGTTCTTCAGAACCTTTTTTTTTTTGATTCCATATATATGTGTTAGCATATGGTATTTGTTTTTCTCTCTCTGACTTACTTCACTCTGTATGACAGACTCCAGGTCCATCCACCTCACTACAAATAACTCAATTTCGTTTCTTTTTATGGCTGAGTAATATTCCATTGTATATATGTGCCACCTCTTCTTTATCCATTCATCTGTCAATGGACACTTAGGTTGCTTCCATGTGTTGGCTATTGTAAGTAGATCTTCAGTGAACATTCTGGTACATGACTCTTTTTGAATTATGGTTTTCTCAGGGTATATACCCAGTAGTCATATTGCTGGGTCATATGGTAGTTCTATTTGTAGTTTTTTAAGGAACCTCCATATTGTTCTCCATAGTGGCTGTATCAATTTACATCCCCACCAACAGTGCAAGAGGGTTCCCTTTTCTCCACACTCTCTTCAGCATTTATTGTTTGTAGATTTTTTGATGATGGCCATTCTGAATGCTGTGAGGTGATACCTCATTGTAGTTTTGATTTGCATTTCTCTAATGATTAGTGATGTTGAGCATCCTTTCATGTGTTTGTTGGCAATCTGTATATCTTCTTTGGAGAAATGTCTATTTAGGTCTTCTGCCCATTTTTGGATTGTTTTTTTTTTTTTTTTTGATATTGAGCTGCATGAGCTGCTTGTAAATTTTGGAGATTAATCCTTTGTCAGTGGCTTCATTTGCAACTATTTTCTAGGAGACTTCTGATAATTGAAAAACATGATATGGACTAAGTTGTTTATATTAAGTTCTCTCCACCTTGAGCAGGGCCGCAGGTTGCCTGCACACCACAGGGACATGGCAAAGCAAACAAAAAAGTTTAAATCTAAGTGGGCTAGGCTCTGTCAGCTCATCAGTTGCAAGTGGTGTTCATCACTAAGTGAATTGCACTTAATGAATTAAAGATGAAAGAGGCAGCAGGGAGCACAAATGCAGGAGAAGACCTATCACTTCAAATTTAAAGGGCTCATTTTATGACTATTTAAGATCTGCAGATCAGAATTTTTCCATTCTTCCTCTAACTGTTTACTTGAAACAGCATATACTGTTTGAAATGACGGGGGCATTGGGAATGGGCAGGGGAACAAAGATAAATCCTCAAATTGGTAAACAAAGGCTGCTGTAGCTTAGAGTCTCCTCTAGGAACAGGAGCTCTGAGGTAGGTGGGCAAGGTGGGTAAGGTTCAGGTTGGCTGTAGATCTGAGGATCAGATTCTAGATTGCATACAACTAGTGGTCAGTTTCATCACCTGTATTTTACTCCTCACCAAATAGCAATGCTAACTCTGCTTGCATTCTTCCAATGATATGGAACTCATAAATTACTCCATGGAGACAATCATGCCATCTCCACCCCTGCCCTCCCAAACGTCTTCAGATAGTGTCTTACATGTCTCTGAGAACAAGTATTCCACACAGGAGTCCTTCAGAGACAGTTACACATGTATCAAGTTTCCCCTTTGACCCTTGACTTTACTTAAAATCTCAGTGTCTTGGTTTTCTGACCTGAAAAATGACAAAATTGTGGTCAAGACTGAATGAGATAATGAATATTAAAGTGATTTTTAAGATACTTAAATTTCTGTACACATAGACAGTGAAGCTCAATGGGGATAAGAACCTAATCATTCCTTTCTGGTTGTTCTTTTAATATTTTCACATATTGATTAGATGGGTATGGTGATAGCTCAACCCAGATTTATTGAGAGGGTCCCAATTTAGAATATTATCTCACTGTTCTTATAAAACATGACAAGGTGCACATTCAGTTATGTAAAGCACTCTCCCAGACTGCTTCCCTGAACCTAGAAGTAGTAAAGAAGTCTTTGTCAGACATGATCATTTGTTTTGCCTTGCCAAAAAAAAAAAAATCACTGAATTTATGGGGCTTAAGGAAGAAAGGAAGATAGTGGATAGAAAGCCAAAAACTGGTGATACTAATGCCTGCTGGGCTTTCCCTCAAGCTCAGACCACTTCTACAGAGATCCCATCTCCCTGCTTGCTTACTCAGCTTCTTCCCATTTTGATCAGATTTTCATGGCTGGATTCCAGGTCTTATTTTTCTCGTCACAATTTTAACCTCAGGCTACTACTGGTAGGGATTCTTTTGCTTGTCCTTCCCCTAGCCCTTTATCATCTTAGTGTATCCATCAACACAGATTTACATAAGGCCCATGGAACCAGCCCTGTGCAAGGTATTGTGGGAGTTTAAAGGAAAGAGGCTTCCTCCAGGAGGGAACATAAAATCATGTGTCCTTCCATAGTTCAGGGAATGGAGAAGTTAGTAAGGGTCTGACTAGTCAGAGGAGGCTGCATCAAGGAGGCTGAAATTAAGCTGAGCATAGGAAGAAAAGGGCTTTTAGGTGAGGGGAGAAAGAGATTAAAAGCAGGAGTGGGCATGATTACATGTTCTGAAGTGCAGGTAGGGGCTTGGCTTCCTTATATGTAAAATGCAAATAATCATACCTACTTCATAAGACTACTGTGAGGACCATACAATCTAGGAGAGGGGTAACAAACGCATGTTCAGCATGTTGCAGTTATCCCTCCAGACCCCATGGCAGACATCGACAATCCTTCACAACATTCTACCAGTGAGGCCAGTTACAGGTCCAGAATCCTCTTACATACAGTTCCAGGTAGCCAGTACCAGTCAGAGTATGTAAGCTGGCATAAATTAGGTACTCAAGAAATCACAAGTATTATTACCAAAGACCTACAAAAATGTTGGATACAACTGAAGGAAATCAGGACTTTTCTTTCCTATTCTTACCAAATACAAGTGAAAATCTCTGCATTTACAGTGTGTCAGAAGCCTGCCATGTTTTCAGCACTTGCAGGTCTGAAATGAGACTTAGACACAATCCTGCTACAAAGGTTATCTACCATATGTTATAACATCTCTTACGAGCTGTCAGTAGCAGCACACTTGATCTTCAGGAGTTGACAAACCTCTAAAACATGGCTACTTTCCCTGAAGTCTTCATTTCACCACCCATATAACATTGGTACCCCTCAGGGCCGGAAATCAAGTTGGCAAGTACAGCAAAGAAGCAATAGAGTCTATCTTTGGGGTTTTTCCTTGACTCCACATAATACTCTGTGTTCAACCCTAGTGCTATGGTGTCCACCTAATGGCAGATCACCTTGCCTTCCATCCAGTGTCCAGATCCTTGCCTTCCTAGAAAAACTCTCCCATTCCTTCTAGGCATTTTTCTTTATTGAATCGAGAGAAAAGAACAGTGCAAATGGGTCATGTATTGCTGGGATGATGTTATCGGTCATGATTCTGGCTGGTGACTGAGCAGAATCATTCAGACATGTGTTGTGGTTGCCAGCAGAGACAGTAGGCAAAGGAGAGAAGGTTGGTGAAGGAGGAAACTGGGAAACATGACCTTAGGAGGAACGTTAAATAGACCCGTGGAGCAGGAAGGCTGATATGGCTTCTTAATAGAGTTGTGCACATTTGAAAGGAAAACTGGGAATCTGACAGGGAATACTTGTAGATAGTGTTCATGACATGTTGAACTTCATAAGCAGCTAGGCCATGGGTCCAGCTGAGCCAGAAGGAAGGTTGATGCTTAAAGGAAGGTATGCGGTCTGAGTCATAGCAATAGGCGTTTTGATTCCAGCTGGGCTGCTCCATCTCTGATATGGGGATAAGAGAATGATTTTTCTACCTCATTCACAGGCAGAGCAGAGCAGAGCAGAATAGTACATAACTCCCAGCAGGAACTACAGAGTCCTGAGAGCAGGGTCAACTCAATTGCTACTCTCTCTCTTGCCTCTGAGCCAGCTACACCTCACATGCCTGAGCCAGGTCTGCACTAGCCCACAGTTTAGAGGTGACCATACAGCCTCAAGCAGAGTCTAGGAAGGAAGCAATCTACATATCACACACTTCAGGGGCCACTTTTGGAGTCAAATATTTTCTACTTTCAAAAACGTAGATAGTGCCGAAGCAGAAAGGTCCTTTTGAGATTACTCAGCCTACAGCTTTTTGAAAGTGTTGCTGGGGAAACTTCTGCATCAGCATCACTGACAGAGCTTGACTAAAATGCAAATTATCTGGCCTCATCCCAGACCCACTGAATCACACTGTCTAGGGGTGAGGCCCCCAAATCTGTATGTTAAGATTCCAGGGGATTCTGAAGTATCCTGAAATTTGAGAACCTCTGACAAATACAGGAGTTTTGTGTGGGCAGTCACCCAATATTCCCAAGGTAAAATCTGAAGACTTCTTAACACAGAATAATTTGGGGTGCCTATAAAAAACTCATATTCCTAGGTCTCCTGTTGACCTTCCTGAATCAGGATTTCTTATCTTAATAAACTTCAAGAAACCCAATCCCTTCATTATACAGATATAGAAACTGACCCAGAGAGAGGAACTGACTTGCCCAAGGTTGTCAGTATAGATAGTGGCAGAGCTGGGGTCACACCCAAGTCTTCAGACAAGTTCAAACAGTATGCCCCTGTGGTCACCTTATCAGGGTTATTTATCTATCAGTTTAGCTCCTATGACCACAGCATTCCTTAGAAGATCTGGAGAACAAGAGTAAGAATGCAACTGCTTTGGGTAGTTGCATGACCCTAGTTCAATCTTCTCCAATGAGTTATGTAGAACACCTTGAAAATAAAGCAGTGTAAGGTCACAAAGCTCTCTTACAAGCAGCAGGATACTACAGGCCCTTCTCCAAATGGGGTCTTAGGGGACTCCAGAGTGGAGTAGTTTTATATCTAGGGAAACTCTTAACTATGGCTTTGGTTCAAACTGAACACAAACATCAAAGTGGCCTGCAGTAGTTTACTAAACCTATTTTTGTGTTGTTGTTTTTGTAGTTGAAGCACATACTGATTAAGGAAAAGCTTAAGCATATGCAGTTTTCTATCAGACCTGGTCCAAGCTCACTAGTCTGATCCCTCAAGCCTGTGCATTTGAGTTATGAGCTCTGTCTCTACTTGGTCTCTGAAAGACTGTGGTCTGGAACTCCTCCAGACTGTCAGCTCTGCCCCCAGGATCTGCTGGAACAATCCAGTAGAAGGCCATTGACCTCTAAAAGGAGAGCAATTTCTAAAATGATAAGGCAAGGTAGATTTTCTTTGAGGAATTAAGCAACTGCCATTGACAACAGTGCCATTGTATGATTTGCATTTGGGCTAATGCTTATAATTTTAGCAAGTGTTTCACCAGTGCTACATAATTAGAAAAATTAAATGATCTGCCACTTTGAATACATAATTCTGTAAAGAAACTGGAGACCTCTACAGATATTCTGGAACTTCTGAGAGTAGAGTCAAAGGGCAGAAAGCAGGGACAGAGAAGGAAAAGTTATAATTGCACCCCCCAAAAAAGAGTTTGGTAGAGGTCCACAAACCCTTAGCTTAAATTCTGAAATCAAAAAGCTCTGTACAACAGAAGCTTTTTTTTTTTTTTCTAATTTGGTGCCAAAACTTATTTGGCAGAAAAACCTGACCTGAACTGACATGAACTTAGTCTTTATCTCTTTTAGTATGAATATTCAGACATTTTTTTTCCTGCAGAAATGTTAATGGCTTAATTATGGGATGTTTTCCCAGACATTACTGGGAGTGTTATGTAATAAACAGTACATACTCTATGTTACTTTTCTAAAATCTGAAAATAATTTAAATTCTAAAACACAGACTGTGGACCTAGAATAATGATAGCTAACATTTATGGAGCATTTGCCATCTGCATGAAGCTGTGCTAATCTCTTTTCATCTCATTTAATCTTCATGACACCAAGAGGCACGTATTAATATCATCTCCATTTTAAAGTTTGGAACTGATTCTCACAGAGGTTAAATAACTTGTCCAGAGTCACACAACTTTTGGCCAAGCCAGGGTTTGGACCCAGGTCAGTCTGACTCTAGAACCTACATGCTGAACTCTTGCTCTCTACTACCTGGGAGAGATGAGCAGTTGTTAAGAACAGTGTGGGCAATTTGTGGCTTTATATGGAGGTAGAATAGGCTACCACCTATTCTACATCATTTGAGGGTCAACCTCCTACCCCCAAATATGTCTGCTCCCCATCCCTACTTCTCTGAGATGCTACTAATATGGCTTTATTGCATGATATTTGTATGGATGGCTTTTCTCACAAGGACCACCATCATCAGAAATCTGCCAGCCAACTTGTACATGTTCCTGGCATCCACTCCAGACTTATTGAATCAGAATTGCTAGAGATTGGGACCAAGTGGATTTTTATACACATTAAAGTTTCAGAAGACAAAAATGAATACCCTGAGAAAGGCCAATCATTAACACTCAATAATTAGTTAACATATTAGCTATCAGTTGACACCTAGCTGGGCTGACAGGAATAAACTCATGGATGGGCACCTGTAAAGTGAAAGATGTCTGAAAGGTAAATAGTAGACTAGATGGGTGAGGTATTGAAAGGAAGAATGAAAGGAGGTATGACAGTATCTTTCTACTTTGGCGTTATGCACTGAGGGTAGAGCCTCACCACTGGCATTGTTCAGCTGCACTGGAACAATCTTGGAAGCAAATCTCTCATTTTTTGTTGCTACACAGAGCACCTATCTATTATCTCATTGACACTCACAGCAACCCTTTGAGGTAGACAAGATAGTCATCCTCATTAGATAAAAAGAAATTGAGAAGCAAATGAGTTCTTCAAATCATCCAACTGATAGTGTTTGGGCAAGTTTCTGGCCCCCCATCTTACACTATTTCATTCTTCCAATAATTTCTTCCATAGGTTTTGAGAGGAGGTGCCATCAAATAAAACCTAGGGAATCAGATCTTGCTTTCAGTGATACACATTTTTTTCCTTTTTTGCCCACTGATGGCCGATTTAAATACATTTAAATACTACACAAGGAAAGGACAGTGAGAGGAATTACAGAGCAGAATAGTTCAACCAATATACAATATGTTTGGGGTTTGTTTTAAACTTTTACTGGTTGCTATATTCTTGTTATCAGTGCAGGGAAGACTGCTGAACATTTTGATCTTTATAATTTAAGAATATTCTGTTCTTCTTTGCTAGGTTCTCAATCTCACCTCTTCATCTTGCCTGTGATGTCTTAATCATGTCCATGGCAACCAAATGTGACCTCAGACACAGACTAGAAAGCCAGAAAAAATGGATTAACTATCACCACAGCAATCGGACCCTCACAGCACTGCAGGCTATGATTGGAGCACTGAGGGTCAAGTCCAACCAGTGAGTATTCCAATTCTGGCTAAGTGGTCTCTAGAGCAGCACTTCTCAAACTTCAATGCACATTCGAATCACCTGGAGAATCTTGTTAAAATGGAACACTGATTCAGTAGGTCTGGGGGGTGGGACCTTAGAGTCTGCATTTCCAACAACCTCCCTGGTGATGCCAAAACTGCTGGTTCCCTGAGCGTTTGGAGTAGCAAGGGGCAAGAACCATCATCATGCCCAAGTAGTGTAAGCAAATGAGCACATTTGTAGTCCTGGAGGAAGTGCTGTTTTGGACAGCAGTTCTGATGGACAGGCCAGCTCTGATATTAACTAGTTGTATGACCTTGGGCAAACATTTTTACTTCTCTAGGTCTCTGTTTTCTCATCTGTGAAATTACAAATTTGGCCTGGATGATTTCTACGATCACTTTGGATTGTAAAATTCTTTGATTCTCTGATAAAGAAAGATACTTTAGAATCAAAGGCTTAGTCTGAGGACAAATTGCCTCCATATTACCAAGAAGGGGAGTGGGGAGAGAAATCTACTGTAACTTTTGTATTTATCTTCTTAATTCCAAATCTTCTATGTGTCCTAAGGTAATTTATTTCTTCTGAATGTGCAGAACATTGGCATTCTCCATGAAGAAGAGGCAACACTGAGTAGTGGACAACAGTTTTTGGCATTTCTCAGCTCTCAGCATACCCTTGTGACTTCTTCATAGTTAACAGATTTGGCTACTTGCTCATGACACCGTCTGTCTGATCACAGAGCAAAACCACTCTCTGCTCATTGGTATCCAATATTGGTACTCAATTCTGCTTAGTCTCACTTGATTCCAGAAGATACAGTAGAGAATTACACAGAATCACCACCTACCAGAGTGCTCTGTTGAAGCAATATGAGAACTTTGTTCTTGAGTTATAGCAGTCATTTGGTGAGCCCACAAAACAGGAAATGAACCCCTTGGTGAATGCTAAGGTTGACAAAAGGGACAACTTCTCTCAGCAGGATGCCACTACTTTCCAGCTCCTTGCTCAAAATCTGAGATATAATGAAACCAATCAGAGTGATCACTTCCAAGAGGAACTAGCTGACTCCATTCAGGCTGAAGTAAGTGGCACAGATCTGATGGACAATCTCCCAGACCTTATCACTCAGTGTATTCAGTTGGATAAGCAACGTAGTGACAGGCCAGAGCTCCTGCAGTCAGAGGCCCAGATCCCAGCGTTGGCTTCCCTGATCCATGACCAAGCCCTCTCCAACCCCACAGGTCCAGCACCCAAGGAAGACCCTATACAGCTTCGAGGAAGCCAGCTGCCTCTCACTCCAGCCAAACGAGCCCGCCAGCAAGAAACTCAGTCATGCCTTTACTGCAGCCAGGCTGGTCACTTCACAAGAGATTGCCTTGCCAAACGTTCTCGAGCCCCAGCAAGGATAAATAACCCAGCTCACCAGTAAGAGGAGCCCAGGCAGGTCACACTGTAAACTTATACCCCTCTCACCTCCAGCCTCATTGATTTATATCCTGCATTAACATTTAAAATACAGATGGGGAACTGGGATACCACTTTACAGTCATGAACTCCTATGTTTCTGAGAACTTAAACAACCAGATCTTGTTCATTTGGTGACCCATCACTTAATTTGATAAAGCAATGATGAAAACAATTCCCAGGCACTTTCTACAGTTGGGACTAATTTCCCAAGTGTACTGAAAGCCTGCAGGAAAAACTCTGCCCAGTCTGACCCAATGGAAACCACCCTGGCAATACATTGGGGACTCCATCCCCACCGATAGGTGATAGATACCTGGGTTGAGTTTCTTGGCCCAAGGCCTTCACCCTTACTCTCACTGGTCTGTATCCTAGTCCCCTGTTGGTTTAGGACTCTTGGCTGAAGTCCCAGTTGCATTTCCATATCCTACTAATATTTTCCTACTAGAGGCTGAATCCTGCTCCACCTATTGACTAGAGTCCAGCTTAACACAAACCAACCTTCATGGAAACACAGCTATGCCACCTTTTCATACAGCTATATATTTTGCTACTATTTAAAGACTGCTGCTTGCTCAAAAGTAATCTCTTGGCTATTGACAAACTAGATGGTAGGGCCCTTTGAGCAGTCTGCTTGGAACTTTGGGTCCACTTCTTTGAGAGTTAGCCCTTCAGGCCGGTATATGTTTTTAGCCAATCCCTAGCTTACTCCCCTTTTCTCCAACAACCTACTTCAGGTTCCAGCATGTCTTATGGCCAAGTCAAAATGCTCTAGGATAATGACCTCTAACAAGTATTTAGTGAGAGTTGGGGAATGTGTCCCATCATAATTACTGTGTCTGAAGCATGTCCCTGCTGCCTTAGACAGGGAACCTGGCTAACTAAATCTCCACTGAAGACTGAGGATCAGGCCCTTCAGTAGTTTCTGACTCTAGAGGCCTCAGTGTGGTCACCATCTAGGATCACTGCTCATTGATGGTAAGCTCTACCCTTATGGACCACCTCTGGGGACCTTCATCTAGTTGAGGATCTTGAAGAGCAATTAATGGCAGACAATTTTCTGAACCATCTCACATTTCAAATCCTGGGGCATATACATCAACACCATCTGTACATAAAACTCACAAAATGGGGTTATGATTGCTTGTGTTGTACTTTTGGCATACATTAACTCTGTGTATGGATTCCTAATGCTTCTGAGCAAAAGTAGTGCTATGCTGAAAAGGTAAAAATCCCTAAAATGTTAAGGATATGCAGTGATAATTGGTGTTTTCTGGTAATTACCTGCTCTTTGTTCCCTGCTTCTTAGGGCTGATGTATGTCCCCATAATGGATTCCCTGAGGTAAAATCAGTAATTCCATATTTCCTAGCAGCCATCAAGGCCTCTCAGAACATGAAGCACCACTGTAGTTTGGCCTGGAGAATTATGTTTTGACAATACCTAAACTCAGCTAGGACCTTATTACTCTTATTCTATAGCACTAACAAACAGATCTTTTCACCCATCAGTGCCTCACTAACCACTGTGCTAATTCTTATTTGTATTCACGAGGAGCCTCCTTTATTAACAGCTTGCTATACATCCACCTTACTCCATATGCTCTGACAACTAGGAGACCTGAATGCACATATTTCAATTGTGGTAAGAAATTCCCACTAGTGTACTGGGATTGTATGATATCCTCTAACGGATCTCTATTTGAACTTTAAGTGACTCTGGTATTACCTGCAGGTATCCTAATCTAGTACCACCAATTCTATAATAAAGGACTAACCCAATGGCCTCCAGTCACTTTCCTTACCAACACCAGTATCGTCCTAGAATGTTGACAGGAGCATTCAGTTGGCTTAATCACCAGTCTTTCTTTATCTTAGGGCCACAATTTATCATTGTGTACTCCTTATGCATATGTACTTTTTACATATAAAGATATGTCACTTTATTTTCTGCAGAGGGCTTTCCCTCTGCAGCAACATTACCTTTTTCCCCAAGAAATCTTCAGATTCCATAGCCTCTCAGAACAGATAATTAATCCTGGGCTATGAAGTTCAGTTCACCTCCTACTTCAAGAAGCTCCTTGTTGAGAAATTCCAAATCAAGGACCTCTTGTGCTCTATGTGATACAATCCAACAGCCAGACTGACCATATGAATAGGATGCTGGGATAATGCTTTACTGCCTACTAGCTAGCAACCATTTTGTTTACCACTTTAAAATATTGTTATAGTGATACCATCCACTTCAATTAGAATGAATTAATTACTTAGCATAAAGAGAGTTACATGGATGAGTCCTCAGAACTTACACCTAAGTGAATTTCTCTGAGAGTGAAACTAATTAAAATCTACAGAGAACAAATGATATGTACCCTACTCAAAGATGTAGTATGCAGTTGCAAAGACTTGGAGAACCCCCAGGTCCAACCAAGGTTGTAGTTTTAGGGAGGCAGATCTGCTACATGATTGATGCCACCAAGCAAGAGGGAATCTAATCATTTTACAGGTCTGAAGAACGAATTGTTAACAAAAGAATGATTTTCATGGAATCTAGAAAAGGGGGCAATTAAAGAGCCATAAGGCATCAGTAATCTCTCTAGAGTCAAAGAGGGGATGTTGATCAGCAGACCTCGCCAGCGTCCACCTACAATGGGGTAGAGGCACCAGGCCATCCCAATTTGTGTCATTAGCCATTAAGATTGTCACCTAACTCCCCTTGCTCTGACTCCATGCTCTAAGAAATAATCTGATTTTAATTACTCTCCCATATAAACTTTGTTATGGGAAGAAAAGTTGCTAACCAGCTGACATGAAGTGTTCTAGCCTACTTGGCAGTTAATTCTCATTATAAGTGAATAAATTGGCGTTTGGCTTATACATCAATTTTTGTGGTTTTAATAGCATCCGTTCTCCAGACCCTAATCACCTCTGAGCACACTGGAAACAAAATAAGATTCTCATCATGCAAAGTCAGCATCACAGTGTGAACCATAGTGAATCCACTGAAGACTGTCCTCCCTGGGAGCCTTGCCTCAACAGTCAGTCAGTATCCCTCTTTATCTCTCTCATTTGTCTACAGCTATAATAACATTCCTAAATACCTATGGTTTTCACTTCCTGCGTTTACTTCTACTCATACCCAGCACCATGGTACCTGGCATAAGTAATTTCTTCTTACACTACCACATAGTTCAGTCTAACCATCAGAATATACTGCCGTGGATGAAGACATAACACATGACTGTAGACATGAGCCCCTGACAAGCACCTTTAGAGAGAGAAGAGTGTATGATTGACCTAATTCTCACTACCTCCATTCTGTCCAGATGGCAGCACATGAGACCCATGTGACTCTCATTATTCAATCAGACCCATAGAGCCTTCACCTCTATCCATGAGGGTTAAAACAAATATCACCTTTTTTTTGGACTCTGGAAGATCTTCTCCACCCAGCACCATCTTGCCTATGATAATAGTCATCTCTGAAACAAAATAGAAAATTTAAGATATACCAGCCTCTGGGCAAAATGTAACACCTCATGCCCTTGGGAGAGCTCTGGAAGCTTGTGTTATATCTATAAAGCCTTTTTATTGATACACTGGTGGCCATGCTTTATTGCCTCCCTATGAAGCTTCAGGTCTCACTTGGCCAGGAAAATGGAAAAACATTCAAGGGAATATAGTGTCATGAATCTTCAATGTCACCTTCATGCAAGAGTCACTGCCCACGTTTTACAAACAAAAATCCTGGAAGTGAATTACACCATTTAGTAGAATCAGTAGAACTATCTTGGTATTTGAACCACACTTTCCAGTCACTGATTGCCACTATAACTTTGAGCATTCATGCATTAAATTATTGGTATTACTTCCTGGTATTGGCTTTGATTCTGCAGTCTATTTGAACCTGCTTCCTGCTCATTGACTTCTAGTACATACCTTACATGGCACTGGTTCTCTTATCTATCCAGCTCAGTGATAAGCCAATTGTGACTGTATTCCACCCACCCCATTTACTTTTACATGGGAGAACCCTGTAGAATTTCAGTTTTCCCTATTCATAGAAGACTCATCCCTTTGGACATAAAATCTGGCTTTGTGTGCGTCTAGAGAAAGGGAACTAATAGTTGGTTTATGCCAGGCACTGTCCTCAGTGCTTTCTTTTTTTTTTTTTAAACATCTTTATTGGAGTATAATTGCTTTACATTGTTGTATTAGTTGCTGCTGTATAACAAAGTGAATCAGCTATATGTATACATATATCCCCATATCCCCTCCCTATTGCATCTCCCTCTACCCTCCCTATCCCACCCCTCTATGTGGTCACAAAGCACCGAGCTGGTCTCCCTCTGCTATGCAGCTGCTTCCCACTAGCTATCTATTTTACATTTGGTAGTATATATATGTCCATGCCACTCTCTCACTTCATCCCAGCTTACCCTTCCCCCTCCCCGTGTCCCCAAGTCCATTCTCTATGTCTGCGTCTTTATTCCTGTCCTGCCGCTAGGTTCTTCAGAACCATTTTTTTTTGATTCGGTATATATGTGTTAGTATACGGTATTTGTTTTTCTCTTTCTGACTTACTTCACTCTGTATGACAGACTCCAGGTCCATCCACCTCACTACAAATAACTCAATTTTTTTCATTTTATGGCTGAGTAATATTCCATTGTATTTCTGTGCCACATCTTCTTTATCCGTTCATCCATCGATGGACACTTAGGTTGCTTCTATGTCCTGACTATTGTAAATAGTGCTGCAATGAACATTGTGGTACATGACTCTTTTTGAATTATGGTTTTCTCAGGGTATATACCCAGTAGTGGGATTGCTGGGTCATATATGCTTTGTTAATGATATTCATTTAATTTCACACTACTAAAATATATTGATAGAATATCCATTTCTGACATTTAATGCTTACCACGCCTTTATGGGGCAGGTGTTATTAATTCAATTTAAAGAGGATGAAATGAAAGTTCAGAGCAGTTAACTTATCTGCCTGAAATTCACACAGCTAGTAAGTGGCAGGGCTAGGGTTTGAAACCAGTATCTTGCTAATGCCAGAGCTGATCTCTGATAGAAGAGGAAAACACTCTAAGTCACACCCCTCCGGACCAGCCTAACTGACCCTATTACACCTCCCAAGGCCACTCAGTAGAGAAAGGCCACTCTAGTAACTGGTATTCACATAGCCACTGGTTGAAATACATGTTCTGGACAACAGTCTATAAAAGAAGCACAGGGCTTCCCTGGTGGCACAGTGGTTGGGAGTCCACCTGCCGATGCAGGGGACATGGGTTCGTGTCTTGGTCCAGGAGGATCCCACATGCCATGGAGCGGCTGGGCCTGTGAGCCATGGCCGCTGAGCCTGTGCGTCCGGAGCCTGTGCTCCACAATGGGAGAGGGCACAGCAGTGAGAGGCCCGCGTACTGCCAAAAAAAAAAAAAAAAAAAGCACCACCTAGCAAATCAGTGCCTCCTAGGACTTTGAGATTTCATTTGTGTCTCTAATAGTTGTAGAAAATTCCTTGACAAATCTAAACATGTACTGTGTCTGCTTTATCTGACTGGGTAGGCTATTGCTTGTTGAGTCAGGATTCTAACAAAAGTTTCTGGCTATCACAAAGCCCTCATATTTCTGTAGCTCTTCATTCAAAGCTATTGGGTCTTTTTCAATAATAGCTCAATGATGTTTACAGTGTTTTCACAATGCCAAGAGACAACAGGAACTTTGAAGTCTCCTGATGGTTGTTACCTGCCACTGTCATAGGAATATCAAGATTAAAACAAGAATTTGATTTAGTCTGACAACAGTTAGTTGGTCATTTAAATTTGAGATCTGCCACCACTATATCAACCTCAGGGAATTTCCAGTTCAACAATCTGTCTCTAAGGAGCATTTGTAGGAAGATAGCCTTGTTCTTTTTTACATTAACCATAAGGTTAGCAAAAACTATCAAACATCATGTTCCCTTAGTTACCCATGATGAGTCTACCATGTATGTATCCTTTATTAAATATGTTTTCAGTCCGTAATGCTTCATGGGGGCAATGGATACCATTGGCTTACTATCTGCCATTTACATCAGACTTCCCCTTACTTGCATTGGCTTCATCTATGTATAATTTAAAGGCATCCCCCTCCCCATTCAATTGTTCCAAGATATGAAAGAGTCTGTCTTGATGCTGATCACTTCACACATGATTTTAGAGGCTTCAAATAATAATAATAGTCACTGAGTGCTTACTGTGTGCCAAGCACAAGACTCTCTGATTCATGGGCATAATCCTCACAGTAACACTATTAATATTTGCATTTTACAAGTGAAAACAAGTAAACTCATAAGGTTTAAGTAATTTATCTAAGGACTCAAGCTAATAAGTCATGTAGCCAGGATTCATCTCCAGGTCTATCTATCTGACAGAAAAGGCCATGTTCTTGACCACTATCCTACCTGTCCTTCCCAGATTGATGTCCCAGGCTGAAAAGTCTTAATCTTTTATGTGGGCCCTCACACATATAGGCCAGTAATCTCTTCAGCACACCCTTTCCAAATCTTCTCCATCCCTACTCTGTCTTTAGCGAAAATAATTGTTCCAAACTTACCCAGAATTCCAGGTGTGGACACAAAATAAATTTGAACAAGATAACGTTTTCTCTTTTGTTACTAAAGCTTTTAAAAATAATATCCAGTAATTTTTTGGCCTTTTTGGGTTTCATCAGCATCTTGAGGAAAGAGTCATTGTAGACCTTTCCCTGAAGCCTACTATTCTCTTTCCTGAGATGTAATTGATGACACAAATTCCACTCCCCTAAAAATGTAGTTGGAATGTTTTAATAAATAGATATCCTTAACACTGAAGCTCATCTTTCTTCCCTTTCATAAGTTTTTCTTACAGTTTTTCCCCATTGGCTTTAATAATAATAGCTACCATATACTGACCACCTACTACATGCCAGGCATTGTGCTTTATGTGTATTTTCTTTTAATTCTTAAAACAACACTCTTAGACATCTGTTATTATTATCCTTGTTAGGCAGATGAGGAAATTGAGGCTTAGAGTAGTGAAGGAAATTATGCATAGAGCTAGTAAGTAAACAGCAAGACTCAAATCTAGATACTTCTAACAGCAAGAGTCCATACTCCTACATAATACATTACTATCCATCTACAACCAGATTCAACAAACTACCACCTGTGGGCCAAAGCCAACCTACTGCCTGTTTTTAAAAATAAAATTTTATTGTAACTCAGTCATACTCATTCATTTACATGTTTTGGGTGCTTTCATCCTAAGACATGCATGGGTTGCAAGCCTAAAACATTAACTATCTCTTCCTTTACAGAAAAAGTTTCCTGACCCCGGATCTAAAACATATTAAAGTATTAAATCAGACCAGCTCCTGGATATCTCACTGTTTATATTTCTCCTTTCAAATGGCCCATTTATCCCTATTTTTTTGTTTCTTGCCTCTAAATTAGTCTCATCCATATGATGAAACAACGGGATTTTTGTAGAGGCTTGAATAGGATGTTTTGGTAGTCCATATAAATTTCATTGGTGGTTCTTTATTGAATGCATACTTTCTGCATCAAACAACCCTAATAGATTGTCCAGGTGTGGTTGTAGGGGACATTTGCTGTTTGCCTCCCCAGCAAGCATTATACTTTTGGCAGTGGTCCCTAATTTTCACATAGAGATCCAACTTCTTTCCCACTTCGGTCTACCTTCCTGAGTGACATTCCACCTCCAAGCATGAGACATAGGTCTAAACCAGTGATCCCATGGCATATACCTGGCCACTGTGACTGTTCCAGGTGTGGGCTTGTGTCCTAAACTTATCTAATAAGAGTGAATTTTATGGCCTTTCTTGGAAATATTAGAAAAGTACTGTCATTTTTTTTCCCCCACTGAAATAAGATGATTGCCGACAGCCCTTTTGACAAAGATAGGAGAGCCAATTTAAGAGTGGAGACTTCCTGGGGAAGTAGAATTTAGGGGTAGAGAGGAAGAAACCAAGTCCTGATGATATTTTTAAGTATAATTTTTTATTGAAATATAGTTGATTTACAACATTATATTAGTTTCAAGTGTATGACATAGTGATTCAATATTTTTATAGGTTATATTATACTTAAAGTTATTAGAAAATAATAGGCATATTTCCCTGTACTGTACTTTACATCCTTCTAGTTTATTTATTTTATACATAGTAGTTGGTACCTGTTAATCTTCTACCCCTATCTTGCCCCTCCTCCCTTTCCTCTCCCCACTGGTAACCACTAGTTTGTTCTCTATATCTGTCAGTCTGTTTCTGTTTTGTTATATTCATTCATGTGTTTTATTTTTTAGGTTCCACATATAAGTGATAACATATAGTGTTTGTCTTCCTCTGGCTTTTTTCACTTACCCTCCAGGTCCATCCATGTTGTTGCAAATGGCAAAACATTTCATTCTTTTTTATGACTAATATTCCATTATAGATATATACCACATCTTTATCCATTCATCTGCTGATGGACACTTAGGTTGCTTCCATATCTCAGCTATTGTAAATAATGCTACTATGAACATTGGGGTGCATGTAGCTGATGATAGTTTTTGAATCACTGAATCCTGCTATGCCTGAAGATGTTTAGCCTTGAAGCTAATAAAATCCTTTTACAGAGGTGCAAAGAGTCCTGATACGATGACTTTCCCTACTGAAACTACACTATTTTTAGCTCAATCTCTTATATCAACTTGAGGAGTCAATGCCTAGTAACAGCAAAAAAAAAAAAAAAAAAAGAGAGAAAAAGAAAAAGAAAAAAATATTCCTACATTGTAGTGGTGGTATTGGGCAAAGAACAACAGATTTATGTATTCTGTCCCAAGTTTAACCCTCTAATAAATACAGAAATTCCCAGCTTTTCTGCCAGAAGAAGCTTTGTAGAGTCTTCTGGATTCATGAGTTTTGTCTGTCCTACTGGGCAGATACATACTGATCCTGTGTAAACCCATCACCTTCCAAAAGGAATACAAGCTTCTGCCCCAAAGTCCTGCCATTACTTAGTAAACAAATGTGAGATGGCTGTTTAAGGTTTTGGTGACAGGTTGTGGCCTAGGACTTCTTTTCCCATCTTCAACACCTGCACCTTTGCCAAGTACAAAGAAAGACAGCAAAGTATAGTGGATTAAGAGTGGGGAACTCTGCCTGGGTTCAAATGCTGGGCTCTACCTCTCACTATACCTAGGTGACCGTTTCAGTTTCCTTAACCTCTCTGTGCCTCAATTTCCTACTCTGTATAGGATTATGAAGACTAAATTAATGTTTATATAAAACATAAAGTAGTACCTGGTACACAATAACCACTATACAAGTGTTTGTTAAACAAACAAACAAAATGAATAAATAGCATACAAGTACTACAAACATTTGAAAGATACTTGCAGAGGGTCTGTCAAAATACACATGGTCCCAAACCAATATAATACATGATGGAAACAACAAAGATACTTTTGGATGAGAAAGGATATTTAAATCTTAAATATGATACATAGGATAGGTTATTCTATCCTATCCTACTCCCAATCCCATATCATGAATTCTTTTTTTTATCCATTGGGACAACTGCAGAATTGGTCTTGCTCGAAAGCTACATATGGACAGAAGTCAATAGTGAACTCAACCTACAGTCTCCCTTTCCAACCAGGGAAGCATTTATGCTTCTCTCCCTTTACCTAATCCCCAAAATGACACAGGTCAATTTCAGAGATGTGCTTTTGTTTCATTTTAGTAACCTAGGAAAGACTAGGTTAAAGATTCTCAAATTTCTTCTTCTGTCTCCCACATTCCCTAAACTTCCTCTAGCCTACAACAAATCTCAATTCAAGTAATCATTGAAGACTTAACTCTGTGCCTAGCACAATGCCATGAGGTGTTAAGTGATTCCAAGGAGCAGAAGGCAAGGTTTTGGCACTTAAATATCTTAAAATGTTGTTGAGGAGATGATAAGTAGGAAACAAAGTAAACAATGCAAGAGGATAGCTGACTTCGTTCTAAACTTTCAAGTCTGTCAAGGTCCCTTGTCAGGCCTTTCCTACTTCCCAGGCACTGCAGCCCTTGGCCCTCCTCCTGCTGGTTTCCCTTGCCCTCCCATATTCAGGCCTGCATTAGTGAATACTGACCACCAGCAAGAGGAGAGGTTTAAGGAAATCTATTTTAATGCCACAGTTTATTCAATAGCAGGGTTTGCTATATAATCTGTGGCGAACAGTGCAAAATGAAGATGTGAAGCCTCTGGTTTAAAATGCAGAAAAGTGCCATTAAAGGTACAAAACTATAACACTTTTTGTTTCTTGTGCAGTCTCTCTGTCATGATGGTATTTTAATTTTTTTTTTTTGAAAAATTTAAAACCTACAGAAAACCTGAAAGAAAGTATGGTGCAAAACTGGTATACCCTTGTATTAATTTCCTGGGGCTGCTGCAACAAATTATCACAAACTTGGTGGCTTAAAACAACAGAAGTTTATTCTTTCATAGTTCTGGAGGCTAAAAATCTGAAATCAAGGTGCCGGCCAGAGCAAGCACCCTCTGTAGAAGAATATTTATTTGCCACTTTCAGCTTCTGGTGGCTCCTGGTGATCTTTAGCTTGAGGTAACTGCAACCTCTGCTACCATGTTTGTAGGACAGTATACTTTGTACCCACTATGACCTCTCCATTCTCTTACAAGGGCATGAGACATTGGGTTTAGGGCCCACACTAAATCTAGTATGATATCATCTTGAGATCCTTGACCTAAGTATATCTGTGAAGACTCTTTTTTCACAATAAGGTCACATTCACAAGTATCAGGAGTTAGGACTTGGACATATTTTTGAAGGGTGAACCATTCAAACAGCTACAACCCTTTAACTAGATTCACAAATTTTTTAACATTTTGCCAACTCTGTCATTCTCTCCTTTTCTCTCTGTCATTCTCTCTCTCCCTTTCCCTCTCCCTCTTTCTGTGTAAATTGCAAAAAGCATAGCACTTAGCTCTAAATACTTCAGCAGACATCTCTTAAGAATAAAAAATTATTCTACATGACAATTAGAAAATTTAACATGAATTCAACAGTATCATATATTATCTAGTCCAAATTTAATTCTTCCATTTCTCCTAAAATTGTCTTTTATAGCTTTATTTATGACTGAGAATTCAAGCAACATCCCCTATTACATTTGGATTGTAACGTCTCTTTAGTTTCTTTTAATCTTGAATAGTTCCTTGCTATTTTTGTTGCCAGTGGTTTGGTTTTTTTGGTTTTTTTATGACATTGATATTTTCAAAGAGTCCAGGTCATGTCTATCATATAGAGTGTCCCACATTCTGGAGTTTTCTAATAGTTTGTTCAAGATGATATTTAGGTTAAACATTTTTAAAAAGACCAACGTATAGGTGATGTTGCAGACTTCCCAATGCATCATCAGCAGGCATGTTAGTTTGTGCCTATACTGATGATGCTGGGTTTGATCCTACGGTTACATTAGGGTCTATCATCTCTCCACACTGTAAATGTACCTTTTTTCCTTTATATTTAGAATTAACTGTACAGTGATATCCACAGACCTTTTGACTATCAGCTCCCAAAAACTTTTTACCCAATGGTTCTAGCCTCCGATAATGATCTATGCTTGCACTCCTTATTACACTGGAGGGTGTTAAATAATACATTTATTAGCCAGCATTCTTCTATAAAGAAGAACCTCCAGGGCTTCCCTGGTAGCACAGTGGTTGAGAGTCCGCCTGCTGATGCAGGGGACATGGGTTTGTGCCCCGGACCAGGAAGATCCCACATGCCACAGAGTGGCTGGGCCCATGAGCCATGGTCACTGAGCCTGCGCATCCGGAGCCTGTGCTCCGCAACAGGAGAGGCCACAACAGTGAGAGGCCCACGTACGGCAAAAAAAAAAAAAAAAAGAACCTCCAGGTTTTCCTTCTCTCCCCTCTCCCCCTCCCCTTTCATTATAAACTCTGTGATTTTTTAGTGTCAAATGTAATATGAAATTTTCTTCCTGATATTTCAAGATTTTTTATTTTATGATTTCCTTTCTCCTCCATGAACTTCGTTAGCTTTCTTTTAAGGTAGGTCTGCTGGCAATGACTGTTCTCAGTTTGCCTTCAATGAAGAATTTCTGTTGTTGTTGGTGGTGTTTTTTTTGTTTTGTTTTGTTTTTTGTTTGTTTGTTTGTTTTTTTTTTGCGGTACACGGGCCTCTCACTGTTCTAGCCTCTCTCGTTGCGGAGCACAGGCTCCAGACGAACAGGCTCAGCGGCCATGGCTCACGGGCCTAGCCACTCCGCGGCAGGTGGGATCTTCCCCGACCGGGGCACCAACCCGTGTCCCTTGCATCAGCAGGCGGACCATCAACCACTGTGCCACCAGGGAAGCCCAATGAAGAATATTTTGATTCATTGTCATATGACACAGCAATACCACCCCTGGGCATATATCTGGACAAAACACTAATTCAAAAATGTACATACACCCTATGTTCATAGCAGCACTATTTATGATAGCCAAGACATGGAAACAACCTAAATGTCCATCAACAGATGAATGGATAAAGATGTGGTGCTTATGTAAAATGTGATACTACTCAGCCATAAAAAAGAATGAGAGAAACCTTCAAGATGGCAGACACTAAAACGTGGAGATCACCTTACTCCACACAAATACATCAGAAATACATCTACATGTGGAACAACTCCTACAGAACACCTACTGAATGCTGGCAGAAGACCTCAGACTTCCCAAAAGATATATATATTTTTTTCCTTTTTCGCTTTCTGTGAGTGTGTATGTGTATGATTCTTTGTGTGATTTTGTCTGTATAGCTTTGCTTTTACCATTTGTCCTGGGGTTCTGTCTGTCCATTTTTATTTTTAGTATAGATTTTAGTGCTTGTTATCATTGTTGGATTTGTTTTTAGGTATGGTTGCTCTCTTCTTTCCTTTTTTCCCTTTTTTTTACTACTTTTTAATTTTTTTGATTCTTAATAATATTTTTATTTTTTATTTTAATAACTTTATTCTCTTTCTTTCACTCTTTCTTTCTTGTTTCCTTGCTTTCTTGCTTGCTTTTCTTCTTTCTTGCTTTCTCCATTTTATTCTGAACTTTGTGGCTGATAGGGTCTTCGTGCTCTGGCTGGGTGTCAGGCCTGTGCCTCTGAGGTGGGAGAGCCAAGTTCAGGACACTGGTCCACCAAAGATGTCCCAGCTCCACATAATATCAAACAGTGAAAGCTCCCCCAGAGATTTTCATCTCAACGCTAAGACCCAGCTCCCCTAAACGACTAGCAATCTACAGTGCTGGACACCCTATGCCAAACAACTAGCAAGACAGGAACACAACCACACCCATTAGCAGAGAGACTGCCTACAATTTTAATAAGGTCACAGACACCCCAAAACACACCACCGGACACAGTCCTGCCCACCAGAAAGACAAGATCCAGCCTCATCCACCAGAACACAAGCACCAGGCCTCTCCACCAGGAAGCCTACACAACCCACTGAACCAACCTTCGCCACTGGGGTCAGACACCAAAAACAACAGGAACTGTGAACTGGCAGCCAGTGAAAAAGAGACACCAAACACAGTAAGTTAAACAAAATAAGAAGACACAGAAACACACAGCAGATGAAAGAGAAGGCAAAAACCCACCAGACCAAACAAATGAAGAGGAAATAGGCAGTCTACCTGAAAAAGAATTCAGAGTAATGATAGTAAAGATGATCCAAAATCTTGGAAATAGAATGGAAAAAAATATAAGAAACGATTAACAAGCACCAAGAAGAACTAACGAGCTAACAAACAATGATGAACAACACAATAAATGAAATTAAAAATTCTCTAGAAGAAATTAATAGAATAACTGAGGCAGAAGAATGGATAAGTGACCTGGAAGATAAAATAGTGGAAATAACTACCACAGAGCAGAATAAAGAAGGAAAAGAATTGAGGAGAGTCTCAGATACATCTGGGACAACATTAAATGCAGCAAAATTCGAATTATAGGGGTCCCAGAAGAGGAAGAGAAAAAGAAAGGGAATGAGAAAATATTTGAAGAGATTATAGTTGAAAACTTCCCTAATATGGGAAGGGAAATAGTCAATCAAGTCCAGGCAATGCAGACCATCCCATACAGGATAAATCCAAGGAGAAACACCCCAAGGCACATATTAATCAATCTATCAAAAATTAAATACAAAGGAAAAATATTAAAAGCAGAAGGAAAAAGCAACAAATAACATACAAGAAAATCCCCGTAAGGTTAACAGCTGATCTTTCAGCAGAAACTCTACAAGCCAGAAGGGAGTAGCAGGATATATTTAAAGTGATGAAAGGGAAAAACCTACAACCAAGATTACTCTACTCAGCAAGGATCACATTCAGATTCAATGGAGAAATTAAAAACTATACAGACAAGCAAAAGCTAAGAGAATTCAGAACGACCAAATGAGCTTTACAACGAATGCTAGAGGAACTTCTCTAGGCAGGAAACCCAAGAGAAGGAAAAGACCTACAATAACAAACCTAAAACAATTAAGAAAATGGTAATAGGAACATACATATCGATAATTACCTTAAATGTAAATGAATTAAATGCAACAACCAAAAGGCATAGACTGGCTGAATGGATACAAACACAAGAGCCATATATATGCTGTCCACAAGAGACCCACTTGAGACCTAGGGACACATACAGACTAAAGTGAGGGGATGGAAAAAGATATTCCATGCAAATGGAAATCAAAAGAAAGCTGGAATAGCAATTCTCATATGAGACAAAATAGACTTTAAAATAAAGACTATTACAAGAGACAAAGAAGGACACTAGATAATAATCAAGGGATCAATCCAAAAGGAAGATCTAACAATTGTAAATATTGACGCCCCAACATAGGAGCACCTCACTATATAAGGCAAATGCTAATGGCCATAAAAGGGGAAATCAACAGTAACACAATAATAGTAGGGGACTTTAACCACTCATTTTCACCAATGGACAGATCATCCATTTTTCATCCAAAATGAAAAATAAATAAGGAAATACAAGCTTTTAAGTGATACATTAAACAAGATGGATTTAATTGATATTTATAGGACATTCCATCCAAAAACAACAGAATACACTTTCTTCACAAGTGCTCATGGAACATTCTCCAGGATAGATCATATCATAGTTCACAAATCAAGCCTTGGTAAATTTAATAAAATTGAAATCATATCAAGCATCACTTCCAACCACAATGCTATGAGACTAGATATCAAGTACAAGAAAATAATCTATAAAAAATTACAAACACATGGAGACTAAACAATATGCTACTAAATAACCAACAGATCCCTGAAGAAATCAAAGAGGAAATTAAAAATCACCTAGAAACAAAGGACAATGAAAACACGATGATCCAAATCCAATGGGATGCAGCAAAAGCAGTTCTAAGAGGGAAGTTTACAGCAATACAATCTTATCTCAAGAAACGAGAAGCATCTCAAATAAACAACCTAACCTTACACCTAAAGCAATTAGAGGAAAGAAAACAAAGAAACCCCAAAGTTAGCAGAAGGAAAGGAATCATAAAGATCAGATCAGAAAGAAATGAGAAAGAAATGAAGAAAACAATAGCAAAGATCAATAAAACTAAAAGCTGGTGCTTTGAGAAGCTAAACAAAATTGATAAACCTTGAGCCAGACTCATCAAGAAAAAAAGGGAGAAGACTCAAATCAATAGACTTAGAAATGAAAAAGAAGGAGTAACAACTGACACTTCAGAAATACAAAGGATCATGAGAGATTACTACAAGCAACTATATGCCAATAAAATGGACAACTTGGAAGAAATGGACAAATTCCTAGAAAAGCACAACCTTCCAAGACTGAACCAGAAAGAAATAGAAAATATAAAAGACCAATCACAAGCACTGAATTTGAGACTGTGATTAAAAATCTTCCAGCAAACAAAAGCCCAGGACGGATTTCTTCACAGGCGAATTCTATCAAACATTTAGAGAAGAGTCAACACCTATCCTTCTCAAACTCTTCCAAAATATAGCAGAGGGAGGAACACTCCCAAACTCATTCTATGAGGCCCCCATCACCCTGATACCAAAACGAGACAAAGATGTCACAAAGAAAGAAAACTACAGGCCAATATCACTGATGTACATAGATGTAAAAATCCTCAACAAAATACTAGCAAACAGAATCCAACATTACATTAAAAGGATCATACACCAGGATCAAGTGGGGTTTCCCCAGGAATGCAAGGGTTCTTCAATATATGCAAACCAATCAATATGATAAACCATAGTAACAAATTGAAGAAGAAAAACCATATATATGATCATCTCAATAGATGCAGAAAAAGCTTTCGATAAAATTCAACACCCATTTATAATAAAAATCCTCCAGAAAATAGGCAAAGAGGGAACCTACCTCAACATAATAAAGACCATATATGACAAACCCACAGCCAACATCGTTCTCAATGGTGAAAAAGTGAAACCATTTCCTCTAAGAGCAAGAACAAGAAAAGGTTGTCCACTCTCACCACTATTATTTAACATACTTTTGGAAGTTTTAGCCACAGCAATCAGAGAAGAAAAAGAAATAAAAGGAATCCAAATCGGAAAAGAAGAAGTAAAGCTGTCACTGTTTGCAGATGACATGATACTATACAACGAGAATCCTAAAGATGCTATCAGAAAACTACTACAGCTAATCAATGAATTTGGTAAAGTAGCAGGATACAAAATTAATGCACAGAAATCTCTTGTATTCCTATACACTAATGATGAAAAATCTGAAAGAGAAATTCAGGAAACACTCCCATTTACCACTGCAACAAAAAGAATAAAATATCTAGGAATAAACCTACCTAAGGAGACAAAAGACCTGTATGCAGAAAACTATAAGACACTGATGAAAGAAATTAAAAATGATACAAACAGATGGAGAGATATACTGTGTTCTTGGATGGGAAGAATCAACAATGTGAAAATGACTATACTACCCAAAGCAGATTCAATGCAATCCCTATCAAAATACCAATGGCATTTTTCACAGAAATAGGACAAAACATTTCACAGTTTGTATGGAAACACAAAAGACAGCAAATAGCCAAAGCAATCTTGAGAAAGAAAAATGGAAATGGAGGAATCAGGCTCCCAGACTTCAGACTATAATACAAAGCTACAGTAATCCAGACAGTTTGGTACTGGCACAAAAACAGAAATATAGATAAATGGAACGGGATAGAAAGCCCAGAGATAAACCCACGCACATATGGTCACCTTATTTTTGATAAAGGAGGCAAGAATATACAATGGAGAAAAGACAGCCTCTTCAATAAGTGGTGATGGGAAAACTGGACAATCACATGTAAAAGAACGAAATTAGAACACTCCCTAGCACCATACACAAAAATAAACTCAAAGTTCATTAAAGACCTAAATGTAAGGCCAGACACTATAAAACTCTTAGAGGAATACATAGGCAGAACACTCTATAACATAAATAATATCAAGGTCCTTTTTGACACCCCCCTCCTAGAGAAATGGAAATAAACACAGAAATAAATAAATGGGACCTAAGGAAACTTAAAAGCTTTAGCACAGGAAAAGAAAACATAAACAAGATGAAAAGACAACTCTCAGAATGGGAGAAAATATTTGCAAATGAAGCAACTGACAAAGGATTAATCTCCAAAAATTTCAAGCAGCTCATGCAGCTCAATATCAAAAAAACAAACAACCCAATCCAAAAATGGGTAGAAGACCTAAATAGACATTTCTCCAAAGAAGATAAACAGATTGCCAACAAACACATGAAAGGATGCTCACATCACTAATCATTAGAGAAATGCAAATCAAAACTACAATGAGGTATCACCTCACAGCAGTCAGAATGGCCATCATCAAAAAATCTACAAAGAATAAATACTGCAGGTGGTGTGGAGAAAAGGGAACCCTCTTGCACTGTGGGTGGGAATGTAATTTGATACAGCCACTATGGAGAACAATATGGAGGTTCCTTAAGAAACTAAAAATAGAACTACCATACGACTCAGCAATCCCACTGCTGGGCATTTACCCTGAGAAAACCATAATTCAACAAGAGTCATGTACCGCAGTGTTCATTGCAGCACTATTTACAATAGCCAGGACATGGAAGCAACCTAAGTGTCCATTGAAAGATGAATGATAAAGAAGATATAGCACATATATACAATGGAATAGTACTCAGCCATAAAAAGAAATGAAATTGAATTAGTTGTAGTAAGGTGCATGGACCTAGAGTCTGTCATACAGAGTGAAGTAAGTCAGAAAGAGAAAAACAAACATGGTATGCTAACACATATATATGGAATCTAAAAAAAACAAAACAATGGTTCTGAAGAACCTAGGGGCAGGACAGGAATTATGATGCAGACTTAGAGAATGGACCTGAGGACAAGGGGAGGGGAAGGGTAAGCTGGGAAGAAGTGAGAGAGTGACATGGACATATATACATTACCAAATGTAAAATAGATAGCTAGTTGGAAGCAATTGCATAGCACAGGGAGATCAGCTCAGTGCTTTGTGACCACCTAGAGGGAACTTTGGAGGGAGATGGAAGAGGGAAGAGATATGGGGATATATGTATATGTATAGCTGATTCACTTTGGTATAAGGCAGAAACTAACACACCATTGTAAAGCAATTATACTCCAATAAAGATTTTTTAAAAAAGAATGAAATAATGCCATTTGCAGCAACGTGGATGGACCTAGAGATTATCTTACTAAGTGAAGTAAGTCACAAAGGGAAAGACAAATACAATATGATATCACTTATATGTGGAATCTAAAATATAACACAAATGCACCTATCTATGGAACAGTAACAGACTCACGGACATAGAGAACAGAGTGGTTGTTGTCATGGGGGAAGGGGTTGAGGAGGAATGGAGTGGCAGTTTGGGTTTAGCAGATGTAAGCTTTTATATATAGAATGGATAAACAACAAGGTCCTACTGTATAGCACAGAGAATTATATTCAATATCCTGTAATAAACCATAATGGAAAAGAGTATGAAAAAGTATATATGTGTGTGTGTGTGTGTGTATATATATATATATATATATATGTATATATATATATATATACATATATATATATATATAATCATTGAATCACTTTACTATAACCAGAAACTAATACAACATTGTAAATCAACTATACTTCAATAAAATAAATTTTAAAAATGTGTTTAAAGATAGAAACATTAAATTAAAAATAAAAATAAATAAAATAACATAACTCGTCCATGGGGGAAAAATGTCTTGATTGTCCCTTAATTCCTGGAGGATATTTTTGCTGGATGTGGGATTCATGGTATACAGTTCTGTTTTTTGGTACTGTAACAATCTTGTGCCTCTTCCATCTCGCCCCCATGGTTTCTGATTAAAAAATCCACTGTAACTTGAATTATGTTTTTCTACTCTAAGCAAGCTATTACTTGTCTCATTGCTTTCAATATTTTTTTCTGTCTTAGTTTCCAGAAGTTTGACTAAGATGTGTCTTAGCATGCATCTCTTTAGGTTTATTTACTACTAGCATGTCATTCTTTTATTTTGAGTCCAATGACCTCTATATAAATGCAACCCCCCCTGGGAAGGGTCCGCATTAAAATTTGCCATTAATTTAAGACTGAGTGTAAAGAAATGTACCACCCACTGTGGGATTGTGGTGGTAGTCAGGCAAAGGGCACAGAAAGAGGAAGCAGGAGCTAGGAAAAGTAAACTCCCCTCTTCCCCCATGGGTTTTGCTGTTGGCCTTGAATACCCAGAGGCTTGACATTTAATGAGGACCCCACATCTTGTGCTTTTTGCTGTTGAACTGACAAGGGTTTTGACACTGCCCCACAGGAATCTCTCACTGGCCTTGATTAACATGCAGATGCCTAGGGATGCAGGCAGTGGAGAGTTTGAGGTAAGGTAGAGCTTGACATCTGCATCATTGCCATAAGCTTTATTTGGGGTGACAGAATACAATTCAAACATTTGATGCACATTGAGAGCCCACTGTGTATGTACAGGTGTGGCAGGAATGCAGAATTGGCTATGATATGTTCCCTGCCTATAAGGGGCTTATGACATGGCAGGGTCTATGAGACCTCTGTTTGGTGATGATAGCTGTGATGAAAATGGTAATAGCTAACTTTAACTGTGTGCTTACTATTTGCCCAGTACTGTGCTTAGTGTTTTACAGTCATTAACTCATTTATTCCAATAACTCTGTGAGGTACGTACTGCTGTGCCCATTTTCTAGCTGCAGAAACAGAGGCTCAGAGTCATTATACGGTGAGACCAGAGTCACACAGCCAATATTCACACCCGGGTTTGCCTGACTCTAAAGCCTCAACTTTTAATCACTGTGACATAAATAATTAAACCACAAGACAGCCCATAAGACATATTTGGAAGAGATCTTCAAAAGTCAGTCAATTCAAGTATTTCTCAAACTGGAAGGACTTGGGAGAAATGGAAGCCAATTAGAGATCCTAAAAATGAAGAAGGCTTAGGACAAGGAGGCCAGCGCTGTGCTCTGAGAATCCATGCAGGCAGCAAGGCAAGCTAGATCCCCTAACTTCCTGTTTCTAGTTCTCTCTCCAGGTCGTCATCTCCCAACCAACAAAGGAGACTGGAATTCACATACTTCAAAATACAGTTGACCTTTGAACAACAAAGGTCCACTTATATGTGGATTTTCTTCAATAAATACATCCAGTATTACACCGTGTGCAGTTCGTTGAATCTGTGGATGTGGAACCATGGATGTGAAAGGTCAACTATGGGACTTGAGCATCTATGGATTTTGGTATATCCAGAGGTTCCTGGAACGAATCCCCTGCAGATACTAAGGGATAACTGCACAGGCTGGTGTAAGCGCTACTAGAAAAATAAAACTCAGGCTTGAATTTGTCAGACAGGACCTTCTGCCTTATTTCTATCTGTTCCTTGGACAATCATTTACTAAGTGATTATGGGCAAGGCACTGTGCTAGGCAGATGTAGACAAAGGAGAGATGAATAAGACATGGTCCCTATACTCAGTGAGGTTATTTTCTAAGGCAGGAATCAACAAACTTTTTCTGCAATGATCCTGATAGTAAATGATTCAGGCTTTGAGGGCCTCTGTTGCAGCTACTCAACTCTCCTACTGTAGTGTGAAATTAACCATAGATAATACATAAACAAATAGACCAATATAATTTATTTACAGAAACAGGCAGTGATCTGGATTTGACCTATGGGCCAGAGTTTGCCAACTCTTGCCCTAAGGCATGGAACTTAACCTTGGATACACATTAGAATTACCTGGAGACCTTTAAAAAATGCTTACATCTGTGTCTCACTCAGAAATTCTCATTCAGTTGGTCTGGCACAGGCCTTAGATCAGGACTCTTTTAAAAGTTCCCAGATGGTTTTAATGTGCTGATAATATTAACAACCACTGTTTTAAAGGGAAACACTTATTAATAGCACTAGTACAAAATATGGGCCAGAATGAAGGTGTGAATAGGTACCATGGGAATGTACAGAAAATAATTGGTTTCAACTGAGGAAATCAGGTTAGTCTTCCTGGAGGGGGTGGCACATGAGCTAGCAAAGGAATAAAAAGTATTACTACTGCTACTACTACTACCACCACCACTACCCGTAATCATATGCCAAGTGCTTCTCTAGAGGCTTTCTATGCATTAAGGTACTGAACTCTCACAACCCTCTGAGTTAGGTATTATCATTATTGTCATTTTATGGAAGAGGAAACTGAAACCTAAAAACATTGAGAAACTTGCCTTCAGAAACTTGCCTTAGGTCACACAGCTCACTCATGGAATTCTCTCTCTCTCCATATATATATATACTCCTTACAATGCTCCCCACTCACCCTTTGTCCCCAACAACTCTTCACCAACCCTACTTGTCCTATACAATCACCCCAAAAGTAGGATTATCAGGGGCTCAGGTGGGCTTTATGTTTTGGGGAGGCCCTTGTGCCTTTCACATATATATGAAAATGAAAATCATGGAAACAGTAAACACAGAATACAAGATAATTACATAGTTATAGGACATGACATAAAACTCCTAGAAGAGAAAAACATAGGCAAGACATTCTCAGACATAATCATAGCAATATTTTCCTAGATCAGTCTCCCAAGGCAAAAGAAGCAAAAGCAAAACTAAACAAATGGGACCTAATCAAACTTACAAGCTTTTGCACAGCAAAGGAAACCATCAACAAAACAAAAAGATAACCTACAGAATGGGACAAAATATTTGCAAAGGATGTGACTGACAAGAGGTTAATAACCAAGATATATAAACAGCTCATACAACTCAATATAAAAAAAACGATTAAAATATGCACAGAAAACCTAAATTGACATTTCTCCAGAGAAGACATACAGATGGCCAACAGGCACATGAAAAGGTGCTCAACATCACTAATTATTAGAGAAATGCAAATCAAGATCACAATGAGTTATCACCTGACACCAGTCAGAATGGCCATCATCAAAAAGTCTATAAATAATAAATGCTGGAAAGGGTATGGAGAAAAGGGAACCCTCCTACACTGTTAAAGTAAATTGGTGTCACCACTATGGAAAACAGTATGGAGGTTCCTTAAAAAACTAAAAACAGAGCTACCATATAATCCAGCAATCCCACTCCTGGGCATATATCTGGAAAAGATGAAAACTCTAATTCAAAAGGGTACATGCACCCCAATGCTCATAGCAGCACTATTTACAATAGCCAGGAGATGGAAACAACTGAACTGCTCATCATCAGATGATTGGCTTAAGAAGACATGGTATGTAAATACAATGAAATATTACTCAGCCATAAAAAAGAATATAATATTGCCAATTGCAGCAACATGAATGGACCTAGAGAATATCATACTAAGTGAAGTAAGTCAGAGAAAAAATATTATATTATACCACTTATGTGTAGAATCTAAAAAATAATACAGAATCAGACTCACAGACATAGAAAACAAACTTATGTTACCAAAGGGGAAAGGGTGGAGGGGAGGGATAAATTAGGAATATGGGATCAACAGATACAAACTACTATACATAAAGTAGATAAGCAACAAGGATTTACTGTAATAACCTACAATGGATAATAATCTGAAAAAATATATATGTATATATAACTGAATCACTTTGCTGTACACCTGAAACTAACACAATACTGTAAATCAACTATCCTTTAAATTAAAAAGAGAAAGAAGATAGTTTTTACCTTTGGTAGCAAGAAAGGGGTAAAGGGATAGGACGGAGTAGGTGCACATGAGTAAATGTAAATGTGTGAGTAACGTTCTAGTACCCCCGCACACACCCCAGCTCACTGGGCAGTAGTTTCACAGGTTTATCATATTACATTTGTAAATAAATATATAAAGTCATGCGTGGGCCAATGATGATAATATATCATGAACCAAGGAGTATATAAACATATAAATAATCCAACTGTATGAGGTGTAAAAAAAAATGAGAGAGGAGAGAGAGGGAGAGGGATAAGGAGGGAGGCAGAAAATGTTGGAGAACTGGGAAGATTTAGGAGGAGTTATTTACCTTACAATGCTCCCCACTCACCCTTGGTCCCCAACAACTTTTCACCGACCTTACCTGTCCTACACAGTCACCCCAAAAGTAGGATTATCAGGGGCTCAGGTGGGCTTTGTGTGTGCCTTGAGGAGTTGGCATTAACATTGGGAGGCTGCAGGTCCAGGGCAAGGCAGAGGAGAAGGAGTGGGTCTCTCAGGCTTTCCAAATTGACATGTGCTTCCTCTTTGCTGCCGGCATCATCAAGAGGAGGTCCGGAATGGGTGGCTCACACGGCTCCCCATGGTATCCTGGCTCTATCTTTCCTCGCCTCTTCTTCTTGCTATTACTTTGTCCTAAATGATCACAGTTATCTGAGCCCCTTGGAGGAACAAGGGAGACATTGAAGTGGATGGCAGTTTGACCTAGAACCCCTCTATACCTGGTAATTTCCTTCATTGTTCCCTTCTTTCATTCACTATTGTCCTGAGAGCAGAGCCAAAATCTAGGGCCCCAAAGCAAAGAATGGGGAAGAGCAGTGGCGAGGGACAATTATTTTTCTTATTTGCTCATTTGAACCAGCACCCTTAACAGATATCAAGTGAGATAAACCTGCAGCAAGCTTGTGATGGGGCCTTTAAAATATCTGAGAACACTCCAGAAATGGTCCCAGGTGAGTCAGCGTAGCCTTAGAGTGGGCTCACAATCTAGTGGGCTTACAACCCTGCCACAGCAGGGTTGGCCTTTCTCCTCTGGCACTATCTGGCCTTGCCTGAGCTCTTTGAGGCACAAGCCCTGTGACCACTCCCCCACCCACCGCCCCCAATGCCTCCTGGGTTGTCACTTTCTCATTCCCCGACTGCTACTCAAAATTTTTCCTCCTTACATCTCTATTTATGTTTTCCCTTCTTTTTGTGTCCTGAAGTTTTGCTTTCCTGCTTTTTCGTTTTTTCTTTCTTTTTTCTTTTCTATTTCCATTCTCATCCATTTTAGCAGCCTCCACTCCTTTCTGTCTTGGGTTTCTTATCCCCTGGCATCACAGTATCTCTTCTCTTCCTTTCCCTTCCCATTCTCTGTCTTTCCGTCTCTCTCTCTCTCATAATTAACGTTATTTTTCCTCTTCTTTCCTCTTCCCAGTGCCCAGTTTCTCTTACTCAAAACTAAAATGGATGGGAACCCAATCCCTTAGATTACTAATATGATGTGGGAAGTTAGAACAGTCTAGGAAGTACCTCTACTGGAATCCTCGGGGTGGGGGGGTTATATTTTGGCAACAGGCACATGAAGCACTGTATGCAGAGAGGTGTGTTGGGACCATGTGGTGGGTGGAGAGTGCTAGACTGGTAGAGCTCCCTATGTTTGCTTCATCACCAACCCCGAAATGCTGGATGTGGAGCCCATTCCAAGGCCAAATCTGGCCATTGAACAGATGTCCCTGAGATAGAGACAGCCAGTGAGCCAAAGCAAAGGGCAAGTTAATTCCCCAAAGGAATCATGGCAGACCACCTTTGTGGAGAGGTTGGGACAGGTCAGCCAGTTCAGCAAAGGGAAGTAGCTGGTGGAGAGGGAGTACACACAGGCTCCTTTTGTCTGCTTAGCAAGTAAGGGTTAGCCCTGAAAATAGCGTGGGTTTCCAAATAAAGTTTCTTTGGGCTTGTAGCCATAGCTCTCCCATTTAAGGAACTCATGGGCATATGTGTCCTAGCACACACAGATGCCAAGGAATGACCAGAAGAGCTGGAGGGAAGCAGTCGTGGGAGCAGGGAATTACTGAACATGTGAGCAAAGGAATTCACACATTTTCCTCAGCAATTTTGAGAATAACAATAGTACCACTTATTGTGCACTATGAACCAGGTACTCTTCTTTTCAGAAGAGGAAATTGAGGCCCAGAGAAATCAATTAACTTGCTTCCAGTAACAGTGAATTAGTGCTAAATCAGCTTTCAGGAAGATGCCTGGCTTAGAAACAGAATTAGGAAGTGGGGCAGCATATAGGGTGACGTCACTACTAGGGGCACTGGGATGTAGGATCAAGATTAGGGTGAGGCAAGTGAGGCACCTAGGGTGCCAACTTTAAGGAGCCATCATTCCTAGGTGTTGACCCCACACTTGCACAATGCTGGGAGTAAGCGCCTCCTTAAAGTGTGAGCCCTAGACACCTCATTTGCTTCACCATCATCCTAGCCCTGCTTGGATGGATCAGTTTGTACAGAACTGAAGAAAAGACCCTAGGTTGGAAATGAATTTTACACCTGAATTTGTGCATTTCAGTTGAGGTTGTTATAATTTTAATCTAGTTGAGCATTGAGCATGCAAATTAGAGGATTAATATAATAGTCTTAAAGGTTAATTGCTGTAAGAAACAACCTCAACATCTCAGGGACTTAACATAGTAAAGGGTTTATTTCTCACTCAGTCCATAATCCAATAACATGTTTGGCAGGTAGACCCAGTCTCCTCCCATCATCTTCTAGTGGCTTAGTGTCCTCTACTATAGACTCCGCATCCATCCAGGAGATGAAGGGAGAGGAATGTGAGGAGGACTTCAGGCGAGATTTTATGAACCAGACCTGGGAATCATGCACACCCCTTCCATCCACATTCCACTGACCAGAATGTAGTCACAAGGCCCCAGCTAACTGCAATCCTGTCTTACGGGATACCAAAGGAGAGAATACAGATGACAGTTGGTGGTGAAAAATTAGCCTGCCTCTGTCACAGAGATGTAACACAGGAACCTGTACCTGTGTATACATGTGTGTACTGTAAGCAACAAGCTTGCAATGATAAAGCATGCAAGTGGGAGCAATACATAGTGTTAATCATCGACAGAGCTGAGATTTGAACTCAGTTCCACCTGACCCTAAATACTATTACTACTACTACTACTACTACTACTACCACCTAATATTTGCTGAGCACTTACCATGTCCCAGGCATTATTCTAAAGGACTTACATATGTGTTAAGTCATGTGTCCTCACAAAACTCCAATGAGATAGATGGTACTATTATTCTCAGTTTATGCATGAGGAAACCAAGACTCAGATGGGTTAAGCAAAAACTTGTTCAAGGTCACACAGCTGGTGAGTGATGAAGTTGGTACAGAAACTCATGTTCTTACCCAATATTTTGAGTAAGATATTTTCTATGTGCATCTGAGGACATATGAGAGATAAGAAAATTAGTTCTGGCCATGGAAGGAATTGATTGGCTTCTAGTTTGAGAAGGTAGGCATCCACATATGACATATTTAAATAAAAATATGATACACCATGCTTAGGGATAAGAATGTGTGGGGTGTATGTTAGTACTATGGGAGGAGGATTCATGGAACTGGTAAGACTAGAATAGTATTTAGAAGGTAGTAGGTAATGATTATCATAGTTTTAGTATTACTCTAAATTGGCTTATAGAATTACCTTCTTAAGAGCATGTGCTGGAGAATCCCATTGGGGACATAGTAGCAACTGTCCTGAGAGTGAAAGGATGTAGAAAGTTATACAGCTTCCTAGCAAGGCAGTCAGGAAAAATATCCCCTAATAAAATGTCATAACTGTCAGATATATACCATAAAGAATTGAAAAAAGGTGTTCAAAAAAAACTTGTACACAAATGTTCACAGCAACACTATATACTATAGACAAAAGGTGGAAACAACCCAAATGTCCATCAGCTGGTAAGTGAATAAACAAAATGTGATATATCTATACAATGGAATATTAACCAGCCATAAAAAGGAAGGAAATTCTGACACATGCTACAATACGGCTGAAACTTGAAAACATTATGCTAAGTAAAAGAAGCCAGACCCCAAATACCACATATATATGATTTCATTTATACAAAATATCCTGAATAGGTAAATCCATAGAGACAGAAAGCTGATTAGTGGTTGCCAGGATTTAGGGTGAGGGAGGAATGAAGACTGACTGCTTAATGGATATGGCGTTTTCTTTTGCGGTGGTGAAATATCCTGGAAGTAGATAGTGGTGATAATTCACAACATTGTGAATATACTAAATGTCACTAATGTTAAATTTTATATTATATGTACTTCACTACAATGAAAAAAAGTCATAACTCACACTTATACAAGGAGGGCCTTCAAGAGGTTTTAAAATAGGATCTAAATGAACATTGAGGATATTATGCTAAGTGACATAAACCAGTCACAAAAAGACAAAAACTGCATGATGCCACTTATATGAAGTATCTTAACTAGTCAAACACATAGAGACAAAAGGTAGAATAATGATTACCAGGGGCTGGAGGCAGGGAGACATAGGGAATTGCTGTTTAGTGCATATAGAGTATCAATTTTGCAAGATGAAAAAGTTCCAGAGATCTGATGTACAACAATGTGAATATACTTAACATTACAGAACTGTACACTTAACATGGTTAAGATAGCAAATTTTTTGGTATGTTATACTTATTATATATTGTATTCTTACAGTAAAGTAAAAAAAGAAAAAGTTATTAAGAAAATCACTAAGGAAAATAAAATACATTTGTATGTATTATGTATTTATTGAAAAAATCCACATACAAGTGGACCTGCACAGTTCAAACCTGTGATGTTCGAGGGTTAACTATATTATAAATTTCAAATTTGCTCAGAGACTAGATAAGATGGTAAATATTATGTGTTTTCACCACATTTAAACAACATATATATGGGATCTGAGAGGTGGAATCCTAGGGATTCTGGATCTACTAGAGATTCCTATTTAAAAAATAGACATATTTATTTAAAAAAAGAACCATTTGACCTAGTCTCTTAGAAGAAAAGTCAATTGTCTCATCCCATTTTACTAATGTTACCTGGAACCAGGTGGTACCCCAAATTGTCTAGATCTATGTTTATAGTTTCCTATAGCTAATGGGGAGCCATGGATGAATTCAAGTGTTAATTGCCTAGTGAAAGCTTAATAGCTGGAAGGCCGCTTTTATTTCCCTTCCTTCTTCCTGTTTTTTGTTTGTCAACTGATTTATTGCACATATATTCTTCCACCAAGAGAAAGGATGAGGAAAAATCAATCAGTATTATTCTTTATGAATCAGCCTGATAAGAAGTTTAATAGTAGAGAGAGGAGAGTGATGCTATTACTACAGATTATGTGTGGATTTCAATAATAGAGGCAGGTGAAGCAAAGATTGGAGCCAGGGTTCAAGATGGCAGAGTAGAAGGACATGCGCTCACTCCATCTTGCAAGAGCACCGGAATCACAACTAACTGCTGAACAATATTTGACACGAAGACACTGGAACTCACCAAAAAAGATACCCCACAGCCAAAGACAAAGGAGAAGCCACAGTGAGATGGTAGGAGGGGTGTAATAACAATAAAATCAAATCCCATAACCACTGGGTGGGTGACTCACAAACTGGAGAACAATTATACCATAGAAGTCCACCCACTGGAGTGAAGGTTCTGAGCCCAATGTCAGGTTTTCCAACCAGGGGGTCTGGCAACAGGAGGAGGAATTCCCAGAGAATCAGACTTTGAAGGCTAGCGTGATTTGATTACAGGACTTCGACAGGACTGGGGGAAACAGAGACTCCACTCTAGGAGGGCAAACACAAAGTAGTGTGTATATCAGGACCCAGGGAGAAGGAGCAGTGACCCCATATGAGACTGAACCAGACCTACCTGCTAGTGTTAGAGGGTCTCCTGCAGAGGAGAGAGGTGGCTGTGGCTCACCACAGGGACAAGGACACTGGCAGCAGGAGTTCTGGGAAGTACTCCTTAACATGAGCCCTCCCGGAATCCACCATTAGCTGCACCAAAGAGCCTGTAGGCACCAGTGCTGGGTTGCCTCAGGCCAAACAACCAACAGGGAGGGAACTCAGCCCTACCCATCAGCAGACAAGCAGCTTAAAGTTCTACTAAGCTCTGCCCACAGAGCAAAACCCAGCTCTACACACCATCAGTCCCTCCCATCAGTAAACTTGCACAAGCCTCTTAGCCTCATCCACCAGAAGACAGACAGCAGAAGCAAGAAAAACTACAATCCTGCAGCCTGTGGAATGAAAATGACATTCACAGAAAGGCAGACAAAATGAAAAGGCAGAAGCCAATGTACCAGATGAAGGAAAAAGATAAAACCCCAGAAAAATAACTAAACGAAGTGGAGATAGGAAACCTTCCAGAAAAAGATTTCAGAATAATGATAATGAAGATGATCCAGGACCTCGGAAAAGAATGGAGGCAAAGATCGAGAAGATACAAGAAATGATTAACAAAGACCTAGAAGAATTAAAGAACAAACAGCGATGAAAAATACAATAAATGAAATGAAAAATACACTAGAAGGAACCAATAGCAGAATAACTGAGGCAGAAGAATGGATCAGTGACCTGGAAGACAGAATGGTGGAATTCACTGCCACAGAATAGAATAAAGAAAAAAGAATGAAAAGAAATGAAGACAGTCTAAGAGACCTCTGGGACAACATTAAATGCAAAACCATTCTCATTATAGGGGTCCCAGAAGGAGAAGAGAGAGAGAAAGGACCCAAGAAAATATTTGAAGAGATTATAGTCGACAACTTTCCTAACATGGGAAAGGAAATAGCCACCCAATTCCAGGAAGCGCAGACAGTCCCAGGCAGGATAAACCCAAGGAGAAATATGCCAAGACACATAGTAATCAAACTGACAAAAATTAAGGACAAAGAAAAATTATTAAAAGAAACAAGGGAAAAACAACAAATAACATACAAGGGAACTCCCATAAGGTTAACAACTGATTTCTCAGCAGAAACTCTACAAGCCAGAAGGGAGTGGCACAATATATTTAAAGTGATGAAAGGGAAGAACCTACAACCAAGATTACTCTACCCGGCAAGGATCTCATTCAGATTCAATGGACAAATCAAAAACTTCACAAACAAGCAAAACCTAAGAGAATTCAACACCACCAAACCAGCTCTACAACAAATGTTAAAGGAACTTCTCTAAGTGGGAAACACAAGAGAAGAAAAGGACCTAAAAAAACAAACACAAAACAATTAATAAAATGGCAATAGGAATATACATATCGATAATTACCTTAAATGTGAATGGATTAAATGCTCCAAGCAAAAGATACAGGCTCGCTGAATGGATACAAAAACAAGACCCATATATATGCTGTCTATAAGAAACCCACTTCAGACCTAGGGACACATACAGACTGAAAGTGAGGGGATGGAAAAAGTTTTTCCATCCAAATTTGGGAATCTTTCCATGCAAAGGTTTTCCATGCAAATGGAAATCAAAAGAAAGCCGGATTAGCAATAATCATATCAGATAAAATAGACTTTAAAGTAAAGAATGTTACAAGAGACAAGGTAGGACACTACATAATGATCAAGGGATCAATCAAAGAAGAAGATATAACAATTATAAATATATAGGCACCCAACATAGGAGCACCTCAATACATAAGTCAAATTACAACAGCTATAAAAGAGGAAATTGACAGTAACACAATAATAACAGGGGACTTTAACACCTCACTTACACCAATGGACAGATCATCCAGACAGAAAATTAATAAGGAAACACAAGCTTTAAATGAAACAATAGACCAGATAGATTTAATTGATATTTATAGGACACTCCATCCAAAAACAGCAGATTACACTTTCTTCTCAAGTGCACACGGAACATTCATCAGGATAGATCACATCTTGGGTCACAATTCAAGCCTTGGTAAATTTAAGAAAACTGAAATCATATCAAGCATCTTTTCGGACCACAAGGCTATGAGATTAGAAATCAATTACAGGGAAAAAATGTAAAAAAAAAACACATGGAGGCTAAACAATACATTACTAAATAACGAAGAGATCACTGAAGAAATCAAAGAGGAAATCAAAAAATACCTAGAGACAAATCACAATGAAAACATGATGATCCAAAACCCATGAGATGTAGCAAAAGCAGTTCTAAGAGGGAAGTTTATAGCAATACAATCCTACCTCAAGAAACAAGAAAAATTTCAGTAAAGAACCTTACCTTACACCTAAAGGAACTAGAGAAAGAAGAACAAACAAAACCCAAAGTTACTATAAGGAAAGAATTCATAAAGATCAGAGCAGAAATAAATGAAATAGAAACAAAGAAAACAATAGCAAAGATCAATAAAACTAAAAGCTGGTTCTTTGAGAAGATAAACAAAATTGATAAACCTTTAGAGAGACTCACCAAGAGAAAGGGGGAGAGGATTCAAATCAATAAAATTAGAAATGAAAAACAATAAGTTACAACAGACACAGCAGAAATACAAACATCATAAGAGAATACTACAAACAGCTCTATGCCAATAAAATGGACAACCTGGAAGAAATGGACAAATTCTTAGAAAAGTATAACCTTCTAAGACTGAACCAGGAAGAAATAGAAAATATGAACAGACCAATCACAAGTAATGAAATTGACACTGTGATTAAACATCTTCCAACAAACAAAAGTCCAGGACCAGATAGATGGCTTCACAGGTGAATTCTATCAAACATTTAGAGAAGAGCTAACACCCATCCTTCTCAAACTCTTCCAAAAAATTGCAGAGGAAGGAATACTCCCAAACTCATTCTACAACACCACCATCACCCTGATACCAAAATCAGACAAAGATACTACAAAAAAAGAAAATTACAGACCAATATCACTGATGAATATAGATGCAAAAATCCTCAGCAAAATACTAGCGAACAGAATCCAATAACACATTTAAAGGATCATACACCATGCTCAAGTGGGATTTATCCCAGGGATGCAAGGATTCTTCAATATATGCAAGTCAATCAATGTGATACACCATATTAACAAACTGAAGAATAAAAACCATATGATCATCTCAACAGAGGTAGAAAAAGCTTTTGACAAAATTCAAAACCATGTATGATAAAAAACTCTCCAGAAAGTGGGCATAGAGGGAACCTACCTCAACATAATAAAGGCTACATATGACCAACCCACAGCAAACATCAATCTCAATGGTGAAAAACTGAAGGCATTTCCTCTAAGATCAGGAACAAGACAAGGATGTCCACTCTTTCCACTGTTATTCAACATAGTTTTGGAATCCTAGTCATGGCAATCAGAGAAGAAAAAGAAATAAAAGGAATACACATTGGAAAAGAAGAAGTAAAACTGTCACTGTTTGCAGATGATACGATACTATACATAGATAATCCTAAAGATGCCACCAGAAAAATACTAGAGCTAAACAGTGAATTTGTTAAAGTTTCAGGATACAAAATTAATGCACAGAAATCTCTTGCATTCCTGTACACTAACAACAAAAATCAGAAAGAGAAATTAAGGAAACAATCCATTGCAATAAAAAGAATAAAATACCTAGGAATAAACCTACCTAAGGTGGTAAAAGACCTGTACTCAGAAAACTATAAGACACTGATGAAAGAAATCAAAGATGACACAAACAGATTGAGAGATATACCATGTTCTTGGACTGGAAGAATCAATACTGTGAAAATGACTATACTACCCAAAGCAATCTACAGATTAAATGCAATCTTTATCAAATTACCAATGACGTTTTTTTTACAGAATTAGAACAAAAAATCTTAAAATTTGTATGGAGACACAGAAGACCCCGAATAGCCAAAGCAATCTTGAGGGAAAAAAAACGGAGCTGAAGGAATCAGACTCCCTGACTTCAGACTATACTACAAAGCTACAGTAACCAATACATTATGGTACTGGCACAAAAACAGCAATATCAATCAATGGAACAGGATAGAATCCCCAGAGATAAACCCACGTACCTATGGTCAACTAATCTATGACAAAGGAGGCAAGGATGTGCAATGGAGAAAAGACCGTCTCTTCAATAAGTGGTGCTGGGAAAACTGGACAGCTACATGTAAAAGAATGAAATTAGAACATTCCCTAACACCATACACAAAAATAAGCTCAAAATGGATGAAAGACCTAAATGTAAGACTAGACACTATAAAACTCTTAGAGGAAAACACAGGAAGAACACTCTTTGACATAAATCACAGAAAGATCTTTTTTGACCCACCTCCTACAGTAATGGAAATAAAAACAAAAAAAAAACCCAAATGGGACCTAATGAAACTTAAAAGCTTTTGCACAGCAAAGGAAACTATAAACCAAATGAAAAGACAACCCTCAGAACAGGAGAAAATATTTGCAAACGAATCAATGGACAAAGGATCAATCTCCAAAATATATAAACAGCTCATGCAGCTCAATATTAAAAAAACAAACAACTCAATCCAAAAATGGGCAGAAGCCCTAAATAGACATTTCTCCAAAGAAGACATACAGATGGCCAAGAAGCACATGAAAAGCTGCTCAACATCACTAATTATCAGAGGAATGCAAATCAAAATTACAGTGAGGTATCACCTCACATTGGTTAGATGGGCATCATCAGAAAATCTACAAACAACAAATGCTGGAGAGGTTGTGGAGAAAAGGGAACCCTCTTGCACTGTTGGTAGGAATGTAAATTGATACAGCTACTATGGAGAACAGTATGGCGGTTCCTTAAAAAACTAAAAATAGAATTACCATGTGACCCAGCAATCCTACTCCTGGGCATATACCCAGAAAAAAACACAACTCAAAAAGACACATGCACCCCAATTTTCATTGCAGCACCATTTACAATAGCTAGGTCATGGTAGCAACCTAAATGCCCATCGACAGATGAATGGATAAAGAATTGTGGTACATATATACAATGGAATATTACTCAGCCATAAAAAAGAATAAAATTGGGTCATTTGTAGAGACGTGGATGGACCTAGAGACTGTCATACAGAGTGAAGTTAAGTCAGAAAGAGAAAAATATTGTATATTAACGCATATATATGGAATCTAGATAAATGGTACAGATGAAGTGGTTTGTAAGGCAGAAATAGAGACACAGATGTAGCAAACAAACATATGGATGCCAAAGGGGGAAAGCGCGGGGTGGGATGAATTGGGAGATTGGGATTGACATATATACACTGATATGTATAAAACAGATAACTAATAAGAAACTGCTGTATAAAAAATAAAATCAAAAATAAAAATAGAGGCAGGTGGAATCATAAATGATTGCATATATCCTTTACAAGAAGACTCATCACAGAGCTACTAGTCTGCCTGCCAGCCATACTA